>NC_088794.1:43332041-44532041 GCF_011386835.1 Chrysemys picta bellii | reverse complement strand
GCGTCCTAGCTGCCGAGTCTGTTGTGTCCACAGAGGCTTGTAGAGAGGTTCTGGACACCTTCTTGCCCTCCTCTACTATAGCCCCAAGTTCCTCTCTGGACTCCTGTGGAACCAACTCCTTGAATTTCTCCATAGAGTGCCACGAATTATAGTCATATGGGCTCAGGAGTGCCAGCTGGTTGGCCACTCTGAGCTGCAAGCCTCCAGCCGAGTACACCTTGTGCCCAAACAAGTCTAGGCGTCTAGCGTCCTTTGATTTAGGCGCCGGGGCCTGCTGACCATGTCGCTCCTTCTCGTTGACCGAAGCCACGACAAGGGAGCATGGTTGGGGGTGTGTATAGAGGTACTTGTTGTCCTTTGAAGGGACAAAGTACTTCCTTTCCACCCCTTTGGCCATAGGTGGAATAGAGGCTGGCGATTGCCAGACTGTCTTGGCATTGGCCTGTATGGTTCGTATGATGGGGAGGGCAACTCTGGACAGTATCTACTACAGGCTCCTCTACCTTCTCTACCTGAAGGTTCATATTGCGCGCCACTCTGCGGAGCAGTTCCTGGTGGGCGCGGAGGTCCATAGGAGTAGTGCCCGAAACCGTAGTCCCCGCTACTGCCTCATTGGGCGAGGACAAGGAAGATACCCCCTGGGCTAAGGGATCCTGCACGAGGTCCTCTCGTGGAGGATCTTGTTGCTCAAGGTCCATCACGCTAGGAGCGTGGGCTTGCACTGGCACTGGAGCAGTCATCTCAGAGCCTCCGGGGGGGGCGGGCAAGACACAGTGGTCTCCAGTACTTGGGGCTCCGAAGGGGTGGAACGGGAAGCCCCTGAAGGAGCCGAGCCCCCTGGGCCTGATGGTAAGCCCAGGGGGTCCAAAAAGGACTACTGTGGGGGTTCATGGCCCGGGTCCTGGCTTTCTTCTAGCCACTGGCCTGTACCGCCCTCACCCTGGTCCTGGGCGTGGTAGCCACCTTGCTAGCGTGACGACGGAGAGGCGGAGCGAGATGGCCAAGGCGGTGCTGTACGCGCCGGTGCTGAGTACCCCAGTGCTGTACGGTGCCATGGTGCTGGGGACTAGTACTGTGAGGCAGAACGGTACCAAGACGTCAATCGGTGCCTGCAGTCGTATTGGTACCGGGAGCCTGATCTGGATCTCGATGGCGACCTCCACTCTGACCAGTACCGGTACCGGGAGTCCGATCGATACCGGCCATAACGCCATTCGGATCTCCGCGAGCTGGAGCGGCATTACGAGTACGACCGGCGCTGAGAATGAGAATGGTGCTGGGACTGCGAGCAACGCCGTGATGGGTGCCGGGAAGATCGGGACTGGTGTTGTCCTTCACTCGGCGAAGGTGGTCGCATGAGGGATGGCTTTCCCTTCGACAGCACCGTCCGAGCCGGAGGTGCTGCCGGCTGCAGAGGAGTCGGCTCTGTGAGTACGATCAGGTCCCATGCCGTTGAAAAGGTCTCCGGTGTGGAGGGTAGTCTCCGCTTGTCCACGGTGTTGCCCCATGGAGCTTACGTGCACCGGACTTGACGGCCCTTGCGGCACTGGAGTCGACGGTGCAGGAGCCCATATTTGTCCTATGCGTTCCGGCTATGGACGTGGCTCCAACTGCGGTGCGAGAAGCGTCGGTGACTGTCACACCGACAAACAAGAAGTGGCCGGCACCTGCTTGGGCTGCTTCCTCGTTGGAGATAGAGTCCTGCGCCGTGGTGGTAGAGGTGCCAGGGAGATCTGGCGCTGCGAGTCTTTGGTAGAGTCCGAACGCGGTGCTGGACCAGTCGGTGCCGCAGGGGCACTCCGTACCGAGGACGCCGGTGCCGAGTCTCGGCGCGTGGAAGAAGGGACCGGGCTAAGTGCTGCCTCCATAAGGAGCTGCTTCAGGCTAAGGTCCCGCTCCTTCCTGGTCCTCGGCTTGAAGGCTTTGCAAATGCGGCACTTGTCTGTGTGGTGGGATTCCCCCAGACACCTTAGGCAAGAGTCGTGGGGGTCTCCCATTGGCAACGGCCTCTGGCAAGTCGAGCAGGGTTTGAAGCCTGGAGACCCAGGCATGGGCCTAGGTACCAGGATAGGGGAGAAGACCCCGTTCCCCACCCACTAAACTAATTCTAACTATACTAAGTAATTCACAACTATTAATAACTATAACCAATTATTAACAACTAATCAGAAACTATTAACAGGTACTAAAGCGAATGTTAGGGAGAGTGGAGATCAGCTAAGGTGTGCTCCACAGTTCCAACGATCGTCACGGGCGGTAAGAAGGAACTGAGGGGGCACTGGGTCGGCCGGAGCATATATCCAGCGCCATAAAGGCGCCACTCCAGGGGGCGCCTCAGCCAACCCACCAAGTGTTGCTAGGGTAAAAATCTTCCGACGATCATGCATGTGGCGCGCGCACACCTACTTGGAATTGATATGAGCAAGCACTCGAAGAACAAGAAGGTGCTTGTTTGAAAATGTAACAAATGGGCAATGAAGGCTGCCATAACTGTCAGAGCAGAGGCATGATTCAACATCCTGATAGCATATAAGGCATGCTAGATAGGGTGAGTATAGGCCATGAAGTGCCTTAAAAGTGAAGACATGTAGTTATTATTTGATGCAGTGGCAAATGTGAAATAACTGGAAGGATGTAGAAAGAGAGGTGATATACGGTACTTGAAGTGTCATGCCAGAAAAATGATCTTTGCAGCAGCATTGTGAATGGATACAAGTGGGCAAGAGGGGATTTGTCAAGGAAGAATATATAGATAGATATATGATTTATTACAACATATTTCAAAAAGGGTTTTTAATGAAAAATGGGGTTTATATATTTTTAATGAAGTACTCTAAAAATAAGTTTGTTTGGGGCAGTTTTTTATTATTTGAGATTTCATGAGAGGACTCTGACTGCAACAGGTTTCATCCAAGCTCTCCAAATTTATCAGAACATTTTCCCAAACTAAAAACAGTTTTCTGCTTATGTTAAAATTTTTAAAAACTATTTTTCTCAACTTTATTTAAATATCATGTATAATAGAAAATATTGTGTCAGTAGCTGAATTTTTTATTAATCTTTAAATCGGGTAATTCAATGAAATTTTGAAAAGTTTAAATGAGAAATGGAACCTGATCTAGATTTTTGAGGTGAGAACAGAATCTATAAACACTTGAAGAGTATTAATATCTTTTTTGTGAAAATTACATACAAATACATGAAATACCTAAAAGCCTATGTATAAGACAAAATTGGTGTGTAAGTCCTTTAACAGAGAGTGTTTACAATTCTTGTTCTTTTGGCAAGACTATGAACAAGATAGTTGTAAATAAAAGATGGGGCCAGATACTCAGCTGTTGTAAATTGGTGCAGCTCCATTTATTCAGTGTAGCTATTCCAATTTACATCAGCTGAGAGTTTGGCACATATGCTTTAACGTCTTTCAGCACAGATGAGGTATGGCTGTGGTTGTAATGTCATGCCTAATTTTGGCTTCAGATTTGGAATCAAAGCATGTGGAAAATGCAGGTGAAACCGCTGAAGTAATGAAGTAAAAAACAAAAACATTTCCATCCTGGCCAGTTGTTCTCCAAGACAATGTCTTCTTCCTGAATAGAGAAAAATATATATTTTTAAAATTACAATAATCATGTTTGCACTTGCACTTAAAAAAAGAACAGTTATTTCTGCTTCTACTCTAAGTGGAGCTGTTTGGACATAATACTGGGTCTGATTCATAGGAAAGGATATGTGCAAATTATATTAAGAGTCATATTTTAAAAACATTTGTAGTTTTGACAACATAAGTACCACTGGATCGAATCCTGCAGTCTTAATTTAGGCAAAACTGCTAATGATATCAATGGGATTTTTGCAAAAGACAAGAAAATTGTGCCTACTGTCTATTACCAATCATCAGTTGGTAATTACCCACAAATATCACAGTAAAAGTGGGACTTTTGAATGGATCTAAAGTAGGATAGTGTAGTGGCTTTATACACTAATTCTCATTCCATGCATAATAGGCAGCCTGGAAGCTTAAAGGTGCTTGTGGGAGAAGCAGATAAATAGACAGTCAAGGCTAGCAGAGTTGATGACGTGCAAGAGGCAAGAAGCAATGTGATAAAATACAAGAGCAGATAAATAGGAACAGGTTAAATTGTTAGTAAGACATTTAATTTATTTTGTTCTAAAGCTTGAAAACACTCTCCAGATTCTGTAAGATGAAAGCTTTAGTCTGAAGGGTTTGGGGGTTTTGGTATTTGCTCAATTGATTTAATAAAAAAACCACATGCTGTATGATCACTTGAATAATTAGAACACTGTATTCCGTAAATGCATCTGCAGCATCAATCAAGTAATTCTAGATACTCTAGATTTCTGCTCCAAATCAATTGTATTTATTTTCCCCAAAAAATGATCAACAGGAAAAACAAAATTAGCTGACATCCTAAATCCAAATTTAAAATAAGGTATTCATATTTTGCAATTTCAAGTGCTCAGAGATGGAAACTGGATTATAAAAATTGAGCAGACACAAAAATCTGCTGCATCAATTGCCAACAAACAAAACTCAGTTAGAAACCACAATGACAGAGGCTGTGTAAAATCCTCAGATAAAACAGACTTATAAAACATTAAGATGACATGATCAGTTTTTGTATCAAAATGTCCTTTAATTTATATAGGAGACACCATTACACAACATTGCCAGGGTTGCTGGAACAATTTATATAGTGGGAGTGCTGAGAGCCATTGAACCAAACTGTAAACCCTGTATATGATGGAAACCACTTCAAGCCAGGGGGTCCGACAGCAGCACCTATGGACATTACTGAGCCTCTGATGCACTGTATTAAATATAACTTTACAAACAGTTGTTTTATCATAAGTGTAGCTTTTTTACATCATGCTGTCTATTGTGGATTAGTTAACACTATTGTATATAGATGTATGAATAGGCATGAGCTCTTACCTAGTGAAAAAGGAACAAATGCATCTTTCTTGATGAACTGCCCACTGCTGTCCAAAAACCGTTCAGGATAAAACACTTCTGGGTTACTCCAGTACTTTTCATCAAAGTGCACAGAATAGAGGTTTGTAATTATTGTAGTGCCTTCAGGGATAGAATAACCACGCACAACTGTATCCTTAGAAGTTGCATGGAAAATACCTAACGGAGCTATATTACAGAACCTTAAAATTTCATGTAGAACTGCTTCAGTGTAAGGCATTTTGCATTTCTCTTCTAAAGACGGTGTTTTGTTTGGGCCCACGACTAAATCAATTTCTTTATGAACTTGCCCTGTTAGAGAAAAAACCTGTAGTTTAATGTGCAATACTTTAAAATTTAAAGATAAGGAATAAATACATAAATATTTTGTGTTAAGACTAGAAATGCCTTAGTACTTAGTGCAGCACCTAACAGGCTGGTATGGTAGATACACCTCTACCTCGATATAACGCTGTCCTCGGGAGCCAAAAAATCTTACCGTGTTATAGGTGAAACCACGTTATATCGAACTTGCTTTGATCCACTGGAGTGCGCAGCCCCGCCCACCCCGGAGCACTGCTTTACCACGTTATATCTGAATTTGTGTTATATCGGGTTGCATTATATCGGGGTAGAGGTGTATTTTCAATTTTTAATTTCCTCTCATACTCTCATTCCACTATTGACAGTTTTTTCAAGCCCCAAAGAAATAGTAATTTCATAACAAACTGGAGCCATAATCTTGATTCTTATGTTTTTCTTTACTCAATAAATTTCCCCTTTCAAGGAGCTCATGAGAATTGGGATAACAAACATCACATTCTAGATAGGTAAGATGAAGTATATTAAATGCAAAAAGAAAAAAATCAAACACAAGAGAAGACCATGTATAGAAAATTCAGAATTAAGAGATACTTAATTTTTTATCTATCTAATTATCCCAAGATAGTACATCACACCTGTTGTGTAAAATCATCCACCATTTTACGAATCTTGAAATAGTTAGGCACACTATGGTAAAAGTAAGAGGAACAACTCTAGCTGGATTCTGGATTTTTTTTAACTTTTTGGGATATAAATTAAATTATTTCTCTTTCAAGCTCTTTTTTAAAAATGAAAAAATATAATTGGATCCTTTAAATCAACTCCACATTGAAAAATCACATAATAGTTTGCTCAACAGGGCAACAGCTCATTTACTCTTTTTTTTCTGATGTACTTCATCAATGTGTTTGCTAATGCCATTAGACAGCCCCTAAATCACATAAAATAGCACAGCTTGACTGGCATTAACACAATATATCTAGACAATGAAGAACTATTACCAAGTTCTTAAAATGAAACTAACCTCTCCAATCCCAAAGAAAGTGCATGAGATAAATCAGACCAGAACCTTAGTGCATCTTGTAGCTAACTGTTATTTTTGATACATGTTGAGATCCTCATGTGGAAAATGTGTACATAAACTGCAAGGTATTAATATTATTTACTGCTATGTAAAGAATCTGAACTTGAATCCTGAGCTTATTTTTCTCCCAAGGGCTAACAGAAGTTGAGATCACAGGAGAATTTTAGAGGAGAGGGATGCTTTGTGTTTTAACAATACAGTGCCTCTTAAATGATCTGGCTGAGACACAAAACTCCAAGAAGTGCCTAGTTTATGTCCCCTGTTAGAAGATGATGTTTTGGGGACGATCTAATACAGAAGGGAATAAGGCCGTATGCTGCCAGCGTTGCCAACTTAGCGACTTAGTCACTAGATATAGTGACTTTTGGGTTTCCCTGGTGAGAAAATAAGTGTCAAAGTGACCAGTGACAAATCTAGGGACTTTCACTGCCAATTATAGTGACATTCAGAGAAAGAAGTCACCAATATCTAGTTACAAAATCATTCACAAGCAACACAACAGTGTTAATAAAATCCATTCCATGATCTTTTTACTACATTCTGTTGCACACCAAGTCAATGTCATTACATCTCAATTGAGCTTGTGCTCAGAAGGAATCACATACCAGGATTTCTTGGGCTGAGATCACTATAATCTGCAGAAAATAAGTTTGTGGAGGCTAATTAAAAACTTTACTAAAGCCAGGCGCACTTTGGAGAGAGCAGCACATTAGCCAGGGTTTGTTTTTACCCAAATGTGTTTTCTTGCCACTCCATAGTATCACACCCTGTGACGAAGGGAAAGATGGCTAATGAAGTGGGTAGGGTGGGGGAGGCAGGTTAGCCAGCGAGGAGAGCCGCACGGAGGGAAGGTGGGGTGGAATGACACAGGGGCACCGTGCCTCCAGGAATGAAGCCCTTACTACAGGATCAAAGGTGGAACTAGCTTGATTTCAGTTCCCCTTTACTCCTTCCCCTGGCTTGGCCTGGGGTTAGCTGCCCAGCTGTTTTCAGAAACGAAACCCTGGAAGCAGGGGGAAAGGGGTCCAGCTAACAGATTTTTGTTTTTAAATCTACTTTCTTGGCTCCCTGCAGCGCCGAGTTCAGGTCAGGTGAATGCCTCTTCCCCCTTTCACTAACCCAGGCTGGCAAGAAAGGAAGTACCCTTCCCAATGAGCAGAGGGTTGCAGTTTCCTTCCCAATGATCAGAGGGCACCCTCCTTATGAGTGTACTGTTGTAGTTGCTTCCAGTATGCAACAGAATGTAGTAAGAGCATGGGATGGATTATATTAACACTATTGAGCTGCTTGTGAATGATTGTGACTGTACTCGGTTGTGTGTGTATATTCAACAGAGAATTTTAAATATATATATATATATATATACACACACACACACACACACACACATATATAAAATTCTCTGGAAATTTTGTTCGGTGACATTTTGGACTCCTTTTGAGTGTTTAAACAGCTACATCTAGTGACTTTTCAGGGTTTGTCTGGGGACTTCCTGCTATGTGGAGTTGGCAACGCTGTATGCTGCTTTTAAGGTAAGAATGATCTTGTATTATGAGGAAATTAAAAGAGAGTAAATATAGCTGGTTATGAAGGTAATTATTAGCCTTCAATTTTTTCCCTTCCATCTCATGCCATATACATACATACAAACATATATTGCTATCCCCTGGATCTTAGCTGCTGACAAGATGTAGACATATACATTTGGAGTTTAGGAAATCCTTTTGATGAAATAGAGGCCTTCCAAAATGTATAAGATATTTTAAGTGATGGCCCCCATGCAATTACAATCACAATTTCTGTGGAATCGCCAAGATGTACAGGAGAGCACGGTTAAACCAATTAAACAAATGTATGAAAATTAAACACTGAGCAGAATTCTCTGCAGGTGTTTGTTAATGAGTACAGCTTCATTGAGGTCAAGGCAGCAGCATTCATTTACATGAGCAGAAAATTTGGCCCATCATATATAAAATAGCAACTTTTCACACAATACTATTTGAGCCACTTAACTGGCTTCTTCCCCTAAGTATTAAAAAGTCTTAGTTCAACCTAAGCACTTACAAGGTTGTGATATGAAAAAACAGCTTTTCTCAGAAGGTGTGTGAACTCAGAAAGGAAGCTAATGACATTTAATGTCCAAGTTTCTACACTAAAACTTCAATGTGGTCCACTTCAAGAATACATGTTAGCATAGTACTTCAGAACTATGCTAACACTGGTTATGTTTTAAAATGCTCATATTGTCTCCCCCCCCCCAACAATCAATGTAAATACATATAAGTGCATAGTACATAAACCTGTTATGGATTGATGCACTTAAGGATTAAATAATGGTTCAAAGAGTTACCCAAAATCTGATTTACACTTTTTTGCCGATTCTTGTGTTCTTTTGCCAGCCAGTATTCTGAGTCATCATATTGTTCAACCTACACATAATAAAAGTAAATCTCTCCTTATTTTAAAAAAAAAAGTTCACTGAAGTGTTTACAAAAAAACCCCTTAAAATATTATCCTAATACCCATTTTAGCTGCAGATAAAATAGCACTGGCATGTCTGTCTGCAATACATTAAGAAAGGGACATAATGGAGTAATGCGCACAAATTTTTATTTTTACTAAGGATTAGTATTGGCAATTCCAACACACCACATTGCATTCTAAATTCTCACCATAAAGACTACAATATCAGTTCCTCAAAAATGACAAAAATTCTTACCTTGAATGTTCGGATAAAGAGCCATAAACAATACTGCCCATCTTAAAACATTTGTTGTGGTTTCTGTTCCAGCTATGATAAGTTCTCCAACAGAGAAAATTAAATTTTTGGTTGAATATGTAGACTCTGGATCATTTTCACTTCGATCCATTTCATCTAAATATGCATCAATGAAATGTCGAGGTGACTGAGGCGTCCTGTTTTTAGAGACGCGCTCAATAAGTTCAAGCAAAAAATTATAGACTTCAGCTGCATTCTTAAACAGTTGTTGATGTTTTCCAAAGGGTAATATGCCAATCCAGGGAAAAGAATTATACAAGAACACTGAAGCACTAGCAACTAATTCAATGTTTTCACTAAAAATCTCTATCATGTGCTGAAATTCAGTGTCTTCATATGTAAAACGTTCTCCAAAGATAATCAAATTAGTAATGTTTGAGACTGCATTTGTTATCAAGTGTTTAAGATCAAAGGGTCTGCCTTTGTATGTATCAATGGCATCAAGAAAAAACATGGATTCTTCTGAAATTTTGTGTTCGAAGGACCTTTGACCATATCCAAAACAACGAAAGCTGCTTACAGCTAACTTGCGATGCTCTGTCCATCCTCTACCGTATCTAGAGTTCAATAAACCTGAAAATACATTTTCAACAGTATTTTATGCATAGCTCTATATCCTTATTCAACAGATAACAAAACTATGAAAAACAGCAGTCCATTCTAAAAGTAAATTCACAAATAGAGATGTCCCAGTGTGGTAATGTTCACTCCAATGCAGGAAAGATTCAGAAGTCTATTTCCTCATTAACTTATATGAGCATTGTGACCCAAAGCACCTGTGTATTCACAGCCTACACGATTTTGTAATAATATGCCTCGTGGGGTATCGTATGAAAACACATCCTACACACTATTGTAATAATATGCCTTGTGACGTATCATTTGAAAACAAGTAACTTCCTTGTCAATAATATCATGGTGAAATTTATATAGCAGCATTATATGTAAAGTTATTAATTTCTTCTGTATGATGTTATTAGGCAATGTTCAAAACCAGACAGCTCTGCCTAGGAAAAAGTTATTAAACGGGTCTGTCCTTAAACAAAGGAATGTGTGTTTACCCCAGTTTACATGCAAGTAGTAAACAGGATCACCAAGACAGCCAGGGGAGGAGATGGCAGGAAACAGAACAATTTGCATTTCAGCAAACAAAGGTGGGGGAAGAAAGAGCATGGAGCTTCCTTCACCACCAGATTCATTGTGCCTTCCTCGCAGCTTGAATAAACTTTACTTTGAGGGGTACTGTTCAGGAGAATCCACTTCAGAGATTCAATGGATATAAAAGAAAGGGTCAGAGAACCCCAAGTTATCACTTTCACCTAAGATGACAAAAGCACCAGAACCTCTGGAAGAGATCCTGACCAAGGAGAGAGTAGGTCACCCTCGTGCTAGAAGACTGTGAGGGAGAAAGGCCGTCTTGAACAAAGCCTTCAACCAAAACTTCTAAAGTAAGTTTTAGATGTGTGTTTTCACTTTTATTTGCTTGTGGCCATATCTAACTTTATCTCTTATTCTTGAACTCACTTAAAATCTATTAAAAACTATTGATCTAAACCAACAGTGCTGTGTTTGTACTGAAGTGAATGTCAACTCCAGTTAATGTAGCAAACTGGTGTGTCTTGTCTCCTTAAAGAAGCAAATTAACTATATTAGTTCTTTTAACTGTCCAGGAGAGAGCTGAACATTATAGTGAACATGAGCTGCATGATGGTAGGTTGGTTGTGAGCTACAACAGCAAATATTGCAAAGCACCCAAGGTTGCAGGGCAGGCGGTGATAACCCCTCATTGGTCTGGACTGCACTCCAGAACATGACATGTATTTATTAGTAATTCCTTCAAATCCTAATGAGAGTTATGTACATCTCTGTGCAGAGATGGGATAATAGACACTTTGTCTCTAAGACCCAAAGGGAAAAAAAAACACGAGCAAAACAAGAAAAAGGTTAATTGTTTTAGTCTCAGAGTGATAAGTTGCACAGTGTATATGTCAATGAATAAAGGATGGCTCTGGATACAGATAGGTATCACCTTTATTTCCCCACTCTTACCTACCATCTCAGAGTGTCAGGCACTTGGCTTCTTAATTATGCTATAGCAATTCATGTTTTATCTAATATAAAGGCCCTCCTGTGTAATACAGAATGGGGTTGGGGTTATTCTCTTATTTTTTATATACTGACACACTTTCAGCTATGGGAGACTATTTAGAAGAAAAGGTTACTCACCTTGTGCAGTAACTGAGGTTCTTCAAGATGTGTGTCCCTGTGGGTGGATCCACGTCAGGTGTCAGTGCGTCCCGGCACCATCAATAGGAGATTTTCAATAGCAGTGTCTGTCAGGGCCACTCGTGAGCAGTAGTCGTCTTGCGGTGAAGTTGGCACCTTGACTAGCATGTGCGCGACCCAACACCCTCAGTTTCTTCTCTACCGCAGAGTCCTTACTGCGAACTCTGAAGTAGAGGGGAGGAGGGAGGGTAGATAGTGATCTCGTTGAATAGGCCCTGATGGGGGTTCTATTTTGAGTTCGTAACACATCTAGATGCAGTTAAAAATCCATTTTGATAGTCTGAGTGGATACTGTAGAGCCTTTGGAACACTCGGGCTTTGTTCTGTCCAAGTAAAACACTAACGAACGTCGGATACCCAACATATGTAGGACAGTCTCTTGTGTATTCACATGAGGTTAGGGATAAAACATAGGTAGGTGAATCAGTTGATTGACATGGAAAAAGGATGATATTTGGGGTATAAATTTTGGATGTGGTCTCAGTGTGACTATCCTTGAAGAATATGGTGTATGGGGAATGAGCCATAAGAGCCTCTATTTTGCTTTTTGCGGATGTAATTACAACCAGGAACACCACCTTAATTGATAAGTGGAGAAGGGAGCAGGTGGCTAGTAGCGCGAAACGGGCTCTGGGTAAGGCTGTTGAGCACCAAGTTTAAGTCCCATGGTAGCATGGGTTCGCCTATTTCTGGGTACACATTTTATATGCCCGTGAGAAAACATTTTGTCATAGAGTGTGCAAATACTGATACGCCATCATCAACCTTATGGTGAAAGGCGGTAATAGGTGGTAGGTGTACTCTAGCCAAACCTGTGGAAAGCCCTGAGTTCTTTAGTATGTATTCCAAGCCTTAAGTGCAGATACGTGCCTGTTCTGGCAACATAAGGATAAGCGTTTCCATTTTTGGAGGTCAGTGGTACATGTAGTTGGTTTTCTGCTGTTTACTAACACCTGTTTTACTTGTTCTAAACAGGTTAGCTCATCATGGAGGAGACACGCCCTCATATGAAGTTTCTCCAGGCTCGGGTGGAGGACTTGACCTTCATCTTGCGAGACAAGATCCCGTTGCAGAGGGAGATTGTGTGGTGCACAGATTGCCATGTACTTCAGGTATGGGTACCAGGTCTGCCTGGGCCATGTCAGAACTATAAGTATGACTTTGGCTTTGTCGGTCTGTATCTCGTGTCTTACTCTGGAGATTAGTGGTATCGGTGGGAATGCGTACAGGAGAGGGGCATCCCATCAGATGAGAAAGATGTTCCCGTAGGGATCGTGGTCCCAGGCCTGCTCATGAGCAAATTTGTGGACATTTGTTGTTTCGTGCTGTCACAAATAAGTTGATAAGTAACCCCCGCATTTGGAATATGTGTTGTACGATACTGTCATTCGGTTCCCATTCGTGGTCTTGGGAAAAATGTCTGCTTAATGCATCTGCCTTTGTGTTCTGGAAGCCTGGGAGGTATGAAGCAGTAATGGTGATGTTGTAATTTATGCATCAATTCCATAATTTTATGGCATCTGTGCATAGGAAATGAGAACAGGGTCCTCCCTCTTGATTTATGTAGAACATACATGCAATGTTGTCTGTCATGACTCTGACTATTTTGTTTTTTATCATTGGGAGGAAGTGACCGCACACGTTGTGAACCATGTGCAGTTTGAGCAGGTTGATGTGTAAGTGTGTCTCTGGGGGAGACCACTTCCCTTGAACTCTATGATTCAGGTGTGCATCCCAGTCGATCAGCAAAGCATTTGTTGTGATCAGTATGAATGGTGGATCCTGTTGGAATGGGATCCCTGATGGGTCTAGCGTAACCCAATCATATTATTTCCAAGACCCATTGATCCGTGGTGATGGATGCCCAAGTGTGAATAGAATGAGTGCAGTCGGTGACCAAAGATCTGGGTATGTGTAGATTGCACTGGTTGTTGGGAGAGATCATTCAAACCCTTGACCAATGTTTCAAAATTGTGTCTTGCCCGATGGTGTCTGGGACGCAGTAGGCTGAGACTGTGGGTTCAGAGTCTCTGCGGGCATTGTCTCTGTCTCTGGAAGTCGTAAGGTCATTGTCTTTGGAAAGTACTCTCTTGGCCACGCTGGTATGGTTGATATCTCCTCCACCTGTTCGAAGGTGTGTATATGCCTAAGATGCGGAGAGTTGTCCAGGAGTCCTTCATGGAGGGAAAGACCTTGCCTGTTTTGGCCAAGAAAACTTGTCTCTGTTGAAGGGGAGATCTTCTACTTTGTCTGTAAGTCCTTCGGATTCTGGATGAGTGTAGCCATGATGCTCTGTGCATGACTATTGCTGTGGCTGTTGTTTGTACAGCCACGTCCACCATGTTGATGAGGGATGCCTGTAGTGCTGTTCTTGCCACAATCTGTCCCTCGTTAAGGACTGTGTTAAATTGTTCCTTCCTCTCCTTGGGGATGTCGTTAAGGACCTCTCTGAGTTTCATGTAACTGTCGTGGTCATATTTCGTGAGGAGTGCAACATAATTAGCTGTGTGGAATTATAGAGTTGCGGATTAGTATACTTTGTGACTGAATAGATCTAGCCTCTTCCAGTCTTTGTCTTATGGAGTGGACCTGTACTGGGGTTATTTTCCTCTTTGATTGACCATGGCTACCACTAATGAATTAGGTTGAGGGTGTGAAAAAAGGAAGTCCATTCCTTTAGTTAGGGACATAATATTTCCTGTCAGCTCTTTTACATACCAGGGGAATGGTGACTGGTGTTTGCCATACTATTTCTGCTGGTTCCATTATCGCATCACTAATTGGCAGTGCTATTTTGGATGTAGATGATGTGTGTAGGATATTTAGAAGTTGATGCTGGGTCTCAGTCACTTCCTCAAAAGGGGCGTTTTAGCTTTGTGCTTCATACCGGAACAATTCTTGGAATTTAAAGTCATCTGCAGACGTAGGAAGTGGTGGCATGACATCCTCATCCAGCAATGATGATGAGTTATGGGCAGGTGATGTGTCTTGTTCCGGGTCCACTTCTCTGTCGTCCTCTATTTCCTCAGGGGCCACTGACGGCTCCTGTACTGAGGTTGTAAAGGAACATGTGTGTCTCTTTTGAGGTCTGTTGTACTGATTCATGTAGGCTGCCCCTGTGTCCCATTACAGCCATTGCATCAGGAATGACATAGGTGGACACATCCATGGGTGCCTGAACCATGCTGTATGTTTCTCTAGATCTCACATGTCCCAGCATTGGCCCGGTACCGGACAGTGAGGAACGGCACGATGAAAAGGTGCCCTTCTCTAGATTGTCATCCTCATTGCTGGAGAATGGTGGCACGATGGGAGAGTCAGGTTGCTCCAGTTGCCTCTTGACTCCTTAATCTTGCTAGTAGAGGCCCCGGTGCTGGAGGTTCCTGGTGCATCAAAGGTGTTCACTCTTGGTGTAGTTGGCACTGAGGATAGCGAACTTGCAGGAACTTTTCTTTTCAACAGTTCGCTCTGCTGAGGCGATGTCTTTCTTCTCCTGGCTTTCTTGGAGTAGTGAGTATTTGATGTTTCTGCCAATGACTTGCCCGGAGAGTCCCTGGTTGAGGAGTTCTGCTGTCCGGATTCAGAAGCTGATTGAAGGGATTTCTTAATGAGAATGAGTTTAAGTTGGAGATCTCGATCTCTTCTGGCTCTGGCTTTAAGGTTGCTTCAGTAAGCGCACTTTTGTGGTATGTGCGACTCACCTAAGCAACGGACACAGAGTGAATGGCCATCAGAAATCGGCATTGCATCCTTACACAAGGAACATCTTTTGAAACCTGGTGAGCCAGGCATGTTTTAATGTCCCTTGTTGAGGTTTTTTAAATGGAATAACTAAAGATTTTTTTTTTAAGGGAAACAGAAAAGGGGATGAGAAATATCTAGACTAGTAACTTACTAAACCTAACTAACACTAATAACTGCTAACTAATTCTAATTATTTTCTTTAGGTTGTCTTTCGACACCGCTGCAAGGCTCTGTCTCAGGCCGAGGATGGTTGAGAAGGAACTGAGGGGGGATAGGGTCACGCGTGCTAATCAAGGCGTCAACAGCACCGCGAGACAAGTACTGCTCATGTGTGGCCCTGACGGACACTGCTACCAAAAATCTCCAATTGACGGTGCCGGGACACACCGACATTTGAAGTGGAGCACCCACAGGGACAGCACTCGAAGAAGAATTCTTTCTTATGGACCCAATGATTGACAGTGATTTCCTCCCCTCCTTTTTTCACCAACTATGATTTCTTCTGATATGGCGTTTTGTGTTCCATACTGCTTATCTCAGAGTACATGTTATACCAGTACTCCATAATCTGCACAACCTAAAATAAATTTTCAGGTTTAGTTCAAAGTGTTAGTTTTTAGAGTCCTGTATGGTTTGAAACCCAGTTACTTGTGAGACTGCTTCTCTCTGTGTATGATTCTGCTACAATAGCTATCAGAGAAGAGTCAGAGATCCCTCAGTATAAAAGAGAAACTAATAATGGCAGGGCATCCTCCAAGAAGAGACTTTACTTGTACTGCTTGGTCCACCAGTGTGCATTGTTAACCCTTTGTGTTGACTACAAACTCTTGAGTATCTAGGAGGTAGTGAGTTGATGGGACAAGAAATACTGTTTTGATGATAAGGTTATTTTGTGAAGACTAAATTTTATTATACTTCTATAATAAACCAGCGGTCCCCAAACTGTGGGACATACCCCCCGAGGGGGGTGTGGAGGAACATTCAGGGGGGAGGGTGCACGGTGGGGCCCGGGTCAGCCCCCAAGGGGGGTGGGGAGGAAGCAACACCCAGCCCTGCTCTGCCCCCAGCCGCAGCTCCACCTTGGCCCCTGCTCTGCCCCCAGTCCAGCTCCAGCTGCAGCTCTGCTCCAGCCCCAGTTCCACTCCACCTCCAGCCAATCTCCAGTTCCAGCCACAGCTCCACTCTGCCTCCTGCTCAGTTCTGCCCTCATTCCCTCTCCATCTCTAGGCCAGCTCTGCCTCATCCGCAGTTCTGCCCCCAGCTCCACCTCCTCTGCTGAGCCAACTGTGCAGTAATGGAGGGGGGATGAGGGTAGATTCCATTACTAGTAAGGGGGGGGTGTGCAACAGGAAATGTTTGGGCACCACTGGGTTAGACATTTTAAAAATGTACTAATGTTTTTAAACTGAATTTTAGACTGACAATGAATAATATAAAAAAATAAGCTAAGTGAACTCAGACGACAAAATGCTGAAGCCACAGTACTATAGTGGTAGTCTGTAGTGATTTCTATAGTTAAGGTTGTATTCCAACTTCTGTATAGGCCCCCATTTTTCAGATGTTCATGTTTATGTCCATGTCCATGATTTAGCTGTGCAATACTTTAAAAAAAACAAAAACCCACTGTTCCATGGAGTGGATTCTATTCTATACAGATTATTTTCTGTTCCTCATCAACGTAGTAATCACTGAAGTGCTCTGAGCAACCTGACTAGTGTTTATTCCATGTAGTTCTTTCTTTCTCTCTTCCTCTCTCGAAGGAGAAATTCTGTGGGTTTTTTAATAAATAATTTTAATATATTATATGTGCACTCTGTGTTTATATTAGCAAAACGAAGTCAAAGACGCATGGTTTGCACTTGGAACTAAAGGTGATGAGGTCTGTATGATGCCTCATATTTGACAACTGCTCCCTTTACTCCTGTTTTATCTATGTCAGTTGCAGAATATGTACACAGCCATGCTTACAGGGCCAGTTGTCACAAAGAGGTATTTACCTTGTGGGAATTCCCTCAGGGAAGAACAACTTTAAATTCCGGCTGAGCTTCACAGGATTCCTACCAGTGAAGGCTGCACCACAAGAGCTGCTAAATCAGCACATATCATGGCTAGTCTGGGCCAGTTTTGCGAACTTGGAACTCATAACCCCTGGGTGGAGTGAGATTCAAGGGTGGTTTGCACCACTGCATCCCTGCTTCTGGTGGATTTTCTGTTGCTGCATCCCAGAGTCCAGATCCTACATCCAGAGATTAATCTAGACCATTACTTCTTCACCATCACGCAGAGAGGGTCCACAGTCAGAACACTTCAATTGTGGACAACTCAAGGAGCATAAGGTTTAAAAGACCCTATATGTCCTTACCTCAGTTATTATATTGGGAAATTGATTATACATGAATTTAAATTGTGAATTAAGAGATTCAAAATTCTGCCTTTGTCTTTCTCCAAAAGATCAGTTCATTTCTTTAATTCTTCTAGGTTTGTTACAGGCACAGGAAAAAATAATGAGCAAATTATATTTTGAATGACAAAGCATGCAAAGGTTTTTTGATTCCACTTGAATTGGGATGGATAGCAACAGAGCTCTGAATGAGAGTGAAAATAGTCTACAGCCATGAAGATTTTAATGCAAGGTCCAACTATATCTGAAATGAAAAGTAAAATTCATTGGCATCATACTGCCTTCTTCACAGCTGAGATGGAACAAAAGCCCATGCGGCCAAAGAGAAGCAAAGCTCTGCATTCTAAGAATTTTAGTCTTTATTTTGCAAGAATGAATATATATGATGTGTGCGCACAAAATCTGTTTTAGTTACTTTTCTTGCTACTTAAATATGTTAGTTAATGTTTGCCTCCAATTCACTTGGAAGGGGAGAAGGGAGGAATGGCAAAATTACCCAGTCCAGTGACCAGAAATTAGTATAAAAGAGAAAATGGGGAAGAGAGAAGCAATCTATGTTAAGAGAGCTATCTGGACTTGAGTAATTAAACCCTGAGAGAAAATGAGTCCAAGATGCTGGCAATCAGCATTACAACTCAATTCAGTGAAATGCTATTTCTTGTAAAATATAGAATAATTCATTCTCCTGGACTGTGAATTCTAATAATTTTTTTTTGGTTATGGCAGCGTGATAGCTTCCTATTGATCATCCTGGATCCACATTGATGAAAAACTCATAGAAAATAAATTAACACACAAAAAGGGCCAGACCTGCACGGGAGGCAGGAATGGACACAATAGAAAAAAAATATTCAAACAAGATCAACACTGAGCAATTGGAAGACTTGAAGTGGCAGATGAAGAAGTGTAGCTTCTGCATGGACCTCTTTCCCTGACCATTGTCAAAAAAGTGACTGAAAAGTTCCAAAGTCAACAGTGCCCTGGGTTGTGTGTGATCACCAATGAGGAGGGAGGGGACTCATGCTCCAACCTGCTACCACATACCATAGGAACATTAACTTTAGGTCTTAAAGAATTCCACTTCCCTTGCTCAGGCGCACAGCCCAAGTATGGGACTCTTTCCCAGAAACTATCTTTAGAAAAGTGTCAAATATTCTGGAATAGGAGATTAAAAGATTGGGAAAGTAATCTAAAGCAAGTATCTAATGTAATAAGAAAATATTATCTTCCCTTTCAAGACAGCAATACATACCTCCCATATTTGTCAGCTTCTTGAACAAAGGAAGAGATGGTCTGTCTGCAAAAACTTCACTTTGATGAACCAGGCATTCTTTTACAGCATCATAACCATTCAGTACAATAGCAGATATACCTCCAAGATCAAGACTGAAAATCTTTGAAAAGAACAAATGAACAAAAGTGCACTTGTAAAATTAAACTGCAAGTCATTTTCAAGAATAAGTAATGGAGACAATACTGGAAAAAGTAGAACTAAGCATCACTACAATAAATATTTCTTAAGCTGTTTCCAGATTGCAAGTATAAACATTGTTCAGAATAATCTTTTCTCCCTAAACTTTAGATTATAAATTATTTAAGGCTGGGACCATGTCTCTCTCTGTATTTTTTGAACAGTGCCAACTACAATTCAGCCCAAATTCTGTCTGAGGCTTTTGAACACTCCTGCAATATAAATATTAAATAATAATATTAAAAGAAAGATATTGAACTGACAGTTCTATGAAGTCCTCTGTTTATTATAAGTATTCATGGCATTGAAAAAAGCATCACGGACTGTGAAATCTGGTCTCCCCCTGTGAAATCTGGTCTTTTATGCTTTTACCCTATACACCTCTACCCCGATATAACGTGACCCAATATAACACAAATTCGGATATAACGCGGTAAAGCAGCACTCCAGGGGGGCAGGGCTGCCCCAAAACTATCTCCTACTCTGATTTGCAGGGACCATCTCTACAAGTGAGAAGAAAGGCATGGTCATGAAACTATGTAACCCTGGGTCTCCATATCATGCCACCCTTCTGCACTGCTGCCTGCAGAGCTGAGCCCTCAGTAAGCAGCTGCCACTCTGCAGCTACCCAGCTCTGAAGGCAGCAGCGCAGAAGGGTAGCATGGTATGGTATTGCCACCCTTACTTCTGCACTGCTGTTGGCAGGGTGCTGCCTTCAGAGCTGGGCAGCCAACAGCCGCCGCTCTCCAGCCACCCCACTCTGAAGGCAGCGACACACCCCCCCCGCAACTCCCTTTTGGGTCAAGACCCCCAATTTGAGAAATACTGTTCTTCCCCTTTGAAATTTGTATAGTACATCTCTACCGCAATATAACACTGTCCTCGGGAGCCAAAAAATCTTACCGCGTTATAGGTGAAACAGCGTTATATTGAACTTGCTTTGATCCACCGGAGTGCACAGCCCCACCCCCCCGGAGCGCTGCTTTACCGCGTTATATCCGAATTCGTGTTATATAGGGTCGCATTATATCGGGGTAGAGGTGTATAGGGTAAAAGCATAAAAGACCAGATTTCACAGCCTGTGATGCTTTTTTCATGGCCATGAATTTGATAGGGCCCTACATATGACTGTCCAATCTCATTTTGAAACTTGCTAAGCTCTTGGCATCCATTACAACCAGTGGCAAAAACTTTTAAATTTAATTATGCATAATGTGAAACAGTATTTCCTTTTATCAGTTTTGAATTTGCGGCCTTTCAATTTCTTTGGCTGTCTCCCTTGTTTTTGTTTTATGAGACAGGGGAACAGAAACTCTCAATGTACTTTCTCTATATCATTCATCATTATGCATACTTTTACCTGTTCCCTCTTACTTATTTTCTTTCTAAAGTATACAATCCCAGTCTTTTCAATCTCTCTTCAAAAGAGTTTTTCCAGGCCCTTAATCATCATCATTACCCTTCTCTGAGTCCCCCCACAATTTTGCAGAATCCTTTCTGTGATAAATTGACCAATACGGCATACAGTATTCCAGGCGAGGGAAAATTATTGATCTACATAGTGACTTTTCATATTATTTTCTATTCCATTTCTTATGCATCCTTAAATTTGGTTTGCTTTTTTGACAGCAGGTGAGGCAACCATAACATTTTGCCATTATGGAAAATTAACCATTTATTCCTACTCTTTGCTTTGTCTCTTAGCCTGATTTTAATTGACAATACTTTGCCTCTCACCCCATGACTACTTAGTTTCTTTAGTAGTCTCTCAGTAAAGAAACTTGTCATAGGTCTTTTGAAAGCCTAAATAAATTGTCAGGCAGTTCTTCTTTATCTATTATTATAGTGACATATTCAATTATAAAAGGCATAATTCTCCTTGAGAAACCACCATGCTTGTTGGACCCTATCAAACCACGATCTTCCAGACATTATTCAGTTTTTAATTATTGGCTTGACCTATTTACTAGGCAAAGACATAAGGTTTACTGGTCTGTAATCCCCTGGATCACTACTAGAACCCATTTTAAATATAGGTGGAATATTTGCTCCCCTCTAGTCCTCTTGTATATTAGCTGTTTTTAATGACAGGTTGCATATTTTTGCTAGCAGCTCGACCACTTCATTCTTAAATCCCTTCAGATCTCTTGGATATATAATCTCTGGGCCTAGTGATTTACTGCTTTTTAAATTATCAATTTGTTTCAGCACTATTTCTGCTGACATCTTAATCTCTATTAGTACCTCATCTGTGTTACCAAAAAATAAATATTAATTTCAGTTAAAAAAAAGAAAGAAAGAAAGAAAGACAATCAACATTTGCCAAGTGAGAAAATACAAGATGGATGAAGCTGGAATATATGTCCTTTATCCCCAAAGGCATAATGCTAGAGAGTACACACATTGAAAAATATAATTACTTTTACCTTATTTTTATATACTTGAAAAGTTCTGATTTCTCCTAGAACAATACACCATATGACAAACCAAAGTTTCTATTCATCTTTGAGTTCAATAACTGGTCCAAAGCAATCACTACTCAAGGATGGAATCTGAGAATTACATGTGCTCAGTGTCAAAGTCAAGCTCCAATAAGTTTGTACTACTAAATAAATCTTTGCACACTTCCCAATTCCTGGAGAACTTGTCAGAGCCAATACTGTGGTCCACATTTACTGGCTTCTGAAACCCAACTTTCTTACTATTTAAGCAAGAGTTTCCACAGCCAGTGGCTCTATTGGCCAGCATACCAACAGAGTAGGCAAAGTTAAAAAGACTTTTGTTACTAGCATTTAAACATTTTTAAAATGACAGATACTGAGAAAATTAAAATAAAGCTGTAATGTCATTAACTTATAAACCAATAGACTGTCTGCTTCAGTGTAATGTATTTTTATGACACTATAAATCTGAGTGTTCAGCAAGCATTGTTGGGGGGGGGGGACCAATCAAATGGAAGACTGTTTTGGAATAAAATGACTTCAGTGAAACTGACACTATATTCAAGTGCTGTTATTTGTTATAATGTGTTTCTGTTAAATAAGAATATACCCTGTTGTGTCCCCATGACTTGTGCATCTGAAAAGGTGGCTTAGCCATCTCTGGGGCACCATCTCCTCCCTTCTTCCCATTAAGTCTGAGGATCAGTGAGTGGGAAGCTGAGGGAGTGAGCAAGCCAACAGATAGGTCACATCCCAGCTGTATTCACTTTCTGCACACTGTGCTGGGAGGCTCCCTCTTTAAAGACTGTCCCCGGGCCATACCTGCAGCCATGTATGCTCGTCATCTCATGTCTCAATTACTGCAACATCCTTCTCTCTGGCCTAGGCAAATGCAATTTTGCCCTGATCATATCCCTTCAGAATGTTGCTGCAAAGATCATTTTCCTAACCCGTCACTTTGGCCAAATCACCCCACCCTTTGAATCTTCCATTGGCTCCCCCTTCACTTTTGTATCAAACATAAACTGCTTGTTCTCACTTTCAAGGCCCTTCACAGTCAATTCCCACCATAGAATCACAGAAGTGTAGGACTGAAAGGGACCTCAATAGGTCATCTAGTCCAATTCCTTGCACTCAAGGCAGGACTAAGGAATAACTAGACCATTCCTGACAGATGTTTGTCTAACCTGTTCTTAATATCCAATGATGGAGATTCCACAACCTCCCTAAGCAATTTGTTCCAGTGCTTAACTACCTTGACAGTTACGAAGTTTTTCCTAATATCCAACCTAAACCTCCCTTGCTGCAATTAAAGCCCATTGCTTCTTGTCCTATCCTCAGAGGTTAACAATAACAAATTTTCACTCTCCTCCTTGTAACAACCTTTTATGTACTTGAAAACTGTTATGTCCCCCCTCTGTCTTCTCCAGACTAACATAAGAACATAAGAATGGCCATATTGGGTCAGACCAAAGGTCCATCCAGCCCAGTATCCTGTCTACCGACAGTGACCAATGCCAGGTGCCCCAGAGGGAGTGAACCTAACAGGTAATGATCAAATGCTCTCTCTCCTGTCATCCATCTCCACCCTCTGAAAAACAGAGGCTAGGGACACCATTCTTTACCCATCCTGGCTAATAGCCATTAATGGACTTAACCTCCATGAATTTATCTAGTTCTCTTTTAAACGCTGTTATAGTCCTAGCCTTCACAACCTCCTCAGGCAAGGCGTTCCACAGGTTGACTCTGCGCTTTGTGAAGAAGAACTTCCTTTTATTTGTTTTGAACCTGATGCCCATTAATTTCATTTGGTGGCCCCTAGTTCTTATATTATGGGAACAAGTAAATAACTTTTCTTTATTCACTTTCTCCACACCACTCATGATTTTATATACCTCTATCATATCCCCCCTTAGTCTCCTCTTTTCCAAGCTGAAAAGTCCTAGCCTCTTTAATCTCTTCTCACATGGGACCTGATCCAAACCCCCAATCATTTTAGTTGTCCTTCTCTGAACCTTTTCTAATGCCAATATATCTTTTTTTGAGATGAGGAGACCACATCTGTATGCAGTATTCAAGCTGAGGGCCTACCATGGATTTATATAAGGGCAATAAGATATTCTCCATCTTATTCTCTATCCCTTTTTGAATGATTCCTAACATCCTGTTTGCTTTTTTGACTGCCACTGCACACTGCGTGGACGTCTTCAGAGAACTATCCACGGTGACTCCAAGATTTCTTTCCTGATTAGCTGTAGCTAAATTAGCCCCCATCATATTGTATGTATAGTTGGGGTTATTTTTTCCAATGTGTTACATTTATCCACATTAAATTTCATTTGCCATTTTGTTGCCCAATCACTTAGTTTTGTGAGATCTTTTTGAAGTTCTTCATAGTCTGCTTTGGTCTTAACTATCTTGAGCAGTTTAGTATCATCTGCAAACTTTGCCACCTCACTGTTTACCCCTTTCTCCAGATCATTTATGAATAAGTTGAATAGGATTGGTCCTAGGACTGACCCTTGGGGAACACCACTAGTTACCCCTCTCCATTCTGAAAATTTACCATTTATTCCTACCCTTTGTTCCCTGTCTTTTAACCAGTTCTCAATCCATGAAACAATCTTCTCTCTTATCCCATGACAACTTAATTTACGTAAGAGCCTTTGGTGAGGGACTTTGTCAAAGGTTTTCTGGAAATCTAAGTACACTATGTCCACTGCATCCTCCTTCTCCACATGTTTGTTGACCCCTTCAAAGAACTCTAATAGATTAGTAAGACATGATTTCCCTTTACAGAAACCATGTTGACTTTTGCCCAACAATTTATGTTCTCCTATGCGTCTGACAATTTTATTCTTTACTATTGTTTCAACTAATTTGCCCGGTACTGACATTAGACTTACTGGTGTGTAACTGCCGGGATCACCTCTAGAGCCCTTTTTAAATATTGGCATTACATTAGCTATCTTCCAGTCATTGGGTACAGAAGCCGATTTAAAGGACAGGTTACAAACCATAGTTAATAGTTCCGCAATTTCACATTTGAGTTCTTTCAGAACTCTTGGGTGAATGCCATCTGGTCCCGGTGACTAGTTACTGTTAAATTTATCAATTAATTCCAAAACCTCCTCTAGTGACACTTCAATCTGTGACAATGCCTCAGATTTGTCACCTACAAAGGACGGCTCAGGTTTGGGAATCTCCCTAACATCCTCAGCTGTGAAGACTGAAGCAAAAAATTCATTTAGTTTCTCCGCAATGACTTTATCGTCTTTATGTGCTCCTTTTGTATCTCGATCATCCGGGGCCCCACTGGTTGTTTAGCAAGCTTCCTGCTTCTGATGTACTTAAAACACATTTTGTTATTACCTTTTGAGTTTTTGGCTAGCTGTTCTTCAAACTCCTTTTTGGCTTTTCTTACTACATTTTTACACTTAATTTGGCAGTGTTTATGCTCCTTTCTATTTACCTCACTAGGATTTGACTTCCGCTTTTTAAAAGATGCCTTTTTATCTCTCACTGCTTCTTTTACACGGTGGCCCTTTTTTAGTTCTTTTACTGTGTTTTTTAATTTGGGGTATACATTTAAGTTGGGCCTCTATTATGGTGTCTTTGAAAAGTGTCCATGCAGCTTGCAGGGATTTCATTCTAGTCACTGTACTTTTTAATTTCTGTTTAATTAACCTCCTCATTTTTCCCCTTTCTGAAATTAAATACCACAGTGTTGGGCTGTTGAGGTGTTCTTCCCACCACAGGAATGTTACATGTTGTTATATTATGGTCACTATTTCCAAGCGGTCCTGTTATAGTTATCTCTTGGACCAGATCCTGCGCTCCATTCAGGACTAAATCGAGAATTGCCTCTCCCCTTGTGGGTTCCTGTACCAGCTGCTCCAAGAAGCAGTCATTTAAACAAACCCAATTTTTTCAATCTTTCCTCATAGGTCATGTTTTTTAGACCTTTAATCATTGTTGTTGCTTTCCTCTAGACGTACTCCAATTTGTCTACCTCTTTCCTGAAATGTGCACAGAACTGGACACAATACTCCATCTGAGGCCTTATCAGTGCGGAGTAGAGCGGAACAATTATTTCTCATGTCTTTCTTAACACTCCTGCTAATACATCCCAGAATTATGTTCGCTTTTTTTTGGAACAGTGTTACACAGCTGACTCATATTTAGCTTGAGAGCCACTCTAACCCACAGATCCCTTTCCACAGTACTCCTCCCTAGGAAGTAATTTCCCATTTTGTATGCGTGCAACTGATTGTTCCTTCTTAAATGGAGTACTTTGCATTTGTCCTTATTGAATTTCATCCTATTTACGTCAGACCATTTCTCCAGTTCGTTCAGATCATTTTTAATTTTAATCCTGTCCTCCAAACCACTTGTAACAATTCCCAGCTTGGTATTGTCCTCATACTTTGTAAGTGTATTTCTATGCCATTATCTAAATCACTTATGAAGATATTGGACAGAAACAGACCCAGGACCGATCACCGTGGGACCCCACTCAATATGCCCTTCCAGCTTAACTGTGAACCACTGATAACTACTGTCTGGGAATGGTTTTCCAATCGATTATGCACCCACCTTCTGGAAGGTCCATCTAGGTTTCATTTCCCTAGTTTGTTTATGAGAAGGTCATGCAAGACAGTATCAAAAGTCTTACTAAAGTCAAAATATACCACATCTACCGCTTCCCCTCATCCACAAGGCTTGTTATGCTGTCAAAGAAAGCTACTGGGTTGGTTTGGCATGATTTGTTCTTGACAAATCCATATTGACTGTTCCTTATCACTTTATTATCTTCTAGGTGTTTGCAAATTGATTGCTTGATTATGTGCTCCATTCTCGTTCTGGGTACTGAAGTTAAACTGACTGGTATGTTATTCCCTGGGTTGTCCTTATTCCCCTTTTTATAGATTGGCACTATATTTGCCCTCTTCCAGTCTTCTGAAATCTCTCCAGTCTTCCATAAGTTTTCAAAGATAATCACTAATGGCTCAGATATCTCCTCAGTCAGCTCCTTGAGTATTCTAGGATGCATTTCAGCAGGACCTGCCAACTAGAAGACATCTAACTTGTCTAAGTAATTTTTAACTTGTTCTTTCTCTATTTTAGCCTCAGATGCTACTTCCTTTTTTCACTGGCGTTCACTAGACATCAACTCGCTACTAATCTTTTTGGTGAAAACTGAAACAAAACAGTCATTTAGCACTTTTACCATTTCCACATTTTCTATTATTGTCTTTCTCCCTCGTTGAATAATGGGCCTACCCTGTCCTTGGTGTTCCTCTTGCTTCTAATGTATTTGTAGAATGTTTTCTTGTTACCCTTTGTGTCTCTGGCTAGTTTAATCTCATTTTGTGCCCTGGCCTTTCTAATTTTGTCCCTACATGCTTGTGTTGTTTGTTTATATTCATTCTTTGTAATTGGACCTAGTTTCCACTTTTTGTAGGACTCTTTTTTTGAGTTTCAGATCATTGAAGATCTCCTGGTTAAGCCAGGATAGTCTCTTGCCATACTTCCTACCTTTTCCTATGCAGTGAGATAGTTTGCTCTTATGTGCTTAATAATGTCTTTTAAAAACTGCCAACTTTCTCAAACTGTTTTTCCTCTTAGAGTTGCATCCCATGGGATCGTACCTACCAATTCCCTGAGTTTCCTAAATACCTATCTCATAGCTCTCATTCACTATTGAGCGGTCCGTGCTTGCCTCCATTCGACCCACAATGCCAGCCTCCACTGCCGATTTCCTAAATTAAAAAAAAAACTTTTCACATTCTTTCATGCTACCCGACATGCTTGTGAGGTGC
Source organism: Chrysemys picta bellii (assembly GCF_011386835.1). Classification (NCBI taxonomy): domain Eukaryota; kingdom Metazoa; phylum Chordata; order Testudines; family Emydidae; genus Chrysemys; species Chrysemys picta. The sequence goes on along the minus strand of NC_088794.1, from coordinate 44,504,714 downwards.
TCCCCATACATATCCACAAAACAACCTCATCATCCACCTTCAAATCTCTCCTCGGCCTCTCCTCTGCTGTGATGCCTACAAAATACATGACAATGCTGTTGGTGCCTATTATGCTGACATTGTTTACTTGTCTATATTTCCATCTGTTGTCTCTTGTGTTATACATAGATTGTAAGCTCCTAGGGGCAGGAGATTGTCTTTTTGTTCTGTGTTTGTACAGCGGAGTACACAATGGAGTCCTGATCCATGACTAGGGATTCTAGGCACTATGGCAACACAAATAATAATTTTGTCAGGGAATTAGGGATGTTATAGTGTGCCCTCACCACCAGAACACTTCCCTCACCAGTGGCAGGACACTGCATTGCAGGGACTCATCCTCTCCAGTGCCCCCCTGAATCGTTGTTTCTCCAGCCAGACCAGCTCTCAGTCCAGACCCCTTCCAGGGATAACAGAAAACCTTAACTCAAAATAGACACCTAAGCATTTAAGTCTATAATATAAACACTAGCCCTTCATAGATACCCAAGGCCAGTGCTATCAATGTTAGGTTACTTGGGTTACAGCAGGGAGAGTCTTCCTTCCCTATCCTGACTCCACTCAGAAATGGCCCCTAGTAGAAGAAGCCCGCCCTTTTCATCTAGCCCACTCAGCCCTGACTGTACTCAGCCCCTTCTAGATGCCAGAAGACCAACTCTCACTGGTTCTGCTGCAGCTGATCATGAGAGACTTCTTTAGTCATCTACTGGTGGTATGAACTCACTGCTCTTCCCTTCCAGCGGGATATCTTCTCATGGTAGGGTGTGCCAAGGTTCTGGGGGCTCCAATAGGGGGCAATGAATGCTTGATACACCTCATCACACACCTCATCCCACATGGATCCATGGGTCTTATTTCCTGTTCCTTCCTGTGAAAAGAAATCTGTATTTCCATGTTGTATTCCTGACCGGTGGCATATTTGGAATACACAGGGCTGTATCACCAGGTACCATCTGGTGTCTTTCATTGCTTGCATCCACTTTAAGGAGGCATAGTCACCATATGTATTCCCCGGGCCTGGGTTCCCCTACCAGCCACTGGGGACATGGTACTGAACATGCAGATGACAGTGGACTGCCTGGGATGATTTTGTCTGGAAAGAATTTGTTACACCTCCCAGAAGGGGGAACCATGGAGTGACCTGGCTGGAGGACTGAATCATGAAAATGAGGCTGCAGTTCCTGGAGCGAGAAGGATAAGAGGACGATGGGAGAGACACCAGAAGAGGAAAGTGCAATGCTAGGTGAGAGCTAATTCCCAGAGAGACCATGGTGAAGGTACAGGAACCCACAAGTGGTGAGTGTATTCCGCGACACACTTCTTGGGAGTTGTATACTAATGCAACTCCTAGGCCAACTTCTGATGCATCTGTTTGAAGAATAAATGGTAGCCAGAAGTCTGGGTAGCGGAGCATAGGTTGCCTCCATAAAATGTCCTTTATCTTTTCAAAGACTTCCTCACACTCCCTTGTACATAATACCACTGGTGTGGATACCTTTGTAAGTTTAGTCAAAGATGTTGCCAGGGTGGCAAATTGTGGAATGAAGCAATGAGAATAACTTGTCAGTCCTAGAAACCCCCACACTTGCTTCTTGGTCTTGGGGACCAGGGTTTTCTTCAAGGCTTCTCTCTTGTTCTCAAGAGAATAGGTTCAGCCATTTCCCATAAGCTATCCAAGGTATTTAGTTTCTTGCATGCCAAATTTGCATTTTGGGGGGTTTGCTGTGAGTCCGGCCTCCCCCAGCAACTAGTACAGATGCCACATGGACCAAGTGTGACCATCAGTCTGTGCTGAAAATAACCACATTGCCAAAGTATACTTCTGCAAACTGGTGGCAAACCACATGGTCCATGAGCGGCTGGGACCCCATGCAAACCAAAGGACATGGTGGTGAACTGAAAAAGCCTCAGGGGCATGGCAAATACTGTTTTTTCCCTCAAATCTAGTGTAAAGGGCATTTGCCAGTACCCTTTTGTCAAGTATAGTGTTATAATATACCTTGCCTTCCCTAAATGATCAAGGAGCTCATCTACCTGGGGCACTGGATAAGTTTCAAACTAGGATAGAATTCAGAAATCTATGCAGCACCAGATGTTGTTGTCTGGTTTAGGTAATAGCACCACAGGACTGCACCAGGGACTTGTGGACTCCTCAGTGAGTATGAGTTCCAGCATTAACTGTACCTCCCACTACACAACTCCATGAAGCTTCTTAGAGATTTGATGGGTTTTATGTTCAGGCTTTGTCCCTGGGTTTGTCAGAATTTGGTGTACCAGGATGTGCCTGGCAGGGAGGAGAACAGTGAATAGTGCTCCAAGAGGTTCTTGGCTATCCAGAATAAATGTGAGGCAAGATCTGCTGCTACTGATACATCGGGGGGCACTGGAGCCTCTACCTGTGGTACAGGAGAACAGGGAGATCTCTGGGATCTATACATAGGTTTTCTTGGGCTCACCATGGTTTTAACAGATAAACATGATAAATCTGATCTCACAATCCCACTCGCCAGATGACCTGGTATGGACATTGCCATTTGGCCAAAAGTTTAATTTCCATATTGGGGACTAATACTAGATCCCTGGGCTAATAAACCTTCTCTTGAGCACTTTTATTGTAGTGTCAGACCTGCGTTTGCTGGGCTCGCAGTACATTTTCTTGAGCAAATTGTCTCATGAGACCCAGCCATTCCCACATCCACATGACATAATGTAATACATTTTGGGAGTGGTATGGTTATTCTTCCCAGGCTTCTCTAAGGATAACCAGAATTCCCCAGGACTTTTGGCCATACAACAATTCAAAGGACAAAACCCCCCTCGATGTAGTGTATGAAGTGTCACAAGCAAAGAGCAGGTTGACAGAAGCTTGTTCCCCACAGGAGCAAATGTCCTCATGTATGCAGATAACCTGCGCTGAATCATCATATCAGAGAACTCTGGGTCAGAAAAGGTTTCCCAGACTAAGACATGGAAAACCCTGGGCCCATTAAGCCCAAAGCTGTTTGCCTGCCAAGTTGTACTGGGACTATATATGCTTGTCAATTGCTTGATCAGAGCTGCCACAAGGTATGATTCTACAGTCCATGAGGTCACATTCCATCAGGGACATGAATGAGTGATAGATCCTGGCTTCCTGCAACAAACATAATCAATATGATTGCTAGGAAAGCCTGCATTACCAGCTTTTGATTGCAACTCTCAGTAGTCCTCTCCTGGAGATGTGATCAACATCCCCTGTTGCAACAATTTGGGTTGCATTGTGGAGTCCATTAGCTGGCCTCCACTTGCTCCTGAAGTCTGCTGGGGGCTCAACAGTGCCTTTCTCATCTTAGGGCTGTGTCTGTGAGCCATCTGGCTTGAAGTGATTAGTTTTACTGGGCCAACCTTTAGCCAGATAATCTGTAGTGATCTGGATGGCAAATGCTATTGAGTTGGGGTTTTGCCAGTGAACTCAGGTCTGAATTGCAGTAGGCAGAACTGCCAATTATTGCTGAGTCTATAATGTCTAGTGCAACGCAGGTCTCTGGACAGAGCCACTGGATAGCCCAGTCCTTCAGACATTGGGCCATGATGTGGGATCATGATGCAGGAGAAAAAGGTTCTGTCCAGAATCAGTGTTGATATGTCTCTGGGGACACACCCATCTGATGACAGTCATTATGGTGTCATATTCTTTAGCTGCCTCATTGTCAAGGGCCTGGCAGGTGGCCTGGTCTTCCCCAAACAGCAAAGGCAAAAGCCAAGCAGCTCAGATACTCTTAGCCCATTGGGCTATCCACTCAAATATGACCAGGTATGCCTTTGGGTCATCATCTGGCCCCAACTTAGCAAGGTCAGGCCTGGCCTTAGTGGTATTGTTCCAGACAGGGATAGGCTAGCTATCCACCAGAGCACTGATTCCTGAAACTCTCTGTTGCTGTTGTTGCTATAGTTGATGTCGCTCAAGGCTGTCCATTGGGCTTCTTGTTGCCCCTTTAGGAACAGCCACTGAGCCTCTGCATGAGCTTGCTGTTGTCAAGCAAAAAGCCTTAACAAATCTTCCATTGTCCCCTTTGAGGACCATCACCGCTTCTGGTTCCATGTATTATAATGTGCACTCACCACAAAAATGCCCCTCCATGTCAGGATGCAGCATTTCAGGGACTCTTCCTCTCTAGCGCACACCTGAGTCCTGGTTCCTCATTGGTCTGCTGCATCTGTGTCTTAGCCCTCTGGTCAGGCCAGCTCTCAGTCCAGACCCCTTCCAGGGTTAACAGAAAGGAATAAAATCTCAACTCAGAATAGCCACCTGGGCATTAAAGTTCATAATATAAACACTAGTCTTTCCCTGTCCTGACTTCACTCTGAACAGGCCCCTAGTAGAAAAAAACAGCCCTTTTTATCTGGCCCGCAGAGCTCCAATTGGCCTCAACCTGTCCCCGGCCTTTCTAAGTGCCAGAAGACCAACTTCCACTGGTTCTGCCTGTAGCTGATCATGGGACGCCTCTCTAGGTATCCCTATAGGTCTGAACTTGCTGCTTTTCCTCTCCAGTAGGATACCTTCTTAGGGCAGATTGTGCAAAGATGGTGGGCCTCCATCAGTGGTTGGCAAATTCTTGGTATACCCTGTCACAAGGGAGCTATTGATGACACAGATGATTGGCAGAGCATGAGAGTGAGACTTCCCTCTGACAGAACAATTCAGGAGAGATCTTTAGATTTCACCCTCTTTAATCCCCTCCTACTAGTTTTCCACTGGAAATGTGCAATAAAGTCCAATGTGTGTAATATATGTAACTTGTTTTTTGCTTAACAAGATTACTTGTGTCTCAGTCATAGGTGCTGGAATTAGGGGTGCTATTGCACCCCCTGACTTAAAGTGGTTTCCATTATATACAGGGTTTACAATTTGGTTTAATGGCTCTCAGCACCCTCACTATAAAAATTGTCCCAGTACCTCTGGTCTCAGTGGTAAATGGTGACCTTCATTTTAGTTAATATTTACCTGTAATTTCAATAGTCTTGATGATGTTATTAAATGTCTCAAAACTGCAGAGTAAGGCAGATATCATAATATTTTTAGCAAACAATAACACGATCCACAGAAAAATACATGGAAGGGTTAAGTACAGCCAGCGAATACATTACATATCTAGAAACAAGAGTCACATGTTACAGGGCAAGGGAAGAGTGGGGTAGTGAGGGAAAGTCATTGCTGATATCCTTACTTAAATAATTATATATAAATATATGTATAAATGTATGGACCACTTTATCTGCTCTGTAATTTTTCATCTTAATTTTAAAATACAAATGGACTTGATTCTTCTAACTAAGCAAATCAATTGTCTCTTTCAGTAACATGATAGTCAACTATTTCGGGAATTCCTAGATTAGGGGAGGGGCAACCATACAAAGTTCTCAAAGTTGCAGAGTGAGAGAGATGGTGCCATATGATATAACTGGCAAAAGTTTCAAAGTTACAGGTGAGAGGTATATGGTACTTCACTGGAATACATATATTGATACTGTGTCAAAAGATTTAACAAAGGTCTTAAAGCTATGTGGTGACCTATGTACAATGTCACCTTATGCTTATTTTTTGCCAAGGTCTTCACATTTGTATCAGTGCATGCTATGTCCTGTGTAAAGCTGTGCTGCACCATCTTGTGAATAATGGATGTCTCCACATTCTGCACTTAGGTATTCTATTGCATTTATCAAAACATCATCATAGAATATCAAGGTTGGAAGGGACCTCAGGAGGTCATCTAGTCCAACGCCCTGCTCGTGCACCATATTATATGTAACTAAGATCTCAATACCCTATACTGTGGAGTACGCATCATGTTTAGCAGTGGTTTCAGTGCCTAGCCACGAGCCAGGCTGCACCATGTTTGGTGTTGAACTGGATGGCTCCCAGCAAAGCGTGCTGCCCTGTGATTTATTACAGTATTAATGCCAGAGATAGAAAAACTTTGCTGTGCCATAACAGTAGTACCTACATACGCCAAAGTTGATTACTGTGCTATGAATAGTGCTATCCTTGACACTCCCTACTCCAAGAATAGACATGTTGTGCTGTAAAGAGTGGGATTTGACACATCCTGCCCTCCCAGAGGGGTGTCCCATATCATAAATAGCAGGGCTTGTGACTCTCCCCAGGGGAATTCTGCACCATGAATAGTGGTGCTCTCGACAACCTGGGGAGAGACATCCTATATGATAAATAGCAGTGCTCTTGACACAACTTGGATAAGCGTCCTGTGCCATGAATAGAGACATTATGCATTAACGTAAGAATGGCCATAGTGCATCAGACCAACGGTCCATCTAGCTAAAGACCCTGACTTCTGACAGTAGCCAATGCCAGATGCTTCAGAGGGAATGAAAGGAACAGGCAATCATCAAGTGATCCCTGTCATCCACTCCCAGCTTCTGGCAATCAAAGACTAGGGTAGGGATCAGCAACCTTTGGCACACGGCCCGCCAGGATAAGCACCCTGGCAGGGTGGGCCGGTTTGTTTACCTGCCGCGTCAGCGGTTCGCCGCTCCAGGCCAATGGAGGCGGTGGGAAGCGGTGGCCAGCACATCCCTCAGCCCGCACCACTTCCTGCAGCCCCCATTGGCCTGGGAACCAGCAAACCACGATCAGCCGAACCTCCGGATGCAGCAGGTAAACAAACCAGCCCGGCCCGCCAGGGTTTTGCCCTAGCGGGCCGCGGGCCAAAGGTTGCCGATCCCTGGGCTAGGGACACCCCTGACCATCTTGCCTAATAGCCATTGATGGACCTATCCTCCATGAACTTACCTAGTTCTTTTTTTAACCCCTATATAATTTTGACCTTCTCAAGATCCCCTGGCAACGAGTTCCACAGGCTGACTGTGCGTTATGTGAAGAAGTACTTTTTGTTTGTTTGTTTTAAACCTGCTCTTAATTTTATTGGGTGACCCCTGGTTTTGTGTTATGTGAAGGAGTAAATAACACTTCCTTATTAACTTTCTCCACATCAGTCCTGATTTTATAGACCTCTATTATATCCCCTTTTAGTCGTCTCTTTTTCCAAGCTGAAAAGTCCCAGTCTTTTTAATCTCTCCTCATACAAGAGCTGTTCCATACCCTTAGTCATTTTTTTTGCCCTTCTCTGTACCTTTTCCAATTCTAATCTCTCTTTTATGAGATGGGGTCACCAGAACTGTACACAGTATTCAAGGTATGGGCATACCATGGATTTATATAGTGGCATTCTGATATTTTCTGTCTTATTAGCTATACCTTTCCTAATGGTTCCTAACATTCTGTTAGCTTTTTTGACTGCTTTTGCACATTGAGCAGATGTTTTCGGAGAACTATCCACAATGACTCCCAGATCTCTTTTTTGAATGGTAATAGATAAATTAGATCCCATCATTTTGTATTAACAGTTGGGATTATGTTTTCCAATGTGCATGATTTTGCATTTATCAACATTGAATTTCATCTGCCATTTTTTGCCCAGTCACCTAGTTTTGTGAGATCCCTTTGTAACTCTTCGCAGTCTGCTTTGGACTTAAGTAATTTTGTATCTTCTGCAAACTTTGCCACTTCACTGTTTACCCCTTTTTCCAGATCATTTCTGAATACGTTGGGATACAGGAAGGCCAGGGAGGAGTGGGAGAGGGGAAATATATAAGCCCTAGGCTAATTAAGGCATTGTTCCCTGTAGACTAGAGAGAGTTGCTACAGGATAATTGGAGCACCTGTAGTCAATTAAGGCCCTGTCAGGAACCTAATAAAACCCCCTGGTTCAGGCAGTCAGGGTGTGTGAGGAAGAAGAGAGGACTGGAGCTTGGAGGTGTGTTGCTCAGACTTGAAAGATCAGAGAACCGAAGTAAGGGAGACTCCCTCCCCCAGCATCTAAGGACCAAGGGTAACTCTACCCTAGGGGGGAAGAGGGTAAGAAACCCGCAGGGGTTGAGAGGGGCTGGGGCTCAGAGTGTGGAGTAAACCCAGATCCCTCTCCCATTTTCCTCTTCTACCACCTTCCTGGGCCACTAGCGGGGCCCTCAGTGCCCCAAGAGCAGTGGCAAGGGGTGGGGTCTTAGCCCCTCCACCAAGAAAAGTGCGGGACCCACAATACCAACATTGGCTATTTTGCCACACGTGGTTTCAGTGATGGGATTTCTGCACCGTGAACATAATCCAGGGTGGGTCACAACCACCGTGCCCCAAGATGGGGGACGTGGTCAAAACACTGGTGCACGCCACTGCCACCCAGCAGGAGGCTACCCGGGTCCAGGCAGCTGCCCAACAGGAGGCCATGTGGCTGCAGCAAGAGACCAATTGCCTGCTGATGACCCAGGCCACCAAAGATTGGGCCATGCTACAGGAACTAGTGAACCAGGTGAAGGCCCTTACGGAGCTGAACTGAGGGTATGACGGGACGCAAACCATACGGGCCAGCTACTGTCTGCAGAAAATGACCCGGGAGGATGATGTGGAGGAATACCTCCTGGCCTTCGAGAGGACAGCCCTGCGGGAGGCCTGGCCCCAAGACCAGTGATCAGGCATCCTTGCCCCATTTTTGTGCAGGGAGGCCCAGAAGGCCTACTATGATATGACTGCAGAGGAGGCGGCAGATTACCCCCGGCTGAAGGTGCAGAGCCTGTCCAGGGCAGGGGTAACGATGGCCTTGCAAGCCCAGAGGTTCCATGAATGGCAGTATTGCGAAGACAAGACACCGCGGTCACAACTGTTTGACCTAATCCACCTAGCCCCGAAGTCGTTTCTCCTGGAGGCTCTCAGCTCTGAGAAAATGATGGAGATCCTGGTGCTGGACCCGTATACAAGGGGACTACCCTCGGGCCGCTGAGCCTGGGTAGGCCAGAATGACCCCTCTACCTATGACGAACTGGTCACCCTCATGGAGAGACAACTGGCAACCCGTGAACTGTTCAAAAACCCAGGAGGTGAAACTCGGCATTCCAGGAAATCAGTCCCAATCCCGAGGCCCCAGATCATCGAGAACTCCAGGAAAGCCATAGCTGGAAGAACAGGCACCAAGGAGCAGCCTGAGGCCCCGAAGAGATCTGGGGGTCCAGAGGGAGAGGGCTGGGGGAGCGGGTCAGAGAGCCCAAGACAGAGGGTAACCTCCAGGATGGGATATCGCTGTTATGAGTGTGGAGAGTTGGGGCATATAGCAGCCCATGCAATGCAATCTGGGGGATCCCAGGGACTAATGTGGCCTAATCAGCCTGGTGGGGGTCACGACGGCCCCACATGAGTACACCAGGCCAGTAAAGATGAACGGCATCCAGACCATAGCTTTGGTGGACTCTGGGAGTGCTGTCACATTGGTCTCAGGGAAGTTATTGGGGCAAGACCAACTGAGCTGGGCCAAGAGCACCGGAGTAACGTGTGTCCACGGCACAGTAAATTTCATCCCCACAATCCCAATATGGATCCAGGGGAACACTACCAAGGTGACTGCAGGGGTGGTCCCCAAGCTCCTCTACCCGGTCTTAATTGGCAGGGACTTTTCAGGGCGAGGCCTACTCCCCCCACATCGAGTTGGGGAGGGCAGTAAACCCAGAGCGGAGATCAAGGCACCCATGGATGGCCCTACCACAAAACTCTGGGTTTTCCCCAGAGTTATTTTCACCCCCCGGGAAGTCCCGGAAATCTAGATGGGAAAGGAGGGCAGATACAAGATTAGGAACCAGGATTTTGGCGGCAAACCAGAGAGCTGCCCTGGTTGGGAGAAGGCCCCGTCAGGGAAACCGCAAGGTAACACGGACCAGTGGAGACCCAGAGAAGGCCCCCAGCACAAGCGGAAGCACCCCAAGAGAAGGAGGGGAGCCCAATCCAACAGAATCAGGCCAGATCGGTCCTGCATGCGAGTGTTTTCGGCAGGACCAAGCCTATAACCCACTGTATGCGAACGTGAGGGAGGAGGCAGTAGAGGTAAATGGTGTGCCAGTAGAAGGGAAAACCAAAGGCCCAGGGCCATACTATATAATCAAACAGGATCTGTTGTACCGCTTAGTGCTAATACAGGGGGGAAGTAGCATACTCGTCATCCTGGACTACGCTACACAGTACCCGAAGCCATTCCTTTAAGAAACCCCACATCCAAGGTGATCGCAAAAGAACTCCCTTCATGTCGAGAGTAATGAATGATTTATGTACTCTGCTCCGCCTTCAAGCCTTGTGGACCTCTGTCTATCATCCCCAAACAGATGGTTTAGTCAAGCGATTTAACTGCACTCTCAAGAGCATAATCTGAAAGGTGATGGCCCAAGATGGAAAAGACTGGAATACTCTCCTACCATACCTGATGAGAAGTTCCCCAGGCATCTACTGAATTCTCCCCCTTCGAACTACTGTACAGATGCCACCCACTGGCATATTAGACATCGCGAAGGCGGAATGGGCAGAACAACCCAACCCGGGGAAGAACATAATCACACACGTGTCCCAGATGAGAGAACAAATAGCCCAAGTGATCCCCATAGTATATGAGTATTTTGAGAAAGCCCAACGAACCTACTACAACCATCATGCAAAAACACAGAAATTTCAACCAGGAGAACGGGTGCTGGTGCTGGTACCAATAACAGAAAGCAAGCTGCTGGCCAGTTGGCATGGATCCTATGAGATCATGGAAGCCGTTGGGGAAGTGAATTATTAGGTGAAGCAGCCAGACCGCCAAAAGACAGAGCAGATCTACCCCGTCAACTGACTGAAACCCTGGCTCGATCGGGAGATGTGCCTGGCCATCCTGCCAGCTCCACCGCAGGCAGATGGCCAACAAGGGCAGGTAAGGATATCCCCCGAATTAGCCCCAGAACAATGAACAGAGGTTGTCAAATGATCCAGCGGAACCAAGATATGTTCTCCACACAACCAGGCCATACAACGCTAATCCAACACCACATCATCACCTGTCCTGGAGCAAGGGTGACGACAAAACCATATTGCATACCAGAGACAAAAAGAGAAGAAATTAGGGCAGAAGTAAGAAGATGCTGGAACTTGGGGTGATTTGAGGAATCCCACAGCCAGTGGTCCAGCCCTACTGTCTTGGTCCCCAAGCCTGACAGCACCCTGAGGTTTTGTAATGACTTTCGGAAGTTAAAGGAGGTATCTCAATTCGATGCCTACCCGATACCAAGTATTGATGAGCTGGTGGATCAGTTAGGCAAGGCCCGATACTTGACCACCTTGGACTTGACAAACGGCTACTGGCAGATCCCCCTGGCTGAGGATGCCAAGGAAAAAAATGCTTTCTCTATACCTGACAGCCTCTTCCAATATACCGTCCTCCCTTTCCGGCTCCATAGGGCCCCTGCAACTTTCCAACGATCGATGGACAGATTCCTTCAACCCCATGCCAAGTATGCTGCGGCCTATTTAGCTGATATGGTAATCCATAGCCCTCACTGGGATACGCACCTGGGGAAAGTGGAAGTGGTACTAGATGCTCTTAGGCTGGCCTCACCGCTAACCCATCCAAATGTGCAATAGGGTTAGCCGAGGCCAGATACCTCGGGTACGTAGTCGGAAGGGGCCTGGTGAAGCCGCAGTGGAACAAAGTGGAAGCAATACAGGAATGGCCCCACCCGACCCGCAAGAAGCAAGTCAGAGCGTTCTTAGGGATGGTGGGGTACTATCGCCAGTTCATCTCTCACTTCGCCATGAGGGCAGTGCCTCTGATGGACCTGATAAGAGCTTGTGGCCTGGAGATAGTTAAGTGGATCAAGGCGGCAAAAGAAGCTTTCACAGACCTAAGGACGATCCTTTGCAGTTATCCAGTGCTCGCAGCCCCAGATTTCAAAAAGGAATTCATCCTACAACAAATGCCTTGGAGGTAGGACTTGGGCCATCCTTTCACAGATGGTGGGGGATGAGGAGCACCCGATTCTATATCTCAGCCGAAAGCTCCTGCCCAGGGAGCAACAGTACGCTGTAGTAGAAAAGGAATGCCTAGCAGTTAAATGGGCCATGGCGATTCTATGGTACTATCTACTTGTATGGCGGTTCACCCTTGTGACGGACCACGCGCCACTCCAATGGATGCACACAAACAAAGAGAGGAATGCACGAGTGACTAGATGGTTCCTATCCCTACAACCTTTCCACTTCCGGATACAGCATAGAGCCAGAAGACAACACAGCAATGCGGATGGACTGTCACGAGAACACTGTCTCTCGTCCCAAGTAGCCCAACCCTGTGGTATTGAGTGGGGGGGGGGGTAGGGGTAGGGGTATATGTGATATAGTAGGGCCAGGGAGCAGTGGGAGAATGGTCGAGGGGAAATATTAAATAGTACTGGACCCAGGACAGACCCATGGGGGACATCACTATTTACCTCTCTGCATTCTGAAAACTGACCAATTATCCCTACTCTTTGTTTTCTTTTAATCAGTTACAGATCCACAAGAGAACCTTCCCTCTTATCTCATGACTGCTTACTTGTTTAAGAGCCTTTGGTGAGGGACCTAGTCAAAAAGGCTTTCTGAAAGTCTAAGTACACTCTATCCCCTGGGTCACCCTTGTCCACATGTCTGTTGACCCCCTCAGAGACTCCTAACAGATTGTCGAGGCATGATTTCCCTTTACAAAAGTTGTGTTGACTCCTCCCCAACAAATTGTGTTTATCTTTGTGTCTGATAATGCTATTCTTTACTATAGTTTCAACCAGTTTGGCCGGTACTGACGTTAGGTGTACAGGCCTGTACTTGCCAGGATCATTTCTGGAGCCTTTTTTAACAATTGGTGTCACATTAGCTATCCTCCAGTTACCGGGTACAGAAGCTGATTTAAATGATAGGTTACATACCACAGTTAGTAGTTCTACAATTTCATATTTGAGTTTCTTCAGGTGACCACCATCTGGTCCTGGTTCTTTATTGTTTGATTTATTGTGAATTGTGAATAGTGGCATTTTCAACAGCCCCTGTGTGTGTTCTGCACTGTGGATAGTGGTGCTGTCACCACTAGAGGAGAGTCCTGACCCAGGAATAGTGGCATTCTTGACATACCTTGGGAGGCGGGGAGGAGGGATTCTGCAACCTAAATAGTGGTACTGTTTCCACCCCGTCCCCTCAGTGGGGCATCCTAAGCCATGAACAGTGGTGCTCTCAACATCTCCAGGTTCTATGAATGGGTCACTCTGGGTGCCAACTTCAAGTTGGCACTGTACTGCTCATATTTTTTTTTCTATTAATTAGCTTGCCTCCTCCCCCCCTCCTCCTCTGCTGATTGGTTGGCGGTGAGTTGTTTCTTTTGTGACTTAGCCACTACCATTTTCCACCCTGGCTGGCAAAAAAGCTAGGGCCACTCCTGGTCCTGCACTTGAACAGTGGTGCACTTGACACCTTCCAGAGTGCCACTGTGTGTCACTGAGTGTCGGTCTTGACACCCGCCGGAGGAGTGTGACTAGCGGCACATTGTGAATAGTGGCACAATGGGACTAGTGTGGCACCAGGGATGTGCCCCTGGGACAGGTCGTCCTGCACGGTGAATAATGGTGCAATAGACGTGCCCTGGGATGGCATGTCCTGCACGGTGAATGGTGGCGTCTTGTGCACCGTTCAATGCACCTAGCTCTTGGCTGGGGTGTGGGGGGTCGTCCCTGCTGCCCCTCCCCCAAGCACTCCCCAGGCTGGTAGTCGGCAAGGAGGTGCTGAAATACCTGGCCATGGACTTGGCTCTGCCTCTTCATATAGACGTGCGGCTGCTCCGCGGCCAGCGAGTAGATGTTGCCGATGAGGGGCAGCCCCCGGGGCCCCGGCGGGAAACCAGGCGGCCGCCTCTGCTTGAGCAGCTGCCTCACCATCAGCGAGAGGAGGAGGAGCAGGAGCGCGCCAGTGCCCGCCGCCGTGAGCACCTGACCCTGGGACCACATTCCCCCACTCCGCCGCTGCCCTCTGCCAGCTCCCGACTCCCCTTTCCCCCGCCCCTTCACACAGCCACGTGGGCGCTGCCTTCCCTCGACCGCCCTGATTGGCCGGCGGCCGAGCTAGTCAAGAGACTCCAAATATGATTGGCGGAGTCAGTCCGGCGGCCGGCTCTTTCTCCCCCCTCTCAAGTTCTCAAAAGAGGCCGTTGGGATTTCCGCCGTTACTCCCCCTCAAGTGCTCACTCCGCGTGTAACCGCGTTCTGCGCTGTTTCACTCAGCCAGCAGCGAGCCGAAGCGGGCTGGTTACATAACTGACCCTCGTGTAGCTGGCAGCAAAAATATTTGTTCGGGGAGTTGTCCCCCCCCCCCCGGCCAGCCGTGAACAGTCCAGGTCCCCTACTTCACCCTAGCGCCCCAACCACCAGTCTCGCAGTAGCGTAACTGGGGAGATTAGTGGACAAGGCCCTTATGGGTTGTTTCAACGAGAGGCTCTTACCTGCGCTTGCAATAAAGGTCGCTGACAGTTACAACTAGCCCTGTGGTGCAACACATGCAGCTTCCTCAGAGAAAGCCCCAAATGAGCGAATTAGTGATCAGCCACCCTGTGCCTTGCAAACAGTAGTGAGGAGCAGACAGAAATAAAGCACATCACTAGGAAGAGGGTGGGAGGGAGGCAGCTTGAAAGCTGCAGGCGAGCTGTTGGGGTTTGGCTCGTAACTGCTCTGGGGGGCTTTTTGCACCATCTGTGCCTTACAAAGTTGTTTGAGCAGGCTAAGATGCAATGCTTTAGGAATATGCTTCTCCTAGACTGAAAGAATCTTCTGCTGAGGCCAAATGTCATGCCAGCCTTCTGCGCCAGACAGTAACTCCATAAATGGGGCCCTGGAAAGACCTTCTGAGCAGAAGTTTTCAAACCAGGCTATGGGGAAACATTTCAGCAGTAATTAAGTAATTTAAGAACTTAAATCCCAGGCTCCTAAATCACATAGGAGCTTTAGAATAGTCTACCATATGTGATTGTTTTATTGGTTTGGAGGGATGTGTATGCAAAGTGATTGACTTTTCCATCTAAAAATCAAAAAGATTACTATTCTGAGTAAAATGTTATGAATATGTTTGAGGCAGGAAGCCATTTATTATTTGTCATTAATTAACTAAGGGGTCTTTAACTTTGGAAAGTTTTTCAATTTTATTTTGCTACAGTCCAAGTGTGCTCCTGCAAGAGACAAAATGCAAACTGGATGTTTGAATTCCTGTCCTGTGGCATCAAATTATACTATACTGCCCATGATTGAGGGGTTTAAATATATTTCCAGTGAAAGGTGATTAAATTGGGAGTGGGAAGTGAAAGAAAAGGAGGAAAAAAACAAGTCTATTCCAAGGAGGAGGTTGACTGACAATAAACTAAAGATTTTAGTTTTTTACACTATCTTTTTATTTTATTTAGGGATGGGAGGTTATAAAACAATCATACACGGACAGGCCAAAGCACTGTAGTATTCCTGTTCTACTTTCCCCTCCATACCTATCCTCTCTCTCTTCTGGCTGTAGGGTAACCAGACAGCAAATGTGAAAAATCGGGACAGGGAGTGGGGGATAATAGGAACCTATATAAGAAAAAGACCCAAAAATCAGGACTGTCCCTATAAAATCAGGACATCTGGTCACCTAATCTGGCCGCTCTACTATTGTATCTTTGAAGTGTGAATTGCAAATCAAAATTTAAGAAAAGCACTGTTGCACTCCATTTTACATTCTTTAGCAAGACATCACAGTGACTGAAGTGTTTGGGAGAAACTGGGAATGTCCCAAATACTGGATGACTGTATTCAGCAGCACTTTCTTTGAGAGAGCTAAGCAGATTGTTGCTTAGGGTTGTACCATCTATTCCCAACACTGCACGATAATTTCAGTTTGTCAACTTTGATCCTCTGTGCTGATGATAGCTTTTGCAGGATACAAAAAGTGAGAAAGGTATTAAAAAGATGTATTCATACAGTGGTATGATATGTTCGTGTGATCATCTCGGAAATTTTTAATCAGTAGAGCATATGCAGGGCTGGCTCTAAGTTTTTTGCCTCCCCAAGCAAAAAATTTGCTGCCCCAATCTCCGAGAGCACAACTAGCCAAGCAAAAAAAAAAAAAAAAAAGGCCGGAATGCCGCCCCTGGAATTGTGCCACCACAAGCACGTGCTTGCTTTGCTGGTGCCTAAAGCCAGTCCTGAGCATATGTATAAATGTGAAGAGCATTACCAGTAAGCTGCTGTAAGGCCTAGGGATGTTTGTAACTCTAGGTAGCTGATTTGAGTTAACTAACATGAGCAAAAATCCTGGTGGAAACAAGTCAGTTTGTAGTTTTCATATGAGTTAGCAGGACAAGATAAATCCTAGGATCTCCCATAATCTTTACTTTGTCTTACTAACTCATGTGAAAACTACAAACTGCTTTGTCTCTCATTGCTTAAGTATCTTCTGCAGCTATCCCAAAATTGAATTCAGGCCATTTCCCTACATGGAAATTCCATGCACAGAGATGGAATTTCTTTTATTAACTTGAATCTTTGGGTGGAACAAAAATAAACATAAAGTACATAGTGCCAGTGCTCACAAGTACTTTCCTGAATTTTCTCTACAATATTTGGTGATTCTTATTGACAGATTGCTAGCTCTGGACTTATAACTTGCTCCGATTTTGAGGTCTTAAATGAGTTGCCAATTTCTCTCTCTCCCCTCATATCAATACATCACTACTTCTATTGTAATCTGTACTCCATTACTCAGGAATCCACACATTTCTTCCTGTCCGTAAGAAATTGTCTTAACCCCATCCTGAGCTTTCCAACACATCAACTGAATTTCTTTTTTAAACTGTCAAGTTGCAGATTATGTTCTCCCCTCAGCCAGACAAGCTGTCAGAGTTCCAGCATATGTTCTACTTTTTACTGTAGATTTGACTTTCATTCAGAGACTCATGAAGGATTTTTTTTCACACACTATTGTAGAATTAACTAGGTGCATTGTTACTTTATAATCATTGTGAAGCATTAGGTTTTGGCCACTATAGTAGTCAAGATACCAGGATGCCAGACTTGAAGGACCAATGATTCTTATGCTGGTTCCTGTGACTCAGTCACCTCCACACAATTATTTCCCCACCACCACCCTTCTCCTTGATCATTTCAGAACTGACCCATTTCCTCTCCCCATCTGTATTAGTCCAATACTGAGGTAATTTAATGTAGCCATCACACATCCATCCTTAGATTTCATAAAGATTAAATCTAATATGGATTCTTCTTCCCAAACTACAATCCAGATCACTCTTCTCAATGACAATCACTTTCATGGCCTTCACTGGCCATAAATTAGCCACCCAGAGATCTCAGCTAGTGCCCCAGTCTCACTCTCATCTTTGCCAACTGTTTCCAGGGTTCTTCTGTTATTTAAATATATCTGGATGGGCACCATTTGTATTGAGCTTGTATAGGATAAGAAAAAAAGGAAAGATAATAGACACTTTGGCAGCATTATTTTGAATGGGATGGATGAGAATGAATCTAGTATAAAAATACTCAAGAGGAGGAGATTAGGGCATGGAAGAGCCATTTGGCCATTTGGATAGAAAGAAAGGAGTAAGTTTTATGTAGTGTGGAAGAAAAAGTAACCGGATTAGGCCTGATTTGGATGAAAAAGAGAAATAAAGAGAGGAATTGAACTTGACCATCACCCAGCTAATGTGCTTGGGTGGCAGGGAAGACTGTAGTGTTATCATTTGTGATAGAGAATGGATGTATTGAAGAACATTCAGGAGGAACAATGAGCTCAGTTTTGGCCATTTTGATCTTAAGAAGATGCGGAGCCATCCAAGATTAAATATCTAAAAGTTACTGAGAAATCCATGATTGAATACAGAAGAAAGGTTCAGAGGGGATAAGTATATTTGAAAGTTGCCAGCACAGAAATAATAGTTAAACCCATATGAGATGATCAGGTTACTCCAGGATAAGATGTTGAGGGAGCATACAAAGGGGCCAAGAGCTGAACCATGAGAAATTATATCAGAAGAGTTAAGCTCCCACTCTATCTAGTCACTGTTCTTTTATATCTTTTGGGGGATCTTATGATATCTCTGTTATACTCTTAAGAGAATAGGAACAATTTCTAATTTCCCTCTGTATCTCACAAGCTTGCATTCACCCATGTTACTTATTCTCTTAACTCAATAACCCCCTATTTATAGAACACTGGCTACTGCTTTCACACTTCTCACAACACAAATAAGTTGGAAAAGTTATAACCAGGTTAGAGTTTTCTCCCTGAAACTTCAGGATTGTTTCCCACATGATATATACTAGGACTCATGTCTATATAATTTATAAATAGCATACTCTACTAGAAAACATTTTTATATCCTAGACAAATAATGTTAGAAAAACTTTTCCTCTTTCCTTTTACTCACATGCTAATTACTCAACACAATGAAATATGAGAAACTCATGTAATAAATCTGCTGTCAAACACAAGATTTTATCTATGGGAGTTAAATAACACTTTTGTAATACACCCATAAAAACACAACTATTACCAGTTTCTAAATTACTGTCTCTGGCTAGCTAAACCTGCAAGAGCTATGGTACTTTGTAGATATGTCAAACAGGAAAAAGTGGTATCTCATACTTTCTCTTGCCAGCTTGTTATTCAGAAGCTGACAATTTGCACTTTCTCAGCCACAGTATTGCAACCCTAAATGTTAAAAAATCATGTGTCAGGCCCCCAAAATTATGAGATTGGCTTAAAAATTAATTGAGATTTTTTTTAAATAGTCAATTTGGGGATATTTTTGTTTGCTTTTGAGCCTTCAGCTACACTTTGGTTACATTTAAAGTTGCAATTAAATCATGAGAGTTTGCAACACTCCAGTCAAGTGAGTACAATACTTACTAATACTTTTGTCTCAAATGTGTAGCCCTTACCTTGACGTACTCTTTATCAGAAATACAAGGAAAGAGAGCTTCTATGGAAGCCTGATGGAAAAGACTAGCCTAGTTTTTGGGCCTTGCATTGTCTCCTTTGCAACACTCTGGCAACACAATTTAGATGAAAAGCAATCTTAAAAAGCCAACCGGGGCTGGCTAACTACTCCCAGTCCACCCAGTGTAGAGGGCATATCAGCGAATGTAAGGATGTAAGTGGGGGGAGGGATAGCTCAGTGGTTTGAGCATTGGCCTGCTAAACCCAGGGTTGTGAGTTCAATCCTTGAGGGGGCCACTTGGGGATCTGGGGCAAAATCAGTACTTGGTCCTGCTAGTGAAGGCAGGGGGCTGGACTCGATGACCTTTCAAGGTCCCTTCCAGTTCTAGGAGATAGGATATCTCCATTAATTTAAAAATTTAAAATTTAAATTTAAAATTTAAAATAAGTGGGTATGGTCTGAGGATCTTGTGCTCTAGTGATCCTGGGTCAATTGAATGGCTCCTATTGATTGAGCTATCAGTACTAAGGCTGTACTAAGTTGAACCGGAGGCAAATCGGCTCCTTCTGACTGCTGGGAGTGGGAAGGCAGAAGGGTGGTGTAGCCTCCTCCTTCTTCCTTATGTCCTGTGCTGAGCATACCTTGGCTGAAACTAAAGACCTAGTCTGTAATTTCTCCACCTGACTTTTACTGACATCCCATTAATGTATAGGGCACAATCATGCAACTCTCACTTGTGCAAGCAACAAAGTGTGTGTGTGTGTATGTGTATATAACAAGATTAATTGTCAATTCTGATCTAACTTTTCAAATAGAAATAAAGAACGATATTCACCCCTATCTCAAATCAAAATGTGTAAAATTAAAGAGAGCTACTGAATTTAAATTAAGGTAAAGTTTCTGGACCAGATTTTCTCCCCTCAATCTGTCCCCTTTATGCTGCTCCAGAGGTGTAAAGGGGCCATATATTAGCCATATTTGGTAAGCTGAGCATTGTTGGGTGAGCCCTCAGCTGGTAGAAGGCCAGTATAACCACCTCCTACGTCACTCTCCCCCTCCATCTCAGAGGTATTGCTTGGGACAGAGGAGGGCATGTATGGAGCACTGTTGTGCTTTGATAATTTACAGCTGACAGGAGATCCTGATGGGGCCCATTGCCAGCTGGCATGAATTAGGGCCTAGGGCTTGCTCAAACCAACATTGGGGATGGGACTGGAACTGTGTAGGACTGAGAATCAGGGAACCATAAATGGCTCCCTGACAGTTTGTCCCTGCCTCCTGTGCTAAGCAGATCTCAGTGCAGCCTAGAATCTGACCCTCTAGTTTTAAAAATTGTGTCTTACTTAAAAGAATGTGTTAAGTTAAATTTGTTCTCAAATTTAGATTTTATAAAAACAAGCTTTTACAAAATCCAAGACCAAAGGAAATGTTTCTATTAAGTTAAAAATAATCCAATGTAAACAGTCTTTTAAACAAACAAAAAAATTACTCTAATGCTTTGACTCCTTCCAATAAATGATTTACTAGGGTGTGTTCAGTTTAAAAAAATGTCTGGTGAAGATAATAACCTAGACAAGGGTTTGTTTGTTTTTAAGTTTCCCATTCATGTACATTGTTTTAATATCAGAATGATTTTTATTTAGGTTTGAAGAATAAAAGATATTCAACCTTATAATTTGTTTTGTAATAATATTTACTAAGGCCTATCTGATCATCGCATTACAACACCCGATGGTGTGTGTCCTCCTGGAATATAATCACTTACTGTGATTATCTTAACATGACTCATACACATATAAATATATACAGACCTTATTTCTTAAATTTAGATTACCATTTGATAATCTGCAGGTGTATTTTCTTTGGAGAGAAGGAGTTGTATTAAGGGAGAGATGAACCAATTACCTGACAACTCTAAACAAATACAGACCCAATTTCAGTTCATGATGTCATGGTCTTCTGAGACATACAAGCCATAGAAAATCCATAGACTGTGTCATAAAACAACAGTACCAAACATTCATTGTCCATTATACCATCCTCCTGCCATAACTATATAACTCATTTGAATTACTTCAGTGCTATTAGTCACCAGACCTGCCCTGTTAGTTATTGTGGTGAGTAAAGTCCCATTTTATTAATGGAAGGCCCTATGAGAGCCTCCCTTTTCTTCCTGATCTCTATCTCTGTATTTTTTCCCCAACGGGAAGAGGTTTGCAAGCCCCTTGTGCCCCTTTGCTTCCTTTCTCTGGGTGACAAAAACAGCTAGGAAGAATATTATAGACTAGATAGGAAGGCCACACTCCAAATATATCTATTTAATCTGTCTAACCTATCTGGCCACTCCCCTTATCCCTGTAGTATCTGTGTTAATTTTACAAAATTCTATACATTTGTATGAGTTAACTACATATAAAACTGCATTCTCCCTCAATCAGGGAGATCTTCACTCTTCTTACCCTTATTGTTTTCTCCACCATTCCAAGAACAAGGCAGAATGTGAACCATAAACTCCCTGAACATTAAATCTCACCAAATGAGGGTCAATCCATCCTCATCATCATATCCACTCATTATACTCCACACCTGAACATAGTCACTTTATGAACTTCATACCTCTGTCAAGGCTGGATCCCCACTTTGAACTTTAGGGTACAAATGTAGGGGCCTGCATGAAAACTTCTAAGCTTAACTACCAGCTTAGCTCTGGTTCCGCTGCCACCATTTCAATTAGATTCCCACCCTGGGAAGCCTTGAAAAACCTTCACCAATTCCCTGGTGAATACGGATCCAAACCCCTTGGATCGTAAAACAAGGAGAAATTAACCTTTCCCCCTCCTTCCTTTCACCAACTCCTGGTGAACACAGATCCAATCCCCTTGGATCTAAAACAAGGAGAAATCAATCAGGTTCTTAAAAAGAAGGTTTTTAATTAAAGAAAAAGGTAAAAATCATCTCTGTAAAATCAGTATGGAAATTAACCTTACAGGGTAATCAAACTTAAAGAGCTCAGAGGACTCCCCTCTAGTCTTAGGTTCAAAGTACAGCAAACAAAGATAAACATTCTGGTAAAAGGTACATTTACAAGTTGAGAAAACAAAGGAAAACTAACACGCCTTGCCTGTCTATTTACTTACAAGTTTGAAATAGGAGAGACTTGTTTAGAAAGATGTGGAGAACCTGGATTGATGTCTGGTCCCTCTCAGTCCCGAGAACGAACACACTCCCAAACAAAGAACACAAACAAAAGCCTTCCCCCCACCAAGATTTGAAAGTAACTTGTCCCCTTATTGGTCCTTTAGGTCAGATGCCAGCCAGGTTACCTGAGCTTCTTAACCCTTTACAGGGAAAAGGATTTTGGAGTCTCTGGCCAGGAGGGATTTTATAGTACTGTACACAGGACAGCTATTACCCTTCCCTGTATAGTTATGACACGCCCCCCAAATCACAGATAGTGTTGGATGTTCGGTTCCACACTGGCTGTGATTTCTTCCTGGAGTTCTAGGAGAAAACAGAGTTAATAAGACACATGTACCTTTAGACATACTACTGATTATATAAAAACTAACAATATGTTTCATTCCAAGAACAATTGTTAACCAGTTAACTCTGGGAAACTTTCCCGGGAGAGTGCATCAGCCACTTTGTTAGAAGCTCCTGAAATGTGTTGTATTTCAAAATCAAAATCTTGGAGAGCTAAACTCCACCGAAGAAGTTTTTTGTTATTTCCTTTGGCGGTATGAAGCCACTGTAGCGCAGCATGGTCTGTTTGTAGTTGGAAACGCCGTCCCCAAACATATGGGCGTAGCTTTTCCAGCGCGTACACAATGGCATAGCATTCCTTTTCGCTGATTGACCAATGGCTTTCCCTCTCAGACAGTTTCTTACTGAGAAACACAACAGGATGGAATTCTTGATCCGGTTCTTCCTGCATTAAAACTGCTCCCACGCCTCGCTCGGACGCATCTGTGGTTACTAGGAACAGTTTGTCAAAGTCTGGGGCCCTTAGCACAGGGTCAGACATGAGTGTTGCCTTAAGCTGGTTAAAGGCCTTTTGACACTCATCAGTCCACTGAACTGCATTTGGCTGTTTCTTTCTGGTTAGGTCTGTCAGCGGGGCGGCGATTTGGCTGTAGTGGGGTACAAATCGCCTATAATATCCAGCCAAGCCTAAGAAGGATTGGACCCGTTTCTTAGACTTTGGAACCGGCCACTTTTGGATAGCATCCACTTTGGCCTGTAGGGGATTTATAGTTCCTTGACCCACCTGGTGCCCCAGGTAAATCACTCTGTTTTGGCCTATTTGACACTTTTTAGCCTTAACAGTTAGTCCTGCCTGCTGGATGCGCTCGAAAACTTTTTCCAGGTGCTCCAGGTGCTATGCCCATGAATCAGAAAAAATGGCCACATCATCGAGGTAGGCAACTGCAGATTCTCCCAATCCCGCTAGGAGACCATCTACAAGTCTTTGGAAGGTGGCGGGTGCATTTCGCAACCCGAAAGGGAGTACATTGAATTCATACACCCCTGCCTGGGTGACGAAGGCTGACCTTTCCTTAGCGGGTTCATCTAGTGGTACTTGCCAGTACCCCTTGGTTAAGGCTAAAGTGGAGATGAATTGGGCATGTCCCAATTTCTCCAATAGCTCATCTGTGCGTGGCATTGGATAGTTGTCAGGACGAGTTACAGCATTTAGCTTACGGTAGTCCACGCAAAAGCGTATTTCCCCATCTGGTTTGGGAACTAGAACCACTGGAGATGCCCATGCACTCTTAGAGGGGCGGATTATACCCATCTGTAGCATGTCCTGGATCTCCCTTTGAATAGCAGTTTTGGCATGAGGTGACTCCCGGTAGGGTGGGGTTCTAATAGGGTGAGCATTACCTGTGTCAATGGAGTGGTATGCCCGTTCGGTCCATCCTGGAGTGGCTGAGAAAATTGGTGCAAAGCTTGTGCACAGCTCCTTGATCTGCTGTCGCTGCAGACGTCCAAGGGTCGTGGAGAGGTTCACCTCTTCCACGCCACCATCCTTTTTTCCTTCGTAGTAGATACCTTCAGGCCACTCCGCGTCATCTGTTTCCTGGGCTGTAAACTGGCAAACGTTTAATTCTCTGGAATAAAAGGGCTTAAGAGAATTAACATGGTATACCTTAGGCTTTATGTTGGAGGTGGAGGAGGCTATGAGATAGTTAACAGCTCCTAGGCGCTCCTGGACCGTGAATGGTCCTTCCCACGATGCTTCCATTTTATGGGCCTGGAGCGCCTTTAAGACCATGACTTGGTCTCCTACTTTGAAGGACCGTTCTCTGGAATGTTTATCATACCAGGCCTTTTGTTGAGCATTCTTTAGGTTTTCTTTAGCAAGGGCTAAAGAGTGTCGGAGGGTGTTTTGTAGGTTGCTTACAAAGTCTAGAATGTTAGTTCCTGGAGAAGGCGTAAACCCCTCCCATTGCTGCTTCACCAACTGTAATGGCCCCTTAACCTCGCGGCCATACACAAGTTCAAATGGTGAAAACCCTAAACTGGGATGTGGTACAGCCCTGTAGGCAAAAAGCAACTGCTGCAACACTAGGTCCCAATCATTGGAGTGTTCATTTACAAATCTACGTATCATGGCCCCCAAAGTTCCATTAAACCTCTCCACCAGGCCATTGGTTTCATGGTGGTAAGGGGTGGCAACCAAGTGATTCACCCCATGAGCTTCCCACAGGTTTTCCATGGTCCCTGCCAGGAAATTAGTTCCCGAATCTGTAAGGATGTCGGAGGGCCAACCTACCCTGGCAAAAATGTCCGTTAATGCCTGGCACACACTTTTAGCCCTGGTGTTGCTTAAGGGTACTGCTTCCGGCCATCGGGTAGCAAAATCCATGAAAGTCAGTACGTACTGCTTTCCTCTGGGTGTCTTCTTTGGGAAAGGACCCAGAATATCCACAGCTACGCTCTGAAATGGGACCTCAATTATGGGTAGTGGCTGGAGAGGGGCTTTAACCTGGTCTTGGGGCTTTCCCGCTCATTGGCACACCTCACAAGACCGGACATATTTAGCAACGTCCTTGCCCATTCCCTCCCAGTGGA
Source organism: Chrysemys picta bellii (assembly GCF_011386835.1). NCBI lineage: Eukaryota > Metazoa > Chordata > Testudines > Emydidae > Chrysemys > Chrysemys picta. The sequence continues at coordinate 44,479,764 of NC_088794.1, read as the reverse complement.
AGGACTTCCCCAACCGGTCCTTGGTTCTGTTCACCCCAGAATGGCCACTGGGATGATCATGGGCTAAGCTCAAGAGCTTTACCCGATACTTAGTGGGAACTACCAACTGTCTCTGAGGATGCCAGTCTTCCTGGTGCCCACCAGAAAGAGTCTCCTTGTATAAAAGTCCTTGTTCTACAACAAACCGGGATCGGTTCGAAGAGCTGAGAGGCGGTGGGGTGCTCCGCGCCACCGCCCAAGCTTTCTGAAGGCTGTCATCTGTTTCCTGCTCGGCCTGGAACTGTTCCCTTGATGCTGGAGACATCAGTTCCTCCTTGGACTGTGGACTGGGGCTTGGTCCCTCTGGAAGCAATGCAGGTGCTGGGGCTGTTTCCATTGACTGTGATCCACTGTCCACTGGTGCACTATGTGGTATCTCAGGCTCTGGCTGAGCCTCTTGGGTAGGGTTATCTGCTGCTTCCGCCAGGTCAGGCTCTCTGGTGCCCTCTGGCATTGGAGTTGTAGACGGGTTTGCAAGCGCTGGACTCAGGGCTCGCAATGGTTCTGGTGCTGGTTGCGTTGCCAGTTCCGGTTCTGGGACTAGCTTTGGCTGGGTCTCTGGGATTGGATCCACTACGGTTGTTGCAGTCGTTGGCAGGGGATCCGGTTCCACCACCTTTGTCTGGGTCTCCGGTAACCCAGACGGGGCCCTGGTGGACGGCCTAGGAACAGGGATGGGGGTGAAAGCTTGCTTAGCCTTTGCTAGTTCCAGTTCATGTTTCCTTTCTTTTTCTCTCTCCTCCATCTCTTTTTCTTTCAGCTCCATAGTTCTCTTGTGAGCCTCCTCTTTGGCTTTTTTCAGCTCCATCTCTCTTTTATGGGCCTCCTCTTTGGCTTTTTCTTCTCTTGCTCTCTGCTTTGTCTTGAGTTTTGTTAATTGAAGCAGTCTTTGATGTTTTCTTTCATTTTCTTCTGCTTCTAGTTTGGCCAGTTCTATTTTTTTAGCTACTTCTTTGGTAGTCATTTTCCTGTTTTCTTGTGCTGGGTCACCTCCTCTGCAATTGACTGAAACTGGGAAGCTCTCAGCTCTGGCTGCTGCTGAGTTAACAGAGACTTTCTAACTAGCTACTCCCGAGGATGTAAAAAGAAAAAAAAAAACAATTCAGCTTGTAAAGTCCTTTTACCAGTCAAGTTTGCTAATTGAACCCTTCTCTTAACAAAGGACCTTGTTAAAAAAACTTAACACCTCTGCCTTCAGGCAAGGAGAGATAAGATATGCATCTATCTACCTCCAGCTGGGCTTTCCAAGCAGCTAGAAGAAAAAAAAAATCTCACTGGCTTTTGGGTTTAAAATGATCCCACCGCGCTGCCACCATGTCAAGGCTGGATCCCCACTTTGAACTTTAGGGTACAAATGTAGGGGCCTGCATGAAAACTTCTAAGCTTAACTACCAGCTTAGCTCTGGTTCCGCTGCCACCATTTCAATTAGATTCCCACCCTGGGAAGCCTTGAAAAACCTTCACCAATTCCCTGGTGAATACAGATCCAAACCCCTTGGATCTTAAAACAAGGAGAAATTAACCTTTCCCCCTCCTTCCTTTCACCAACTCCTGGTGAACACAGATCCAATCCCCTTGGATCTAAAACAAGGAGAAATCAATCAGGTTCTTAAAAAGAAGGTTTTTAATTAAAGAAAAAGGTAAAAATCATCTCTGTAAAATCAGTATGGAAATTAACCTTACAGGGTAATCAAACTTAAAGAGCTCAGAGGACTCCCCTCTAGTCTTAGGTTCAAAGTACAGCAAACAAAGATAAACACTCTGGTAAAAGGTACATTTACAAGTTGAGAAAACAAAGGAAAACTAACACGCCTTGCCTGGCTATTTACTTACAAGTTTGAAATAGGAGAGACTTGTTTAGAAAGATGTGGAGAACCTGGATTGATGTCTGGTCCCTCTCAGTCCCGAGAACGAACACACTCCCAAACAAAGAACACAAACAAAAGCCTTCCCCCCCCAAGATTTGAAAGTATCTTGTCCCCTTATTGGTGCTTTAGGTCAGATGCCAGCCAGGTTACCTGAGCTTCTTAACCCTTTACAGGGAAAAGGATTTTGGAGTCTCTGGCCAGGAGGGATTTTATAGTACTGTACACAGGACAGCTATTACCCTTCCCTTTATAGTTATGACACCCTCATATCTCAATGTCTGTACTTAGACCCCTCAACCTTTTACCCCCAATCGGGGATATTGCAGATTATGTATTCCTTATGCCACCCGATCTTAAACCAAACTTTGCACCCTTGATAATCTGTATGTTATTCCCTGATAACCAGAAACTTCTATGCTTAAACTCTGTACCGTTTCCTTTTTTTAAACATCATCCTAATATATTTTAAAAATATCATTCTCAACAGTGTTAATATATTAGCCTAGAAAAAATGTAAACATCTGGGAAGAATCCAACCTACTCACATGCTCATTGACTCATTTGTGCATTCTCAAGGGATCAACGGGTTAGTGAACTTGTTGGCCTCACAGATTGGGCTCTTGAGCAAGCACTGGCTGAAGAATGCCTGATGCAGCTTTCCATGGCAGTTACAGAGAAAATACTTCTACACTGGGGTCATCCTTAGTGATTATGTAGTTCAGGAAACTTCAAGAAATTTTGCAGGGCAGATGCTCATTTAATGGACAAATTGAGATCTGGTTGTAAGTAGGCGAAACTCTGTTTACTTTTATAGAATTGAGGCTCACTTACACCTGTTCTGAATTTGGCCCTTCAACTGGACTGGACAAGCAGTACTCAAAAAGAGATTTGACATTTATATGGATAAGAACAGGAGTACTTGTGGCACCTTAGAGACTAACAAATTTATTAGAGCATAAGCTTTCATGGACTACAGCCCACTTCTTCAGATGCATAGTAGTCCACGAAAGCTTATGCTCTAATAAATTTGTTAGTCTCTAAGGTGCCACAAGTACTCCTGTTCTTTTTGCGGATACAGACTAACACGGCTGCTACTCTGAAACCTGTCAATATGGATAAGAACATCCAGATTTATAGTTAATGCTAACAAAAACAAATTGGAAAATATATAAAACCTCATTTTCAGAGTTTAAGCCAATCTCCATTAGGTATTAGGATGAGACCTACTTGGAAGGCTACTTATCCCACATCTGCAAGGTTTTTTGCACTTTTTTTGAAGCATCTGGTGCTGGCCATTGTTGGAGGCAGGATAGCAATTCCTATGTTCTGTAGGTTTTCCTTTATAGAAAAGAACTTTTTAACTCTATAGAGACACTCATATGATGTAATTTATTCTACCTGCATAAGGCTCAATTAGACTCTGTGCATCCCTGTATTATGTGCATGGAGAGGGTGGGGCATGAATTCAATTCCTCACAGTTCACTGGATCTGTATGATAAATGTGGATCTATGGCACCATCTCAACGCATGCCCATTGTGTGTGTCTGTGGTGTTTTCTGTGGAGCCACTGTGGAGAGTGGCTGTTCTCCCTGTTTCCTTCATGTGCAGCTCCTTTGTGCAGTTTATAGGCTTGTGTTAGAACACGGTAACTAACACCATACTAAACACACAGTGTAAACATTATTATTTTGTTTAACATAATTTCAGGCAGGGCTAACCATGATCAGAAGACACAATGGAAAGGTCTAGAGGAGGGGAAATTGTTAAGTTTTAAAATGTGTCAGCTAAAACTTTTTAAAATTAACAATTTTAAACAGGACTTTGCCCCTAGTCTAGACAGGACAAGTCCTGTTATTGAGAAACCTAGGCTTCTCCTATTAACATAAATAAATAAATTAAATATAAAATCTGTTCATTGAAGAGAAAATTGCTTTATAGATCTGCATCTCTAACAAAAACTATCAGAATGTAGCTTTTTAATTATGCTACGGTGAACCCATCTCTATCTATATGTTTGAGAGAAAATATTTATGTGGATGTGGAAAGCTGATTCCTTTAAGCAAATGTATTTTATTGAATGTGTATGTGTGTGTGTGTGTGTGTGTGTGTGTGTGTGTGTATATATGTATACACAGGCATTACATTAGTCTTTTCAACATGGCCCGTACAGTTGTGTGTATATATGTATACATATATACACACAACTGTACGGGCCATGTTGAAAAGACTAATGTAATGCCTGTGAAGCAAAGAATTAACTAAATAATGACAGACTGCTTTAAAGACAAGAAGTTGGTCCAATGAAAGATATTACCTCATCCTGTTTGTCTGCTTCAAAGACAAATATTTCTAATTTCCGGAAATAAGGATACCAAAGAGGCAAAACACATTAATTCAGTCTTTCAATAGAGTATTAGAAATTGCCTTGGTGAAAATAAGCATTCTGAATGGGTTATTTAAAATCAAACTTCCAGTAATCTGTTAGAAGGAAAAAGCATAATAATAATCAATAAATAAAAACTTCAATAACTGTTCCCAAGGGATTCCAGTGAAATGCAAGTCACATTTCTGCATTTCAGGTTAAGATACTCTCATTTCTGCAGATTGATCTTTAAATTCGTTATGGCTTTTAGCAAAGTGATCTTGGCTTTCGTGTTGGCACAAATTCAGATGAGTTTGGGTAGTGTCCTACATTTTCTTTTAGAACATTATATCAATTGCAAATAAGTTGTTCTGTTTTTCTGTAGATGAAATCCCTATAAACGCACAGTCAATAATTCCCGAGAGGATGGTGAACCTTCTTGTAAAAAAACACAAGAATTTCACCCCTGTGGCAGCCCTGAAAATCCTTAGCAAAGCTTTGAAATAGCCCTAGTGGTAGTCAGCAGTCCACTAATTTCTGTATCCCGTGAAATTATGATAATTCTTTTAGATTAGTTTTCGTACATGAAATTAATTCGGTGCGCATGTAGATTGCAAGTACTGGCGTGGTAAAATGTTAATATACCTCGTGTAAGCAAGAGGAATAAAACTTAAATATATTTGGACACTTTCATCAAAAACTGAAAAGTCGAAATTCTATATGTAAATATGGAGAAATCTCGGGGAAAGTATAAACCCAAGGTAATTTACAGTTAAACAATAACATCTACAGGATAGTTGTGCACTTATATAAAGCCATTTACTGCGTACTGCAGTTGAAGTCGGAAGCCTGAAAATAAAATAAAAAATCGAAGCCCCCCTCTAGACCTGTAACTGTCATTAAATTCTGAATCCAGGGAAAATTTTAGAGAGTTTAGAAAGACATGAATTCCTAGTCATCTGAGGAAACCTGAGGCTGATTTACAATCATCCAAAGTGTGCGGCTTATAAATGGGTGTATTACGCAACCATTATTACTAAAGTGAACGGGGGAAGTTTGGTAATGGAAAACCAAAAATGATGACAGAAAAAAAAATCAGCAATGCCTTTTTTAGGTGGCCTGTGAATTGTGCGCGTCTTGAAACGTGTTTTCACTATGATCAAGTATCTTTATGCTTTAGAACTAAAAATAACTAACAAAAACAGCGCATATTTTGCATTCATCTTGTTGCTTCAAACGCTATCAATCGGGACCTAAATATTTTTACTACAACAGGAGCTATCCCTGTAATTATGTTTTATGTACAGGTCAGATTATAGAAAGTTAGGCTCCTAAATGAATGGCCCGATTTTTAAAAGTGCTCCGCGCAGCTGCTCGCGTCCTGAAATACGATTTTAATTTCTTAAATGAGGAGTTGGGAGCAGAATTACCCATTTTAAAGTGTTGTTAGCCATATTCTGTAAAATGGTTATGTAATTTCACCAGTTTTTCAGAAATGGAAGGTCGTAGTAGAGTGTTAATGTAAAGTTTCATTATCAAATATCAACTAAACCTAAAATAAAAACGTCACACATTTGATGTTCAAGCACATGTAGACGGTAGTTTCCAACAATGAGAAACAATGAAAAAGGAATTGGTATATCTATATATGATTCATTTAAGTAAATGGAGAAATCATGATTATAGATGAGTGTATATATCGAATATGTATTGGATAATATTTCCGTGCAGGAATAGTCTCAGTTTTTCAGATCATTCTTGAAAGCTTTAATATTGTGGTCACATGGTGTGATGGCTTTGTGTAGAAGTAGGACTCAGCAACCCTTCTGTAGATTTTTCCCATCCATCTACTTGATGTCAGAGGCAGGGGGTCGCCTTCGGAATTTCGCGGGGTCCAAAGCTGTCTGGGTTAGGAGAGAAATATTTTGGCTTCTACCTTAGTAATTATGTCCATGGGTGATCAGTTCATATTATATGTCTACAGAGTATCATCTCTACAAACAAATTTGAATGCTTATGAAAGGCTGAAAAGGTTTTCAGTGTAAGTCTCCGGGGTGCAATAAAAAGGCTTTTTCTGCTTTAAAGCACTGAGAAGCAATCAGCCTGATGCAATTCTTTTCTCCCTCCCCAGCGCTCCCAGAGCGGGATTTCTCGGTAACCACCCTTCTGGCTCCCCCCCCCCCCCCCCCCCAGACTCCCCGTATCACCGTTACACAGGAACCAACTCCCGGATCCCTGCCAAACGCATACAGACAGAAAGGCAGCCAAATGGACCTCATGGTTTGTGCAAAGGTTCCCCTTCAGCAGATGAACAAGAGGGGAACAATTTGCTTGCATAACATTAGGGTTTACGCTTGAACCCCGGGTCCGCGATGAGCTACAGATTGGTATGCTCTGTTTCTTGTTAAGGAGTAACTCGATTCCCTCTCCTATGACTCAATGTTATTAACAGAATGTATTTGAAATCCGGTACTTGGATGGATACTCACGCGCCCACTTTGGAAAGCAGAGTAAAAGAAAAGCATAATACTTACCACCAGGAATATTCTCAATAGCACAATGGAAACTTAACTCAAATGAGAAGAAAATGCAATGTTTATTATGATGATGCAAACAGAAAGTGGTTTATTCCCATCTGTTGTTGTTGGCAGAACCTATTACTGCCCTTTATAAAGAGCTTTTCTGACATGAAGAAAAGACCCACCGAGAAAGTACACACCTTATTGATATTTTCCACAGGAAAAACTACTTGCTGTCCGGTCTTTTCCTTTGGATGTGTTTTTGTGTCAATGTGTGTGAGCAAAACAGCTTTACAAATATACAGTAAAGCCAACCATCCTGTAATGGAGCAGGTGTACAAACTCGAGACGCGTCTACAACGCCTCTACACAATGACTAAGAGACCCTTTAGGAGTGATTCATTTGACCCTATAGCTTGAGCCGGGTTGGCTCGGGCAGAGGTTTCTCCACTGCGGATGTAGCTCTTGCAGCTCTAAGTGCCCAGGAAAGGGAAGCAGCTGGGTAGCTGCCGGAACGTGGCCACTTCAACTCTGGACTAGGAAGGGGGGGGGAAGCCGCGGATGCGAGACACACTCCAAACACTTCCAGCTGCTCCAAGCAGCCTGTAAAAAGGAAGCTGCCAATATAATGGTATTTATGGCAATCAATAAAGACAGGGCTCGTAGCACGAAATGATTGAATCACACCGGCTACAACATCTGCTAGCAATCCTCCCCTCTGAGAGACGATGGTCGGGCCAGTCCCACTGTTTGTACACTTTCTGCGGACAATTTGCTGCGGAATACAGATGGGGTCTTACATTACTTCTCAATATCAGGTGCTACCGTTGGTAACATAGTAGTTCAGTATGCAATTTCCCCTGGGTTTATATTAAATAAACTACGAGTCTTAACTGTGTGTCACAGAAGACAGTGCAATTATTTTTATTTTTTTCCTGTAGGGGAATTCAAATTCATACGGTGAGCAGTAATTGCGTTCGATTCAGTGAATGTAAAATCTGTCCTCCAAAAAATGCATACCGAAGACCAGTTTAAATCAGTCCTGTTCAAAGGAGAAATAGAGAAGAGTAAATGGTCACAATTTAAGTATTAACTCTGAATAGAAGTCCCTGTAAGGAAGGAAAGTAGACTCCTATCCCTTCAGTCTTAACCATCTCTCTTCAGACCTGCTTTCCACAATCCACACCACTGCCTACCACACTAAGCTGCGCTAATCTTCAAATGACCCAAGAGACTAATGTTATTCTTGTTCTCAAAACCTATGAAAAGTGAATATAATAGCCAGAGAGAAAGACTTATTTTGCAAGTTTTTAGTTTACATTAACAATAAGAATGCGAGGTAGGCTATGTGGAAAGACTTCAGCATGGTCGATACTTGTAGAAGAGAGGGAAAACGGAAATGGTTCTTCTTGGTTGACAGAGGAAGGGGAGTCATTTTCATTCATTATAGACAAAAGGCCTGATCTAAAGCACATTGAAATCGGACTGAAGATTCATATTAGTTTCAATGGGCTTTGGGACTTTCCATGAATGTTTTGGTTTTAATTTTTAGTTATTTTAAATTCCTCGTTTCTCCCGATTTACCACATACATTTGGCCAAATGCAAATCCACACTAGATACCGGGAACTATGGGAAAATGCGTAACATGGCAATCCCCAGGCAGGAACCTGAAAATTTAGTCCCGTTGAAGTGAGGGGAACTACCCACATGACTAAAGGTTTGCAGAATCGTGCTTCATGGTACCAAAGGAAAAACTTTTCTAATATGCGTCGCATAACGGATTTGCTCCAGATACTATACTCTTAACGTGATATAATTAAACGTATTTAGTAACATAAGTGAAATAACTTCTGCACTCGTGTTTTAATTTGTTACGAAACAAAAAACTGTACTATTAGAAAATATATGTAATAAATACTAAATACAGTTTAACATGTATGCAATTACATTACTATAGCCATGCATTTGCATACTAAAAAAATAATGATAACCCGCCGTTGCCAAGGTCCTTTTTTCTGTCTGCAATGCGGTATTTCTTGCAGTAGATGTCGCTTCTAATAAGTAAATAACGTGTCCTTTGAATTTTTCATTAAAACGATATGGTACTTTTTGTGGGGGTAAGGGGGTGGACTGTACATTATTAATGACTCGAGACGATTTCCCTTAGTTGTCATTAATCGTCTGATGTGATCCGTCTTTTTTTCGTTCAATGACCTCAGGGCAAATAAACCTATCAGATGTAGCCAACTGACTAGCAAATTTTGTGAATGGAATACTCAGTGACTGGAAGATGACGTAATGGGAGACCGGTGGGTTTCGTGCCCGGTTGTGGATTGGCTACATTTTGCCAACAGACCTTGTGATTGGCTGGCCAGTGCCGGTCAAACGCCTACACACTTTCACCCTGGCGGTAGATATAAAAGGGGGATACTTAGGCATTGAACAGCATCACGATTTAGAAACATATATTGAGGAAACCTCCACCACGTTTTACTGTTTCTTAAGAAGCTTTGCATTTCAAGGTAAGCATGCTCTTTCTTTCTTTTTCTTTTCTTAAATCTAGAGTTTGGTGAGCTTACTTCAGTGCAGCAGAAGGTCTTTAACTGATGCCAAGTTACAGCTTGTGTTGCCTTTCTCTATTTTGATTTTTCTCTGTGCATTCAGAGAACGCATAATTTGTAATTAGCTAGATTTTGTATGGTCTTCTAAATTACACGTTACTGGATTCTTCAAAATAAAATAAAATTAAAATAAGAATAGATACGATAAAAGAAGGAATACACAATCCCGTTAGAATAATTGAAAGCAACCGATACTGCGTAGTATATTACATTTTGTATGAAAAAAACCCCCTAATCTCTTTACATTATTGGGCTGCATAGCTTGATTTCTTTTGTAATCATTTTGAGGTTTTTCACAAAATCTGTTTATAAAATGGTAAAAATTTAAAAAGTGACAACCTTCATTGTATGTTAGCTAGCAATATATGCTGCAGGTAGTAATAGGTGTTTTACTTTATGAGTGAAAAGGTGAAGTTAATCTAAAAGTATTTAAATAAAACTGTGAGTCATTGAGAGGAGTTCTTCAGGATATGATATTTTTAAATCTTTCTGCTCTCTTGACTTGAGTTCATCTGATTTATTTATCTTTGGTCATAATTTTGGGATTTTTTATTAAAATCAATTTAATGGACCTGTTTTTATAGTTTTATCTAATTTGTATTTGAGTTGGAAGATTAGTATGTAAACTGTACCAGGAAGTGAGCACTCTTTAGTACAATGTGCTGTTTTCTAAGCAAACATAATTCTGTTTAATTTTTAAATTAAACATTAGAGGGATTAACATGTATTAATATTCTGCAAAAATGAGAATACAGAAAAGTACTGGTCATCTTTTAAAAATAACAATAGCTTTAGCTTTCATGCTTTTTCATAAGATTTTCTATACCTGAAGTGCCATTTTGTCCAGTTCAGATCCGACACATTAAATGAAATTACGTGTAGTGCTTCAAACACGGGGGTGGGGTGGGGGGGAAGACACACGTTTCCCATCAGTTTATAGACAGATCTGCATTAACTTAAATCCCATTTTCGTTACATCTTGATAGTAATCCTAACTCTGAAAAAAACCTCAAAATATTACAATTTGGTCATATACAAAAATCTGAAAATTATTTGAGAAAACTAAAGCAAAAGACCAAAGCAAATTAACAACAACAACCTATTACCAAAAAGCAACAGAGGGTCCTGTGACACCTTTGAGACTAACAGTCTGTTAGTCTCAAAAGGTGCCACAGGACCCTCTGTTGCTTTTTACAGATTCAGACTAACACGGCTACCCCTCTGATACTTGAAACCTATTGCCAAGTGTGCCTAGAGAAAGACTGCATCTTTAGTAGATCTGTTAAGATTGAGGAGGTTGGAAAATGGCCATTGTTTGATGTGACTCTTTGTTGTAGAGAGGACATTATGGTTATGCTGAAGATTTCATCTTTCCTTGCTGTTTATGCCTTGGTTATGTGCCAGATGGATAGCTCCCAGGCAACCCCACTCAGGTAAGAAGCAGAGAGCTGTGGAAACTCATGAGTTTCGGAGCTCTGCATCTGAACAGAATGGAGACATTTAGTTTTCCTCGTGGCTGCAGATAGGACGTGGATTATAGTAAAGGAGAAAACGTAGATCTTCCAATATTACTTTTTTGTAACGCTCATATTTTAACATGCAATAGATTACTTATCTAGTGTGTGAGGGAATGAGTAGTCTTTGTCTTGAGTTCGGTATACATATGGACACTAGTGACAAAGACACGTTCAGCAATGTGGAATAGCGTATACAAGAACTCATCCACCTAAGGGCACACATGCAAGAGTCTCTGCAGCAGTTATCCTTGTATTCATTCTGTCTCGCTTGTCTCCACCTAGACCTGGCTTAGACTCTATAACGGATCGAGTGACACTCAGTGATTACGAAGCTCGGCGGTTATTAAATGCGTTGGTGAAAGAATTTGTTCAGATGACAGCGGAAGACCTGGAACAAGCGACTGAGGGGAATAGGTAAGGGCTACAGCCCCGGGGATATGCACAGATGCTGGGGTAGCAGGACCACTCTGTGTGTCCATTTCATTTCCTAGCAAGAGCCACCTCAGCAGACACTCGGGCAGGCTAAGATTTTCCTCTCCCATGGGACTGCGGATGACCTTGTACAATACTTTGGAAGGGATGGTACTACATAGATGTTTTCCCGTGTCAGTATCAGGTTGATGGTTTCCACCTAGTTAACCTGCTTTTATCTTTTTTTTACAACCGAGAGCAAATAAAAAAAAAACATTGGAGGGTGAGTTGAACTTCAAGGAGGGGGTTGTATTAAAATATGGCAGCAAGAGGTACGTTTTCCCGGTGGTAGTATTAAGGGCTGTTCGATCGCTCCTGGATTCTCTGTCGCGATAGTGCATGATGCTGTCGTGAGGCATGGAAAGCCATTGGCTGAAGCGGGGCATCCTATTAGTGCACGCAGCGCCACCCTCTCCCTCAGGGCCAAGGCATGCAAGTACATTTGCATTAACCTTAATGAATTCCTATTGCAAAGCATGTTGATGAATGAGAGACTGAACAGCATGTCTAGTACAGTGGAAGACAAACCTCCTATCCTTTGACTACCAGCATCCCAAAATCTAATCTATTTGCTTGATCAAGTAAACAATATTAATTTTGTTCATGATAAAACTCTGTTCTCCCTCTGATTTCAAGTGCGCCCCCTCTTGCATGAAATGAGTGTGAGGGGATTTTATCCTTTTCTTTTTGTCTCCTAATTATACTTATTTATCTAGGAATGTAATGCATGGATGTGCATGATTTATATTACTTTTTTGGCATGTTTTTTCCCCCTGCAGCCTGGATAGACCTATTTCCAAACGCTGCGCCAGTCTGAGTACTTGTGTGCTGGGCAAACTGTCTCAAGAATTGCACAAATTGCAAACTTACCCTCGTACTGACGTCGGGGCTGGAACTCCTGGCAAGAAAAGGAATGTGCTGAATGACCTGGAAAATGAACGCTATGCAAACTATGGGGAATCCCTGGGAAACAACTAAACATGCTTATTTTCACCCTTCTCCCCCCCCTTTTTTTTTAACTTGATGCATGTGGATCTAACCTTGATTGCTAACTTTGCTGTGTTATTTTGATTCTGTTTTCGACAGAGAATGTTTGAGATGGACTTAAAGTTAGGACGATAAAGAACACAACACACATACCAAGTTAGAAAAAAATATATACCAAATAAAATAAAAAAGAATGAACAGCACTGCCTTGAGACGTCAACTGATTTTCTTAGACATTTATTTTAAAAAAAATCTAAACAAAGCTTTTCATTTCTAGCTATTACATGTACAGATAAACTCTTCTTTCATGCCTGCTCATGCACTTGTTCAATAAACCTATTTTTCTATGAGGATTAGGACTGTTGTTTTAATTAATTGTGTTGGAATGCAAGATTTCTAGAAAAGTTTTACAAATTTCTTCAGAACTGGAGAAGAGCAGAACAATACAAAAGTTGTATAATAATTTAATTCCAGAATACCTGAACAATTTGACTATGTTCATATACACTGGGAGAACTCCTAGACCCTTTTAATGCTTTCTATATGTATGTGTGCATACATAATCAGTCACACTCACAATCTTAGCTAGTAAAACAATTTCTATGAACTTTTGAAATGGCTAAGCATCAAGAAATGCATGTATTAACTAGTGTGAAAACACTAGAAATGTAATCCAGGTTTAAAACTGTTCTCATTGAACTCATCCAGGTAAGAACTTTAATATTCCTTTTTCATTTTCCTTAAAATTATTTACATGAAGCTTCTTTACAGTGATGTATTACCATGATTAACTGGATTTTTTACATGTATATCAGTTTTAGAAATAACCTGTGAGGTAGACTTGTATATTAAAAGAATGAAAAGGGGGAGCTTTCATATCTGGGTAATTCATTTAAAATCTTGTTTTCTGTTAATTCTTTTACTTTAATACAACAGATTTAGTGCTACTTTTGTACCTCTAACTTTTTTCCCCCTCTGTACTACATATATCTCATAATATGGGAACTGTTCAGAAAACAATTGTCATGTTGCCAGGGATGTTTTCTATGGTACTGTCTCTAGGCCTGTCTATAGTCCTAACTCAAGCAACATTCCCATAGATTTCAGTAGGAGACTGGCTTGAACAAAGACTATAGAAGTATGTACTCTAAGGCCCCAGTCCAGCAATACACATAAGCATGTGCTTAATTCTAAGCAAGTGAGTAGTCCCATTGAAATCAGTAGGATTACTAAAATGCTTAATGCTTTGCTCAGTGAAGGCTTAAATAAAGAAGAAAGCTGTTTAAATAGTGCAATCAGATATATGGAAGAAGGAAAATGACTATGTGCAGTTCAACACTGAAAAATTATTTAAAAATCCCTAACAACTTCTTACTCTGTAGATTTAGTTCCTGGATGAAATCCTTGCCCCATTGAAGTCAATGACAAAATTTCCATTGACTTCAATGGGGCCAGGACTTCAGCCCTTTTGTGTGTTCTGACATAGCTGCTGATCTGAGTACCTAAAATAGGTTTTTTTGCTACTATACTCCATCAGCACTACAGAACCAACTCAGCTGAGGCTTAGCTAGATTCTTTTACTCCTTATGCATTATCAACAGTTGTCTGTTAAATTTCAATTATTTGCTGGTGGGAATGGAGTTGATCAAGTGTTATTGAGGGGATAATTTTGTCTAGGCACCCTTAACTATTGGTGATGTGCAAGAAAGAAAGAGCCCAGTCTGACTTTAACAACCTGAGCTGAGTCTGTAGCACCTGCTAGCTAGAAAAAGAAAAATATTTTTTAAACTCATAAACTGAGTGAATAATATGTAAATCCTTGAAACACAATAAATATGGAACTTCACAATCCCATTTTTAGAGAGATACTTTTCCAGGTAGAACCACACTCTGTTGAGATAAGCAAAGTATTTTTTACAGTCTCTCTATGTAAAATATATGTTTTTTATTTTGAAAAGCAGTGTAACAGCACAGAAAAGGGCATGTAACACAGCAACCTGTGTGACCCATCGTCTGGCAGACTTCCTGAGCAGGTCAGGAGGAGTGGGCAAGAGCAACTTTGTACCTACCAATGTGGGATCTAAAGCTTTTGGGAGGCGAAGAAGAAATGCTCAAATATAAACATCTGAATGACATCTGGAAAATGGTAAGCACACTGCAACATACGTAGAATCTATACTTCCTTTGGTAATGTTACCATTGCTAATATCTTAAGTAGAATTCTTGTTTGGATGAAAAATAGATTTTATGGTGTTTAGATTCTAGAAAAACAGTAATAGTTAATCCAAATGTGTTACAAATCCAGTTTTACATTTAAATAGAACATCTACTGTAAGTTTTTTTTTTCAAAGTAAAGTGAAAAGTTTAAATAATCAGTTGTAATGAATGTTAGATCACCTTGTAAAACAAAGCTGGTTGGTTCAAGTAATAGTTTCAATCAGTGGATATTCTTGCATTATACCACAAGTAATATTTCAGTATCAATATTTTGGTAATTTTGGATTTCTTTCTTTCAGATTGCCATGAAACTGAAATGTTAACTCCCTTTTGTTTCTAATGAAAGCAACTCTTCTCCATAAATCAAGAAGGCCAAACAGAAGACTCATTTTTTGCATCCTTCTAATATTTAAAAATGTTTTGTTAAAAACAAATGAAAGCACTTCTGTTATGTATAGTACAAAACAATCTAATTATTCAAGTTAAATTATTGTATATTCTTTTTATATGCAATTCTATTTCAAATAAAATGTGAGAGCATCTATTATTTATTTATCTTCTAGCATATATGTGAAATGTGACCCATGCTATTTATCTGGGCAATACTGCCAAATCTCGGGGATTACACTAAATTGCTGCCTGTCAAGGCATATCTGTAAAATATGGTGTGCTGTGCCTTGATGTAAAACATTTAACTAACATGATTGTACAGTATGTTTAAAAACACTCCAATATTGTATCATTTGTGAATTTAAGCAAGATTAAAAAAAGTATTTTAGATACATTTGGATTGAGAAACTGATTTTTCATTTAAACAATTTTGTTAGTTTATTGCATAGTTTAAAAAAAAAAAAAACATCTGGCATTAGCCAAATGTGGATATCAGATTAGAAGGATCATTGGCCTTCTCCTGTCTTATCTAATTACAGGCCTGTAAGAGGTCTGCACTCACCCCTGCAGTGCCCCCTACTGGTTACTCCGGGGAATCAGCTCACCAGCCTCTCAAGCGCCCTCTGCAGGCCGGTGATCTGCCATGTCCTCTGCTGGCGCCCATGTCCCTCCCAGGACCCGGTGCCCCTATTACTGGGATGCTGCCCCCTGGCAGTACCCCACAGATCTGGGTCTCCCCTTCCTGGGGAACCCTCACCCACTATCACCACCTTGCCTCAGCACTAGGCCACTGCCAGTCACCCAGCTCCTCAGCCTTTCCCTAGCCCTGCTCCACTACAGGTACCCTGTGTCTAGCTCCCCTGCAGCCAGGCCCTTCTCACTCTGGAGACAGAGAGAGACTCTGGCCTGAGTTCCTGGCTCCCAGCCTTTATAGGGCCTGCTGAGGCTGTTTGGGGCGTGGCCCCAGCTGCAGCCACTTCCCTTAATCAGCTCAGCCTTCACATAGCCCAGGGAGCAGGCAATCTCAGGCCCTTCCAGGCCAGAGCAGGTGTCCACCCTGCTACAGGCCCTAGAGTGGTTCTTGAGAACTAAAGTTTGAATGTTCAGAATAGAGAAAACATTTTCCCTTTTACAAACTCATGAACCAGTAGCTCAAAAATAATTACAAAATGACTAAACAGAATAACCCCCCACAGGTCCTGGTAGTAACTAACGTCATAATGCATAGAGCGAGACAACAGTTTTGTATAGCCTCTTTCATACTGGTTTACATAGTTAAACAGTAGGGAGATAGACAAAGGAGAAAAGATATTTATTTAGCTGAGATTTAAATGAGAGAGCGAATAAATGAGAGAAAGGGATTCAGGATAGCAATTACAGACTGAAGGAACTGCAAAGAAGCAGTTTCTTTGATTAACCAGTGTCTGAGACTGTGTCTATTCAGGGGCCAGGGTTAGAGGAGCTGAAGAACAGAGAGTAGAGTAAAGGGAAATTGGAGAAAATCCATTGGTGGTTTTAAAACCAAGGAGGATACCTTTCAACCAACGCAGGTCCTTTCTCCTACAGAAGGAAATTGCTGACTTTTCAATATACTGGCTGGGCTAGATACTCTGGGTATATCTACACTGAACACTTGTTATAGCAGTGTGTACAGTAGATACATGGCTAGCCCTCCTAGGATCAGTATAAATAGCAGTGTAGGTGGTGAGGCACTGCTTAGGCAAGTAAAGAGACATATGAAGCTTGTGGGTATGTATCCTACACAACTTTTCACTTGCCCAAGCAGTGCCCCCCATATATACACTGCTATTTTTAGCAGTGTAGTGTCCCACTGTCTCCCTGCTGCTTGAGCCTTTCCCCACTGCAGGAAAAATCTCTGACAATGGGGAAAGGCTCTGCCAGTTTTCTGCAGCTGGAGCCTTTCCCTGCTTCAGGAAAAGACTTCAGCAGCAGTGAAAGGCTTTCGCAGATGGGAGGCAGCAGGGAGAGCCTTTCCCCACTGTCTTCCCCCTGCAAGAGTCTTTCCTTGCTGCAGTGAAAGGCTTTGGCAGCAGGGAGCTACTGAACCCTTTCTCCTCTGCCATTGCTTTTCACTGATGTGTGGACAGCTTTTTCACTGTGGCACATCGCGTACAGATGTGGTCTCCTCATCTCAAAAAAAATATACTGGCACTAGAAAAGGTTCAGAAAAGGGCAACTAAAATGATTAAGGGTTTGGAGCGGGTCCCATATGAGGAGAGATTAAAGAGGCTAGGACTCTTCAGCTTGGAAAAGAGGAGACTAAGGGGGGATATGATAGAGGTATATAAAATCATGAGTGATGTGGAGAAAGTGGATAAGGAAAAGTTATTTACTTATTCCCATAACACAAGAACTAGGGGTCATCAAATGAAATTAATAGGCAGCAGGTTTAAAACAAATAAAAGGAAGTTCTTCTTTATGCAGCGCACAGTCAACTTGTGGAACTCCTTACCTGAGGAGGTTGTGAAGGCTAGGACTATAACAGAGTTTAAAAGAGAACTGGATAAATTCATGGTGGTTAAGTCCATTAATGGCTATTAGCCAGGACAGGTAAGGAATGGTGTCCCTAGCCTCTGTCTGTCAGAGGGTGAAGATGGATGGCAGGAGAGAGATCACTTGATCACACAGCTACACATACCCTATACATTGCAACCACCACTGGTGTGCAGTGTAGACATAACCTCTAAGTCTGTTTTGTTCTGCACTGCACCGCCAGTGGTATCTGACCCTAAAGTCAGCTTCACCAATCCAGGGAGGATCATTCCACTGAAATGATGATCATCTCATGGTGAGGAGCAGTCATTAGGGCTCTTGCACCACTGTGGCAAGTGTAGGGAAAAAGGGGCATGATTGGCGGAAAGGCTATGTGGTGGGGACACTCCTATATCATGCCAATCCTTGGCTACGTTTATGGCTCTTTTGGGTAAATTAGAGCAGCCTTAAGATTGCATGATTCCCACACAACCCTCCGGTGGGATTTAAGTGGTATGGAGGGCTGTGGCGAATTTCATACTACATATTATGTTTCAAATTAACTTGAATATAAATATTTTTTTCTCTACATGCAGTGCTTGATACTTTTTTCTTAGCTAAACACAAACTGCATTTATTACCACAATAATCTAGAGTTCTGCAATGTCTAGAATTCAGGTGTATATAGTTTCTAAGAAGATTAACCTATATTACTTTACAGTGATATCTTTGGTCCTGTTACTTCAACAACACAGAGGAACACATCTGTCATTATGTACTCAGTAATAGCTCATATATAGCTTTGAACATTAGAATACTTTTTATTGAGATATAACATGGTCTAAAAACACGAGGATTGTAACTTACTGCTTTAGAAAAGTGACATGTGCATTAAATTTGGACAACTGCTGGAGTTAGGTGGAAAGGTGAAGTTTGTTAATAAGACATTAATGTGAAAACACTAATCTCTTAAAGAGATGTGGGCTCAGATTAGTGGTAAGAAAAGTCATTTTAGTGTGTACTTTAATTTTTTCCATAAGTTTACCAAAGAAACTAGAATAGAAAAGAAATTAGTCTTGTTTTTGTTTTCTTTTTTAGATTCAAATAAACAAGATTTATTTCACAGCAACAGATAGTGAAAATACTTTGCATATGTACAGTCTTGTTTCAAGAAAGAATGTACTTATTTAAATGACCAGTGGAGAAATATCACTAATAGCAAATTCAGTGTTTATCTTTCTCATGGGAATCTGTTGCTTGAGCTTTTCCACTGTTTCAAATTCTCAGAGGCAGGCAAGACGTTGCGCTCCTTTTTTTTCTAGTGCAGTATTCCTGCCAATGCCCTTTACAGGCAGGCCTGGTTAACTGCACTTACATCGATCTGCAGTCTTCTGCTTCTATATGGCGAGGCAGGTGTTTTCTCAGTAGCTATCTGAGAGCTCTTTTCCTCAGATACTTTTGGCAAATTCTTCATCTCCTTCCCATTTTAGCCTTCCCCTGGAAGAGACAGAGTGTTCAGTAGAAGACTTTGATGAAGTCTGGGGACTCCTCTAGCTCAGCAGTAAATCCTCAGCCACTTCAATGCTTCAGCTGTTGATCAGGGCTCAGCCATCAGCATCAAAAGGCACAAGTTCCTGCATTCAGCTCCCCATGCTGGCAGTGCCCCTGCCTCAGTCATTTTTCTTTACCCTTGGTTCTGTTCTTTCTTGTCCGCCTGCTGCAGCACCAAACCAGCAAGCCTCAGATTAGTCAGTGTGGGAAGAAGCGTGGGTTGTGTGGGACTGATTCTTCAAGCTACTGCATTGAATGGTTCTTACTGCCCACAATGTTTCAAGGAAGGGCTTAACACCAGTCTCCTTTTCCTACCTCAGTCCCTGCAAGATTTCTTTTCCAGAGATCCCCTACAGACTCCCTTTCCAGAGACAGATCCTTTCAAGCTGCAAGTGATCCACCACCTGAATAGCTTGTTTGAATCAGAAGATGATCATCTCAAGCACGCCTTCCCTCCTTCCTAAATGCTTTAAGATTCCTGCTCCATTCAGTCAATCTCTACTCATTTCACATTGTTTTCAGCCAATTGTCCACAAATCTAAACCATGCTCTTAGTCATGGTTTCTCCTTGCCTCCTTAGGCTTGGTCTACACTACCCCCCTAATTCGAACTAAGGTACGCAACTTCAGCTACGTGAATAACGTAGCTGAAGTCGAAGTACCTTAGTTCGAACTTACCTTGGTCCACACTCGGCAGGCAGGCTCCCCCGTCGACTCCGCGGTACTCCTCTCGCCGAGCTGGAGTACCGCAGTCGACGGCAAGCACTTCCGGGTTCGACTTATCGCGTCCAGACTAGACGCGATAAGTCGAACCCAGAAGTTCGATTTCCAGCCGTCGAACTAGCGGGTAAGTGTAGCCAAGGCCCTAGATAGCTTCTATTTCCCCTTTCATCCTAGTCTAAGCACCAAGGATAGGACACTACTTCTCCCTTTCAGGACTCTCAATGCCAGCGCCATAAACCCCATCCCCAAAGAACCAAACTGAGGATTCTCTTTGCTGTAACAGGCATCTGCTCCAGTCCTCAGCTGATGAAAGGGAATTTTCTTCCTGCTCTGAGTACTCTGAATCACAGAATGCATTGAAATTTAGTTTGAATTGATCTATTCCAATATGAAGATAGTCAAATCAACCAATCAATATCTCACTACCCAGGATGCCCTCAAGATGAGGTGTAGGAAAAAGCAGAACTGTTTTCACATGTCAGAATCTCATAAGTCTACTATTTTGAGTGATCCAACCATGACAAGTAGAGTTCCATCAATAAACATCTCTACGAAACTGTACCAAGTCACATCTAATATTGCCACCAGGTTTTTTTTCTGTCTTGACCATTGACTTGTCTTAGTCAGGATCATTCTCAAGCAAAAAGATTTTTCTTCCAGCTAATGAGTAGATTCTCCAAAGAACTTTGTGGACCACAGGATTAAATTTTTTTTGAAAGAGGCTTTGAATCGTCTTCCATTCGTTCATATGCTGCATATGCTTCATATAGCACATATATGGTATCCACTGAAATAGCACTGTCCATTGTCTGCTCCTTTTTGTGGTCTCAGAAAAAAGTTCCCAAAGAAATAATAAGAGGCTGACTGAAGGAAGCTGTATTCTATTTAGATTATGTTAAGGTTTCTCTGTGATTTCTCCCTTCTGTCACAGCACCAGATTGTCCACCATATCTGTTCTCTGCAATACCCTGGCTCAAATACGTAGCTCCAGGCTCTCCATACATACAATATTTCCAGAGGCAGTCTGGCTCAGGCACATTTTGACAGGGTGAAACTCTAGTGACAAGTTCCTAGTAAAAGCCTTTAAGGATTAACCCAAATAAAGATATGCCCAGCCATCCATTACTGAGAAGCATTCAAGGGAGCTTCATGTAATCTTACTGCAATCATAAATTCCAGCCATACTAAAACTACCAATCGTTCTGTCCCTTTCAATCCACAAGGGTTAGAAAATTCTTCCTCATTATCAGCCAGAGGCTGCCAGAGCCAGACAGGAATTCTACACAAGAATGTGGAAGTCCTGCTAGCTTAGTCCCACCTTCTTCTAGAAGAAAGAGTCAAGAATTTCTTCTCAGCCTGTGGTGGTACCCTTTCTAATAGATAAGCTCTCAAATTTCTCAGGCCTGGATTACCCACAGACTTTCAAAAGACTCTTCCTGTCCTTTAGGAATGGGTGAAAAGACAAGGCTGTGTAGCAAATCTCTTCCTAGGAATAATAGTTCTTCTTCGAGTGATTGTTCATGTCCATTCCAAGCAGGTGTGTGCACGCCGCGTGCACGCCAGCCAGCAGATTTTACTATAGCAGCGTCCGTAGGGTCGGCTTCGGCACCCCCTGGAGTGGCGCCTTCATGGCGCTGTATATAGGGGCCAGCCGACCCCCCACCCCCTCAGTTCCTTCTTACCGCCGGTGACAGCTAGCTGGAATTTCGCTTGCTCTTCAGCAATCGTGGCAGTGTTCCGTCATTGTTGTAAATAGTTAGTTTGTTGTTTAGTGTTAACTTAGTTAGATATTAGTTGGGGGGTTTTCCCCAAGTTTTCGTCGCCCCGCTGGGGCATGCCCAGGTCCCCAGGGTTCAAACTCTGCCAGGACTGTGGGAAATTCATGCCAAAGAGTGACCCGCACTCTTCGTGCTTAAGGTGCCTAGGGGAGAGCCACCAAAGAGATAGGTGCAGTATCTGCAGGGCTTTTTGCCCCAGGACTCTCAAAGATACAGAGCAGAGACTTAAAGTCCTCCTAATGGAGGTGGCCCTGTGGCCGCAATCAGATCTCAGGCCTACCGAGCCGGCACCCAGCACTTCATCTTCGGTGCACAGTGCCTTGATGAGACACCATTCCCCATCGCCTGTGCTGGTTAAAAGGAACAGGCCTGTGAGGGAACACTCTCCCCACCGGGACTCTAAAGGGCCGGCGCCGTCCACGAGTGCTACAGGACAATCCGCGCCGCAGACCCATTCCGCCATCCCGTTGACTCCCGCCCCGGAGAGGGTACGGTCGAGTCCGGAAAAGCCTAGATCCCTGGATATGATGGAGTAAGTGCTCCTCCCATCGACACCAGAGGCGTTCGAGGCCGCCTCAGACCTCTTGAGCCTCCCGGTGCCGGCGTCACCGCACCGGTGCAGAAAACCTCCGGCTACCGCTCGGCCCCATTGTCAATCTAGGGGCAAACCGGCAATGCTCTCGCCGCGCTCCCCGCGCCGCGCCACTCTAGTGGCACTGGTGCAGATGGCACTCTCTCCGGTGACAATGGGTACCACGCCTCCTACGTCCTCCTACTCAGAGACTTCGGACTCGGAGGTGGACTCATACCGCTCTAACAGATCGAGGAGTAGGCGATCGTCCTCGCGCACGAGCACCCAACTGTACCTACCGCAGTGGCAGCAGCAGTGGCAACCGCCCCCCCAGTGGCCGTTCTGGACGCCGTGGGCCTACCACCAGTCAGTGGGTCAGGCGTACGGACCCCGCTCATGAGCCGCATCTGTCTCTTCGACGTCGGCAGTACCGCCGCTAATGCCACCACCACTGGCACCGCCGTCTGACAGGAGTGTGCCACAAAGGGACACGGCACCACCTAGCCAAACAACGGCACTGACGGGGACTTTGCTCCCAACACTGCAGGCACCGTCCAGCATGCCTCGTTGCTCGGTGTCGACCCCGATACCGGCTGCGGTGCCGCATCCTGAGCCCGCACCGGCCGCACAGCCTGAGTACCATGTGCCGCAGGCCCTCATAGAGGGAGAGGGGGTAGATGAAGGCCCTCTTCAGGGGATCTCTTCCTCCTCATCTCCGGATGAGGCAGTAGTGGGAACTTCAGCGGCACCGGCCCTAGAGGACAATAGGATCCTCCAACAGCTGTTTACTCGAGCAGCCCAAAGCCTCTCGATCCAGACTGAGGAGATCGAGGTGGATACAGATCCGGTGATTGATATCCTGACCCTGTCAGGCCCATCCAGGGTAGCCCTACCTCTCATAAAGACCATTACGGACACAACCCGCACCTTGTGGCAAACTCCAGCCTCATTGGCCCCTACGGCCAAAAGGACTGAGAGGCGATATTTTGTTCCAACTAAGGGCTATGAACATTTTTATACACACCCTCCCCCGGACTTCCTAGTGGTAGATGAGGCCAACCAGAGGGAATGCCAAGGGTTTCAGGGAGCTACCCCTAAAAATAGAGAGGCCAAAAAGTTGGACCTGTTCGGGCGCAAGGTATATTCAACAGGGGGCCTGCAGTTGTGCATTGCCAATCAGCAAGCCATAGTGAGCCAGTATGGACACAACACGTGCTCGGCTCTAGGTTCACGGACCTCCTTCCACAGGAGTCGCGAACCGAGTTTTCAGCCCTGGTTGAAGAGGGGGAGATTGATTACCCGGGCTTCCCTCCAGGCGGCCTTGGACGCGGCCGATTCAGCCTCACGCACGTTGGCGACTGGTCTGGTCATGAGGCGTGGAGCCTGGCTTCAAGTTTCCGGCCTCCCTCATGAGGTCCAACAAATGATCCAGGACCTCCCCTTCGAAGGGCCCACGCTCTTCTCGGAGAAGACTGATAAGAGGCTTCATAGCCTAAAAGATTCACGGACCACCCTCCGTTCATTAGGCCTACACACCCCGGTCATCCAGTGTAGGCAGTTCAGGCCACTGCAGGCTCCACGGCCGTACCAGCCTCAAAATCAAGGGGATGCCTTGCGCAGAAGGGCAAGGATGGGCAGGAAGAGGCAACAACAGCAGCCCTTCGGCCAGTCATCTGCCCAACCAAGGCCTACACAGGGGCCTAGACCACCATTTTGATGGCTTGGTCGAGGATGACCTCCCAGTGAGAACCCTGGATCCGTGCAACCTTATCTTCTCGTCACGTCTGTCCCCCTTCTATCGTGCGTGGGCCCGGATCACATCGGACGCTTAGGTGCTTTGCACGGTAGAGAGGGGATAGTCTATCCAGTTCTCCACCCTCCCGTCCCACCAGCCCACCTCCCCGTCCCTCTTCAGGGACCCCTCTCACAAGCAACTTCTACTTCAAGAAGTTCAGTCCCTCCTCGCATCAGGGGCAGTAGAGGAGGTTCCTCAGGAGCTACGGGGCAAGGGCTTCTATTCTCGCTATTTCCTAATACCAAAAGCGAAAGGGGGCCTCAGACCTATTCTGGACTTGCCTCGTCTCAACAAGTTTGTGAAGAAGCTCAAGTTCCGCATGGTCTCCCTGTCCTCCATCATTCCTTCCATGGATCCAGGAGACTGGTATGCTGCCCTCGACTTAAAGGACGCATACTTTCACATTGCGATTATCCCTCAGCACAGGCGTTACCTCAGGTTTCTCATGGGCAATGCCCATCTACAATTTACGGTTCTGCCCTTTGGTCTGTCAGCAGCCCCAAGGGTCTTCACAAAGTGCATGGCAGTCGTGGCAGCCTTCCTGCGCAGGCAGGGGATCCAGGTGTTTCCCTACCTGGACGATTGGCTCATCAAGGGCAGGACCAAGGCACAGGTGGAGGCTCAGGTGGTCTTTACCAGGCAGACCTTCCTCGTGCTCGGCCTCTTACTCAACGAGGCCAAGTCCACACTATCTCCAACCCAAAAAATCAAAATCATAGGAGCTGTTCTGGACTCGACACACGCCAGGGCATATCTCCCAGAGGCCAGATTCCGAACTATATCCAACATTATTCTCAGCCTCCAACGTTACCTGACCACCACAGCAAGAAGCTGCCTCAAATTACTAGGGCACATGGTGGCATGTACCTAGGTGGTGAGACATGCCAGACTCAGACTGCGCCCACTCCAGTCCTGGTTGGCAGGGGTTTATCGGCCAGTCAGGGACTCCCTAGCATCAGTGGTGACAGAGTTACCTCAGCCGGTGTTGGACTCCCTTCAATGGTGGCTCGACCCGCGGGAGGTCTGTGTGGGAGTGCCTTTCCTCAACCTCGAGCCCTCCCTATCCCTGGTAACGGACGCATCGGATCGGGGATGGGGTGCACATCTGGGCGGCCTCAGAACCCAAGGCCTTTGGTCACAAGAGGATCTTTCGTTGCACATCAATGTCAGGGAATTACGAGCGGTGCGCCTTGCATGCATAGCCTTCAAATCCCAGCTGGCAGGCAGGTGCGTCTCTGTCCTCACGGACAATACTCCAACGATGTTCTATATCAACAAACAGGGTGGTGCTCGCTCCTCTCCCCTGTGCTGGGAGGCCCTCGCATTATGGGACTTTTGCATACAGAACGTAATTCACCTGACAGCTCCCAGGGACGCACAACGGGCTTGCGGATGCCCTCAGCCGCTCGTTCCGGGGTCACGAGTGGTCTATCCGCTGGGATATAGTACTCCCAATTTTCCGGCTCTGAGGTCATCCCCAGGTGGACCTGTTTGCCTCCAGCGAGAACAGGAAGTGTCGTCAATTCTGCTCCCTCATGGGATGCAGTCCGGGTTCTCTAACAGATGCTTTTCTCCTCTCTTGGGCAGACGGGCTATTTTACGCCTTTCCCCCGATTCCCATGGTTCACAGAGTAATCCTCAAGGCCCGCAGAGATCACGCTCGGCTCATCCTGATAGCGCCTGCGTGGCCGCGCCAGCACTGGTACACGTCGCTCCTGCACATGTCTATGCAGGTGCCCCTCAGGTTGCCCCTACTACCGGACTTGATCACACAGGATTACGGTCGCCTCATTCACCCGAACCTGGAGTCACTCCACCTTACAGCCTGGATGCTCCATGGCTAAACCCAGTGGAGTTGCAAAGCTCTCATCAGGTCAGGCAGGTCCTTCTTGGTAGCAGGAATCACTCAACAAGGACCACGTACTTGGCCAAGTGAAAGCGCTTCTCCCTCTGGGCCACACAACGTAGTCAGACTCCCTTGCTTGCCCCCGTCCCTCTCATAATGGACTATTTGCTACATCTGAGACACCTGGGACTGACTGTCTCTTTGGATCGAGTACACCTTGCTGCAATCTCGGCGTTCCATCCTGGAGAAGGGGGGTACCTCAGTGTTTGCGGACCCACTCGTTGGACGATTCCTCAAGGAATTGTTCCCGCACATTCGTCAACCTGTCCCTGCTTGGGACCTCAATTTGGTCCTGTCCATCCTCACAGGGCCCCCCTTCGAGCCGCTGGCTTCATGCTCGCTGTTATATCTTTCATATAAGGTCGCATTCTTGGTGGCTATCACATCAGCCCGGAGAGTGTCGGAACTCAGAGCTCTAACATCTGATCCTCCATACACCATCTTCCACAAGGACAAGGTCCAACTCAGGCCTCACCCAGCGTTCCTCCCTAAGGTGGTTTCTCCATTTCACATGGGTCAAGACATTTTTCTCCCGGTGTTTTTTCCGAAACCACACTCCTCTGCGAAGGAGCGTAGGCTGCATTCCCTGGACGTTCGCAGGGCTCTCGCATTCTATATCGAAAGGACAAGATCCTTCAGGAAGTCAACCCAACTTTTTGTCGCCGTGGCTGACAGGATGAAAGGGCTCCCGGTCTCGTCACAGCGAATCTCGGCTTGGATCAGAACCTGCATCTGGGAGTGCTACAGTCGGGCCAATATACCAGCCCCGCCTATCACGACCCACTCCACAAGAGCGCAGGCCTCTTCCGCTACGTTCCTGGCCCAGGTCCTGATGCAGGAAATTTGTAGAGCGGCCACCTGGTCCTCAATCCACACCTTTACAGCGCACTACGCCATCACACACCAGGCCAGAGATGATGCTGCCTTTGGCCGCACAGTCTTCCAGTCTGCAGTGACCTCCGACCCCACTGCCTAGATTCGGGCTTGTGAGTCACCTGCTTGGAATGGACATGAACAATCACTCGAAGAAGAAAAAACGGTTACTCACCTTCTCGTAACTGTTGTTCTTCGAGATGTGTTGTTCATGTCTATTCCAATACCCGCCCTCCTGCCCCTCTGTCGGAGTGTCGGCAAGAAGGAACTGAGGGGGTGGGGGGGTCGGCTGGCCCCTATATACAGCGCCATGAAGACGCCACTCCAGGGGGCGCCGAAGCCAACCCTACGGACGCTACTATAGTAAAATCTTCTGGCTGGCATGCACGCGGCTTGGAATGGACATTAACAACACATCTCGAAGAACAACAGTTACGAGAAGGTGAGTAACCGTTTTCTCCAGTCATATGAAAAGAGAAATTCAGGTTTCTACTCCAGGTTCTTCATGATAATAAAAGGTTTTGGTAAACTTCATCCAGTTCCCATGCTTAATCTTTCCATGTGCAGAGCTAATTTCAGGTTGGAAACTTTAGGTATCTTCTTCAATTCAGTAACTTTAGGGTATTCCTATTTGGGTGTTCTGGTTGGAAAGAAAAGAGATGGTATATTTTTATTTCTCACTTCTTTTTCTAAGGGAGCAATATTTAGTCTGATATCTCAGTTCAAATCTGCTTCTTCTACCTTTTTCTCTTTCTTATGGTAACTCAGGGAGCAATGTCAGTATAATGTATCAGAGGGCAACGGCACCAAAAAGCATTGCTGGAGTCAGGGCAGGAGGAAGAAAGTGTTTTTTTGACTTGCAAGAGATGAACAATACCTATCCATTTTAAGCCTGAGGGAACAGCAGGTTCCCATTCAAGGGAGACAAAACTACATGTCAGGAAACTAATGTAGTTTTGTTTTTTTTAAACTTACGCTCTTACCCTGCTCCTTTTGCACACAAATGTTCAGTGTATTCGATCCATTTTTGGGTGTACAAGGAATACAGGATTGATCAAGAGTTTGTGGATAATTTTGATTATTTGACTTCATGAGCAACTGGGGAAAAAAATCTTGTTTCATTTTTCATGACTGTCTCTGTTGATGAAATTGCCAAAAGTCCTTAGCTTTAAAAAAAAAAAAAAATAAATCCCAGGGCTTGGTCTTTCACTTCACAGGTTCAGACTGTATGCTATACACAATATATTTAGAAATTAGCATTTAATAAGGGAATGTACAGTTTCCATTGTACTACCTTTTCATTTTTTAATTACACTGCCATTTTAAGCAGTGTTGAAAGTGGACAGAAAATAAAATGCTAGGGCAGTATAAATGGCTTACACTTTATGGGCAGCATCCTATCCAAGTTATTTAGTATTCAGTCAGGCAACATAATACAGATTAGTCATATACAAGTGTTTGTATTAATGTTGAAGAGGATATATAAACCATTTTGGTTCTAATGTTTTAATAAACTGTCAAAACTGTTTTTCTTTAACAAATGGTTATTTTAAATTTGTATAACCAAAGCCTTTGTGAGGTGACGTGTATAGTTGCTCACGACCCATCTCACTGTTATTGCAGACTTCTTGGGCCTTCATTTTGTACGTCATTGTGTGGTGGTATTGATCTCCAGTGCAAATGTGAATCAAAGCAACATGTGGGCACGAGAAAGGTTATGCTGTGCACTAGGCACAGTCCTCTGCACCGACTCAGAATAAATCTCAGGCTGCTTCCACAAGCCAGAGTAAATCTCTGGCTCTCCCGAGTACAAAATGAAAAAGCACGAGGGTGAAGACAGAGAATGAGTATATCAGAGGAGACATGGTGATCCTCAGCCTGCAAATATGGTGCTTAATTATGTGCTGCTTCTTTGACTTGACCTCTACCGGTAGGGTAATGGTGGCTGTAAAACAGTACTTTCATTATTACAGGGCATGTTTCCCTTCTGTCCCTGGTTATGCTTATCACTTTTTACCTTGTTCTTATACATGAGACAGTCTGCACCTGTGCTGTGAAAGACCAAGCCCTGGGCTTCAACTTCACTGAAAATGTAGTAACTAGACATAATTTTAAAATAATGCAGGTAGATTTACACAGTAACTCTGTCCAGTTATTTAAATCTCTTTTCTCCTCTTTTGCTGGTAGAGTTGAATTAATCTTCCTGAAAGCGTCCATAGTCTGCTGTGTAAGAAATGAGCAGAGCTAATGCTATTGCTTCTGTCACAGAACCCTGCCAAAAAGCAGCCTTTAACGGACAGTAGTAAATTTTGGTATTGGTTATTTAATTCAACACTGTCATGTATAATTAGCTGATTGAATATCTGCATGAAGTGGGTAATTTTAAAACCTGCTGGGTAATTTAGATCTGAGAATATTTTTGTTCCTCTCCAGATGGATATATAATCATAGGATTTCTAGACACGTTGAGGATGCATTATGTGCCTCATTTTCAAAGGTGCTGACCACTCACAGCTTCCCATGGCTTCAATCTGAGTTCTGATGCTCATTGCTTTGGAAAATCAGGCCCATTCGGTCTTTGTTGACAGGGTTTGGGTATTTATTTATATATTTATTCTGCATATTTACCCTCTCATTATTGTTATAAAATACAGTCCATTCTTTCCTAGTTCAGCAAAAAATTGTCCTTTATTTTTAATTAGTCTATATGTTTGTATTTCCCTTGCACCTTTTAAAGTTCACCAGGGAAGATGTCCCTGCATTGTAATATTCTATTTCAGAAAGTAAATAGCTTTTATTTCCAAATTATGTATTACATGATCATTTCCTTACCTGGGAGTTGAACTCTGAACCTTGGCTGTAGGGGATCAGAGGTCTTGAATATGGGTTTGCAGCTCCCCAAGCAGTTCTCAGACCACAGACACAATCCAGCAGCTTGCTGGTACCACCAGGGACTTTTGTAGGCTGATGGACTCTTGCTCATAGCTACTGCCCATGAAGCTCCCAACTGGAGGAGACATCTGGCCCTCTCCAATTGGCTCAGACTCACTATTTAAGCCAGAAGGAGGCACAGGAAGTTGTCTGAGAAAATAGATGAATCTCTGGTTGGTTGACACATCAGACCCTGCCTACTTACCTAGCTCCTGAGCCTTGCCTTGTTCCTGATTCCTGCCCTCCTTCCTTGATCCAGATCCCTGCTTTTATGCCCAACCACTGGCTACTGAGTTCATCTCTGACCCTTGGCTTGATTTCTGGCTCTGGCTCTGACCTTTGGCTTGATTCACAACTCTGTCTCTGAGCTCTGGTTCCTGGTGCCGAACTTCTGCTCTGACCACTAGGCCTGACCACCACTGCTCTGACCACTAGGCATGACTGCCTATATCCAGATCTACAACAGATTGCTAGGAAAAGCAATCCCTCTGAATGGGGTCCAGTGGGGTATGGACCCAGCAGAGCTTCCCCTACCTCAAGGAGGGCTGGTGCGTCATGAACAAGCGACTTGCCTCCAGACAGACAACCAAGCCATGCAGGCATGGATTGCACAGCTAGTCACTGAGAATCAGACACTGCAGGGGCAAGTCCATCAACTCTGTGTAGAAAACATTGCGCTTTGGGCTCTACTGGCCACATCACTCCTTGAGCCCAGACCTGTTTGTCTCCCTACGAAGTGGGTATTCACCCATGAAAGCTTATGCTCCAATACATTTGTTAGTCTATAAGGTGCCACAGGACTCTTTGTTGCTTTTATGATCTCCTGGTAACTTGACCCTGCCATCCTCCTGACACCTGATTCTTGGTTTGCCCTCTAGCCTGTCTCAGACTCTGATCTCCTGGTAACCCGACCCTGCCTGCCACCCGACTCCTGGTTTGCCCTCTGACCTGCTTGGACTCTGACCTCCTGGCATCAGACCTGGTCTGACTCCTGTTCTCAGCACTAGGTCAGACTGCTCACATCCAGGTCGTGATAGGTCCTATCTAGAACACGTGCTGAATGCCATTGCTCAATGCATTTGCAAGTACTGGTTGAGCTTCATGTCCCAGAGTGCTCCCTTCCAATCCCTCTGCAGCAGGCCCTCATTGATTTGGGTGCAGTGGATAACTTTATCAATCTGGATGTGGCCCAAACCCTCCAGATTCCCCTAAGGCCCAAGCCGCTGTCAGACCTATTAGAGATGGTTGATGGGTCCCCCTTATTCTCTGGACTAATGGCCATAGAGACCATACCCCTGTGGGTCACTAGTCAATGGCACCAAGAGATGCTGCACTTCAGTACCATTTGCCTCCCACATTTTCCCTTGATCCTGGGTATTTATTGGTTGACCCTCCATAACCTTCTTATTCACTGGCACAAACTAAAGGTCAGCATCTCTTCCAGCAGCACTGCCTGATCCCAGCAAGTAGAGTATGAATAGCAGCACCCCAACAGTTACAAGCCGGGGGAGTTGGTCTGACAGACTCACCTGCTGATCCTGAGCCTCAGCTTCCATCCCAGCACAGTGACTTTGCCTATGAATATGAAAGAAAAGAAAAGAAAAGAAAAGAATGCAAGCATCCTACCCCTGTGCATGGATTGTGATTACCCAACTGAACTACAACGGGGAGTGAAAATTCCATTCGGTCACATGCATGTCATGTTTGAACCCAGACTGGCTGCCCTACGCACCTAACTTCAGGAGAACCTGGCCAAGGGCTTTATTCACAAATCCATCTTGCCTGCCGTGTCACTTGTCCTCTTCATTAACAAGCCAGATAATAGTCCGTGCAAAGTGCGAAGCTATTGAGCACTGAAACAGGTCACTATTAGGAACAGGTATCTCTAATTCCTGAACTATTGGACTGCATGGGGGCTGTCTGGGTATAAACAAAATTGGAGCTCTGCAGAGCATATTATCTCGTATGTATTTGACCTGGGGATGAGTGGAAGACAGTCTTTTGAACCTGCTATGGACATTTTGAATACCTCATGATGCCTTTCAGTTTAATCAATGCCCCTGCCATGTTTTAACATTTTTATTGATGACCTGTTCTGGGATATTCTGGACCAATAAGTGGTGGTTACCTGGACAACATACTTATTTTTCCAGACAATGCTGAGCAACACACCATGCATGTCAATTCTGTCCTTGAAAGGCTACGCCAATATTGCCTCTACACTAGGCTGGATACGTGTGTTTTCAGTCAGGCCTCCACTGAACTCTTAGGCTCATCCTATCCCTGGAGGGTACTGGGCAGCTCCACAGAACATCCACAAACAATAGCGCTTCCTGAGATTTGTGAATTTCTATCAGCTATTTAACTCAAGGTTGTTGGAGTGCATTGCCCCCCTCATTGCCCTATTCCGCCAAAATACCAAGTTCCTCTCGTGTCCAGGGGCCCAACAGACCTTTGAGGCAAGGTGTGGCATACTTCCAGGGCCATAATTCTTGGCAGCCCAGGAGGAATATATATGCATCCTTTCATATAGGTTATCCCATCGTGGGTTTCCCTGTTTATGGTTTCCTGAGCTGAGGTTGATTGAATCAGGGCAAGCAGGTCTTTGTGGGAGGGTGGGTCCACCCAGAAAGTTAAGAATGTTTAAGAAGGTTTAAGAATGTTGGATCACCTCACGAATATGGCAGACTCCATCCCCTGCATTGGCCTGCCTTCCTCCCAGGAAACCGCCTGCCTCCATGGTTTGCCAGAGTGCATCGGCTCTGACTGTGGTACAAAATTTATCTCCCGCTTCTGGCGTAAAGTCCTTTGGTTGTTGGGCATTTGGTCCAGTGTCTCCTCTGCCTATCACCCCCAGTCAAACAGTCAGGCAAAAAGAACAAACCAAACCAAAATGTTGGAACAGTAACTATGGTACTATATAAACTGTCACCAGTATGACTGGTCCTCGATACTACTGACTCCGGCTCTGATCTTTGGCTTGATTTCTGACTATGGCTGTGACTTCCAGTTCCTGGCTCCTGCTTTGACTACGAAGTCTGACTGCCACTGCTCTGATCACTGGGTCTGCCAGACTATATCCCCGTCTACAACATTGGAGTCCCAAGTAGCATCCGCTATTTTTCTCTTTTGCTTCCCAAAAGTTTGTTTGCTGAAAAGGGCTGCCTGAAAAGGGCAAGACATGATTCTGGAGAGTGTATTAATGCCACTTCCATATGTGCCAGTGGGGTCACAACAAACTCAGGATGTGGTCCTCCTGCAGGATCTTTTTTTCTCCAGCACATTGCAGCCCATGAGCAAAATATTCTAATTTATATCACCATGCTGTAGAACATAGGACTAGAACTGGGCTACACTAGAACCTCAGAGTTACGAGCACCAGAGTTACGAAGTGACTGGTCAACCACACACCTCCTTTGGAACCAGAAGTACGCAATCAGGCAGCAGCAGAGACCAAAAAACCTCTGAGGTTCTACTGTAATCACAAAATATGATTTTACTCTAGCCAGTTGACTTTTGTGAGCAGTTTTCTATTTAATTATTTTTTCATGCTTCTATTTTATTTTTGTACGGAGTAATTATATTCAATAGATTTTTCCTAATAGTATCTTGTCACATCAGTGCAGGAAGGTAATTTGGCATTGCATTCATTGACTTTGTATCTATGTACCACAGTATATACCAGTCGTGGGCAACCTGCGGCCCGCGGGCCACATGCAGCCCATCAGGCTAATCTGGTGGTGGGCCGTGAGACAGTTTGTTTACATTGACTGTTCGCAGGCACGGCCCCCTGCCCGCAGCTCCCAGTGGCCGCAGTTTGCCGTTCCCAGCCAAGGGGAGCTGCGGGAAACAGTGTGGGCTGGGATTGGGTTGGGGTGTGGTGCAGGCTCTGGGAGGGAGTTTGGGTGCAGGAGGGGGCTCAGAGCTGGGGCAGGGGATTGGGGTGCAGGAGGAGGTGAGGCGTGCAGGCTCTGGGAGGCACTTATTTGAGGCGGTTCCTGAAAGCGGCGACAGCTCCCTCTGGCTCCTAGGCGCAGGGATGGCCCGGTGGCTCCACGCACTGCCCCTGCCTGCAGGCACCACCCCTTCAGCTCCTATTGGCCACTGTTCCTGGCCAATGGGAGCTGCTGAGCTGGCGTTCAGCGTTGGGGACAGCGTGTGGAATCCCAGTGGCTGCCCCTGTGCCTAGGAGCCAAAGGGATATGCTGGTAGCTTCCTGGGAGCCACGTTGAGCCAGGCAGTCACCCTGCTTGCTGTGCACCCTGCCCACAGCAGCCAACTGGACTTTTAATGGCCCAAGCCTTCAGGGTCCCTTTTCAACCAGGCATTCCGTCGAAAACAGGATGCCTGGCAACCCTAGCCTGACTCTGAATATCCCCATAGGCCAAGTTCCACAAGCCCAATATTCTTTCTTTAACATTCATGTGAATTTAGGGGTGTCAAAGTAGAAGCCTTAAGAAATATTTTCTTAAGGCAAAAGAAATAGATTGAAAATTAAAATCAAATGTTTTTTAAAAAATCAAATGTCAGGGCAATGGACTTCAAACAAAAAGCATCCCTGGTTCATATGAAGGTCTACAAACAAGCATTTAAAATAGTCATTCTATATTCACTGTGTAGTCAAATCATTTTTCATACACTTTAAGCACTGACCATTTCTGCATGAAGGTCATAGTTGATAAATCTACACATTTTAATTTTCTGCAGCTTGGGAGGTATTTTGTGAAGATACCTCTTTGCTTATCTTTAATGAGGTTTACAGAACAGACAAAATGTGTGTATTGTCTATATTTTTTTCCAATCTGAGCTAAAAGTATTACCTTGTTCTGCAAATGACAAAATTGTTGGGATGCCACCACCTTATAATAATGATAATTAATAATTTTAAAAGGTAAATATTACTACCCATATTTTACAGATAGAGAAATAGGCCACAGTGAATCAGAGGCAGTCAGGAATAGATCCAAGTTCTCCTGACTCCTTGCCATTTACTGTAACCATTAGGTTGAACTGCCTCTTATCAAAGAATTTTTAGATTTTTCCCCTTTTTTTTTAGTATATAGTTTCAAAAGCTATCTTTTAGATGTTACAACATACAAAGATCTTATTACACATCAGATAATATTTTACATAAAATTGCTTAGGAATTCTTCAGGACAAATACGTCCATAGCTGGGGCACTCTCCAAGATGATCAGAAGAAAGGGTAACCTACCATGCCCCCACAACAAGATATCCTGATCCGGTTATAGTCTGATGGAGCTCTTTAAGGCTTCAGGAAGGAGCCGTTCTCCTGTGCGCTATAGGACACAGGGTCTTTCTTGAAGAGCTTCTAAGTTCC
Source organism: Chrysemys picta bellii (assembly GCF_011386835.1). Lineage (NCBI taxonomy): Eukaryota > Metazoa > Chordata > Testudines > Emydidae > Chrysemys > Chrysemys picta. The sequence continues at coordinate 44,444,810 of NC_088794.1, read as the reverse complement.
ATCAGAGGCATGGTTTGCTCTGATGAGGCTTCACAGGGCAAGTGCTACCTCAAAAGAACTCACATTATTGCCTAGAATGGTGTGATTTATAAATACACACCTTGGTTTTTGCCATCCGTATCTGTGTTATCTGTGTTATCTCTTGAGATGGAAATAACCCACTCCTGGAATTCACAGTCCTGATTCTCAGTAATCAGGCCCTTTTACAGAACTCTGGCAGTGTAAAGGGGCCTTAAAGTGGATGTAAATGTAAGTTATGCCCACTTTTAGATGCGTTTACATTTTCAGAGTGGTGTATGGGGGCCTCAGTGTAAATGAGAATCCAACCCCAAAGTTTCATGGCTGTGTGGAAGCTGTGCCAACACTCGACTTCAGTCTTGGGACAATTTTGTACTTGAGAAGCCTGGGGATGTTATTTTACTTTATTTCACTCTAGGTTATGGTTAACTGGAAATTAAAACTATGTAGCTGTAGACAGGTATGTTAAATTTAAGAAATGGAGCAGTTGAAAAATACAACTTCTAGAAGCTAGAGGGCATAGGAGATATAGAATGTCTGTATGTAGAATTTAGTTATCAAGATATTTGAGGCAGCCATTTGGAGTAATTTTCTATTGTTTTTATACAATATGCCACTCACCACTTAACATAATACAGTTCAGACTGATTTTGTCCTCTTTCCAAAGAGCAGCTACTGAAATATGGAAATATCTTTTTGAATTTTGATTAGTTTTGTGTAGAGTTAGTCAAGATTAAAAACAGCAATTTGTAGAGATTTCAGTCTAAATGGAGACCCTAAGATAAATCTAACTCAAAATACTGTATAAATAAAAAAGTTTGTGGTTTGTATTAACTAGTACTACTGTAGAGAGCTATTTTATTAATGACAAAATCTACGCAAGAATTTTCATAGGTTTTAATATAATTCAAGTTAAAAAAATATATACCTTAGAGTATAATCATTTTAAAATGAAAACGATAACATCTATCTGTTCTGTGAAAGGTAAACACATTTATGATTCTACAAACCCTACTACCAACTAGAATAATCATTTATATATACTGTCTATGTTTCTAAAACAAAGTTATTGGAGCTCACCATAAATATTACAAACAGAGCGGTGTGAAACTTTCATTATAAAACTGCACAAAAATCACCAGGTCTTGGGTTCCAATTCAGTGTTAATCAACTGAAGATTCATCAAAAGGTTTAGTAAAGATCACAAACCTTTCAAATGAACTGGGATTGATGCAAAACACAATTTCATGTTGAGTTTTTGAGTTCGTTTGAACCAGTGTCGCAAAGTGAAATCTATGGAGTGAGCTCATAGGAACTGAAATCAAATAAAAGATTTCCACCAGTGCTTACCAACTGGAACTGACAAATTTCTCACAACTTTAGTTATAATTAAATGGTTGGGCCTGATTTATGCTGAGCCAGTACTCAGGACACCCTCAATTTCCATTTCAGACAATAAGAATTAATGGTGCTCTGTGTATCTCAGGGTCAAGTCGGAATGCAGTGTAGCCAACATACGTATCTCCCATAAATGATAGAAAAATAGGTTTAAAAATTGTTCCATATCAGAATAACTACATATACAGTCACACTCAGCTCTACAATATAGGGGCCCTGATCCTGCAGCCTTTTCTCAAATAAAATATCCAAGTACGTAATAGATATTTTCACCGAGAAAGGGCTTCAGAACAGGCCCTAATGCTGGGGTGTGTTCTTACAAACCATTAGTCATGTAAGTAACCTATAGCCCTATAAGTAGTCCCATTGCAGTCAATGGGAATACTCATGTGAAGAAGGGTTTGCTGGATTGGAGCCTTCATGTAGTGCCGTATATTGTGTGAAATGTGTAAGGATGACATTCAAGTAAACAAAACAAGAAACTGGTAAAGTAATAAATCTCTAGTGAATAATTCATCAGGTTCTGAATTATGCAGTAATGATTATAACTGAATATGTTTTAGGGAATACACCTGAAGACAGCAACGATGCAACAAATAATGTGCTGTATACTCTGAACTTTTCCCCCAGTAAGTACTTAAACAAATGAATAAATAAATAGAATGTACAGGAACACTGTTCGGTGAGTAACAATTATGTAGTTAGGAACTATGGACCAGATTCAGAAAAGCACTCAAACACATGCTTAAATCCCTTTGGAGTCAAGTGAAGGATATGTTTAAGTGCTTTGCTGAATAGGGATGGATTTAAGCAGGTGTTTAAAATGAAGCACATGTGTATGAGCTTTCCTGAATCAACGCCTATGCTGTAAGATGGAGCTTCCTGATACGTGTCACAGATAAAGCAACTGCCTACTATTACATAATTCTACCTACAAAGTCCTTTCCCCCATTGTCTTGTGAATTTGCTCGAGGACATGTATGACATAACAAAGAGTTAATGTAGGCACTACTGCAGTATAATAATAATAAATAGTAAATGACATTCTTACATTTCAAACAAATTGAAAATGAAGGAAGGAGGCCAATATTAAAAAGAAGGGGGGAAAGGATTAGGGAATGTGAAAGTTCTAAACATCAGCCAACAGTGGCCATAAAACAAAACATTTTTGAAATAAAAAATCTGAAGGATTTTGTTAGAAATGGGGAATGATGGACTGAAATGGATGTTGGGGACAGGTATAGTGTTCCAAGTCCTACGGCCTGCCTTGACGATGTCTGAGCACAGATTTAAGTCTGTATTTTCCAAGGAAGCCTTACAGTGAGAAAGATGGCTTCTCATTAAAGAATGGAGGTAAAGCTGAATCTTTCCACCTTGACAAATCCAAAATCCAAGTCCAAGTTTCAGTGGTCCTTTCATAAACCAAATGACAAACCTTAGATCATCACAACCTCATCCCAAGTCTGAAGGCTGATGCCCACTCATGTCAGAGATTGACATGTTGGTGGGGACAGCCATGTGTTTTCAGTCCCAGTGGGCTGTCATTACTGCAAACATGCCACTTGGGGATTGGAGAGTCTTCAAGTCAAATGGTCAACCTGTGATCCTGTGAGCAGAAGGCAAATCCCATAGACAAAGTCAGTTCAACAGGTCATAGAAATAGAAAGACTAAGGGAATAAGGAATAACATTTGATTTTATTAGTATCCAACAGCTGATAATGCTGGACCAAAGTGAGAAGCTGGGACAGGGAGGGATGTTTTCATTTCAGAGTGTAGAACAGAGGTCATTGCTGAAAAGGTGAGAACTCTTTTGTCTCTGTAAAGGAAAGTTGCCCTTTTAAAGAGCAGGAGGGAGAGCTTTTGTTCTTCGTAGTTCTATATTTTTCCAGGTCCTCCCTTATTTTGAGCTGCAACAGAAAGAGAGAAGAAACAACAACCACAACAACAAAAAACCCAACCCCAACACAATGGCAGCTGCTGCAAAGCTGTTGGGATCTATGTAAACGCACACTCCAAGACACAGGTATATTTCCCACCCAAGGAAAAAAATCAAATATTCAGTTCAGTCCTGTTCCGCTGGTATCATTCACTTTTAATGCCTGGCTTCATTCTGGTAGTGGTTGTTGGCGGGCGCTGTAGCAAAGCTCCAGTTTTGTCCACGACTCATTGGGAACAAGTTGCAGATGTGCCTTTATTGTTAAGTGATTAAGGTTATTAATACTTTTGTCCTTTTGTTTAATTGATTATCATTTTGAAAAGGAAAATAAACCATTTTAAGATGCTTAAGTGCCCTTGAGTACAATAATACTTTACAACAGAATTAGAGACACTGCTTAAGGAGCCAAAAACCTACTCAATACATGATATAGTTCTAAACATATGTCCATCTTATTATTCCACTCCTTCTTTGTATGTATTTTCCTTCACAATTTTCATTTGCATTTCACAGGTAGGTCCCAAAATATAGGTTTTAATTTTGTACAGTGCCATGAGTTTTGTGGTGGTATAAGACTGCTGTTTCCGCATTTTTCCTCAGCGAATGTCCATTTCACCTTTGTTAATTTCTTTCTATGGGATTGTGTTGCTGGGCTGAGGTCTGGAAAAGTTCATATGTTGTTTCTTTGAAATGAGAGATGTCTTTTTCTGGCTGCAGTTCGGATTCTCCCTAGCTCTGGAATTGGAGATAGTTGTAATGATTGTGTTTCACACTTTATTTTCTTCAGTTCACCCCTAACAGGGATCATTCCATAGCTCTCCACTGCATAAAAGGGATCACAGTGAGATTCAGTGGGGGAATGGTGTAGAAATCATTTGGTCTAGAAAAGCTCTGAGGTCAAGATCTTTCCTACACATAGGATTTCACAAAATCTTGATGTTTGTGGACCACAGCTGATTTTCTGCAATCCCAGGCTTTTGGACTGAAATAGTTCAATGTCTGTTCTGAACTTTTGCCACTCACTGGTTGCTTCCTCTTGCTTCTGTGTGCTATGCTCTATTTGATCCAGATGTTTCTCCACATGAGCTATCCAGCTATCTAGATTATTTATTTTGGAGGTCAGTCTCAATTTTGTTTTCTGATGAAGATGTTCTAGTTTAGAGACTCTCAGTTTATATGTGGAGGGATTCCAGGGGCTTTGGCATTCTTGCATGATTAGATTCAGTTAGTGGGTTCCACTGCTTCCTTTTGCTGTATTAAAACTGACCTCAACAGGGGTAATTCAGTTTTGTAGCATTTTTCAGTTCTGGCTTGGATGTATCGAAGATCTGTTCTCAGGAGATTTCAGCTCAAAATAGTGGAAATCCCATAAGAACAGCTTATGATTTTTTTTGGCTCTCAGATATTACAGTACCGGAGATATTCTGAACCCAAAGCCATGATCTTAGTTGGCCTTGAAATTGATCTCTGAGCCCTACTTAGGATCAGAACAATTCCCTGTAGCTTATATCTCTGAAACATATTTTTGACTATTCCAAAAAATGATTCAAAGACTCTATACGCTGCATAAATCTGATTTAAGATGTTTCAAAACACATTGGGACAGATTTTCAAATATGATCGGTGTCCACAGCTGAGGCCAGATTTCCAAGACGCTTAGCACTCAGCAGCTCTCATTGAGAACAATGCTGCAATGTTTTTGAACTCTGATGCCTTATTTAGGTCCCTAAATGGGAACACTGTTTTGAAAACCTGGCTTCTACTGGGGTTCTGAGCCCTTCTGAATATTTTGGAAAAATTGTGCTTTGTGTAGGACAAAGGCTCAGAAATGGTTATTAAAACAATCCCTTCAGTACCTGTATTCATGTATAAAACTGCATGCTTCTAAGTTATAGATCAATTATATCAAAGAAGGAGTAAAAATATGTCAGTGCATATTTCATTAAAGACCCCAAATGGTTTTGCTCAAGTGTCTCTACAGGTTTCATCCACCCTGGCTCCTACTAATCCAAATTCAGGTCTATCCAGTTCTGAGGCCAGTGCAGACTAAACTGAGTTTCTTTGAAGGTGACTCAGAGATTTTCCACATAATCAGCATTCCCCACTCTATAGCAGTCAGTTGAAGTCTGTGTCAAGTTGTGCTAGACAGCTTGAAAGAAGAAATATGTGATTTCAATGCTGTACTTAAATAAATATGTAAACCGGGGTCAAAATGGGGATGAGGCTGTGAGCCATTGCAGTTAGGAAGAAGCTAGGGCTTGATCATGAACCCCTTCAAATCAATGCTAAAACTGCTATTGACTTCAGTGGTGCAAGATTAAGCCCAGAGGACCAGATCCTTATATGTATGTAATTGCTTAATTCCCAATGATTTCAATGGGAGTTAGGCTCCTAAATAACTTTGAGAAACAGGGCCAGAGTGCTTCTAAAGTCTACTTGAGCATTGCCTTATGGGAAATCTGGCTTTCTGTCCAATGACATTAGAACGGGATAGGCTCTGTGGAAAGAAATAAAAATGAAAGGAAAGACATGGTGAATGTGAACCAGCACATGGTTTACAACAAACCTCTTGGTTGCTTATCCAGACAATTTAAAAACAAAAAATGTTAGAATGAGCAAATAAGAGAGCAATCGCAGGAAAGGAATTAGTTTGAAGAGATACGAAGCTAGTGACTACCAGGCTGAAATGAAGAGCAAATCAAAATAATAGGAGTTGGAAGCAGACTAAAGGTGTGTTTACACTGTGTTTTAAAACCCACAGCAACGAGTCTTAGAGACCGGATTGATAAATTCAGACTCGCAAGCAGGGCCGGCTCCAGGGTTTTGGCCATCCCAAGCAGCCAAAACAAAACAAACAAACAAAAGCCGCGATCGCAATTGCGATCGCGATCGCAATCTGCGGCAGCAATTCAGCGGGAGGTCCTTCATTCCCAGGCGGAGTGAGGGATCGTCCACCGAATTGCCACCAAATACCTGGACGTGCCGCCCCTCTCCGGAGCGGCCACCCCAAGCACCTGCTTGAGAAGCTGGTGCCTGGAGCTGGCCCTGCTCGCAAGGCTCACGTTACGGTGCTAAAATCAGCAGTGTAGACATTGCAGCTCGGGCTGGAACTCAGACGCTGAAGCTCACCCTCCTCCTTGGGCTTTAGAGTTCAAGCTCCAATTCAAACTGTAACATCTACATACAGCTCCACCCTGATATAACGCGACCTGATATAACACAAATTCGGATATAATGTGGGAAAGCAGCACTCCGGGGCGGGGGCGGGGCTGCGTGCTCCAGCGGATCAAAGCAAGTTCGATATAACGTGGTTTCACCTATAACGCGGTAAGATTTTTTGGCTCCCGAGGACAGCGTTATATCGGGGTAGAGGTGTAGCTGTTTGTAGTGCCATAGTGGGAGCCTGAGTGTGTTGACACAGACTCTGAGGCCTTGGCTACACTTACCGGCAAGTTCGACGGCTGGAAATCGAACTTCTGGGTTCGACTTATCGCGTCTAGTCTGGACGCGATAAGTCGAACCCGGAAGTGCTCGCCGTCGACTGCGGTACTCCAGCTCGCCGAGAGGAGTACCGCGGAGTCGACGGGGGAGCCTGCCTGCCGAGTGTGGACCAAGGTAAGTTTGAACTAATTCGAAATAAGGTACTTCGAACTTCAGCTACGTTATTCACGTAGCTGAAGTTGCGTACCTTAGTTCGAATTAGGGGGGGTAGTGTAGACCAAGCCTGAGACTTGCTGCTGCAGGTTTTAAAACACAGTGTAGACATACTCTAAGTGCCCAGTCCTGCAAGGACTTACTCATGTGCTTAGCTTTACCCACTCTGAGTAGTCCCATTGACTTCAATGGACATTAGGGTAGCAACCTTTTTTGTAATGGAAATGGTTAGTATAGTTGAGGGTTTGGAATAGGACAGGGTTAAACAGGAGATGAAAAATGAGAATATGTTAAATAAAATAAATGAAAAATTTTAAAAATAAAAGTGCTAAAAGTAAACTCAGAAAGGGCTAAAAACCAAAAATATAAATATATAAGAGGAAAGAATTTAAAAAAGAAATGTTCTTCATCTTTCCCCTTCCTTCATACTTGTCTATTTTGATTAATTGATTGATTGATTAAAAAACATGCTATTTATTTTATTTTATACCACCTAGCATGTTTGAGATGCTATTTAAATAAATAATAAAATAATAACAATAATAAATAATTACTAATGCAATGATGGCAATAGACAATCATCATCCAAGCAAGTACTAGACCAATTTGAGGTCCTGAGTATTTGTTAATAATATGCTAGACCCCTAAGGGCCTAAAGCTGCAGTGAAATTGTCTCTTTGCGGAAACTCTCTGAATAGTCCCATTCACATAAGGACATAATTACGCCTCTCCTCACAAATCACACATTTCTAATATCCTCAGAATAATTGCAGAATTGCAGTGTTTGAGGAGGGAAGCATTCCTTTATCTTTAAAGCAGGAAGGACCTTGGAACCTTTAAAACCTATAGAACACTTACAGTGTGGCAAAAGTTTAGATTAATGGGAAAGGCTCAGAGGCATCATCAGTGTCTGAAAGGAGCTGAAGTAAATTTGAGTCACACTGTCAGCTACAATGCACTCTTTTTACTAGAATGAATTCTAAACAGAGGGAGAGAGAGAGAGACCCTCTGAGGAAAATCTTAGCTATAGAAAGCTGCTTTGTATTTTGATTTTATTTCCATTTTTATTTTTTAACTTGTTCCAACTATTGCGTTATAATTCTTATTCAGGCTGATTCTAATTCAGCAAAATGTATGTTTTAAAAAATTGTTCCCACCAATGTTGTTGAAAATGTTTAGCTGGCAGAGTAGATCTCTTGCTTGTAAGCAGGGTTGAGCAAATCAGATAAAATAAAATAAGAATCAAGCAGGCATTTGTCTAAAAGCTTTCAACCAAAGTTTCTCTGAGGTTTCAGTAAATCTAGATAATATTTTTTCCTTAATTGTTTTTCATTTCTAGGTGCCTCTATATTTTCAGTTTCCAGCCTAGATCAGAAGGAGAAGAGCCAAAATATCACGAAATGTATGGGACTTATTCCAACTCTCTTCCCAGCAATTGTGTTCTTTTTCTTTTTAAGACAGAGCTTTTATTTAATTAAACAGCTATATTAGTCTTATCTAATCATTACATAACAATGAGAACCTGCTGTAAGCTTCAGCTAGCCATAGCTTCACGCAGAAGTTCAGAGCTCCACCTTCCAAAACGGAGAATGACCTTTTGTCTTTGCAGCCACATCTCACAGCCTTAGGCAATGACCAAAGCTGTGAGCAGGGTCATTCCAACATCCATGTACCCAGAAACCCCAGCAAGTGCAAAGGTCAAACTCTGGAGTAATAACTGGGAAAATGCAAACCATTAGAGGAAAAATAACTTACTATTAATATGCTTTATTAATGTTTAAAAGTGTAACTTTCTTAATACCACAGCATTTACACTGCTAGCTTCAATGAATTTGGCCCTGAGTAACTGAGAGCATAGTTTGGTCCTCCAGGGAGGTTACTATTTTTTAAAATGAACTACTGTTTGTAAGCTGTACTTTGATCCAGGAAGAGGAAGATAGATCACAGAGCTGGTAGTTCAGAGAGAGGATGAAGAGAGTGAAGTGAAAGCCATGTGGTTGTAAAGGGCATTGCACTGGTCTTTGTTCTGCCTAGTGTAGTTGAAGAAAGAGGTCAGGATAATTCATTCAGTTACAATGTGCAAAGAAGAGACAAACTGTGAATAAATAAAGCTAAAACTGGGGAAACTTTAGGAACTGAAACTGCAACTTTTACTGCAAGAAATCTTTGTAGGGAACTGTCTACAGATTTTGAAGACCTTAAATTTCTGAGAAACAAAATGAGTCGGTTTTAACCAAAACCTGTAATTTACTAGATTAATGGTCTGCAAAGATATGGTTTAGTACTAAGAGAAGATTGCTAATTTAAAAAGAAGAATGTTGTTCAATGTATGTTGACTTGTCTAATTATATGTGGGATTTATTTTCTTGAGACTAAACTGCTTTAAAAAAATAACATTGGGTGTGTCTCTCTAAATGCATTTAATGTTGGAAACATGTAATTTCACATGTGGTATCATTTAGTTGTTTTAAAAGGAACAAAAACAAATGTATATTTTTAATACAGTTACGCCCCCCCCCACCCTTCCTCACTTGATAAACATGTAGACGTGCACTTCTACAGATGATTTCAGATTATATCTATAGTGGTATCAAACTAACATTGGGCATTCAAGGTAACTGTTGTCTGTCAGTTGGTTGTGTATAGATGTGAGGGGAATAAAAGAGACGTGGGGCCAGATCCTGAGGGCTACACATGGCTTTACTACAGGAATCGGCAACCTTTGGCATGCGGCTCGCCAGGGTAAGCACCCTGGTGGGCTGGGCCGGTTTGTTTACCTGCCGCATCGGCAGGTTCAGCCAATCGCGGCTTCCACTGGCTGCGGTTCACTGCTCCAGGCCAATGGGGGCTCTGGGAAGTGGCGCGGGATGAGGGATGTGCTGGCTGCCGCTTCCTGCTGCCCCCATTGGCCTGGAGCGGCGAACCGTGGCCAGTGGGAGCTGCCATTGGCCAAACCTGCTGACGCGGCAGGTAAGCAAACTGGCCCAGCCCGCCAGGGTGCTTACACTGGCGAGCTGAGTGCCAAAGGTTGCTGATCCCTGCTTTACTAGTTTTCTTAATGTTTCTGAATTCACTGCCTCATTAAAATTGGGAAGCAGGCATGGTACTTTCTAAATTAGGTCCTAGATGGGGAATTTTCTTAAGCGCCACACTCTATCAGTCATTGGTTTTAGGGTGTAACCTGATTTATGTGTTCCCAATTAATAGTGTAAAGATAAGGAACAGAACCAAACAGAACTCTTTAAGGTTTGAATCTCTGGGGTGGTTCCAGATAATTTAAGTTAGTTATTTAAGACTGTGAATGACACGAGTGATAGAATTAAAGACTCTTTTAAAATAAAATAATTAGTTTAAAGCAAACAGACATTACAATATAACCATACACAGCATTCCGAGATGAAATGGTGCATCCAGGGTTGATCAGTGCATGGATGAGAAGAATGAGTATATAATCCTTTTTCTAATGGCACCTCTACGGGGGAGGAGCATGCAAATCTAAAATTAGTGTACTATCTTTTTTATAGTCAATTATAATAATACTCCTAATTAGTTAAGCCTACCTTTTACCATATCTATATTTCTGCTCTCCTATTTAATCTTCCGTATCCCAAAACCCAAATATCTTCTTCTTCTTCTTTATTGGCTATTAATATTGAACATAATTCTAGCTATAATTTGTGTCAATGCAAATTTTGTGGTTACCAGTATTCTAATACATCCAAAAATTCCCCTACAACACTTAGAACCAAAACATGTTTACAACATGACCTGGGTTTATGTCCTAACTTATCTCTAGCTTGCCACTCACTTCACTTTACTTAATTCACTAGGCCTTATTATTATCAAGCCCAAATTTAGGCCCTACTTACATTTCAGCCCATTTCTATTTAACAAAAGCAAGCACCATCCCTATAGGCTACACGGGCTTTTCACAACAAGGCATTTTTAAAGATTGTTGTCTATACTGGATTGTCTAATACAGAGAGAGCGCATGGGTTCCAGTGAAGGTACGTGGCATTTCAGTTAAGTAGTAACAGCAGTTGGATGACTAGGCAGTCTGTGCACTTCTGTTCAAACTTGGTTCTTGTTGCTCTAGCTATTTCTTTGGATACTTTGGGAGTAGCACTGGCTGTCCCTTCAGCTGAATAAGGCCTAATGCATATCCTTCCAGAGTCAGTCAGTATAATGGGTATGAGTGAAGTAAAAATGTTATTTTTTAAATTGTTACAATAGTATCAGTCACAGTATTCCATATTGTGCTGTTCATCCTTCATCACCTTTGAAAACTGGCATCAGAATCTGGCAAGCATGAAGAAAATGAAATTACTCCTGATGCAGGTGTACACATAGGTGTCCTATAACAGGGAGTACCGCCCTGTAAGGAAGTGTCCAAGGCCTCGCACTGCTGTTACTGTCTGTGCCTGAGGTCTGACCCATTCTCTGGGTTGTAATTCCCAGAGGGGCTGATGGGAATTGTAGTAGTGAGTGGTAAGGCCTACTGGGAAGTGGGATACAAGGTGCAGTCATAGTGGTGGTACTCCCAACTGAGAGGGAATAGGAGGAGGAGGAGGATGGAGAGAAGACCTAAGAGGGCAACAGGCAAGCAAGTATAGGAAATAGCAATGGATGGGGACTGGGAAGAGTGAAGCAGGCAACTCTGAAGCTGTAGTTGATGGACAAAGATGTTCAAAGGGATGGAATGCAAGCCATATGAACAAAGACTGAAGGAGCTGCGTATGTTTAGTTTAGAAAAGAGGAGATTAAGGAGGGACATGATACTTGAAAGGCTGCCATAAAAAGACCAAGAAAAGTTGTTCTCTCTTGCCACAGAGGGCAGGACAAGAGGCAGTGGGTTCAAACTAAAGCACAGCAGATTTAGATTAAATCTCAGGAAAAACTTCCTAACTGTAACAACAGTAGGACAATGGAACAGACTGCCTAGGGAGGTTGTGGAAACTCCTTCACTGAAGGTTTTCAAAAGGAGGCTGGATAGCCATGTGTCTTGAATGGTTTAGACACAAGAAAGCCTTCATCTTGGCAGGGGGTTAGACTAGATGACCCTTGTGGTCCCTTCTAACCCTATGGTTCTATGATTACTAATTGTTTAGGGACTCAGAGCTAGAATTGTGGTAGAGGTTGGGTATGGCGGGCTCACATATGCCTCAGTAGTGCCACCCTGAGGTAGTGTGCTGATACATCTGTTTTGAGTGGTTAATCCCCCCCCACCAATGGGGGAAGGACTATTTGTGGACCTTGCAACCAAGGCATAAAGTCTAAATTAAGCTGCCTAGTCACCAAGAGGAAAACCACTACCCAATGAGAAAACTGAGGCATAGCTGCATCCTGACAGCAAGGGTTAAGGGGCCCTACTACACACCCATTCTTTGGTAATGAGCAGTTCCCTGGGAATGGGAAATATCTGAATGGGAGCTGTGTGTAACTTTCATTTCTGGGGCAGGGGGAATACACATGAGAACATGCAAAACTACACCCTAGCCAGGAGAGCCTGGAGATCAGTATTCCTAAAATGTTTCAAAAGGGGCAAAATATGAGTGTCCAGCAATCATTCCCACTGCTGGTGCTTTGATAACATTGTGTTGAGGACATCTTTTCAGGTTGTGTGTATGAATGCACCGCCTGTCATAATTCCTCTCTCTGATCCCCCAATATTAAAATATGTCTCTCTTCACTCATCACGGTCATTAAACAACATCCCACATCATATGATAACTGAAATTGAAAGAAGAAAATTATATCTTAAAGAAATATATCTGTTGTTATTTCTTATTGGTAATGCAGTAGTATGCAAAAGTTCCAACCCGCTTGGAGACCCCTTGTGCTGAGCACTGTGCAAACATCTAATGAGAAACAGTTGCTGCCCCAAAGTATTCAATATCTGAGGGTCTGAAACAGGTGAGGGGAGAGAGAGCAAGCTATAACATACAAGGGTGATGATAGGCACTCATCTTTTTAGTGCCAGTAAAGAATATAAATAAATACTCATCAACTATGCCTGAGAGCAGTTGAACCTATTTGTTATCAGCTGGCTAATTTCTTGTATGTATCCCAAGGAAGGTTATGAAAGAGAAGGTGGTGGCCTTACAGACTAATTTAGGAATGGCTTTCTATGCCTAAGGGATAGAATGGAAAACAGCACAGAGATGGTTGTGGGAGAAGAGGCCAAGTGGGAAGATAAAACCAGCCTTATTAGTGAAGCAGAGTCATGACTCAATAAGAAACCAGCATAGATATGGACAGGCAGAGCTGTGAAGGTGAAGGTAAGAAGCTTGACCTGTATATGATGGAAAGAGGGAGTCAATGGAAGAATTCAAAGAGGGGTTGAAATAACCAGAATAATGGGAAAGAAGAAATTAACAGATGAGGATGTCAGAGAGAGCAGAGAGGAGGAAATGATAAAGACCTGGATAGTAGTTCAAACTGGTAGATTCTGCTGTAGGATTGGGGCACTCGGATGGATTTAAAACGGCTGCCTAGAGGGGAAAGTCATATATCTTTACAGGTTTGGTGAGCCCTCCAGATACTATATATAAATGTATAGTAGTAGCTTCTGGAGAATATGTACAGAGGAAACTACTGTACTTTCATATCAGTATAATAAAAACTAAATTAAATGCAATAGAACAAAGTATATCATATCCAAGATGTATTTCCATATATAGAATTTTACAAAGTCAGAGATTTAGAAGGTTTATTTTATAAGTTGCCAGTAGGTGAAATGTGAAACACTTATAAAGGAAACACCTGTGTTGAATAAAAACAGTAACATACCAGGCATAGCATGGGTGGTAATAAAAATATTTAAGTTTCTCTGTAAAAACATACAAAAAAGTTTTTTACCAAAATTATTTCATTTTTAAAATTTAGGTCCACATTCACTGAAAATATATCATAGTCACATTGCTGATGACAACCTTGCTGTTATTAAAAAGTGCTTACAGTTTTCTTTTGGATTCTTAGCTTGGGTGAAAGTTTTTATTGTACTTCTGTGTCAGACTTTAATGTAGTAAGGGTATTATTTATCTCCAAATGTATTCAGCTCCTCCTCTTTGGGCAGACTTAAGTTTAACAGGGTCTTTAATTACATTTCCCCCACTAGCTGACCACTATAAAAATTAATTCCTCACCACAAATCTGTAAAAATGTTTCCACTGCAATGGGAGACAAAAATAGAATAATTCCACATCTTTTTGGATGGATGCCTAGCTGAAACTATGCAGCATTTGACTGACAAGAGGATGTAGTCTTTGCTGAGAGCAATTTTTTTAACGTCCTCTTAGTCTTTAGCAGTATTTAAGTAGATGAATGGAGGGAGTGAGAGAGAGAGGATTTACACTAGTTTGCAGTAGTTTGGTTATTTTTGCCTGTTTCTTCTGCAACTTTTGTTTTCTGGGAAAAAAAAAACCAAAAAAACCTCTGCCGTTCATCCGATTTACTGAATATACTATCTCAAATTGGTGAGTTAACTTTTTTGGCTTTGATTTGAAGTATTGAAGTAGCACTTTCTACTCTTTTTGTGTACAATTTTAGTAGGGAAATAAAACTCTACTGTTTGCCTAGGCAGTCTTAGAATTGTTTTAGTGTTCGCCCTATAACTATAATGTGTAGTCTTTCACTGTTTAGAAAAATAAAGTTAATACATAGCTGAGTTTAAATATACAGTACATAAACTTCTTATGAAAACTTCAGTTACAGTACATCAGATTCCTCCCTTCAGTGCTGTACAGTGGATTATCAGCTTCCCACTAAGTTTTGTGGGACCATAAGAAGCAAAACAGATAAATGGCAATTTAAGTGAAACAAACAGAAATTTGTATTGGTTTGTATCCACTTGATGAAAACTAAAGTAAACAATTATTGTGCCATGACAGTATTTGTTGATAGCCTTCTGAGTTGTCTGGACTACATTAATTGCTGTTGGGGATTTAATAGCAATCAGTATGTTAAATGTAATGCTATTGAAAAATAGAATTTAGTTAATTTAACTGTTTCTTTCTATCAGAGAAACTTGCACTACATTAAGCACCAGAATTTTAATAAGCTCTAAGTATAAATTAGAAAAGTAGATATTTACTAGTGAATCACTCCATAAGATTTCTTCTTTCTCCTTTGCACAAGATTTGTATTCCTACATTTGTATCTTATTCATCATATGTGTATATATCATCAGTTTATAATATATTGTGAGTCAGAGCCTCAACTTGTGTACAGTGTCATATCTCTGAAGTCAATACTCGCTGAGGATCAGGTTCTTATGTTTATATTTATAAAATTTGCATACAGTGATGAAAATATTTCCCATTAGAAAGGGAAAGCTATTACTAGGATGAATACTTTTCCTTAGCTGTATATGTGGCAGTTTCCACAGACTTACAGAATGAAAAAAACAGTAATGCAATATCTATCTTTATATTTTTTTGTTTAATGTGGTTCAACTCCAGATGGGGTTGGGAAATGCCTTAGTACTGAGAGCCTCCTGAGCTGGAGACATTCTTATGAAAACAGCCTTATTATTTACTTTTTTTTTTTTTAAAGCTAACTGAGGCACACAGATTTGAGCCAAGGTCATTAGGCACTAGAATAATAAGAGAAAAGGTTTTATTTTTTTTGCAATAAAATAGTTTTAAATGCAGTTTTGGGGCCTGATCTTTAAAAGACTTATGAATATGGTTAAGCATGCATGACTAGTCCCACTAGAATCAACGGACTATCCACGTAAGTGAAGTTACTCACTTGTAAAGTCTTTTCAGGATCAGGCTGTGTGCCTGTTCCTTTGATATTTAATTTTATTTTTCATACTGAAAGTCTAACTGAAAGTTTTACACATCTTGTTGGGGGAATGGAATTGTGTTGCACCTGTAAAAAGAAACTACATTTTTTATGGCGCTCAGAAGGACTGAATGAATAGTACATGACATGATGCTCCATTTCAGTTGTATAGATTTTATATATATTTTTAATCTGTTCTTATTACTTTGAATTCTAAGTTTTGTTTTGCTCTTTTATATATATTTTTTGCTGTATGGCTTTTCACATGTGGTAGCATTGTATAAGGTAAGGTTGTATGCGAATATTGTCCCAAGATAAAGCTGAATGATGAGGTGCTATGTTCAGAAGACAATATTAAATAACGTGGTGCAGAACTTCCATTGGCACATTTTATTTCAATGAAAAATCAAATGGTCAGCTTGCTCAGTCTTTGATTTTTTTTACAACCATTGCCGTGAATTTTTACTTTTCATTCACCGTGAATGCTAAAAATGACATGCTTGGTACATAGTAGAGAACTCTGGTGGAGAAACAGGATATAAAATGGGCTTGATGAATATTGCATAGAAAGCACATCCAAGATAATATAGTGACAGAACATTTTTTCCCATAAATTTGCCTGTATAGGAATCATCTACAAGCCTAAGTATTTACTAGGTAAGTAAAGTGAAAACATGCATTCCTCGGGACTGAGAATAAATAGGGTATTGGAAGGCAGGACATTCTGAATTTGCCACCTGGCATAACTAATTATATTAGTGTGAATGCCCCCCCTCAAATTTCTTCAGCTTTCTCTTTGTCACATTTTTGTTCAGGCACTTAGGCACTAAAGTGTAGTGAATGGACCCAATTCTTCATTCTCCTATAGTCCCTTTGTGGCTCTGCCAGCACAAAGGAGCCATAAAATATATAGAACTGGCTCATAAAGAATTCCCCTGATGCATGGGGAATCCTCAGATACTACCAGAGTCAGTGTGGTGGCACTGTGTTATTGCCCCTTGGTACCCCCCACTCATAGGAGCTGTTCCTGTTGAAAAGGGAGCATGGCTAGAAGCCTACTGTTCTCTGGCTATTCTGGCATCTGGAACAGCCATAGGTAGCCAGATGCAAGTTAGAGTGGCTCCCAGGAAGCATAAAGGTGGTGTAAAATACCTTTGCCTTGCTCTCTGTTCTGCTTTTCCAAATAGCACTTGGACAGGAATGAAGAATAACTTTCGATTGGCAACAAGACTTCCAGAAAAATTCTGCAAAGTGTGTCCCTTCAAGCTTAAACCTCTTCGGTTATTTTCTAGGATAGTTAAGGTGCTAATATTCTTATAGAGTCAAACTGTGGCATTTCGTCACTGTCCTGCAGTGGGGTGTGTGTAGGGGGAGGGGAGCAGAACTGCACTACCTTTGGGGAAGTTTGAGAATGATTATACCTAAGGAGGTAAAATCTCTCCCAGAGCTGCCCAGGGCAGAAGGATGGCGCACCTTATTCTACTAGCTATGCCCAGCCAGAAATATTGGTGTGTATGGTGATGGTAGGGAGGGCATGGCCCACCCTGCCACTTTAACCAATACATCCTGAGCGGGCATTCATGAAGGGAAAAGGTCTGTTTCCCCTGAGGTTCAATGTGATTATCCCTAGCCCTTGTACAGGGAATGGCAGATGCCTTTTTATCTTTTCTCCACCACTGTGCATCCATGTCAAGGCCAGAGATAATCAGGCATTCAGTATACATTTTTGGGGTAAGGGCATGGATAAACTTGGAAGTACTTGTAATCACTTGTATGATAGAATAATTCTCTATTTACAGCATTTGTAAACACGTTTATGATCTATTTTATGGCATATATATTATCTGCTTTGTGGTAATGATGTGGGTCCAGCTCCTGAGGTAAACCTCCTGATGACTTCATAATAATTTTTACTCCATATTCATTCAAACCCAGTGAAGATCTATTGTAAGGACTTGTAATGGAGAGTGAACTATTGTCATTTTTTGGGCACAGTCATAACCTTTGGAGCGAAGGCAGAGGGTCTTCTCTAAGTGGATTACACCCTTCTGCATAGAAGGGGCAGCCCAGATGCCTCCACAGCAACATCCCTCGTTACTTGGGCCCCTTAGAGAGTGCTCCATGGGTCTGGGAAATCCATGGAGCCAGAGAGGGCAGTGAGTGCACAGTCTGGGGAAGTTCACTGACCTTGCACTTAGCAGGTTGGACAGATAATAGCGGTCCCAGTGTTGGAAATGTCTTACTTCCTTATTCTGTGTTCAATGGCCTCTGGAAAAAAAGGTATTTCTAGCCTATAGTTGTGAGTAGCCTCAGCAGGTAAGTGAAGTCTGTGGAGCTTGGGTTGGACAGTAGCTGTAGATACTAACGTTAGCTGGATTATGTCCTTAAAAAGAGAGACTTGTGTTGGTTTTTATCTTATTCAAACGAACTCATTTATATGTGGATAGAACTGAGTGGAACTGCTCGGCTTTCAGACTTATGTCTCAGCTGTTTGCAAGCCTCTCTCTACTGCAGCACTACTTCATAAGCATATAAAGCCAGACAGTGCCATTGGTTAAACATGCATGACTCTCACTGTCTTCAACATGGATATATCCAAACCCAGAATATTGCTCAAAATATAATCAGTGGGGGTTTAAATTAGCATAGATGAATCTGGAAAATTGACAAGTTTATGTTTTTGCCCACAAAGTTTTGCAAATTCAGCCTTTCTTATATGCTTTGGGGGATGGGCCTTTGAAATGCATGGCCCTTCTGTGCTGGCCTGTTTGCATCACAATATCATGATGAAAAAAAGTATCTGGTGAACTAGCTGAAAAAGTTGGATTTGGGTTCTGAATGTGGCTGGTTTGGATTTGGTCTGGGAGTGAGGAATTCTGGTTCCTGTTCTCTGCCCCGCTGGTGACTGTTATACATGAAGTAAATAACTCTGTGCATCTCTGTAAAAGGAGAGTAATAATTATGTGAAATGGAAGTTGTAAGGCTTAATTTAGTAATGAACTCTTTGAAAGAGCTATAGAAATGCAAAGTGTTGGTGTCTTATTTCAACCTTATCAAATCATGGGTCTGTTTTTCAGGTGATTATACAAAGTTATACTAACCCACCTATCTTATCCTAAAATGCCTGGACCTTATTGACATCTTTATTGATGAGTATACCATAAATGATATGATTCATAAATCTTAGTTTTGTAATTGGACACTTCAAACTTTCATGAAATGATTTACTACTTACTCTTGAGTATCTGGAATGAGTTAATTGTGGTTGGAAATAGATCGTTTTAAGGAAAGGAAATATTGCCGTCAGTGATTCAGAAAAGTTCTAATGTAGATGTAATGTTCTAATGAGGGAAAAATATCCCAAACAAATGCTTATTCCTTGGTATCCTGTGTGGGTTTTTTTGTTAGCAGAAGTGGAACTGAGATTCTAGCTTATTTGAAATGATTAACAGCACATTCTGTGACTGTTTGAAGACATTCCTTTGTAGGTTTCCATGGTTACATGTGGCAACTGGTACTGTATCTGGTTATGTGCTTGAGTGTAACTTCTCCTCTGCTTATGTAAAAGCCAGGTAGTAAAACTAAGGAGAAGAAACTGAAACACATGTAAGCAGGGCCGGCTCCAGCATTTCTGCCGCCCCAAGCAAAAAAAAAAAATATTAGCACCCATGATCGGCGGTGGCAGTTCGGCGGCAGGTCCTTCGCTCCTAGAGGGAGTGAGGGACCTGCCGCCCCCGAATTGCCGCAGGTGCCGCCCCTCTCCCTTGGCCGCCCCAAGCACCTGCTTGTTAAGCTGGTGCCTGGAGCCAGCCCTGCATGTAAGAGGCACATATTTCTGTGTTTATCTCTTAGAAACAACTGAAGTATGCGATGAGACAAATTACTTAACTGATGATTTCCAGGGTTTTAAAAATGTACTATAAACATGCTTAATTCCAGAGCCTTGTCCCCAGTGTGTTTGAGAAGATGGAGCTCTAAACGGGACATGATTTGGCTCAAAAGAGACATTCCTAGCATAGCATGTCACTCACTCTAGCATCTACAGAACACTGAACTGAAATCCATGTCACTAGCTCAAATTGTGCCATACTTAATAATAAGTTCTTCCCTGCCAAAGCATTCAGGATGCTGCACAGTGAAATTATGATAATAATCAGTCATCAAAACATCACAATTGGTAAATGCCACTAAGAGAAGAAATTGATTGGAAATAGGAGAAATATATGGAGGCTTTTATAGGGCCAAATCCTCAGGTAGTGTAAATTGGTACAGTGCTAGTGAAGTCAGTGGAGTTGTACTGATGTACACGTGCTCAGGATCTGGAACACATTGTTTAAATAAGGCAATAAAATGAAAATATAAGCTTCGGAAAACACCAGACGGCTAGATTATCCTTGGCCTTTACATGTGTGTCTGGAGGGAGGTGAGGTTAAAGATGGAGATGTTGGTACCCCTTGGGTTTAATGTGTAAATAGACTGTAGTGGATCAGAAGTCTCTAAACAAGCCTATAACAGGTTGTCAAAATTCACTCTGCACCTTCAGGTCCAGGGTCAGAATTAGTCAGGGGAGTAGCTTTTTTCCTTCCCTCTGGCATAGAACAGCGGTGAGAGCAAAACTCTGTATGGGGATGAATGGCTGTTGGGGCTGAAGGTGGTAAGGTGATAGGGAATAGCCAGCATGGATTTGTAAAGAACAAATCGTGTCAAACCAATCTGATAGCTTTCTTTGATAGGATAACGAGTCTTGTGGATAAGGGAGAAGCTGTGGATGTGGTATACCTAGACTTTAGTAAGGCATTTGATATGGTCTCACATGATATTCTTATCGATAAACTAGGCAAATACAATTTAGATGGGGCTACTATAAGGTGGGTGCATAACTGGCTGGATAACTATACTCAGAGAGTTGTTATTAATGGTTCCCAATCCTGCTGGAAAGGCATAACAAGTGGGGTTTCACAGGGGTCTGTTTTGGGACCGGCTCTGTTCAATATCTTCATTAACGACTTAGATATTGGCATAGAAAGTACGCTTATTAAGTTTGCAGATGATACCAAACTGGGAGGGATTGCAACTGCTTTGGAGGACAGGGTCATAATTCAAAATGATCTGGACAAATTGGAGAAATGGTCTGAGGTAAACAGGATGAAGTTTAACAAAGACAAATGCAAAGTGCTCCACTTAGGAAGGAAAAATCAGTTTCACACATACAGAACTGTCTAGGAAGGAGTACGGCAGAAAGGGATCTAGGGGTTATAGTGGACCACAAGCTAAATATGAGTCAACAGCGTGATGCTGTTGCAAAAAAAGCAAACATGATTCTGGGATGCATTAACAGGTGTGTTCTGAGCAAGACACGAGAAGTCATTCTTCCTCTCTACTCTGCACTGGTTAGGCCTCAACTGGAGTATTGTGTCCAGTTCTGGGCACCACATTTCAAAAAGATGTGGAGAAATTGGAGAGGGTCCAGAGAAGAGCAACAAGAATGATTAGAGGTCTTGAGAACATGACCTATGAAGGAAGGCTGAAAGAATTGGGTTTGTTTAGTTTGGAAAAGAGAAGACTGAGAGGGGACATGATAGCAGTTTTCAGGTATCTAAAAGGGTGTCATAAGGAGGAGGGAGAAAACTTGTTAACCTTAGCCTCTAAGGATAGAACAAGAAGCAATGGGCTTAAACTGCAGCAAGGGAGATTTAGGTTGGACATTAGGAAAAAGTTCCTAACTGTCAGGGTGGTTAAACACTGGAATAAATTGCCTAGGGAGGTTGTGGAATGTCTATCAGGGATGGTCTAGACCAGGGTTCGGCAACCTTTCAGAAGTGGTGTGCCGAGTCTTCATTTATTCACTCTAATTTAAGGTTTCGCGTGCCAGTAATACATTTTAACGTTTTTAGAAGGTCTCTTTCTATAAGTCTATAATATATAACTAAACTATTGTTGTATGTAAAGTAAATACATTTTTTAAAATGTTTAAGAAGGTTCATTTAAAATTAAATTAAAATGCAGCGCCCTCCGGACCGGTGGCCAGGACCTGGGCACTGTGAGTGCCACTGAAAATCAGCTCGCGTGCCGAAGGCGGCACGCGTGCCATAGGTTGCCTACTCCTGGTCTAGACAGTATTTGGTCCTGCCATGAGGGCAGGGGACTGGATTTGATGACCTCTCGAGGCCCCTTCCAGTCCTAGAATCTATGAATCTATGAATCTGAGGTCTGTATTGGTAAAGGTATGTTTTACAGACCTCAGAGAAAATATAATGTGATCCTTACAGTTGTTTCTCATACAATGCACTGTATCTTAAAATAACTATCATGATTTCCCTATTCTTGGAATGGCATCTGGATATGGAGCTACTGTACAATGGTCAGTGGCTTCAAGGTCTGCTGGTTGCATCATTAGAGGGATGTTGATGTGGAAGTGTATTTCTATTGTTTCTTCTGTCTTTACTATCTAGCCATTGGTTAGCCCACTGGTCAGAGTTCATTTTCTCAGATTGTGCATTCAATATTCCATACTTTGGCTTTCCCCATTGGGACTTGCACTTTTGATGCTCCCTACTAATGATTCTTTCGGTGACTTTCACAACAGACTCTCTCATGACTGGGACAGTGTACAGACTGGTTTAGGAAAATCTTAATCTGCAGGGCTGCCTAGTGTGACAACTTAAAAACACGAGGGAGAACATGAACATTATGGAGTCCAAAATGGTATCTAGATTTTCCAACCTGAACGCTGCAATAGCTGTGGACACTTGGCTGGATGGATAACCAAATAGAGAAGCTATTGGCTAGTGTACAGTCAATCATGCACTTCAGAATGCTTAGGGCAGTGGCTCTCAACCTTTCCAGACTACTGTACCCCTTGCAGAAGTCTGATTTGTCTTGCATACCTCAAAGTTCATCTCTCTTAAAAATTACTTGCTTACAAAATCAGATATAAAAATACATAACTGTCACAGCACACTATTACTGAGAAATTGCTTATTTTCTCATTTTTACCATATAATTTTAAAATAAATTGATTAGAATATAAATACTGTACTTACATTTCAGTGTATAATATATAGAGCAGTATAAACATATCATTGTCTGTATGAAATTTTAGTTTGTACTGACTTCGCTAGTGCTTTTTACGTAGCCTGTTGTAAAACTAGGCAAATATCTAGACGAGTTGTTGTACCCCCCGGAAGACCTCTGTGTACCCTTGGTTGAGAACCACTGGCTTAGGGCACTTACTTGAACAGATAGCTGCCAGTCTTGCCTGGCTCATGCAATATAAGAAAGGCAGTGACACAAGGAGATAAATATGGTGCTGTCAGTATCCTCTATCATTACTTCGCACACACAATAACTACATCATTCACCTCCAAACCTCTGCCAACCTTCATGAGATGTAGCTTCAATGTGACCACCACACTGCATTCAGTGTCCAATCCATGTATCTGTTGCACACCTATCTGTGCATTCTAGCCTTGTGGTACATGACCACCCTCCTACCTTCCTGTGCAGTGTTTCACTTGGTAGATCTCTTAGGCTTGTCCTGCCAGTCTCCCATAGGACAAACAGAATTCTGGCATCTTAGGCTTTGAAGGTTTTCAAGTATACATGCTAGAGGCCTACCACAGACATTGGTGAAAAGAAATCAAGGTGAGTGGCAACTAGACTGAAGCTGCTGTCTCTGAGAATCTGGTGTTAGCTGCAGTGGGGAGACGTCTTTGTCTTAACACAGGAAGATTATTAAAAAAAAGTGAAAATCAATATGAATGATTTAATATGTAGCAACCTTCACAAAACTGGTCATCACAGTTCACGGTGACGGAAAATATTGTTTTGAAAATACCTAATAAACATATTGTATCTTTGTATCCAACTATTGGCGTCACGATTGCTTGTAGATCATGGAATGTCAGCTTAACATTGTATAATGGACTTATGGATATATTAGTTGTCTGGGAAATTTACTGTGAATCCCGCCCTGTGAGTTCTGCAAAGAGACTCTATTCATTTAGCTACAGTTGGCTTTTCAGCTAGGATGACAGTGAATGGGTGAGAAGGGGGGAATTCTATATCCAAATTTTCATTAGAGAGCAGAAATGACGTTCAAATTTTCCTCATTATTTGGCTTTGTGTTGGTTCTCGTAGTCATAGTAACAGGTCAGCATTAATTTAACAGGACCATTAGCGCTAATAATCACTGAAGTGAGTTGCTCTGGTGCTTTATAGGTCCTTGGCCATAAGGGGGTTGGAATGGGACTCATATATTCAGAGAATAACAGATTATCAAAGGGCTCCTGAGTTTGATGCAAATTCTGGCATGGCTATTTCAGTTACTATTCAGCTCTCTTGAAATGCAAATAGTAGAATACTTGTCACAGACTCTTCCTGCAGATGCCTTGGTACCATGTCCATTTGTTTTTTGACCATCTGCTACAACCTGAAGCTGTCCAGGATTGCTAAGGTTGAACTTGTCTTGTCTTGGAATGAGACAATGATGTAATATCTGCTTGGGATGAGTTTTATACACATACCTGTTTGCCTAACTCATGGGGTCAAGCAGATCTACCAACAATAAATAGATTCTCTTCTTGATAACATGCCTGTAAGAGACACAAATATTCAACCCCTTAAATAGAATGCAGTCAGAGTTCATACATATAAATATATTTATGCTGCTGTTTAAAAGTAAAAGTAAACTCTAAAAATACCACGAATTTGAGTATGTAGGCTATTCCATAGGCAGGCTGGCTTTGCCACATGGCTGAAATGTTCTATGATGCTCACCTTATGTGCATCATGATAGCTTTATGCTCCTGAAATCTGGTTCCTATCTGTGGTCATTAGACTTTTCCCATGCATTCAGAGGAACAAGGTCCTGAAAATGACTTTCTCATAAGTAAATTAGGAAAATATAGCCTAGACAAAACTACTATAAGATGGGTGAACAACTGATTGGAAAACTATACTCAGAGTAGTTATTAATGGTTCATAGTCAAACTGGAAGGGCATATTGAGTGAGGTCCCACAGAGTTCTGTCCTGGGTCTGGTTCTTTTCAATATTTTCATAAATGATTTGGATAATGAGAGAATACACTTATAAAATATGTGGATGATAGCAAGCTGGGAGGGATTACAAGTGATTTGGAGGACGGGATTAGAATTTGAAATGACCTTGACAAACTGAAGAAAGGGTCTGAAATAAATAGGATGAAATTCAATAAGGACAAATGCAAAGTACTACACTTAAGAAGGAACAATAAATTGCACAAATAGAAAATGAGAAATGACTGCCTAGGAAGGAGTACTGCACAAAAGGATCTAGGGTTATGGTTGGATCACAAACCAAATATGAGTCAACAATGTAATGCTGTTGGGGGAAAAAAGAAAACATTATTCCAGGATGGTTAGTAGAAGTGTTGTAAGCAAGACACAAGAAGTCTTCACTTTGCCAAACCCTGATAAGGCTTCAGCTGGAATACTGTGCCCAGTTCTGGCCACCACACTTCAGGAAAGATGTGGGCAAAATGGAGAAGGTCCAGAGGAGTACAACAAAAATGATTTAAGTTGTAGAAAACAGGTAAGTTGAAAAAACTGGGTTTGTTTAGTCTTGGGAAGAGAAGACTGGAGGCGGTATGTAAAAAGTTGTTTTGAAGAGGAGGGTGACAAGTTATTTTCCTTATCCACTGAGGAAAGGACAAGAAGTAATGGCCTTAAATTGCAGATGTAGGTTAGACATTAGGAAAAACCTCCCAACTGTGAGGGCAGTTAAGCACTGGAGCAAATTACCTAGGGAGGTTGTGGAATATCTGTCATGGAGGTTTTTAAGAACAGGTTAGATAAACACCTGTCAGTGATGATCTAGATAATACTTAGTCCTGCCTCAGTGCAGGAGACTGCACTAGATGATCTGTCGAGTTCCCTTCCAGTCCTACATTTCTATGATCTTCTGGGACAGGACTCATTAGTTTCTGCCCTTTTGACCAATAATCCCACATGGGGAAGTGTACAGATATGCATCACTACTCAGTTTAGGGTAAACCGCAAATGTCTGTGGAATTTCTAGACCTAACATTTACAGTTGAGTTTGTTAACTCAAGTTAATTGACACATACAAGCAGGACTTCAAGCTCTAGTCTCGACAAAACCTGGGAAAATTGATTCTCTCATACCTCCAATGCTGTGTTCTTCCTGAGACCTTTAAAGGCTAATAAGGTAATTTAAGACAGTATAGGCAAGCTGAGAAACTGTCTCCACCCAGCAACATGTGGCTTCTGGGGAGTGTTGATTAAAATTCACCCCATCCTAGCTTAGCATGTAACTGTGTTAACCTTTTTTTTGATAATCTAGTTTTGATTTTGTAAAAAATAAGAGAATATCACATTGCAGTACGAGCATATTGATTTCCCTATTGTACAAAAGTCACTGGCTTATTTCACCTTTAAATGCAACAAATACAAACATGATATGTTTACCTAATAGCAAGTCAAGCAGTAACATAGCACAAGTTGAGCATTTACAGGAGTTATACAGTATGCAATATTTGTGGCATGTTGTGCTTGTGAAGAGAAGCCAACTTTGAAAGGTTCAGATTCAAATCTGCACACACTTGAGCCCCAAAACATCTTGAAACAATTTCAAAGCAGTTTAATATTTTATTAAATGTTGTATTTCCCAGGCAAGGCTTTCATTGGGAATACTTTTACTTTTTATGTTTTGTTGTTTTTAATTAATTTCTGTTTCTAATTTCTGTCTGTTTCCAGCCTCTCTTCATTTAATTCATTTGCTATATTGACCTCAACCTGTGTGACTTGTTCACTGAAATCCTCTAGGGAGGATCGGTATCAGGTCTAATAAGACTGCTGTCACTTTACGCCAAGCAGAAAGTAAACGTTTCATTTGTTAAATGGACTGGTAGAAAACATTGTCTTTTTCTACCATCCTCATTATTCTTCTAGGCAAAATGTTTTACTTTTATGTGACTGAGAGTGGATAAAATGGATTTGAAGCTGCAGATTTTAGTGTCTTGAATGAAGACTTATGTAAGACTTTTCTCTTTTTTTATGTATCAGTTGTACTGAAATATGATCAGAGAAACAGAATAGGGTCTAGTTGTAATGAAGTTTCTTATGTTTCCACTAATAAGATAAGTGATACAGTATATAAGAGACAAACTGTGAATTTCTGTTCCAAAAGAAACGGCAGAGGAAGATATAAAGAATGCAAGATTATTAAATTGAACTGTAGACTGTTAATGTAGGGCCCAATCTTGCTACCACTGGTCAATGGGAGTTTTGCCATGGACTTCGTGGTCAGCAGGATCGGCCTGTGTATTTTGTATTTTTCTTTGTAGTCTGTTACATATATTTACTACTTCACTTGTTGTATTTTGTGATGTCAGACAAATGGCTGCATTTAATTGGTAGATTCCATTTATAAATATGTTTGCAAAGTGCTTTGGGGTTCTTCTGGGTGAAAGATGCTTTGTGGACAGAAATTATCATCATTCATGGTTTTAATACAGCATCTTACATTGTATTTTATTTATGATTTTATATATGAAAATGATACCTGGAAACACCACAAACTTTATAATAGAGTGTCATAATTGAGTATTTTAAGCTTTTTTTTTCTAGAAAAAGATAAGACTTAATGTTTAATATGAATGAGGCTAAAGGATGTTTTACTTTTATATCAACTCTACTTGGTAATCAGTTTGGGCCAGCTTTTCAGCTGCACCAGAGCAGCGCTCCTCACAGGGTGAGGTGCCATGCAAAGGTGGTTTTAAGCCACTTTTATACCACTCTTCTCAGTGCTTAATTTGTAATGAAAGAGGTGCGGGAGTTCAAGCAATTTGGTTGCCATGGCTCATGCAATTTTTTTACTTTCATAACTGATGCGGCAAACCCAGAGGTGCCAGGCTATGAACTGCCATGCCTAGAGGTGCAGGGGCTCAGCCCTGGTAAACCCTGGAACAAAATTAATCACTGGATCTTCCTCTGATTCTGTGGCTAATTTGTGCTGGCATCAGACAAGCCCCGATGTGAAGTAGAGCAGCCTCAGGGCTACTTTATGTTGCACTGGTTGCCTGTCTGTTGTGGCAACTGGGGATCACTAGAACCCCAGGATACTTTGGTCACATCCCCTGTGCAAAGATTGGAGGAAGAGGAAGCCTCTATAGTGCTCCTATACCACTGAGGATTTCCAAAATCCCCCCCCCACCCAGCAAGCAGAATCCTCCCTTCAAGTGAGGTTTGCACTACAGGATTTTCAGCTCCCAGACCAATCCTTCAGAGCAATAAGCAATTGGGTGTGAATTAGGGAAGTCATGAGGCTACTCTAATTTACATCAGAGATCAGGCCCAGTGCTTTGCTGGCCCCAGAATCAGGAGCATATATCCCCTTCCCCCAGCCTACTCCTTTTTTTCCAATTGTGTGCTGAGCTTGGAGGATCGGGGCAAATCTTTATTCTTGGTAGTGTTTCAGTGCATGCTCCTAATGTAGTTTCTGCTATAACTAAAGTACATTCGTAATCTGGATATGTTGACTCTAAAAGTTATTTTTAAAAGAACAGTGTCCAGTACAGTATACTATAAATGTTACTGACTTTTAAAGGGACACTTAAGTTAAAACATATATTACACATTAAACTATTCTTACTGGTGGTCAAATTTACTTAGATGGGTCATAGAAGGCCTTGAAGGTATCAGAACCCAGAACATTTCCATGCTCAGCCTTGCTCTGCAGGGACTACCCCTTGGGGTGAGGCAGCTACTGAGCTGTCATGTTCATTCAGCACTTTAGTCTGTGCTGAGACTCTCACCAAATATGTTAATTAGTGCCAGACACACTGGTAAGTCTATGATTTGGACATCCTTTTCCCTAGAAATGGGACTGGAACCACCAACTCCTTTCATGGTCACCAAATAGTTATCAGATAGTAACTAACTTGGTTACTATTGACCTGCATTGTAAATAAACCTGTCACTTACAGAAAGCTTCACATCCTGTTACCGCTGAGCCATGCAGCCTCCAATGGGTACCACTAGTAAGTTGCAGCACAAAATTACAGGACAATCATATATTCAACCTGCTGAAGCACAAATGTGGGCTACGACTGAGATAAAGAGCCAAAATTTGTTACACAAGAAAAAACAATAATAAAAGCTTAACATGATATGGGATTAATTTCTTTAATAGAAATAACACTTTCTATAAACTCAGTTTCATGAATTAGTGTTTGTTAAATACTATCATAAATAAATAAATGATCAACACAATAATTTGAGAGAACACTGGATATTATGGGGTACAGGTAAACCTGGGTCTAACTCCTTGTAATCGTGTATTTGGGAGGCATGATAGGAAATAAGTAAAATAATTAATTGGCAAATTTGATACAATTATTTGCTTTATGTTTGGCAATACACTGTATCTCACAGAGATCAAAAGCTATTTGCAATGATTACCTTTAGATAAAACTGAGTCTGCCCCACTCCCCATGGACTTGGAGGTAGTTGCCAGATAGGAAAGTAAAACATTTTTTCTGTTTTCCTATAATGTATGCATTTCAGCCTCCACAAGTAGATACAATACAATATGCTGCATATTACTGTAGTTTGCCAAGAGATTATATGCTTTTTTTTACCTAAATAGTGGAGTGCCAATAGTTACTCTTCTTTATTTAAAAAATTCATTTATTTATAGCCCTTTCTATGACACATCTATTTACATTGTTTTATATATAGTAAAAGTACATGTAATATCCCTTAAACCAGGGGTTCTCAACCTTTTTCTTTCGGAGACCCCCCAACATGCTATAAAAACTCCATCGCCCACCTGTGCCACAATAACTGGTTTTCTGCATATAAAAGCCAGGGCCGGCGTTAAGGGGTAGCAAGCCAGGAAATTGCCCAGGACCCCATGCCACAGGCACTGTGAAGCTAAGTTGCTTAGGGCCCCGGACTTCAGCCCCATGCAGTGGGACTTTGGCTTTCTGCCCTGGACCCCAGCAAGTCTAACACTGGTCCTGCTTGGCGGACCCCCTGAAACCTGCTTGTGACCTCCCTGGTTGAGAACCACTGCCTTAAATCAAAATGAACTTTTTAAATGCACTCACTGTATTATATGTATCCCATTATGGTTGGAGTACCTCTGTATCTATATGGCACTTTTTACTATATATGAAATAATGTAACTACCATGAGTGCATTAAAAAAGTTCATTCTGGTGTAAGGGATATTACATCTGCTAGCAATATTCTTTCTATTTAAAATTATAAATATGGGAAATACCATTTATTATTTCTATTATGGTAGAATTTAGAGTCCTTGATCGGGGATCAGGGCCCCATTGTGTTAGATATTATACATACGTTATAGAGGGAGCTGGCAGCAACCCTCATATTCAGGTTGCCTAACATTCCCATTACAAAAGATTCTGACAACCTTTTTGTTTTGAGAAGTGCTCACATCTCCATTGTTTGAAGCTGGCTTTTGAAATCTGGCTGAAGAGAAGCCTGCAGGGTAAAAAAAATGCCTTTTCTTTGTCCCATTAAATTCTGTTCAGGTTTAGCTGAGTTGTACACTGTTAAAAATTACATTTCCCTTCTGTTGTGCCTGCCATTATGTTTCCATGCACAAAAATCCACATTTGCACATACAAATTGCATTTGGGGTAATGTATGCAAATAATTAGGCAAGTAAAATTGTAGGGTCTGGTGCACATCTAGAGACCAGTTGAATTGTCTTTAGAATTTTTGGAATTTGTACAGTGGTCAGATAGCTTTTTAGTTTATTAGTGTATTTTAACAAAACATCGAATAGATGGATTGTAAAAAATTCAGACAGAAACCTGGAATCTATTTCATGTGAGCACATGAAGTTAGCTAAGGGATCTTGCATTGTCAGTCAAGCAGAAGACTGTAAATTCACTTGGCTGCTTCTATGAATATTTAAAAAGCAACAGAGAGTCCTGTGGCACCTTTAAGACAAACAGATGTATTGTAGAATACATCTGTTTGTCTTAAAGGTGCCACAGGACTCTCTGTTGCTTTTCACAGATCCAGACTAACACGGCTACCCCTCTGATACTATGAATATTTAATTACTTATACAAAGTGGAACCATTTCAGCAGGAGACATTTAGAGCAAGTCACCCAGAATGCCATGTAGCTCTGTGGTTCGGGCACTCACCTACAATGTGAAAGATCCCAGGTTAAAGTCCCTGCACTAAATTAGGTGGACTAATGACATGAGCCCTTGTTTTCCACATCTCAGATGAGTGGTCCAATACTAGGTCTCTAGATTATAAGGGGAGCTCCTCCTCTTCTGACTCCTGTTTTGTGAATGGTGTTACCAGATTTCCTTATCTTATAATAAAGCTGTTAAAATGCCTGATATCAGAACATGTTTTGTTTGGCCCAAAACAACTTTTTTGTTTTGATGAAAAAGCAAAAATATTTTCCAATTGATCTGAAACAAATTTTTGTTTTCAGTTCAGCCAGTGACCCTAAAAATTGAGTATTTGCACAGCTCCACTTCCAGTGCTTCTCAGCTAAGGAGCAGTGAGGACAATCATGCTATTCTCTTCCTTCAGTTTGGTCAGTAAACTCAAACGCAATGCCAGGTATCTTGATTCACCACAGTCTTTTCAATGAGACATGCAGAACTATGAGGAGGACCTGGAATGGAGGGAGAAAGAGATGTTTTTGTGAGATTCCCAGTTATTTTGCATAAATCAAACAATGTAATATCTCAGATTTTGCTTCTGGAGGCACAGATTCAGGAAAGCACTTAACTGTGTACTCCAATCCATACCTACTAAGAGCCGAGAGTGGGTGAAGTCTCATTGACTTCAAAAGCTGTTAATCATGTTCTTAATGTTCAAGCATAAGTGTTAGAACTGTCTTGACTATGAAGGTTTTCTGAATTGTGGCTAAAGTTGTGATAAGAGGGTTTAAAACAAGCAACACTTCATAATATATATATTTTCTTTTTTTAAATAACACCATCAAGACTGGTAGGCCTAAAATTTAACCTGTCATGCATATTTTGACTCATGGAACAAGTATGATACAAGATTGAAAGGAGGTCTCAAGTGGGGTTCCACAGGGATCCGTTCTGAGTCCAGTGTTATTTAACATCTTTATTAATGATCTGGATATAAAATAGAGAGCACAGTGATCAAATTTGCAGATGACACAAGCTAGCGGGGGGTTGCAAACAGTTTGGATGATAGAGCTAAAATTCAAAGGGATCTTGATAAATCGGAGAACTGGGCAATAGAGAACAAAATGAAATTCAACAAAGACAAATGTAAGGTGCTACACTTAGAGAGGAAAAACCAAATGCAAAAATACAGAATGGGGATAACTGGCTTGGCAACAGCACTGCTGAGAAGAACCTGGGAGTTGTGGTGGATCACAACCTCAACATAAGTCAACAATGCAATGCAATGGATAAAAAGCAAATGCAATTTTGGGTTGTATTAACAGATACATAGCATGCAAGTCATGGGAAGTGACAGACTCCTCTACTTGGAGCTGGTAAGACCTCAGCTGGAGTACTGTGTCCAATTTTGTTCATCAATGTATAGAAAGGAGGTAGAGAAACTGGAAAGGGTTCACAGGAGAGTGACAAAGATGATCAAAGGGATGGAATGTAAGTCATATGAGCAAAGGCTGAAGGAACTGTGTATGTTTAAGGAGATTAAGGCGGGACATGACAGTGGTCTCCAAATACTTGAAAGGCTGCCAAAAAAGATGGAGAAAAGTTGTTCTCTCTTGTGACAGAGGGCAGGACAAGAGGCAATTGGTTCAAACTACAGCATAGGAGATTTAGAATAAATTTCAGGAAAAACTTCCTAACTGTAAGAACAGTCGGACAATGGAACAGGCTGCTTAGGGAGGTTGTGGAAGCTCCTTCACTGGAGGTTTTCAAAAGAAGGCTGAATAGCCATCTGTCTTGAATGGTTTAGACACAAAAAATCCTACATCTTGGCAGGGGGGTAGACTAGATCAGTGGTTCTCAACCTTTCCAGACTACTGTAAACCTTTCAGGTGTCTGATTTGTCTTGCGTACCCTAAGTTTCACCTCACTTTAAAACTCTCTGGCCCCCCAGCTCTGAAGGCAGAGCCACTGTGAGCAGCAGCACAGAAGTAAGGGTGGCAATACCATATCACGCCACCCTTACTTCTGCACTGCTGCTGGCGGTGACGCTGCCTTCAGAACTGGACAGCTGGAGAGCAGTGGCTGCTGACTGTGGCTATTTTTTTATTTCATGCTGTTTGTGGCTATTTTTTTAATCCCACTCCTGTCCCATCCCACAGTACCCACTCCTGCTTTGTTCATTACATTTTCATCCTGCTCCCGCTGTTATGGCAGTGGGTCCTGCAGGACCTGTGGGACCCCAATCCTGCTGCTGGGCTCTAGAGCCTGTTGTAAAACTAGGCAAATAAGATGAGTTCACGTACCTCCTGGAAGACCTCTGCATACCCCTGGTTGAGAACCACTGGACTAGATGACCCTTATGGTCCCTTCTAACCCTATGGTTCTATGATTCTAAGTATCCTCCCTCTCTTCGCCTGCTATGTTGTTGTTAACCAGTAGTTTATTGAAAACAAAGTTGGTGCATGAATCACCTGAAGCATATACTTTTCCATGGCTTCTCTGCTTGGCAAACCTCATTCTTGTGCTAAATTAGCTCCCTATCCACACACGCACTTAATTTTACACATGTAAGTAGTCCCATTGGCTTCAACATTTGAAAAGTAGGATTCATAGACATTTTAAAATCCTGCCTGATTGCAATAATGAAACTATTAGGCAGAACCAATGGATACTGAGACCTTCAGTATTTTGGTTGCTGGGTGGTTTTAGTAGCCTGTGATAGACAGGCAGTCAGACTAGATGATCTGGTGGTTCCTTCAGGCCTTAAACTGTATGACTCTAACCACAAGCATTCAGCAATTGTGAGTCAGGCCCCTGAAATGATCAGGAGATAGACTTAAAAATCATGTGACTAAAACCAAACAAACATTGGCTCCGTTCTTTCTGTTTGCCTTGGGGGTTTATTTTCCAGCTTTTCTGCACTACCACAATGGTTAGAACCTTTTTTTTAAAAAATATGAAAGCTGTAATGTTCAGATAATTGCATGATTTCAGGAGCTAAGGCTTTAAAGGCAATCCCCAAATATTGTGAGACTTGCAATATAAAGAGCTGGCAATGCTTCCCAAAGCTGTCACATATGCATGTTTTGCATCAAACAGAAACCCATCACTTTGGGTTTATTGTTAGCTGGCAATGTGTCACAAAGGCCCTAATTTTTAGGAAATAGTGGTCCACTTACTTTGCTCATACAATAACTATGATATATAGTACTAAAGTTTTAAAAGGGCTGAAGACTGGTCTCCCTTTTGGAAGGCTCCTTCTGCCCTTGCAAAAAAACAACAACCAACCAACCAACCAACCAACCAACCAACCAACCAACAAAAAACCAAACAAACCAACCTTCCTTCCCCCAAAAAACAACAAAAAACAACCAGGCACAATTGTTGTATGCACTTGGGCTTGTCTACACAGGGAAGTCAGTGCACAGCAAGCTAGAGTGTGAATTTACAGCCCACTGGATACTCTGCACTAACTCATAAGAACATAAGAACGGCCATACGGGGTCAGACCAAAGGTCCATCTAGCCCAGTATCCAGTCCTCCGACAGTGACCAGTGCCAGGTGCCCCAGAGGGAATGAACAGAACAGGTAATCATCAAGTGATCCATTCCCTGTTGCCCACTCCCAGCTTCTGGCAAACAGAGGCTTGGGACACTGTCCCTGCCCATCCTGGCTAATAGCCATTGATGGACCTATCCTTCATGAATGTATCTAGTTCTTTTTTGAACCCTGTTATAGTCTTGGCCTTCACAAAAACATCACTCACCATATGGACACTTACTGTGCAGTAAAAGTGCCCATAGGCAGTTTAGCTTAGTATGCTTTAAAGTGTATTACTGACGATTGCCTGAGTCAGCCTGAGCTTCAGCATCTTTCACCAACTGGACTCCTGTGGAGCCCCACTGGAACTTTCAGTTCACTCCTGGAGAGGGCCGGTTATGTTTCTATTCCTGCCTTTAAGATGGAAAGGGAATTTCCCGGGCACAGCAGCGGTGGTTGACGCAGAAAAGTGCAAATTACAGGGCTTGATCTTGCTCAGAAATGGAAATTTTCTTTTAAATCAGAATCTCGCCCCCCCCCCCAACACTATTTTGTTACATCTTGCCACCACGAGGGCAGAAATTCAGTACTTGGCAGATCTTTATAGTGGAGCATAAAGTTTTACTCTAGAATGATGGATTGCATCCCTTTATGGCAGTATGTGTCTTTTGTGTTTGGTTGCTTTCTGTGAATGGAGAACAGCAGTAATGTGCTGGGGAGAATGGCATCCATGTCTCCAAATCTATTTGTACATGTAGGATCACACTTTGAAATAAGGAGGCCTGAGATCCAGGTGCAAAAACATGTACCCAGCTGTTTATGTAACCAGGTGTTTAAACTCCTACGGTACACAAATGCAGAGACTGCAACGGAATGCACATTTTTGCAATTACAAATGGGCATCTGCCATTAAATCTCTGCTCCATCATGTCCTTTGCTGACATAGAACTGATTTGGTAACAAATGCAAGGTGCACCCGACCTATCTGTGTGCTGCCAGCTACTGAACTTTCACACACAAACCAGTGCAAACTACTTCTGAAATATGACCCAGAAAGCCAGCTGCATAAGATAAGAAATATTCTCTTTTGATTGTAGTCCTGCTAATGGAATGTCATGACCCCCTCTCCCCACTGTGATATCCAAAAGAGAAGAATCACCGTTTCTAGAGGGTTCTGGCCACATTTAAAATTTTTTTACTCACAAAACTACTCCTCAAAATTATCGTCTCTTTAATCTTTGATACCTTTGTTAGTGTTAGAAGATGTGAAACAATTTACATTGTTGCTTTTGTATCTGTTTTTATTATAATTTTATTTGCCATTTTAAAGACCTGAGTGCATGAAATTGGGTAACAAAATAATAGTAAATAAAGAGTATTTAAAACAAAACAAAAATTACTTAGCACTGTGAAATTACCTACCATTCACCAAAGGCCGGCCACAATCTAATCTGCTTGAAAATAGAAACATTAATCAGATCTATTTCTATGGAAAATAAATGAGGCAATTATTATCACATGAATAGATTGTTCTTTTAGAAAATTGTTTTGCATCACTGTTGAGTCAAGCATCCATTTATGTAATCTTGTAATGAAAGGGCTCTATGAGCAGCCAACACACTGATTTTAGAAAAGGCTGAAAACTTCTAGCGCTTTTTATAAAAGCAAACGCAGTGAGTCGGAAGGAGTGGAGAAGGAAGGGATTGTATCAGGAAAATAGTTAAGAGCTAGAATTTTTTTGGTCATTTTTAATGAATAATAAGAATAGTGAATAGGCTGGTGAAAAATCTGATAAAAGGCCTGTACATGAGGAATTTTCACACTGCCTCAAGTTTTCTTTGTTAGAAATATAATCAGCTAGGCTAGAAAGTTCTTTCCAATTTTGACTGTATTACATTAACTCCCAGTCTTCTAACTTAAATGGAGGAAATGGGCACATAGATAATTGGCCTGAAGAAAATGAGGTGAGGCCACGAAGGGGGATGATGTGTGTGTGTGCAGGGAATAATACACTGTACATACAGCACTATATTAGTTTAAAAGTTTTACCAACTATTATATTTTATCAACTATTAAATACACTATGTAAATATAAAAATGTTAAACTACAAAACTCACAAAAAGTACTCAAGTGCGATTAGGTGCACCTAATTTTCTTCTTTGAGAGGGTTACTGGCCTAGTGGATGAAGGGGGGTGGGTGGGAATGTAGACATGATTTTAGTAAGGCTTTTGACCCAGTCCCACATGAAATTCTCCTAAGCAATCTAGGGAAGTGTAGTCTAGATTAAATTACTATCCGGTGGATGTACAACTAGGTGAAAGACCGTATTCAAAGAGTAGTTATCAATAATAGTGTTTTTAAGTAAATTACTTATTACAGACCATATATTGCCACCCTAACTCACAAGACTTGTACCTGGTTCTGGGTTGCGGTGACAGAACTGGTCCTATGGTTGTGACAAAGTATATGTATTTTGGCATCGGAGGAATACGAGCATAAGAACAGCCATACTGGGTCAGACCAAAGGTCCATCTAGCCCAGTATCCTGTCTTCTGACAGTGGCCAGTACCAGGTGCCCCAGAGGGAATGGACAGACCACGTAATCATCAAGAGATCCATCCCCGTCGCTCATTCCCATGAGGTGAGAGCACATTGTCTTAAAAAACAACTCCACCCCAAAAAACTTCAGGGTAGCCCCACCCTTCATAAGCAGTGCCTGCTTCCCTAATAGCTGCTACAGGCAACCTCACCCCAACAGAACAATTTGTTTCAGTGTCCATTCCCCTTGCCTCTCTTTCAAATTACACCACCTGCAACCCAACTAATGGGGAAAGGGACTATTTAGAAGGAGGAACATATGAAGTTCTCCGTATCTTGGTTCTACAGGTTTTAAAACATGGAGACCATAGTATTTCACGCCTAGTAATAGAAACAAAAGCACATTGATGTTTCAAAGGAAGTAACATGATCTTTTAACTCTTTGATTACTGTGGGTCTTAGTTAGCATTCTTGAATAACCCAGGTATTGTTGATACTTTGCAATTGTAGTGGCATCCATTAAAAAAATCCACATTTCCCAACACTTGCTTCACCACAGTATCTGACCTACCAGTTATTTCCATACACTTAGAATGGGGAAATAACTGTGGTATGTCAGGTACTGTAGCACAGGGAGTGTTAGGAAACACATTGGCATTTTTATGGTGGCTGTTGTCCTGGGCTAAATTCTCCTGTGCCTGAGTGGAGGATTTGACCCTTTGAAGTGCCTTCAATTTGGAGATCTCAGAATGTGAAAAATTTAATTAAAACTTAATATACTCCTGTGAGGAAGGTTATGTACAAAATGGATCAATTGGAGCAAAAACAGGTTTAGTGATGTGCCCATAGTCACTAACACAGCTGGGGATAAAAACTAGGACTCCTGATGCCCAGTCCTTTGCTCTAATTAAATAGCATTCTTGAATGCTGAACTTAGAGTAAGTAAGTTTGTAGTCAGACCAACTGCTTGCTGGATCCATTACTGCAGCCTGCTGCTCCTTTGTGAGTTCTCAAATGGGAAAGAACATGCTGCAATATTTTTTTCTGATCTGCACTTTGACTTTATGGAATTTGCAGAGAATAAAAATTAGAACATGTATATGTGGCATCTGAAAGCAAAAAAAGTAATCCCTGCCTTTCCCTTATGTCATGAGTTTATTGTTTAATTTTTCAGGCAATGTAAAATCTGTACGTGGCACATCGAAAGCAGAGAGAGGTGTTTCATTAGTGTCTGCTTTCTGATGTATTGTGATCTTGATCGTTTGAGAGTAATGGGAAATTCAGGGCATTTACAGATGGATTTGGATGTGGAAGAAGTGGAGCAAAAATAGATGTAATATAAAATACACAAGAGGATTATAAATCCCTATGCCTTTTACCAGCAGACTTAACTAGGGACGTACAAAAGTCACTTCACTTTGCTTGATGCCATACAAGAGAACAACTAGTTTAAAGTATACAGCTTTCTACTCTTGTGGATGGATTAAGTCATACTAGCTTTTTTATTTTTATTTTTAAATAAGAGATGATCTTTGGTTATGGATGTTGATTTTACAGGTCAGTGTACAAATGTAATAAGATCACTGTGCCCTGGCACCCCAAAGGTCTGAGGGTTCATGTTATAGAATCATAGAAATGTAGGCAGGGACCTCAAGAAACCATCAACTCCAGCCTCCTGTGCTGAGGCAGGACCAAATAAACCTAGACTTTTCCTGACTAGTGTTTGTCCAATCTGTTTTTAAAAACCTCCAATGATGGGGATTTCACAACCTCCCTTCAAAGCCTACCCTAGAATTTATCTACCCTTAGCATTAGAAAGTTTTTCCTAATATCTAACCTGAATCTCCCTTGCTGCAGATTAAGCCCACTGCTGCTTGTCTTGCCTTAAGTGTTCTTAAAGAACAAATGATCACCATCCTTTTTAGATCAACCCTGAGCAGTATTCAAATATATCTTCTTTTCTCAAGACTAAACATGCCCAGTTTTCCACATAGGTCATGTTTTCTAAGCCTCTTATCATACTCTTTCCAATTTGTCCACATCTTTCCTAAGGTAAGGTGGCCAGAATTGGATGCAGTACTCTAGCTGAGACCTCCCCAGTGCTGAGTAGAGTGGGACAATTACCTCCCTTGTCTTACATACGACCATCCTGTTAACCCAGAACAATATTAGCCTTTTTTGCAACTGTTGACTCATATTCAGTTTGTGAGCCACTATAACCTCCAGATCCCTTTCAGTACTAGCCAATTATTCCCCATTTTGTAGTTGTGCATTTGATTTTCCTTTTTAACTGAAGTACTTTGCACTTGTCTTTACTGAATTTCTTCTTGTTGAATTCAGACCAGTTCTGCAAATCGTCAAGGTTGTTGTAAATTCTAATCCTAACCTCCAACGTGCTTGGTGGCATCTTCACCTTTTATAATCATACTCTCCACTCTATTATCCAAGTCATTAATGAAAATATTTAATAGTACTGGACCTAGGACTGAGCCCTGCAGGACCCCACTAGATACAGCTTCACAGGTTGATAGCCAAACATTGATAACTATTCTCTGAATACAGTCTTTTAACCAGTTTTGCACCCACCTTATAGTAATTTCATCTAGACTACATTTCCTTAGTTTGATACAGTCATGTGAGACTGTATCAAAAGCCTTCCTTAAATCAAGATATATCCTGTCTACTGCTTCCCTCCTATTCACTAGGCCAGTAATCCTTTCAAAGGCTGGTTTGACACAATTTGCATGGATTTATCAAGACATGCTGGCTATTCCTTATAATTCTGTTATCCTCTATGTGCTTACAAATTGATTGTTTTAATAATTTGGTCCAGTATCTTTCCAGGTATTGAAGTTAGGCTGACTGGTCTATAATTCCCCAGGTCCTCTTTGTTCTCCTTTTTAAATATTTGCCCTTCTCCAGTCATCTGGGACCATACCTGTCCTCCCTGAGTTCTCAAAGATAATTGCTGACAGTTCTGAGGTTGCTTCAGATAGTTCCTTAAGTATCTTAGGATGGATTTCATCAGGCCCTGCTGACTTGAATATATCTAACTTATCTAACTATTCTTTAACCCTATTTTGGCTTCCATTCCATCCCCCTTGTTGTTAATATTATTTGTGTTGACTATGTGGTCACAATTAAACATTTTATTGAAGACTGAAGCAAAATAGGCATTAAGCACCTCAGCCTTCTTGATATTATCAGTTATTAGCGCTCCTTTCCTGCTAAATAGAGAACCTACAATTTCCTTTGTCTTTCTCTTGCTCCTATTGTATTTAAAGAACCTATTATTGTCTTTTATGTTCCTTGGTAGGTGTAACTCATTTTGAGACTTAGCTTTTCTGATTTTGTCGCTACATGCTTGTACTATTCTTTTGTACTCCTCCTTAGTAATTCATCCATGTTTCCATTTTTTTTAGGATTCCATTTTGATTTTCAGGTAATTAAGGAGCTCCTGATGGGCCATACTGGCCTCTTACTATTGTTCCTATCTTTCCTTTGCATCTGAATAGTTTTCAAGTGTGCCTTTAATGTTGTCTCCTTGAGAAACTGCCAGCTCTCCTGAACTCTTTAGTCCTTTCATTTTCTTTCCCTGGAACTTTACCTACCAGTTCTCTGAGTTTGTTAAAGTCTGCTTTTTTTGAAGTCCATTGTCCTTATTCTGTAGCTGTCACACTTTCCTTTCTTTATATCATTTCATGATGACTTTCATCCAAATTGCCTTCTACTATCTGATTTGCTACCTATTGGTCCCAGTTGGTCAGAATCAAGTCTAAAATGGCTGTCCCCCTGGTTACTGCCACCAATTAAAAAGAAAAAAAGTTGTCCCCAATAGATTCTAAGAACTTACTGAAAATTTTGTGTTTTGCCATTTTACTTTTCCAACAGATGCCTTGGTAGTTAAAGTTCCCCAATACTACCAGGCCTCGTGGTTTTTGTTTATGTCAGAAAAGATGCATGGACAAGCATGCTCAAGCATTGTAATGTCTTCTCAAGTGGCCAAAGACTTTTACTGTTTTCCTTTCCCTCTTTTGAAGATAGAAACTTTCTCCTGGATAGTCAGTGAGCTCTTAATCTTCTTCAGATTAAGAGTCAGACCCAAATCATAGCTGTATTTCAACAATATACTGTTAATTTAAGAAAGGATCTTATTTTATTTATTTCTCTATGTGTAGCCTGCACAAAGCCTGTCTGTGAACCCTAATTAACAACATCAGAGACAGGTCGGTAGCAAATAGTTCTTTAGAAAATCCTCTTTCTTCTTTTCCAGGGTTGTACTTTGGAGCTCACATCTGTCTTATTTCTCCAAATCCTTTTATGATAGCCCCTCCTTCCCCCGAAAGTAGTTGGGACTTTCATAGTGAAGTTATCTGATATTTACAAATTCTTTTTCACTTCTCCAGTGTCCTGCATCATTATACCCCCCACATACATTTGTCCTGTTGTACTTTTGGGCTGTGCTAGATGCTTGCATGTTCCCAGGTAGAGGAGAGCTTGCAGATGCCTTGCAGTGCTGCAGTCCCACGTGTGGGGATCACACATAATGTTTTACACTCTGATGGAAGCCATGTAAAACTGGGTTAAATTTAGCCACCCCTCTAGAACTAGTAAAAATGAACGGATTATTTTGATTGAATGGGACTCTTGTTGGTAGTGTTTACTGTGTGCTAGTATTCTGTATAGCGTTCTAATTTTTATGGCAAGAAAAACAGGACAAAAAATTTAAGATCTATGTTCTGTAGTTGCTTTAGTGCAGTGACCCAGGGCAGCTATGTGGTACTCCTCACTCAGGGCCAACAGCATTATTATTATCTCACCCTTAAATACTGTGCAAATAGGTTAAAAAAGCATCACATGCATGAACTGAAGATATAAAAGGTGTTAAAGGATATTTGACAAATATGAATTCTAACAATAAATCATACTCTTCTGAAATATAATAAAAGTGTAACAGCTTTTGGAAGAGAAAAGGACTTAGGAAAAAGTCAGAAGAGTTTGAAGACTGAGCAGCTGATCAAATTTAGCACAAATCAATAGAAGGCCTTCCTAATTTTGTTATAGATTTCAAGTCAATATGTTCAATTTATCTTCTGCAATAAGTGTAGATCCAGGGATTTTCAGGCTTGAAACAGATGATTAATATTGGCATGCTGGAGCTGGTGTTTATAGCACAGAAATAAATATTTCAAAAGTAAGTTCAAGATACTGCTTTAAAAATTCCTGGATGTAAGCTTAAATAGGTTTAGTTTATCACAGCTCTATTGTGGAACAATACAATCCAAACTTTAAAGTGATTAAAT
This sequence comes from Chrysemys picta bellii, assembly GCF_011386835.1. Taxonomy (NCBI): domain Eukaryota; kingdom Metazoa; phylum Chordata; order Testudines; family Emydidae; genus Chrysemys; species Chrysemys picta. The sequence goes on along the minus strand of NC_088794.1, from coordinate 44,402,472 downwards.
GTGCTGTCAGGAATTATTCATAATACTGTGTGACTAGATCAGACACTTTTAAAAAAAATATTGCTGTTATGCCATTTGACCTTGTGTGAGTAGTCCCAGGGAAACTGTACCAGGGTGGCTTGTCCATGGGCTGGAGAGTTTGGGGCTAAACCAGGTCTGATTACAGGATGAGCCTCACCTGGGTTGAATCAGCTGCTCCCAGGATAAAGAGAGTAGGCAGTTGCTGGGAAGTTTGGGAAATTGTTTCTAGGGTGGTAGAGAGTCAGCAGGGGAAAAAGAGCAAGAAAGTAGGAGACATTTCTTCACATAGGGAGTCCTAGGAGAGACTCTGCCCAAGAAGCAGTGGAGAGATGCTGATAGGGAGGACTCTGGGGTGAGGATTGTGTGAATTTGTATTTTGTTTTGAAAGCCTTTGTGTTGGACTACTGGAAAAGAGCGACAGAACTAGGGCTGGGGCCTGCACAGCTTCTGTGTACCTGGGATCCTAGTTAATTAGTTCTCTTCTAGTGACTGTTTGAATTATTTTGTGAATTCTTAAGGGGCTCCTGAAGAAATGGGATGGCCAGAGGGGCAGTATTCACTATAGTGATCTCTCACCATGAGGGGGTGCTCAAGAGGTAATCAGAGGTCAGACATAAGGAAAAGTTTGCAAGTCTGTGACCTTTGTACTTGTTCTGCTTGGCTTCTTGTGCTTTGTTTTGTTTTTGCTAGCCCTATAATACCAGTGACTAGTGCCATGGTCTGCTGATCACTAGTGTAATATTAAATAATATGTCCCTGTTGTGTAGGAAAGTAACATTATCCCTACTTTACATTGGAGAAACTGATGCATAGAAGGCTGTGACTGCTTTTAGCATCAAGGGGAGTCAGCCCCAAGTTCTAATACCAAGTTCTACCACTTTCTGGCAGCTTACTTGTCTTGTGCTCTGATCCCTAGATATTTTCTTGACTAAATATGTAGGCAAACAAGGCTTTTGGCTGTTACAAAACTGGGGAGAAAACCTGGGGAGAGAGAACTTTAATTTTTTTCCATTTTATCATAGTTTTCCACAGAAGTATCAACTGCCATTGATGTATTGTCCAAACACCACTTTTGTCCAAGTAACTTGTACAGATGCACACTTTCAGGGTTCAAACACTGAATAACCAGCTTGTCAGCTATAGTGTTACTTTCATTCCTTCACACAGAGGCTTGGCATTGCCTACATGTCTTAACACACTGTTCTCCCGCCTGCCCCCTTCATTGCTTGTCATCTGGCACTCTTAGTAAGAGGGTCAAAGAATCTGTAGAGAATTTATGGGCTAGCTGCAAAGAACAAGACAAAATACAGATCACCTGAAGCATTTCTGGTTTGTCCTCCTATGTTTCCTTATTTTCTCTTCACTATGAACTGATTGTGAGATGCTGAACATTTCTTCTGTGGTGCTCCCCCTTTATCTCTTCTGCTCTTCATCTCAACTTGTTTTCCCTTCACCTTCTCTCTCCTCCTCCTCTTTTCTCCCCCCCCATGTTAATTACCCCACGTCCATAAGACTTGAATGTGCCATCTGTTTTTAAAACATTTATTTTATTCAATTTCTGTTCTGGACCCCAGATGTGGTGTTACTATGAAATTATGGATTGCGCTTATGCCACTAAAACAGTGGAAGGGTGTGGAAAACATTTCTAGATCTCATTTTTTTATGAAACAAAGTGGATTGCTGCGTATGACCTTTACATAGTTTTTGTCAAACTTGATTTATCCATGTTTTCACATCTTGCGTTATTCCATTTACTGTAATGGTCTTATCTGAGAATTATGTCCAGACATGGTGGAAAAGAGAAATCATACATTTGGTGTAAACTGGAGGTTATTTCTAAGGCTGTGAAATTTTTGAACTTGGTGAAATCTTGTCTGGCAAGATCTTGTCTGGTGAGCAGATGTATAGTTCTGAAAATATCCCGTGCATTTGCCAGTCTTGACAGTCCAGGGAATCAGATTTGTTAAAGCCATAGGAGACTGTGTGTGTCAAGGAATACTGGAAATCAAGAAGTGTTAATGAAAGGAACTTGAGCAGCTGTAACCCTTTTAAGAAGATAGAGCAGTCAGAGTTGCCTAATCCTGGCTTATTTCAAGGCTAGGGCATGTCAAATTAATAATCAAAAGGGGGAAAGAGGGGCTTACGTACCCATTCACAAACAGCAAAGCAAATGGATTACAAACTGTGTTTTGTAATACAATAGAATTTGCTTAACTATTACAGTCTTGTGGAAACTTGCCAAACTCTTACCCTAACTCTCAACAGGCTTTCATGCTTTACAACAATGCCCAGGCAAGGGATATAACCTATGCACAAGACCGGATTAAGATAAATTAGTGTGCAGTTATCTGCAGTAACACCCAGAGGTCACAAATGAAATTGGAGTCCCATTGTGGTAAACACTGTACAGACCCACAGTACTAGAAAGTCCCTGTTGTGGAGAGATTATGGTTTAAATAGACAAGACAGGCAAAATGTCAGAGATAATGATACTTCTTATCTGCATTTTATAGATAGGAAGATGAGGTACAGAGTGGTTAAGACTCTGCTTTTGCTGCATTGGAAGTCCTCTTTATTCACTGAAGAAGATGCTTGAATCTCCTTGAAGGAAATAGGACTTAAGTTCCTGGTTATATGCTTTATTGCATAAGCACTTTGATTTGGGGCCTAAGTGAATTGCTACGGTCACACAAGAAATCTGAGGCAGAACCAGGAATTGAGTTCGTATCTTCTCTGTTCCAGCCCAGTACTGTAACCACAACGCCATCCTTCTTCTTGATTCTGGAAGATACTGAGCACTCTGGTCCAGAGGTGGATTTACAGAGAAACACAGGGTGCCCTGGCAAGGTGCTCCCTTCCCCCCCCCGAACGACAGGGGTCCCCAGGGCCGGGCAGCTGCGGGGACAGAAGCTTGGTCCTGTCAGCTCCTGCTGTAGGCTCTGCCCCCACTGGCAGCCAAGCTCCCACCTCCTCCCCCAAGCGTGCTGCATTCCCACCCCTTCCCCGCCCTCCCAGTGCTGCCCCTGCCACCGAACAGATGTTTGCCAGAACTCAGGTCGCTCCAGGGAGGAGGGGTGGGGCCGCAGCATGCTTGGGGGAGTAGGCGGGGGTGAGGCCTTGGGGAAGTGGGTGGAATCAGGGCAGGCGGAGCAATGGTGGAGCCCCTGCACTCCCCCTATACATACCTGCTGTGAGCCGCTCTGGGCAGGGGGCTGGGAGCACCCCCATGACCCCAGCACAACCCCTGCCCCCTGTCCTGACTCCTGTACCCCCTCACTCTCCCCCTGATTTCTGCACCCCCCCCCACACATCCCCACCTCCACCCTGAGCACCAAACAGGAGCTCCTGCACCACCCCCCACATTCCCATCTGAATCCCTCACACCAAATGGGAGCTGCTCCAGGTAAGCACTCCACACCCCAACCTTTTGCCCCAACCCTGAGTCCCTCCTGCATCCTAACTCCTGGGCAGACCTTGCACCCTAACTCCCTCCCAGACCCTGCACCCCCAGCCCTGACTCTTGCACCCCCCTCACACACTCCCAGTCCTGACTCCTGCACCCCTCTCTCACATACCCTGCCCTCTCTGACTCTTGCACCCCCCCCATGTCCCCACCTGCATCCCTCACACCAAATGGGAGCTGCCCCAGGTAAGCGTGCCACACCCCAACACCTTGTCCCAGCCCTGAGCCCCCTCCTGCACGCTAACTCCTGGCCAGACCCTGCACCCCAACCCTCAGGCTGCTCCTGCATCATAACTTCCTCCCAGACCCTGCACCTCCAGCCTCGAGCCCCCTCCTGCACCCTAAATCCTGGCCAGATCCCACACCTCAATGCTTTTTTACTTAATAAAATGCTCTTATCCAAAGCGCTTTACAATAGTTAGCTAATGGTACAAACAATATTTGGAAAGATCATTAAGTAGTCTGCCGAGACCCTCAGCGACTTTTTTTTTTCAAGTGGTCTGTGGAAAAATAAGTGAGACTACAAAAACAATGAAGGTACCTCACTTTATTTTCATTTACTTCCTATTACTTATTGGAGGAGGAATGAAAAACGGGGGCAGGGAGATGAGAGAATGTTTGTTTGTTTTTTCTTGGTTGGGTCCCAAGGAGGGGCCCCAAAAATGAAGCTAAGCACAGGGCCCCACTAACTCTAAATCCGCCACTGCTCTGGTCCCAATCCAGCAAAGCACTTATGAAAGTACCTAACTCTAACCTGAGTAGTTCTATTTGCTTTGCTATGACTGTGCACATGCTCAACTTTAAGCATGTGCATAAGTGCTTTCCTAGATTCAAGCTCAGCTTCTTACAGGACTGAACTCCAGGAGATCTTATAACCTGATTCAGTGACCATTAAACCAACTCTAGATTTGTGCCATTTACTTTAATTAATTATTCCTTCTCTGAATCATCCTCCTTCTCCATAACATGAACATGCCATTTTCTTTAGTTTTCCTTCTTTTTTGAGCCTGAAACAATTTAATATTGTACAAGATTGCAAAGAGAAAAATATTGAGAGGCAACATGGAATATTTGGATGTCTAAACAACCTGATTCAAGGTCATAATAAAAAGCAGAAAAACACCACCTAACTGATGAGAAATTCCATAGGGAGAGAACTTTTTATTGTTCAATAAGCCTGTATAGAGAAGGAATTGGAATATGAACAATCTGGGAGACCAGGAACTAAGCTTATCGACTGATTGTATGGCCTCACTTGTACTTAATATGAAGAAAAAACACAAATCTACCAATAATTGATCTTAGTGTTCTTTTTCTGAAACAAAGGGTATTCAAATAGAGGCTTGTAGCAAACAACAAACCTTCATAAATGATGCATAGTCATGCTAGAAAATAGGTGCCGTTGTACCTGATTCCTCTTATGTTTCACTATTCCATTACCCAACCTCCTATGTCAGTGACAATACCTTTTTTCTTTTGTGAACTTCCTTCATTGTGTGTATGTATTATTGAAGAAGGCATCTAAAGATTGGATGGCAAATACTGTACGCAATGAATTTTTCAAAAGGCATTTGTTATTAGCATAAACTAGTTGGATTAAATGTTAATAACCACTGAGTGACTCTGCAACATTGAGAAACATATGTTCCCTCTGTGCTGCAAGGTTGGAAACTGGACCAAGGATGAGGCAGCTCTATAGACTAGGGAGAAGAAGTTAGGCTCTTTGCTAGTTTGGATGGAGCTTCTGAGCCTCCCTACATTATTCATCTCCTACCCCGCATCTTCACAAAGTAGTTGAGGGTCTCCTTGGGCCAGGAAGGAGAGAGAGAGATGCAGTAGTTTCCCCAGTGGCAGAGGAATATTAGCAGCTGAAGGGATTCTGTGCCAGCTTTTGGCACTCTTACTAAATAAGTATCAGATCAAAAGATTGATGGACTTTAGGTTAACAATTCCCTATTTAGAGGCTGGTCCAGTGAAGAAGCCAAAAGGGGGCCTGTGACAGAGAAAACATGTAATTAGATGTGTAAATATGTATCTATTAAACACTGATCTAGTAATAGGTAGCCAGTTGTGTGCACACCCATTTCTTCCCTCTTTTGCCCAAAAAATTAGAGTCCAGAATCTGATGAGTTGCCTTAATCACATTACAGAGCTGCCTGTAGTTTTGCGTTGACATAAATATTCAAAAGGGATGAATTGGGCCTTGCATTTCTTTTCTAAAATGGTACTTCAGAGTGTAAGAGCAACCTTGAGACTGCTTAAATTTACACTAGGGGCTAGGAATGCCCTTGTGTGGCATCAGATTATAATGAGTATAATGGTGGTTTAAAGCCATTTGTGTCCCACGTGAAGGGCTATTGTTACCAAGAGACCACGTCCCTTATGTATAAATGAGGACAGTGTTGTTCTCTTTGTTTGCTGCTAGGTAATGCTGCTACTTGTATTGCCAGCTGAGCCTCTGTAAATCTGTGATGGAAATTAATAGTTCTTAAATAAAACCCTGCAACCTGGGGTACATTCACCTAAGGATTAAGAGAGGGGAGCAGGTAGGCAATGAAGTTTGTTTGAATCCAAGGAATATTTGCTACTCCCTACTCTTCCTATTACCAATGGAAAGCTGTGTGTTACATGTTTGAAACCTGTATCAAATACATAGAGGGGGAGAGAAAAGAGTCTTAATTTTTAACAAAGTGCCAATGCATTCATCTGCTTCCTGGCATGTTTATTTCTTTGGCAATGGTGACTGTGTCTCACAGCTACTCCTTGATATTAGCTTTATAGCTACTCTTTCCTGTTCTCCCTCTTCAGTGGATAATGCAAAAATATTTGAACCTTCTGGGCTAAATAACTGCTAAGGAGTTGAGTGGATACCATCAATGCTCAGGCACTGTGGAGAGAGACTATGTGCCCATAGAAGGCATAATGCATTCTGGGGAGAGCATGCTGGGCAGTGGCAGTTACTACACCCACCTCTTCTTCCACAGTGCAGCTCTGCCAGTGCACAGGGAATGGGTGAGGGGAAGAGTCTGCTGAAAGCCTTACTGACTGCTTCAGAGGCAGCCATTGTGCACTCCCAACCACCATGTCTGTTTCAACACCTCTTGACTGAGATCATAGTGGCTCAGGGGGTAAATGCCTGGTTGTTCAGTGGCCCAATCTGAGCCTGTTTAGAAAACAGATCGCTGGGACAATGCAATGTCTAATCCACTAAATGACAGTAACACTTTCTGTAAAAGGTAATTTAGTGTTGCAACTGATGTTCTAGCCTGTACATATGTCAATTTAGTTTGGAAACAACTGTGCAGGGCAGCTGCTAGTGAGAAGCATGCTAGCTTCTCTGCTGGTTTTGTTCTGACTCCTAGAAACTGTCTTTTGTTATAATATAAAATTAAACATTTTGTTTCAGGCAATTCAAATATGACTTGTTCATCTTTAGTTAAATAATCTTAGTCTGATTAGCTTTTAGTCCCATATGCTGGACACGCTTGTAATCTCTTTGCAATGTGAGGTCAACAGCAGACTGAAATCCCAGTCTATAGCATAAGAAAAATATTACCTGCTATTACAGTTACACTTTGTATTTTGTTTCAGTTTTCTTCAATTAAGAGCAATTTTTACTAGGACAGAAATGAAAGTGACACTTACTAATTAAATATTAATTGGTTTTGAAGTTCAAAGTGACTTCTATGATCAAAAGCAGCAATCAGTGTTTTGCCAATTTTTATCATGTTTACTTTTGGATGAAGTGATTTTTTTCTTTTTAAAGAATGAGCAGTTTTTTTTTAAATTCAATTTTATTGATTGAAGTCACAAACATAATCCACAAGACAGACTAAAGATTAAAACAATTTAGTTATGCTGCATTTCCTCCATTTAATTTTTTAAAACATTTTACCAATTACATACCTGTCAAATTGTACTCCACTGTGAAAACAAACAAAACCCAAGGAAAAAAAATACGGTAACTTTGAAATAACTGATAGCAAGTTTGACCAGTAGTCTCTTCACCCAACACCTTCCCTAGACAACACAAGTCAGAGTGGATGCCTTTGGAAGGTATGGTTCAGTCAGACAGAAGTTACTGAGCTCAATACAGGGGTAACTGGGGAGGTCAGACAGATGCTCTAATGGTCCCTTTTGGCCTTAATCTGTTAATGTGTGACCCACACTCCCCAATACTTCAGCTTCACTAGACATGTAATCCTGTTTAAACTTGGTTTTTAACAACGGAGTTAGCTGATTTGATGCAGACTGGTCAGTGTTGTCAAACACACACCATGTTGACCATCATGTTAGTTTGCTGTGGACAAACCCCACTTGAACGTGTTTGTTCATGACCAGTTGATCTGATGCTGACCGTGACTTGTCCTTGTCCAAATTGCCCTATCACTCACTGCCTGAATATTTTGTCAGCTAACTTGATTGTTAAAGATCATGTTTAAATGTGATTAGATTTTCTAATGAAGACTCTTTCTCTCTGAGATGGTTTGGTCTCTATCTTGCTTCTAGGGCAGCACGGCTAATTGCTATCTGTACTGGGGCTGGATTGTAGCCAATCCAACCTATAATGAGAGAGTCTGTATTTTCTTTGGGGGTAGAATCTAGAAGCATTATAACCTTAATTTTTACAAATGTGGAGCTGAGGCACAGAGATTAAATGATTTGTCCAAGATCACTCAGGAACCCTGTGATAGAGTTGGAAACTGAACTCAGATTTTTCAAGTGCCAGGCCAGTGTCCTGATGACGAGACTAATCTTTTCCCCCAGTGATAAAGAATTATTCTGTGAAACTTGTTTAAAGCGGGAGCTATTTCCTCAATCTCTTCCAGATTTAGATTTGTCATTTTATGATGATTCTTATCCTGCATAGATGAATGGAGTAGCAGAGACCTAAACTTTTATTGCATATGTTCAAATGTTTGTTTAATGCTTAACTCTAAATTCCTAGTTTTTTAATGGTGGCTTTTTGATTAACTACAAAATTCTTATAGGATTTTCCCCCCCCTATTCTTGAAGAATACATGAGGCACTTCTTAAATTCCAATCTATTGTTTGGAGCAATGTTGCAGTGGTGGCTACCAGATAGAGATGGAGAAGACCTAGAAAACTAACTCCTGTATGAATTACAACTGGTGAAGCAAGCATATGGAAGCAGGAATGGTCTGAGATAGCTAAAATCTTTTTTTTTTGTTTTCCACGATCAGAATCTAATTCATGTGTTCAGTGCTAAGCTTTTTCAGATCAAGGATCTATACTGTCAAGCACATACAACATGCAGGGTTTCAGTTACTGCCCCTCCTTTTGCCTCAAAAAGCAAAGGGATGTGAGTGCCGATAGGGCAATCATCATCTTAGTACAAACACAATTGATTTATTTTTCAGACACAAACTCTCTTATTGCAGATCAGTTTAGATGAAATGTTTCTCTGCTTTTTATGGTAGTCCACATACTGGAATAAAGAGTTTATGGCTGCTGGATTCTGGAATTAGTTACATCCCAAGAAGTTGCTGGACTGGCAACCCAACCTCCACACCTCCAAACACCTTTTTACAAAAACTGAACTACTTTGTTTTATTGAATAGACATAACATCCACTTATTATTCTAAAGCTTCATATGTTTTGGAGATTTGCCCACATTACAGCCATCATTGGCTAGTTTTTGATGTAGCTGTGGCAGTATATTCCCCCACCAGAATAGGGACTTGAATACTACAGTGATGGGCAGCAGTATAAAACCCCGAGATAGTGTAGGCAGGCAAAGCAGCTACTAGCATCAGGGAAGCTTACCTCTGCTTGAAAGAAGAGTAGGCTGTACCTCTGCACGTAGTGGCAGTTACATCAGTGATTGGTCACTGATGGCTGCGATCCAGGGCAGAACCAAATCTAAATCTGCAAGAGTTCAGAACAGTCTATGTACAGCTGAGATGGTCATGTTGCGAGGAAAAAGGGAAAAACCTGCAGTAATTTGAAAAATAGCAATTAACCCTTGGTCTTTGGCTTATTTGATCTACAGCATCTTGAGAAATGCATTATTTAGGGTTTTGGTCTGATTTCTTTTTTCCCCTAGCACTGTGCCAGTCCCAGATCCCCATGCAAAATGAGACAAATGAACTTAACATGTCAATACTAAGGAAGTGGCTTCCTTAGAAATGGTAACCATATGAAAGCTATAAATGCTGAAACCCAAAAGCTGACTTAAATATATGGATGCGGGCACAGGACAAAGAGAGAAATAGGATGTGTTTACCCACTAAAGGAAAATCAAGCTGCTTCTAGGCAGTTGGCTAAAACACAAATAAAATAAGAATTCCTATAGATAGTGCTTGAAAATAAGGACTATGTGAAGCTCTTGTTACCTGTGAACATAAGGAATCTGGAAGAGTTTATTACAATTGCTAGTTTCATACTTAATCAACCTTATAGCTCGAGACATTTAGGGGATGCATTTTCAGGAATAGCTTTCCTTTGGGTGGTGTCATTTGTGCCTGTAGTTTTATACCCATCGATCATTTGTGGGTGCAAATCTGAGTTGTTGGCATGGGTGGTGGGTACTATAGGCTGGGAGAGGCTGTGCATCCCCAAACAGCCAGGCGTGGCCCTGCCCATACTCTGCCCCCAGATCCCCTCCTCCTGTTTCCACTCCACATGGCCACTCCAGTCTCTCTGTGAGGTGGCCCCGGCTCGGGCTGTACCAATTGCCCTCCCAGCGCTCATGAGCTTGGGGGAGGGAGGGCTGCAGTTGCACCGCCCACCCTCCCGTCGCACTGGGGCCATGCCACCTGCTCCAGGGCTGTGGGGGGGAGGCTGGGGGCACTCTGGGGCTGGGAGGGGCTAGCCTGGGGTGGTGGCTGGAGGCTGCAATGGGGGAGGGCTCAGGGCTCCGGCAAGGGGTTCGGAAGGGGTGGGACTTCAGGTGGAAGGGACGGGACTGGGGGCTAGTCTCCCCCAGCCAGCAGTTCACATCCCCTCCTCCTCTATGGTAGTTGAGCTTTTTCTCTTCTATTCCATTCTATAGTGGTGGTTATACCACACTCATCACCATAGTATCTGAGTGCATTCCAGTAGTTTAAGCAACATGACTACACGTCTGTCATGTGGTGTTTGTTCGCTCATCTTCTTGCCAGAGGAAGAAGCAGGTGGAATGTCTTATTTTGGACACTCTCTCTCTATATATCTGATTACAGGTGCAAATAAGTTATACAATTACTCAAATGTGTGTGTCCACAATTTATCTTGTAGGTGCAAAAATGGAAATACAAATCATGCCTGTAAACAAGAAATGCTGGCTTTAGCCTACCTGAAAATATAACCTAAAATTTATACTGGATAAAACTTGGGTGCCACACTGCACTAATCGGTATTGGGACTAAATGACTTACCATGTTAGTTTTAATCTTCAACTTCTATAATTCTGCTACCTTCAATACACATGCATAATTTCCTTAAAGGGGGGAAAAATATAACAGTTCTACTCTTACTACTTTGAGTTCTACTAATTGCCCTTTAACTCTCACATATGAATTTCAACCCTTTTCTGCTGTTTTTGTACTGTCCCCAGATCTTGCTGTAGCCTGATAAACTGATGTACAATAAATATTCAGATTTATTAAGATTCTTTATTAAACAGGGATGTTTGGTCCAATTAAAACATATATTGTACTAATGAATGTAGATGATGAAGAGGGCCTGTAGGCTACATACAGTGTTATACACAAGCGTACATAGTTTCCGATTTCGCCTCAAGATTTGAGTTCTTAGGGCTAGCAGGACCTGGAGGAATCAGGGAAATGACATATTCAGCCTTCAGTGAGAGGGAGAAACTTGTATCAGCTTCAAGTGACCTCCTCCCTTTGGCTAAAGGAACAGAATGGATGGCACTTCAATATAACTGCTTCAATATAGGGCCTTTGCGGGAGAGGATGGACAACAACAAAGGCATAGTGGCACCACTCTTTTAAACAGCCTTTGAAAAGTGTCACACATCTCACATGAGGTGCATTTGGTAGCCCTGTCATACCCAGGATAGCCTCATGTTTTATGTGGTATCAGATGGCTACAAGGAAAGAAAACTGCAGTTGGCTATCACACCACAGCCCACTGTGGCACTATGTTCAGAGAGCCAGGCAATCTCTCTGCTTCTCCTCTATCTGCTCCCCAAAGAGGTGGAGGTAACCACTGGTAGGGAGCAAGGGGCAGGGACACAATGGGGGCAGGAAATGAGGAAACTAAAAGATATCCTAATATATGAGGGCCCAGTCTGTCTTAAACCACAGACACTTACAAGGGAGAACAGCAGCAGGCTGCAAAAAAACCAGATGCCTGGCTTCCATCTTAGCCTGTGGTGGAACTCTCAACACGCTACATAGGCTTCTGGTGGCTAAACCCAGAACTGCAAATATGGTAATTATCATTAAAAATGGGGAGAGGATAAGGAGTGTTCCAGATTCCCCCACACCTCAGCAATCTCCAAGCCTCCTGTTGCCTCACAATAACCTCCCCTTAAGACTGTCTCTCTTCCTCACCCACAACAACCCTCTCAGATTCTCCTCCCCCACCTACTCTCACACAATTCTCCCATGCTGCCTCTAGCTTCCCTTGCCCCAATAGTCCCTCTTTCACACTCTTTCCTACAGCATCCCTTTTCCCCATCCTCTGAAGCCCCAGCTCCCCTTAATATCCACTCGCTTCTGAGGCATGCAGGGAATTGAATCTTGCCTCCCCCGCAGCTGCTGGGGAGTCTGAGGAGAAATTCAGTTACATTCACTCCATCAAGAAACTCATCAGCTCTGTTAAAATCAATAGTAACTTCTGAGTTAGAATATTTGAAACAGCTCCTCAGTTGCTAGAGGGAAGATCAGTAAACACTCTCTATAGAAAGTCCTGTGCTACCTAGTAGAAAGTCTGCTCCAGTTAATTACAAACCACCAGGCAAGCTTTACTGTTGAAGCAGTGGCTGTTCAGTATAAATGTATTAAATTCCCTTCCACCAAGTTCTAGCTGGACTAGTTCTAGGAATGTTGGATTCTTCGTGGGATAATTTATTTAGGTTGATCCTCAGCAGTTTAGAGAGAGCAACTGATATTGAAAACTATCCAAATTTAATAGTAATATTAATATCTATGGATGCCATAGGTGCCAATCTTTTGAAGGCAATCCATAGGGACACTTGGAAGGAAACACAGTGATGTGTGTATATAGTTGAAATGCACTAGAAATGGGTATTTTTGGGAGGTGATGGGGTAGAACAGAATGATAAAGTTAAAATGTTTGCTTAAGATATGGATTTTCCCTAGGAAAAAAGGACACGTGCATCTATACGTGCTATAAATAATTAGGGGCTTATCTTTATTTCTAGGAGTTAATTTAGTGGTCAAAATTTGCTCCAGGCTAAAACTTGCAATATAAGATCCACATGTAAGCACTTAAAAAACAAAACAAAACAACGGCATGAAAAACAAGGAAAGTCGTTTGGAATGTAAAAATCATTAAAATACTGGCTTGATGCGTTTTGCCCTTCTTTAAGGCCAGTATGGTTTGGGATTTTCAGTGTGGGTTTTTAAATGACATTTAGCATGCTAACTGTGGCTGACAGATGCTCACGTTGTTGCTAAAATCGCTGCCTTGGGATAGGAGTGGACTGACTCAGTCACTAGCTGAGATGTTACAGTAGAAGTATAGAATACAAGAGACTTGTCTCTTAATACAGACGATACGCCCCCGCCACTTCAGACCTGAACCATGTTACTTTTCAATGTAGATATCTTCCTGTAAGCCCTCTCTCCCCCAAGTGATCAAGAGCAGTTAGGCACCTTCTTACCTCCAGTGCTTAATTTATAATGAAAGAGGTGCCGGGACTCAAGCAATTTTTTTACTTACATAACTGCCATGCCAAGCCCACGGGTGTCTGGACTATGATACTGCCAAGCCTAGAGGTGCTGGGCTCAGCCCTGGCACAAATGAAGCCATTTGTTTAGTGGGAATTGAGATTCTGCATTATTGCCCATTTAGGATTTTTCTTTTCTTTTTCCATTGACGTTATTCTTTCTGTACGTTGTTGGCAACTAAATATAGCCAGACCCAGTCATTTAGTAAATTAGGGAGACAGCCTAAAATGGGACAGGCAGTATTGTATAATTAGAGACATCTTATTATACAGATATAGGAGCTTTGCCATTAGCCTCAACGTTATGAAAGCTAGAGAACAACTTAGTTAAAAATCTTGAGAAAAGAAAACTTATAGTAACAAGCAGAGCTTGACAATCATATTAATCAGGGGTGTGCTAAACATCAACAATGGAGTCTGTTCTGTATATGGCATGGGTGCATCAGCCCCTCTGCCTCCACTAATGTTAATAGGAACATTTGTTACATACCCACATGGAATGGAAAAATTTAATCCTACTTTGTACTTGTATAGAACCTTTCAAATGAGAATGTTAGTGTTTTACAAACATTGATTAATTATGCCTTAAGTCTCTTCAAAATAGGGTAGATGAGAAATAATATACCTATTTTAGCAATGAGAAACTGAGGTATAGCAGTGATAAGTGCTTTGCCCAGGGACACAGTGAATCATTAGCAAAGCTGGGAATAGGATTTGTGAATGCTCTGAAAAGACTGAGTTCAGCACGCCCCTTCCCCCATTGAGTCAGGAGAAGGTGTAGACTAACCCCAATCTAAATAATCATTTTAAAAAGCTATACCTGTGCTTTTGAAAATGTTTACATGCTGTATTATTGGTTAGATTCTCAGCTGAAATTCTGTGGCAGAAAATAGCTAGAAAGGCAGAGTAATTGGTCAATTGACGATTTGCCCGGCATAGGGAAATCTCTCTGATCTCCTTTTGGGCTGCATGTTCTGTGCTGAACCTCCATGAGTCACAGCACAGAATCACTCTTCCTGTGAGCACAGTCCAGTTTGAAAAAGGACTACATAGAACACCTAAACAGCTCCCTTTCAAAACTGGTGTATAGTAACTGAATGTGTAGTTAGTCTTTTAAACACAGTGTTTGCATATGCAAATCAGTTATTTACAATTAAATCTTAATCACTTAGTTGTCCCATAGATCACTGTGGACATCTGGGGCAACTTCAAAATTAGGTAAATAATAGGTTAATCATTGGATGGAATTTTTGTGTGAAATAAATAATTAAAAATGTGAAGTCTAAGGCTGTCTCTCTCTCTTTCTATGGTGTTTTTTGTTTTTCTGTACAGCACTAAAAATGTACATGTTATGAAAAACTTACCAGATGAAGAGTGAGTTTGCAATTTGGTTCCACTCCAATGCCTTTCAGGCAGGTAGCTTACTAAAAACAGTAACTGTAGAAAGCTTCAGAGGATCGTCAAATTTAAAAAAGCTAACTCGGAAAGCCACTTCCTCATGCACTAGAGGACATGTCAGCAGATATAGGATATGTTTAGTCTCAGAGTAGTAAAAAGAACAAGGAAGACATTGTGTGGACAGCATAATTTGGAGAAAGCCACTTCACCGATTGGAGGAACAGTGCATTTTGCTAAGGTCTAGTAACAGAGTTACTTGGAAATGAGGGGCTTTTGAAATTCTGGAGATGCTAACTGAGCACCAGCTCCGCAGTTAATGTACATGTGCATAGCTCTATTGAAGTCAGTGGTGCTGTGCTGGTTTACTCTAGCTGAGGATCTGGGCTGGGGCTCCAAACTGAACTCATTGCTCCTGGTAGAGCTAGAGACTAGAATGAGAGAAATCCTTCCTAGAAGGAAAAACCAAGAGGCAAAATAATAAACTATCCACCAAAAATAAATATTTGAGGACCATTCAGGTCCAAAGCACTCTTAGGGACAAAGTTAGAGACTGGGAGCCCATTGGTGTGACAAGCAGTTTTGGACTCATTCTGCTACTCGGAACAACAAAATGCTAGCACAATTCACAGTAGTCTTATTTAGCACAAGCCAGGATTAAGTTAAGTATATCCATATGGATAACCAGACTGTGGAACCCTTACTCACCTTGGTGACTGTTTGCTCACACAAATAGTCCCATTGAAATGAATAGCTCTACTTGCAGGAGTATGTGCCCACCAAAGATGTTAGTACTCTACCATCATGGCCCTATGTAAAAATAACAATGAAGTGGATAGAGAAATTAAACAGCCCAGACTTTGTGTGGTTTTTTAACATCCACCCTTGGACTGGTGAGTGAAGCCAGCTACAATAGTAGTTTTGTGGTTTGTTGCCCCAGTCACTGGACACCTTGTCATTTTTCTGGCATGAACAGATGCAACTCCCATTAAGTCAATGGGAGTTGTGCCTGCTTATGCAGTTGCTGAATTTAGCCAGCTACCTACAGCAAAATTAAATGCATTAACAGTTCAGCCAAAGGCAAAGTGTTCTTCCATATGATTGCCTGAAACCCATTCTACAGCCCTCCACCCTCAGAAGCATGCATGCTTGGCTTGGGCTTGTTAATGGTTTCCTCTTTATCAGTATATTAAAATCCAGAAATAGTCAAACATTTGCTATCCTAATTTATTCTGTGTGACGGTTACATTGTGAAAAACAGATTTCCTGCACCTCCCTCCGAAGCTCCATTGGTTGGATGCTGACTTGGAATAAGTGTCTGCAAAAGGGAGTAAAAACCACTGTTTATAGCCCTAGAGGAGCTATCTTGGATACAGGTGCAGAGGAATCGGCAGGGCTACTTATCCACTTACTCCCTTCTGCAGAGCAAGCGTGTGAAGGCAGGGCAGGGAGTGGGCAGAGCCTTGGTTCTAGCCCCTCTACTTGCTGGCCACAATAGCTGAATCACTGTGTGTAATGGTGGGAATTGCAGTTTACTTGAGCCACCCCCAGCCTCCCCAGGAGCAAGAAGGAAAAAGGGGAAGAACTGTGACTGACAACATCCCTTGCTCAGCATCTAAAGTCCTGATCCCAAAGGAGCAATCCTTCTAGGTCAATTTAGGGTTCAATAAAAGCCACAGAACTTGTTCAGAATTTTTTTCTTTCATCTGAGGTATTTTTTTTTCTTCCCCCCCGGAACCTCCTTCATTTGTGAGCCAAACAAAGTTGACCTTTTCTGAGATTTCACAAAGGAAGTTTTTGTTCTCTATTTTACAGAGTAAAAATGTTCAAAAGTGCCCAAATGATTTAGTCTCATTTTCAGAAGTGATATAGGACATTTAAGAGTCTAATTCTCACTGAAAATCAATAAAATGTAGGCTCCTAAGTGTCTGTCGCTTTTGAAAATGGGACTTAGACTCCTAAGGCACTTGGATTAAAATTTTCAGAAACATCTATGCATTTATTATTTTAAAATGTTTATAATAAAGCAATGATCTAAGACAATTATTAGAATCCTTTTTATACTATGGCATCTTATTTTTGGAGTGGGTAGAATTTATAATACAGAAACAGAAGTCACAACATTTCAGTGTTATACAGTGTTTACAGTAATAATCTGATGCTGACAACTATTGTGGAGTGTATTTATTTGGCTATGGATTAAACAATTGATTCTGAAAGATTGAAATCCCCCCCCAGTTCCTTGCACACTTCTGTTTTGTCATGACAAGTATTACAAAATAAATACCACACTTCCTTTCTTCTAATTGAATAATTTACTGTAAATAGCTGTCATTTACTTTGAGCAGTAGGGGAACATTAGCCAAATGGATGTGAGTAAGTCATGGCTTTAATGTGTTAGAGGGTCTAAAATGGAATCAACTAAATGGGACCATCAATACAGCATGCTGAATTAAGTCATAAGCACTTAAAACTTCAAATCCTCTTTCTTGTAAATTACATATTCCCTCACTGAAAAGGAATCCAGAACTCACTTAAAATATGGCATCTTTGTTTCAAAGCTTTTTGATGAATAAAAGAGTACAATTTATGTGACATGACTAGTAGATATAACAGTGTTTTGGATTTCCCTCATTGCCTTTCTTCCTCAGTAGCAAAAGCATTCTTGCTTGTAAGCAGCTACTTGTGCTGACTAATATTGGCTGGATTCCCTAAGAAGAGATGTGCAGGTAATAAAATCTTACCTTGACTTTTATGGACATCTAACAGGCTAATTATCTGCAAAGTTTCAGGTTGTGTTAGTATGTGTGAAAGAACCTAATACAAGACAGGTCCCAGTCAATTTACTTAAGTCTTGCCATGCAAGGAGTTTTGGATCCAATTTAGCTCCTACTGAAGCCAATGGCAAGACTTGCAGTTGCTTTAATGGGAGATCAGAATGGCTTCCCCCATCCCTCCAAACACAGGCTTCTGGTTTCCAGTGCAAATACCATGAGAGGCTGTTCTTGTGGTATTTTCAGCTAGAACTGGATTCAGAAATTTTAGCAATCTCTAGGAAGCCTAAGCAGGAGAAGCTGGAGTCAAACAGAATTCTGAATGATTTGGCCAGAATTCCTCTGAGGGCTCTGGACCAAAAGTATTAAAGAACTTCACTCAAAATTCAGTTTAAAATTCTGAATAAGCCATAAAACCATATGTAAAAGTCTTTAGGTGCGCAGAAACATCGGAATTACCATAACTGATCAGACTCAAGTCCACTTAGTCCAGTATCTAGCCTTTAACCATTGCAAGTACCAGATGCTTCAGAGAAAGGTGTAAGAACACTGAGGTAGGAAGATGTACATAAGGCCTCATCCTGATCTCTAATAAATAGATTGGCTTTAAGCCCTGAAACATGAAGTCACTATCCTTTCCAATTTTTATCATTTTAATTGTGATAACTTGGGGTATTCTTATTCATGATCCGGTTTGAATCTTGCTACGTTCCTGGCATCAATAACATCCTGTGGTAATGAGTTCCATGTCTAATTACTCACGGTGTGAAAAAACATTTCCTTTGATCAGTTTTCAATTTCCCATCTTTTCATTTAATTGTCCCCTTGTTAATATGTTACAAGACAAGGAGAACAGAAGTTCCTGATTTAACTTCTCTCTACCATTCATTATTTTAGATACTTTTATCATCTACCCTCTTACGTCTTTCTACAGTGAACAATCCATTTTTTCAATCTTTTTTCATAAGTGAGTTTTCTCATGACACTGATCATTTTCATCTCCTGTTTCTTAACCCCTCCTAATTTTTGCATTAAAACTTGGTCAATTTTGAATAAGTAGTAAAACATATTAAACTGATGTCTGTGGACTTCCTGTGACCTGCGGGGGGGGTGGGGGGGGAAGGATGAAATTTTGGGAAAAAATATCATGAACTATTCTCTTAGCTCTGATGTGCAATACTACTATGTCATTTGGGCAGTGAGAAAATAGAATTCTTTAGGAGAGATGCCTGAGTACTATCACTTAGTGTAGGAGTATAGAGAGGTTAAGTAACTTGCTCAAGACCACATAGTAAATAGTGTCAAAACTAGGAATAGAGTTTTAAGATTCCTCATTCTCAGTCCCTAGCTCTAACCATTGACCCATGTTTCCTGTGGTTGACTTTCTTTCTTTTTTTCCCCTTTCTCCTCCTTGTTGATTTGCCTTTTCCAGCTGAAACTCCCCAGGTTCTGCTTTTGAGCTGCTTTCACATTTATTGGATGAGTCATGAGTCAAAAGCTCTGACTAGTAGTTGCATCATGAGTAATGCTTACCTCTTTCTTTGGCTCTCTTTTAGAGGGCATTTTAATTAAAAGAAGAATCAGTTTTTGCTATTTTAATGGACAGTTAGATGGCTGAGTCTCAGAACTGATTTACGTTTACCACTGCAGTAGCTTTAATGTTTTCTTCAGATTAAGGATATTCTCTTTTTTGCTAGGCTTTACAGGTCATAGCTGTCTGTTTCTGTTTTTTTTTTTAAATCAGTAAGGACCAGAAATACCATGTGACAGCTGAAAATATTACCAATCCCATATGCACAATGGGGTAAATCTTGAAGCTTTTAGTGAGGCAAAAAACATTTAAGTCCATGGAAATTTTGCATGAGTTAGGACTGAGTAAAATGGAATAATGACTTCTAGATTTAATCAGTTGCACTTCTGATTATTCTTTTATCTTTAAACTAGGGACCAAAGGTTGTGTGTTTTGTTTTGTTTTTGTTTTTAAATCTAGATACGCTGGAGAGTCAACACAATAACTTATAACAATTACACTGGTCTACAATTTTTCAGAAGTCGTCTGCTTCAGAGATAAAATGTGCTATTTATTATGTATTTTGATGTGCTGAATTCAAATATGACAAGTAAAACAACTGATTGGCTATTGTTTCTAAGATATTTAAGTTTTTACATTTTATGTCTATGTACATTGTGTAGATAGTAGAGTTTTAATCATAAATTGTAAACCTAAGTCTTTTCATGTGTTTATGGTTGCTTTACATGATAATATTTCACCTGTCCTGTTTATGTAACACTTTAAAAATCAGCAAAAGGGTTATATAAATAAAATTTATTATGAAACAAAAGGCAAAAAACTATTATGTACATAGTTTAGTCCTATTCAGTGTCTACTCGGCGCTTCTTGGCTTGTCTCTTGTATTCATTAAATGGAGCATCTCTTGTCACCGTCCAGCAATAGTCTGCAAGCATTGATGGGCTCCATTTGCCCTGATAGCGTTTCTCCATTGTTGCAATGTCCTGGTGAAATCGCTCGCCGTGCTCGTCGCTCACTGCTCCGCTGTTCGGTGGAAAAAAATCTAGATGAGAGTGCAAAAAATGCCTTGGTTGCAGCATCTCACTAAAGAGACTTTTGTATGCCTTGAGGAGGTTTTCCACCAACAACCTGTAGTTGTCTGCCTTGTTGTTTCCGAGAACATTTATTGCCACTAACTGGAAGGCTTTCCATGCCGTCTTTTCCTTGCCACGCAGTGCATGGTCAAATGCATCATCTCGAAGAAGTTCACGAATCTGAGGACCAAGAAAGACACCTTCCTTTATCTTAGCTTCACTTAACCTTGGAAATTTTCCACGGAGGTACTTGAAAGCTGCTTGTGTTTTGTCAATGGCCTTGACAAAGTTCTTCATCAGACCCAGCTTGATGTGTAAGGGTGGTAACAAAATCTTCCTTGATCCAACAAGTGGTGGATGCTGAACACTTTTCCTCCCAGGCTCCAATGACTGTCGGAGTGGCCAATCTTTCTTGATGTAGTGGGAATCTCTTGCACGACTATCCCATTTGCAGAGAAAACAGCAGTACTTTGTGTATCCAGTCTGCAGACCAAGCAAGAGAGCAACAACCTTCAAATCGCCACAAAGCTGCCACTGATGCTGGTCATATTTTATGCAACTCAAAAGTTGTTTCATGTTGTCATAGGTTTCCTTCATATGGACTGCATGACCAACTGGAATTGATGACAAAACATTGCCATTATGCAGTAAAACAGCTTTAAGACCGTCTTCGATGAATCAATGAACAGTCTCCACTCATCTGGATCGTGAACGATGTTGAGGGCTGCCATCACACCATCGATGTTGTTGCAGGCTACAAGATCACCTTCCATGAAGAAGAATGGGACAAGATCCTTTTGACTTTCACAGAACATGGAAACCCTAACATCACCTGCCAGGAGATTCCACTGCTGTAGTCTGGAGCCCAACAGCTCTGCCTTATTCTTGGGTAGTTCCAAATCCCTGACAAGGTCATTCAGTTCACCTTGTGTTATGAGGTGTGGTTCAGAGGAGGAGGATGGGAGAAAATGTGGGTCCTGTGACATTGATGGTTCAGGACCAGAAGTTTCATCCTCTTCCTCTTCCTCGTCTGACTCAAGTGAGAGTGATTCTGCTGCATCAGGAACCAGCAGTCCTTCTCCGTGGGGCACTGGGCTTATAGCTGATGGAATGTTTGGATAATGCACAGTCCACTTTTTCTTCTTTGACACACCTTTCCCAAATGGAGGCACCATGAAGAAGTAACATTTGCTGTTATGATCTGTTGGCTCTCTCCAAATCATTGGCACTGCAAAAGGCATAGATTTCCTTTTCCTGTTCAACCACTGGCGAAGATTTGTTGCACAAGTGTTGCAGCATATGTGTGGAGCCCACCTCTTGTCCTGCTCTCCCATTTTGCAGCCAAAATAAAGGTGATAGGCTTTCTTAACCATAGTGGTTATACTGCGCTTTTGTGATGCAAAAGTCACTTCACCACAAACATAGCAGAAGTTATCTGCACTGTTCACACAAGTATGAGGCATCTCTGCTCACTTTGGCTAAACAGAAATGTGTCCCTTTGCAAAATAAAACACTGACAAATAACAAAGCACGACACTGTATGATTTCTAGAGCTGATATAGGGCAGTTTGTTCAGCAGAGTGATGTAAGCTTCGTTATGATTGCATCATCCATGACTTCTAGGAATAACATAATGCAATTCACATCATGTATGACGCAATACCAGCTTCAGATTGCATCATTCATTGTTTTGCCTAAAAAGCAAGTACTGTCCAAACCCAGTCATAGATTTATTCATCGATCCAGTCAAAGATGTATTTTAGTCATTTCTGGTTTAAATTGAGATCCCTTCCCTTTATAACTCACTTATCCTCCGCCATTCCCAAGTCAAGGGTCGTATATACTGACCCAATAGCATATCTTGCAAACTAGAGCCAATCAACAATTTTAAGCATCATTTTTGTTCTCAGTGACCCAGAATTAGTAAAGTTTGACTACATTTATTTCAGAAGCATTTTGGCTGTAGAGCAGTGTTATGAGTGAGGCACATTGTGGACCTTTTACTTGAAACTATCCTATTAAATATTCCACCATACTATTGGGTGGAAGTGAAAATAACTATGAACTGATTTCATATTTTAATGAGAGAATGGAGTGAAAGCCACAGAATGAAGACGATGGACTTCAAAAAAGCAGACTTTAACAAACATGGAGAACTAGTAGATAAGGTCCCTGTGCACTACCTTGTGAAGGACAAAGGAGGTGGAGTGCCTGAGGATCTAACTCTTTGGCAGGGACTTAAAAATATAAATGAAGTCATATACTTTATGTAAGCAGAGTCAGGATGAGCTCTACCCCACTCGCCTGGCATGAAACAACAGCAACACAAAGTGGTTACTTTGGCTGGTGTGGGATCCCCAGCTTCTCTGTTATTGGGGCAGGAAGAATAAAGTTTTGTTACCCTGATTCTGTGAATCAAGGCCAGTGGAACTGTTGTATGACAGAAGGACTGAGTGAGTCCTTCACCATTACCTAAGTAGCACTTGCTTGACAAGGGGCATGGGTTACAAAACCCAGTGAATGGAGAGAGGATGTGAACAGGTATTTATATCTGATGGTATGGGCCCTCTTTGAGGGTTTAAAACACCAATTGCACTACTTCCTCTCTCCACTGTTGAATGTCAGAGCTAACTTTGATTCCATTAGGAGTCTATTTACAGGCTGCTGAGCTGAATTCACTTTGGGCCAATGGTGCACTAGCACTGGGGCTCCCCTACTATGAGCTGAAATTGCTAAGAGCTGAAATCACAAAAGAGCTAAAGTTATTAAGAGCTGAGATCACTGAGACTGTGTTAACTAGTGGGGGAGCCTGAAGCTATATTGCTAAGCGGCTGGCGGAGCCGCTAGCAGAGTGGAGCCTCATGGGACGGTTGGAGCTGAGCGACTCACAGGTCGGTGAGCAGGGCGGAGCGGCTGGAGAAGCAGCGAGCGGAGCCTTGTGGGAGCGGCCCAAGGAACGGCTGAAGTGGAGCAGAGCTGAGCGGCTCACAGGTTGGTGAGCAGAGCGGAGCAGCTGCCAGAGCAGTTCGTGGGCGGCGGGAGCGGCTCACGGGACAGCTGGTGGAGTGGAGCGGCTCGGCTTGTGGAGAAGGCTGCGGCGGAACCCCACGGAGAGGCAGCCGGTCGGCCTCGGATCACGTAAGGTGCCCCTTAACACCCTGCGTGCCTCCCTCCCCCCGGCTTGAACTCTGGGGCTGCACTGACCAGGGACAGCGACTTCGGGGGGTTGTTGGACTTTTGGGACTTTGGCGATCCTTGTGTTGCTGGACCTAAGAGACTTTGGGGTTGTTGGACTTTTGGGACTTTGGTGATTCTTGGGTTGCTGGTTTCAAGAACCAAAGGGAAAGGACACAGCCCAATTTGCTGGGGTGGGTTTTTTGCTCATGAAGCCTGTTTGTGGTGTTTTTCCAATTTAATGCTGATGTTGTTTACCTCATGTTATTAAACATTTTCTGTTACACTCAGACTCCGTGCTTGCGAGAGGGGAAGTATTGCCTCTTAGAGGCGCCCGGGGGGTGGTATGTAATTGTCCCAGGTCACTGGGTGGGGGCTCGAGCCGGTTTTGCATTGTGTTATTGAAATGGAACCCCTAGATACAGAACCCGGCCCTTGTTGCTGCCAACTTAGATGGGCAGAAGGGTTACATTTTTATAAAGTAGAGTTATAACAACTAGGAAATGTCAGTTTTGCTTACAAGCTCTCTGATGGAGAGGTTAATTAAATTAATAAATGAAATGGCCAAGAAATAAAAATAGCATTTAAATGTTAGCTCTGGGCTCAAACATTTACATTCATATGTTCTCAAGCAGATTCACTAATCTTGTCTGCTTTTTCTTCTTTACCCTGCCATTGGATGCCTGTGAATTGTCATGTTTTTCCCAACCTAAGAGAACAACTTTCTGTACAACTACATTCATTTTACTATTTCACATTTCAATATGGCATCCTGTAAGGCAAGGTTAGGGGGTGTTTATATTGGAACTTGCTGACAAAATCAATTTCTCCAGTGTCCCTACTAAGAAAGTTGGTTTTTTTGCAAGTATGCAGCACGAGCACTTTATACCTGTAGAAGTGAATATGGAAATTAGGGCTGTTGATTAATCACGATTAACACAACAAATTAATTGTGATTAAAAAAATTAATCTAATTTTTAATCACACTGTTAAACAATAGACTACCAATTGAAATTAATTAAATATCTTTGGAGGTTTTTCTAAATTTTCAAATATATTGATTTCAATTACAACACAGAATATGAAGTGTACACTGCTCACTTTATATTTTTGATTACAAATATTTGCACTCTAAAAATGATAAAAGAAATAGTATTTTTCAATTCACTTCATACAAGTACTGTAGTGCAATCTATCATGAAAGTTGAACTTACAAATATAGAATTATATATAAAAAAACTGCATTCAAAAATAAAACAATGTAAAATTTTAGAGCCTACAACTCCACTCAGTCCTTCTTCTCATTCAGCCAATTGCTAAGACAAACACATTTGTTTACATTTATGGGAGAAAATGCTGCCCACTTCTTATTTACAATGTCACCAGAAAGTGAGAACAGGCGTTCGCAAGGTATTTACGTGCCAGATATGCTAAACATCTGTATGCCCCTTCATGCTTCGGCCACCATTCCAGAGGACATGCTTCCATGCTGATGATGCTCGTTTAAAAAAAAATGCGTTAATTAAATTTGTGACTGAACTCCTTGGGGTAGAATTGTATGTCGCCAGCTCTATTTTACCCACATTCTGCCATATATTTCATGTTATTATAGTCTTGGATGATGACTCAGCACATGTTCATTTTAACAACACTTTCGCTGCAGCTTTGACAAAACACAAAGAAGGTACCAATGTGAGATTTCTAAAGATAGCTATAGCACTCGACCCAAGATTTAAGAATCTGAAGTGCCTTTCAAAATCTGAGGGACGAGGCGTGGAGCATGCTTTCAGAAGTCTTAAAAGAGCAACACTGCAATGCAGAAACTACAGAACCTGAACACCAAAAAAGAAAATCAATCTTCTGCTGGTGGCATCTGACTCAGATGATGAAAATGAACATGCGTCGGTCCGCACTGCTTTGGATTGTTATCGAGCAGAACCCGTCATCAGCATGGGCATATGTCCGCTGGAATGGTGGTTGAAGCATGAAGGGACATATGAATCTTTAGCACATTAAGTGGGCAACATTATCTCCTGAAAATGTAAACAAACTTGTTTGTCTGAGCGATTGGCTGAACAAGAAATAGGACTGGGTGGACTTGTAGGCTCTAAAATTTTACATTGTTTTATTTTTGAATGCAGTTATTTTTTGTATATAATTCTATATTTTTAAGTTCAACTTTCATGATAGATTGCACTACAGTACTTGTATGAAGTGAATTGAAAAATGCTATTTCTTTTGTTTTTTACAGTGCATATATTTAATCAAAAATAAATATAAAGTGAGCACTGTACACTTCATATTTGAAAATGTAGAAAACATCCAAAAATATTTAAATAATGGTATTCTATTGTTTAACAGTGCGATTAATCACGAGTAATTTTTTTAATCGCTTGACAGCTCTAATGGAAATAGATATCTGATACATCTCTAGGTTCTTTTAGCATTAGGAGGAAGGATCTTAAAGGGAATGAGGAGCTGAATATCCATTCCTGCTTCATGGTATATCTGCATTGCTAGCCATTTGTTGTATTAACAGAGTAAGAGTGTCTGCAGCCAAAGAAGGAATAAAGATAGAGTGCACATGTGTTTCTTCCATTGTCTACTGCAGTTTTTATAAAACTGAAGTTAAAAACTTGGTGGCTTAAAAGTTCCCAAGTCCAAACGCACTGGGTTAGTGGTGGTGTTGCAAATGTACAAAGCTAAAACTCCTGATGACCCCAATGTTGTGGACTCTGAGATTTATTCACAAGTCTTGCAACATTTGGTGGTGTGTTTTTTTTTTTTTTTTTTTTTTTTTTTAGCTTAATACTCCAGCGCCTGGAGGAACTTCATTAGGCAAGAACCTGAGCTTTCACTTTTTAAAAAAAATGTAAAGTTTCTAGCTCTCATGGTTGTGGAGAAAACAGGGCGGGTGCAAGGATGTTTTGCACCTTAGGCGTGCCCTCTCCCCCCCCCGAGCCCTGTGGCAGCTCTCCGCCCTGAGGCGCCCCTCTCCCCCCGCAGCAGCTCCCCCCCTCCGCCCTGAGGTGCCTCCCCCCGTTCCGGGGACCTGTGCGGCAGCTTCCCGCCCTAGCTCACCTCTGCTCCACCTCCTTCCCGAGCATGCCATCGCTGCTCCACTTCTCCCGCCTCCCAGGCTTGCGGCGCCAATAAGCTGTTTGGCACTGCAAGCCTGGGAGGGAGAGAAGCAGAGCGTGCTCAGGGGAGGAGGCGGAGCAGAGGTGAGCTGGGGTGGGGAGTTCCCCTGCGTGCTGTCCCCCCCCACTTGCTGCAGGTGGCCCTCCCCACGCCCCCCTGCCCCAGCTCCCTCCGCCTAAATGCCGACGACGACCGGGGTGGCCGAAGATGCGGTCGCCGCTGAAGGACCCAAAATACTGCCCCCCAAATGCTAGTGCCCTAGGTGACCGCCTAGGTCACCTAATGGGTTGCACCGGCCCTGAGAGAAAAGCTTGAAAGTATGACCTCAGTGCACCATAAAGGCTAAGAAACCAAAGGTGGTTATTAAAAAAAAAAAAAAAGTATTCTCCTTGAAACTCATATGATGTTTTTAATCCAATCATGATTTTTTTTTTGCAGGGGGAGAGGGGTGATTCATGATTTTTGCTTTCTCATATGTTGAGGCCTGCACTGGAGAATATAGCTGTGTGTTTCGTTTAAAAAATGACTAGTTAGTTTATTCATATGAACCTGCCATTCTTTGGCTCAACTATATCTAGTATCTTTTGTGGTAATAAGTACTGCCAGTGATGGCCTCTTACAACTAAAAAAAGCATCATGTCAGTATTGAAGGCAGCTATCATTTTCATTTCCTAGGCCATGAACTAAGATTTTGAGCTTTGGAGGCTCTCGATACATGTCACTTCAGTGTCTTGATTGAACTGGTTTCCTCTTGTCATTAAAACTGATTCCTCCATATTCAGCTGAAATGTCTTATTAGCAGAAGGTAACTTTTGACACCGATTGTATATTTTCTTCCTTATTAACTTATGAAGAAAGTCCCTGGTTGTTTTTTTTTTTTTCCCCCCTCGCTTTTCCACACTGAAAAGAAGAATAAATAAAACCAACAACACAGGCACTGGAGATTATTGCTGGATGCAAACAACCTATTCTATTGATACAGGAAACTGCTTTTAGCCCTCTAGCTGGTCTTCCTTACCACATTAAGTTTTAGGTGGATGTGTCAGTATTTGGTCTGAGACTTATTTCAAGAGTTTTCAAGCTAATGTCAAAAAGGAGCAATCGGATATTAATGCTGCAAAATGAAAATATTTGTGATAGCTTGCAAATATTTTTAAAATGCCACCACTATTTACCATGCAATACCATGTGATACTTCCAATAAAGACTGTGGTGGTGGGGGTTTAGGGGGACTGTGACCTGAATTAATATAGTATTATTTTTTCATCTTTTAAAAATCTGTCTTAAATGTCAGATCATTTTCAGAATGTAATCAGGAAGGATATCTTTCAGACAGCATCGGTGAAGAACAGCAGCTGATATTAAGTGAGCTGAAATCTTCTGATTATGCATGATCCCCTTTCTGTGGAGAGATGCAGGGGCATTCCTATCCTCTTTGCTTTGCAGGTAGTGAGCAGTTCACGTAGGGCCTGATTCTGCCATCCATATTTATGCTGAGAAAGAGGCTAGTCTTGCAGCTAAGGTATAGGAGATTCAGGAGAATTTAGTTTCAGTTCCTGCCTTTCACAAGCTTCTTGTGTAATTCTGGGGGGAAGTCATTTAATTTCTTTATCTCAGTTCCTCTAAAGTTCGTTATTGCATAAAAAGTTGTGGGCACTTCAGTGACTTTACCACAACATCAATAAAGCCATATTAAAAATACTCATTGAGCTACTTAGGGCAGGTCTTCACTATGGGACTACGGGGGGGGGGTCGATTTAAGATATGCAAATTCAGCTACGCAAATAGCGTAGCTGAATTCGACCTATCGGATCCGACTTACCCCGCTGTGAGGACGGCTGCAAAATCGACCTCCACTGCTCCCCGTTGACGGCGCTTACTCCCACCTCCGCTGGTGGAGTAAGAGCGTCGATTCGGGGATCGATTGTTGCGTCCCGACGAGACGCGATAATTCAGTCCCCGAGAGATCGATTTCTACCCGCCGATTCAGGCGGGTAGTGTAGACCTAGCCTTAGTGCTATTTAGATAATTCAGTTTTAGTTTAGGAATCTCATATCAGCAACAGGTGACATCAGTTAATTATAAGGACAATATTCTGTTGATTCCTAGAAGAAAATCAGAGGTGTAAAATGTGAACTAACGTGTATATGTCTGTTCATTTTTATTTATATTACAATGAAATTGGGCTACACTGGGGGAGGTGCCGTACATATATACATACATGGAAGAGACCGTCCCTGACCCAAAGGGTTTACAGTCTAAACAGAGAAGGGGTGAGAGGCTAAACAGACTTATGTGCAGTCACTCAGTGACAGAGGTGGAAATAGAACCCAGGCATTGCCAGTCCTTCACTTCTCCCGAGTGGTTGTCCCTGCCTTTTCACTGATCTCTGTCAGGGAGGGTGCAAGGATCCATCCTCCCCCTTCCTTTCTTGTGCACCCTACACAATGATCAGGGAGAATTGCAGTCCCTGAACTTCAGACATTTCACATTGTCCTGAAGAGGGTGTCCAAGTGGAGCATGGTCCCTTCCCGCTCCAGGCAGAGTGCATGTGCTGAGGGGACAAGCTGCAAATGTTTGGGGTTCCTACTTAGAGCTCTGGCTAAATATTCTAATTTAACCTTAAGTGACCATGTTTCTAATACTGTTTCTCACTATAAATCATTCTGCATAAGTTATTCCAGTACAAATGAGGGATCTGAATTTGTCAGCTCCGTGTTTCCTATGAGGTACTCTTTATCCTCAGCTCCTTTTGATTTCCATGTTAGTTGAGGGTAGACAGCACCTAATATTTTATAGATCAGACCTAAATTCTGCTATCCAGCCATATCTCTGGGAATTTTTATGACAGAAAACATAACCCAAGTCAGAAGATTGACAGTTTGCAAACTTCAGCTGAGAGAAATGGGGTGCATATACCTGCTGCTTAGCATGAACCTCTTTCAAAGTAAGAAGCCATCTTTCAAAGTAGGGTTGCCCTCATTTTGAGCTTTAGTGTTGGGAATCATTATTGAAAGAGGTGATGTCAAACGAACATACTTATATTCTTCCATTAAGAGAGAAAGAGGAAAGCATTATACAGTCAATCAATCAAAAAAGGCAGTGTGTTGCTAGAAAAAGTTGCACATCTCAGCACTTTCTGAGAACAACCTATATTAGTATAGGTATGAAAACTAATAAACACTTTAATGCAGTGATTATTCAGCACTTAAAAAAACAAATGCAGCAGCAAGTGGCAATCTATTTCTTATTTGATACTGAACTGCAAAAGTAAATTCTTTGTCACTGAAATGTTAATTACTAGAAACATGGCTGCTAATCATTCCTCCCCCCCCCACCCCGCTGCTGTATATTTTATAAATGTGTGTACCCCTCCCAGTAGAGGAGATCTCTCTGAGTAATGAGCTAAAAATGCCAAGGGAGGAAGCTGAATTTACTGGAAGTTTTGAAGTGTATGTATGTGAGGTTTAGGCTCTGGCTCTTTGTCTCAAAATGTTTTGCTTGGATAAAAAGATGCAATATGGAAGAAGTCACACCCTTCCCTGTTTCTTACTGTATTAAAATATATTTAATATCTGGAAAGCCTATTATAGAGACATTTAAACCTAAACTTAGTGAATTAGTAGAAGCTATATGGAAAGGAAAAATTGTGTGCTGGCAAAGGAACTGACTAGATGAGATGACAGGCCTTTTTTCCATCTGCAATATCTATAGACATAGGCTTAGTTTATTATGTTGGGTCAGGCAATCTGGGCCTTCACTCTCACTTTCTCAATTTTATTGAGATTTTCATGATATTTGCTGCTTTTCCTTAATGTCCCATGGCTGGAATCAAGAGGCAGCATGAGCCTCTCAACTTTCACTTTTTTTAAAAAAGTGAAAACCTTGTGGTTGCAGTGGAAAAACTAGAAAATGTGAAGCGAGAGCCCTGTAAAGGCTCAAAAACCAGAAGGCAAATATAAAGAATCCAAACTTATTATTTAAAACCTCATTACTTTTAGGCCAATATTATTACTTTTTTGGGGGGTCTGCTTCACTACTGTTTTTCTAATGCTTGGGTTTGTTGATATTGCACTTTTCAACCCAGTGCAGGATCTGGAGGTATTTGTTTCCTGTGTGTAATTAGCAGGATGAGCTGTTTCTGTTGTGCTGGATTTTCTCTGCCTCTCTTCTTTCATTGAGTCCTCAGAAGAAAATATCCGATTCAGAACCCCAAACACAGAACTAACCATGCAGAACATCATCAAATAGTGTTCGTTTCTCCATTTGACATTGGAATGGTGGTATGTCAATCAATGAAGAGTCCAAAAATGCTTGCTACAAGTTTGGTATAAGATCAGAAACTCAAGAGGCATGTGATGAAAGAAATAGAGGCAATCCAGAAGAAATATGCATGGTGCAGGAGAGAGGTGGGAGAAATGTGTTGTGCCCCCAAAAGGTACACTGCCATTGTAGAGGAATAGTTAATCTTTATGCAGAGATTGACTTGTAATGTTGCCAAGGCCAGTGCAAGCTTGGTTATTGGTTCTGAAAGTAATTAATACTGCTAAAGATCTAAGTAAACCTGACACTGTTCTTCTCCCCTCTTCCCCCCCCCCTTTAAAAGTGTTTTTTGCATTCCAGGGAGTATCTGTGTATATATCCATGTTCTTGTGTGGCCCCCATCACTATACCATTTCAGCACACCTTCTGGTGGACCCTCGAGTTTTTCTTGTTTGTTCTTGATTTTATTCCTCCTCATATTTTGTGGGCTCACAAACTGACTTATTCTGTTTTTGCTTTCACTGGTGTAAATGAGGAATAACTCCATTGAAGTAAATGGTTTCACACCAGTATAAAACTGGTATGAACAGTATTAGCCAGTATTAGCATTTTGAGTCTTGAAGTGGACAATAGAAAAGACTAATGATGAATCCTACCTATTGTTACAGAGGACAGAATGCATATATACTTTCCTCCACCTCTCTGACTAACTTACGCAAACTAACAGAACATAAGTACTCTCACAATACTGCCCTTAATTTGATTTGTGGCATTCCATTAGCAGATCTTCTGTGTATCAGAAGAATAGTGACTAATGATTCCCAGATTTTTGGTAGCATAAAAGGAGGACAGACACTCTTTGGGATTTTTCCTTTATTATGATGGAACAACCATTCTGATTAATCAAATGATATCTGGTCTACAATGACTTTCAGCTGTGGATGAAGGCTTATTATCCTCAGGTTAGCCAGGCTATTTATGAGACTGGCTTCCTACAAATCCAAGGATATTAATAACCGAGGGTGAAAAAATTGTTCTCTCTGAAAATGAAGAATGATGCTCTATTTTAAAATACTCTTTTTTAATGTGGAAGTTATGGTGTTGAGGTTACAGCTAACACTGGAGTTCATGGACTTGCCTTCTGATTTAGGTCTTCAGAAGGGCGGATGTCCTGGCATTGTGATTTCAGAAATGGCACTTAATTGTATCAATTTCAGTACCTTCACTTTCCAGCACATCCTTTTGAGAGGGGAGAACTTTCTTAAGGCCAGCATTAATAGGACTAAATGAGTCACAACTATTTCAGTTTGAGGAACTCTCTGCCATAACTGTGACATAAGAACATAAGAGTGGCCATATTGAGTCAGACCAAAGATCCCTCTAGCCTAGTATCCCGTTTTCCAACAATGACCAATGCCAGGTGCCCCAGAGGGAATGAACAGAACAAGTAACCATCAAGTGATCCGTCCCCTGTAGCCCATTTCCCAGCTTCTGGCAAAATCAGGACCTGATTACATTTCTATAGTCTTTTTTTTCTAAAATGGAATCTAGACTATTAGATTCTTTCTAAGTTTCTAGTTGATCCCTCAGTGTTTCAAGTTGGGAGACTGCCATACTGAAAGCCTTTACTTTTCCATCTTCTCTCTTGAATACTGTTGTTTATCAGCTAATGTTAATGGTGAAGTTATTTGGCATCTCTCTTCTGAAGGACCAAAACAGTAATTCAATCATTTGCAAAAAAGCCATGATTCCTAGTACTAGCTTATCAGCTATTTTAGAACAAGATTAATCTCATGGTAATCAACTTAATGTACTATATTTATCAACATTAGCTTATGTTGGGATACTCACACTAGCAAAATTGTATTTCTAACCTTGGCATAAATATTGCATGATGGAGAGAGAACTTATACTGGGAGATGTGATGTGCTGCAAGTTATTGAGTGAAAATAATTTTCCCCTCCTGTTTTTGCTCTACCTGTAGTGTAGGAGACAGAGTGCTGACATCTCTGGTCTGCTAAAGCCACTTGGTGCTGTGTAAGCTGCTACACAGTGCTAAATGGCCAGATATTCCCAACAGAGAATTTCCATTGTATAGGGAAATCTCTGCTGCCATAGAACTGGTAGAGGTTGCATAGTTGCCTCCTACAGCAGCCACCAGCAAACCCCTAGCATAAGGGGAAGTAGAGTGTGTTGGGTGGGGTAGAGCTTTTCTCCCCATGCCTATTTTTCCACTGGTGCTCCAGCTTTAATGTTCATGTGGGCTGGGTGACCTTGAAGCTGTATTTGGCTTTCTGTGGCTGCATCTCTTCGCTATATCAGGGCCTGAATGCTTTAGTGCAAACAAGCTACCTGTCGCTCTGCAAGCACAAGACTAGAAGGCCAAGTCTTTAATTGATGATTGAGTTTTTGTGGGTGATTTGTATGTGCTGTTTATATCGTTTTCTTTTTCATAATAGTCTTTTTTCCTTTGAAAAGCCTTTGACTGACAAGTGTTTGATGGGAATGAAATGTGGCTTGTGATCTTCATATTCCCATCTGTTAATAAACATGACGAAACCGTGTCTTAAAATGTTTGGCACTGACATGATAAAAGGAATGGCAAATGACACAAAAAGAATATATCTGAGGTCGCATCTACACACACTGTTGCGCTGAAATAACTACACCGGTTGTAATTCACACCATTTCTTATTTCAGCACAAGTCTGGGTGTGGACACTTATTTCAAAATCCAAGTGTCCTATTTCAGTGTTGCTTAAGTTGGTAAGTCAATCTTTTACTTTTACAGGGAGTCCTCAGACTTGCGATGCCCGACTTACATCGGATGCCACCTACAGCACTTTTCAATTGACTGCCCATTTTGCCCCTACAATGCTTGTTTTGCCTTTAAGATGCTCAATTTGCATAAAGGTCGCTTGAAATCACTTCCTGGTTGCGTTTATACTGGTATGGAGCTGGAAGGGGTCACTTCTGATTGGCTTTGAGGCAGCAGGGTAGCTTGCTGCCGGGTAGTGTTGCCGCTTGTTTTTGATTGACTGAGCCCAGGGCCAGGAGCCAAGAAGAAAGCTTGAACAGTGATTGGCTGAGGCGCAGCATGTGTGCCGTCTCCCTGGCTTCTGAGCCTATGTTGCCGGCATTCTGAGCAGCATATGTGAGTTTGTGTTTGTTTGAATGCTGTTTACAAATTCAGTGTACAGTAAATACATTGATGTTGCAACATTAGTCATCTATAATTCATTTAGTACAAAAATTTGGGTTATTATGGTGAAAATAGTGTATCAGGCCTTGGTTCAGGAACCAATCCCCCCTTCATACCATTGATTCCTATGGGAAAAGCGGTTTTGACTTACAACATTTCGACCTACAATGCAATTTTGAGTAACGAATTGTGTCGTAAGTCTGAGGACTCCCTGTACTTTGACTGTGAAATAAGTGTCCACACCCAGACATGTGCTGAAATAACAAATGGTGTGAATTACAACTAGTTAAGTTTTGGTGCAAATTTGCATGTTGACCAGTCCTCATTGCCTGACCCAATGCCCGTTGCAGTCAATAGAAAGCCTCCTGTTGACTTCAGTAGGCCTTTGATTTAAGCCTGAATGAGTGTATGAAGTAAAATGTTTCCTAAGTATCCTGCTGTAGATTTAATGTTTTTTTAAAACAAGATTTGTGGAATGCATCTCCACTTTGCTATTAATATTAGAAACACTGAAAATTACAGGGTTTACTGCTTCAGGAAAGCACTTAAGCAGATGTTTAAGTCCCATTGAAGTTGCTGAATTTAAACACGTGCTTAAGTGATTTCCTGAGCCAGGACCTTAGTATCACCAGATGTTATATGAACAGGAGTTATACCATACTATGGTGGTTATAAGTGCCTCCAGTAAAACCTCTAATTTTCAATGTTTCTAGTATTAGTAGTAGCAAAGTGGAGAGACTCTCCATGAATCTTTTATTTATTTATTTAAAAACAACACTGTAGCAGGATACTAATGAAAGTGGGGCTAAATTATTTTCATCCAGCTGATTATATCCACAGGACAATTATTCTGCAATGGTTGATAAAGACAAAAGATCTTTAAAATAAAAAATAGAAAACTCTACAATTTGTTTATAATAAATCTTAAAGCACCACTGAATCCCAAGTTGACAGATGGGTGTCATATACACACATATTAAGGTGCTTAGAAATTTGCTCCTACTATGATAACCTATTATCAATATAAACATGACCAATGAGACAAATAAAAATAATTAGATTAAGAATATAATATAAGCATTTATAGGACCTTTTCAAAAAGACTGCTAGGTACTTAAAATGGTTTTATTTCTAGTAGCATTCTAATTTTGCCTTAATGAAATATTAACTTTCAGTAACTACTTAATTTATTCATAAAAAGTGGCAGCACATCTGTTAATATCACAAAGATTTTCATACAGGTGGGATGTGTGTGGTGTTGTCTTTTTCTTTGGTGGTAATTATGAATAGATCAAAAAAAATCACAAGAGCAACTTTCAAATGGACTTTGGGGAGAAAAAGTGTTGAAATGGGACTTCAGGCAGTGCTTGCAGACCAGCAATTGTGAGTGTTATGAAAAATCTCCCCAGGAAGCACGTGTGTGTGTGTGTGTGTGTGTGAGAGAGAGAGAGAGAGAGATTTTTAAGTTGAATTTTTAATATTAGTGAAAAGTGCTGGATTGACGACTCTGAGAGGAAACAATTTCTCAATGTATCTACAGAAAAAGCCAAGACATCAACAGTGCAAGCACAGCAGAGGCAGCACAAGTTGCCCTGAGAATGTGTTTCAGCCTTTCAGAGAAATAGCCTCACAGCATGTGTTCTTGACCTGGTAGATAATGCGTACATACATTTTTGCTAGTACCACTTCATCTGTACCCTTTTGGTGCCTGTTGTCTAGCGTTTTCTAGTTCAAACAAGATTTAAGGGGGGGTGGGGGAGGAAGATTTTTTGGTCTTGATTAGAGTGTTTAATGTATAAGATTAATTATTAGATATGCTAAAGGCTCTCTGGTTATGGCTTTAGGGGATATTTCTGGGGACATTTGCAATGCCATCCATTTTAGGAGATGTTGCCTTTAGGAATGCTGATTAGAGCTGGTCAGAATGGTTCCTCCTCCCCCCATCCCGCCCAAGTGGGAAAACTTCAAAAATATTTTTAACTTTTTAATGAAATCAAATCCCCAAAGATTTGGATTGGGAAATGGTACCGTGGTGTCACATGGGAGGTGTAGTTTGGGTGCCTCAAGCTCCCATTCTCTTCTGTGGGTGAGGCTTCCCAGCTGGACTTCATCTCCCATGATGCACCACAGCCACGGGACTCCCATGAAGCACTATAGTGAGCTAACAAAAAGCGAGACCATGTTTCTTCATGGGAAATGTAGTCCAGTCAGGGAGCCTGAGCAGTGGAGGAGAATGAACGCATGAGGCATTCAACCTACTCCTGTCAGGAGGCACTGTAGTGGCATTTCTGAGTGGAAACATTTTGACTTTTGAATAAAACCAAGCCATTTAGATTTTTAGCCATAAACCAAAAACGTTCCAATTCTTGAGTCTTCATTTTTTGTTGAAAAGATGAAATTTTCCTGGGCAAGCAGATGCTTTCAGCAAAAATGTGTTGAGTGGAAAACCCAATTTTCCTTTGAAAAACCAGTTTGGATGGATAATTTTTGACAAAAGCGCAGCTAAGAGCCATTCACATTTTGATGGGACAGACTACATTGTAGGTGGCAGAAGATACAGCTTGCCCACAGGATTCTCAACACTCCATTTGTATGGAAGTATGAGTATCACTCACGTGTGTTCAACTCATTACTCATAGATTGTAGAATTTCCTGCCTGCCAAAGAACTGTAGCTTGTCACATCAAATCATGACCCATGTATGCATTTTTATTAAGGCTTGAATTAAGCATTTAGCCACAGCCCAGTGGAAGCGGTAGTCTGGCACTTCACATCCCAGGAGAACAATGAGGCACAATCCCTGTCAGGGTTGCTTGGAACACAGGGGAAATGCACTCCCTGAAGCAGCTCATGGGACCATGCAACATGCTCCCCTTTCCAAACCTGGCCAATATTAACTTGAGCTTTAAGACATTTTTTTGGTCTGGGGATGGGGCTACATTCTAGTGATGTGTAACTTGATATACAAACAAGGATCTCTTTAAGTCTGTGAAGTGCTCAGGGATTCTTTAGGGTGCAGTATGATCCAGAAATAGCTTTTCATTAAAGACTCCTAGGGCATGATCTAAATATGTATTTTGTGGACAGATAGCTCAAATGTTTGTAGTTTTTTAATGTCTAAAGAAAATTAGACTGCAATGACTAGGTCTGTGCCTATGTATGTATACATATGTATAAACCTATGTATGTAAATAGCTGATTACTGCTAATGGAGTAGATCAGAGCCTCTCCTGTGTGTAAAGGTTCCCTCCATTGGCTAATGGAGCAGCTGCATTAGCTTGCCAGATAGAGGCCTTTGCTTTTGTGTTGGGAGCCGAAAAATGCGAATTCTATTTCTGATATCCATAATGTTAGTTCAGACACAGTCTGTTAGAAAAGGGGTCTCTGAGTTCTTTACAAATGTTTTTAATATTTAGTTTTATAGAGAGGAAACTTGACCTTGAAGATCAAGATTTTGAGTAATATTTTATTTCCTTGATTAAAAATGTGCTCAGCACCAATATGAATGAAGTATTTCCAGTAAAACTAAATTTACAGTTATTTATATTAGCTGCCCTTAAATTTGTTTTGGTTGAAGAGGCAAAAATTACTAAACTCAAGATATGATTTGATTTTTTTCTGTACTTTTCATGGTTGTATGGCAGAGCCCCTAATGTCAAAAAGACTCATTAAACCTGTTTCCCAAGTCAAGACATATCTCAGAAGAGATTTGTTTTAATATGTATGAGCAACGTAGGAGCAATTTATTAAGCTTTAAGCAATCTTGTTTTAAGATGGAACTTCTTCAGACTGGCAATTCTTTAAAATCAGAGTATTCAATAATAGTTAAACCACTAATTGTTTTATGCTATTCTATTTGCAGTATATTCCTTTGCTAGATACATCTTTTAAAAGTAAACTCATTATTTCCAGAAAAAAGTGTGTGAGTGTGTGTGTGTGTGTGTGTGTGGAAGTTTCCCAAACAATCTGTGGTATTGTGTATTATTGGATGAAGTATGTGAATTACTTTGGCTATAACTTTTATTTACACAGGACTATATTTGTGGATTTTGACATACAAATCCTGTATAAAGCAAGGAAATGCATTAGGAATGAGATCAGTTTGTTAGGAAAGAGGTTGAGGCCCACACTTAAAGTCAATTAAGAGCAATTTGGAGTGGCAAGTTTCGTAAATGCCATCTGAACTCCATTTACAGAGCATAGCCAATAACCAGCTGATGTGCTGCCAAAATTCCACTAGGGATCTTTTCAAATGTTCTGTGTTAGTTTGTGAATACATATGACATGCCTTAGGTAAAATGTTTTCTACCTGACCAAAAGCCACCAATTCCATAACCTTCCCTGGCACATCTCAGAAAATGCATCCGTTTCATATTGTTCCCCCACCCCCCCTGCCCCAATCCACCAATCTTCACCCCTGCTTCTTCTGACCAGCATTCTCCTTTACTCCCTGTCACCTCAAATATGCTTTTCTATGTGGTTCCCCAAACAGCAACAGTTCATCTTGGGCCTCATGAGTTTGATGGTGAGTGGGTTTCCCCTAGCGGTGGGTTGGATGGTTACTTAGGGTTATAGGTCCCTCTTGATTCCTGAGTAGGGCAGACCTCCTTTGACTGTTGATAGTCTCATCTAGTCACAGACTGTGGGGGAGTGTGTCTCCCCCTTCTTTGCAAAAAGCAAACAGTTCCTTTTGCTTTCCCTTTTTTTGGCACAAGGAGCTGTAGACCAATGTGGAATTGGCCCCAGTATGATTTTTATTTTTTAAGCTGCCAGTTTCCCCCATGCCCCCCCACCCCAAATGATGAAAAACATTACAAATTGCTAAACTACTGTGTATGGAAAGAAATGTAACAAAAATACAAGTTGATAGTGTGGCCTGTTCGGGGCGGTGGGGGGTGGGAAGAGGGCATGTGCTGAGCCTAGTGGCCTGCTAAGCAAGGCTGACACCTTCTTAACGAGGCTTTGGCCCTTCATCCCTTCAGGAGCCCTTAACTGGGGAGGAGGGGTTACTTAGGGAGAACATGGATTTCAAAAGCCATCTCTTAAGTGACTAGAGGAGCTAGTGACCAGGAGCAGCAAATGGGAGTGTTGCGAGGGAGTTGAGTGAGGGCACTCAACTCCCTCGCAACAGAGCCAGATACACCGAACATTATCTAAACTTACACCAACAAATGCTCCTCACCAAAACAAACAGAAAAAAAGCTACAAGAGTAAAAATAATGCAGGTAGAAGTCCAGCAGCAGAGTGGAGGCTATCCAGTTTATTGCACTGAATACATGATTACCTGCCTTGTGGGCAGGTAACATGTGCATTTGGTGCAAGCAGCTCATGATCCTCAGAAACCAAGTATGGGCTCTTGAGGCCGGAGTGGCTGAACTGGAGTAACTAAGGGGCACTGAGAGGTACATAGAGGAGACTTTCCAGGACACAATAAATTGGTCCACCCACGTCTGACAGCCTCTGCGCTGTTGAGGCGGATGAAAGTCTTGGGGAAGGAGACCATCAGACTGTAATGGAGGGAAACGATCTCATAGTTGGGATCCTCCTTTCAGATTATGTCATGGTATCCTCTGTATGGAGGATACCCTCCTGGAGAGGGAACTCAGGAAGAGACATTGATAACCAATAGAACCACAGGGTAAATTGCCTGCCTGGTGTGAAGGTTGCGGATCTGTCGAGGCATCTAGATAGACTAATGTGCAGTGCTGTGGGCAGTGTTCCCTCTAATTTTTCCCTCACACATCACCTCCATATTGGTGCACATAACAAAATTCATGTGGCGGCGGTGGGGCTGATGGGTTCGGAATGTGGAAGGGGGCTCAAGGTTGGGGTGAGGGCTCTGGCTTGGGGTGCAGGCTCTGGGGTAGGGCTGGGGATGAGGGGTTTGGGGACAGGCTGCCCCAGGGCTACAGTGGGGAGAGAGGACTCCCCCCAGCTCTCTCTCCCTGCAGCAGCACCCTGGGACTCTCGTCTCTCCCAGCCCGCACAGCCCCGCTGGGGCTGGGACAGAATTGTGTCTCTCCTTGACTGCCACACACAGCCCAGCTGGGGCTGGGAGGGATGCCCCAAACTTAGTCCCCACCCCCACCTGACCCCACCCACTCCCTATTTCCCCCACCACCTCACCTTCCACGTCCTCTCCAGGGTCCAGAAGGCACCTAATTAGTGGAGCCATGC
Organism: Chrysemys picta bellii; assembly: GCF_011386835.1. Classification (NCBI taxonomy): domain Eukaryota; kingdom Metazoa; phylum Chordata; order Testudines; family Emydidae; genus Chrysemys; species Chrysemys picta. Next base: position 44,362,376 of record NC_088794.1, on the reverse strand, counting down.
CTGCGTGGCTCCAGTAATCAGGTGTGTGGCCCTATATTCCTCTTGTGCGGTCGCCCAGGCGTGAACTTTAGAGAGAAAGTAGCTGGGGAGAAGCTGGTGATCATGGTACACCTAGGTACCCATGAAATAGGGAAAGAGGGCCTAGAGTCCAAATTTAGGCTGCTAGGTAAGAGATTAAAGTTCAGGACTCCCATGGTACATTCTCTGAAGTGCTTCCAGTTCCACATTTAAGATAGGCAGAGCCACAGAGTCTCAATGTGTGGATGAGATGATGATGTTTGGAGGAAGGATTTAGGTTTATTAGGAACTGGGAAACTTTTGAGGAAGGAGGAGCCTATACAGGATAGATGGGCTCCACTTAAACCAAAATGGAAGCAGATTGATGGTATTTAGAATCAAAAAGCTCAGAGAGGAGTTTTTTAAACTAAGGGCTGGGGGAAAGCTGGCAGGTGCTGAGGAGCATGTAGTTTGGATAGAGACATCCCTTAGGGGAGGGCCTATTAATGGGGATTCTCTATATCCTATTAAAGAGGAAGGGATAGAAGTTTATAAAGTACAGGTAGGGGCTGAAGAGAAACAGTCAAATGAAGAGTCCCAGTCATCACATGAAGGCAGACAACTAATGCAAGAAGTCTAAATAGTAAGATGGGTGAACTTGAATAACTGGTATTAAATAAGGATACTGATCTAATAGGCATCACAGAAACTTGATGGAATGATGATGATCAATGGGACATGGTAATACCAGGGTACAAAATATAATAGAGTAGTTCATGCTGGTGGGGGAGTGGCACTATATGTGAAAGCATTACGTTGAATATAGCAAAAATCTTAAATGACTCAAACTATACCATAGAGATTCTATGGGTAGAAATTCCATGCTTGAATAATAAGAGTATAGCAGTACGGATATACTACCGACCACTTGACCAGAATGGTGATTATGAAATGCTGAGGGAGCCTAGAGAGACTATAAAAATAGAACTCAATAATGATGAATTTCAAGTATCTCCATATCTACTGGGTACATGTCACCTTAGGACGTGATGCAGAGCTAAAAGTTCTCAACCACATAAATGACTGCTTCTTGGAGCAGCTAGACCTCGAACCCACAAGTGGCATACAGGATATCATCAAAGTGGTGAATGTGGCAGGGAGGGAAGGAATACTAAAGAAGCTAATCACAATAGCATTTAACTTCAAAAAGGGAACGATACAAAAATGAAGAAGCTAGTTAAATCTAGTTAAATGGAAATTAAAAGGAACAGTCATGAGTGAAATGCCTGCAAACGGCATGAAAAGTTTTCAAAAACACCATAATAGAGGCTCAAATTTGAATGTATATCCCAAATAAAAAAGCAGACCAAAAACATGCCACCATGGCTGAACATCAGAGTAAAGAAGGCAGTTAGAGGCAAACAGGCATTCTTTAAAAATTGGAAGACACATTCTATTGAGGAAATTAGAAAGGAGCATAAACTCTGGCAAATGAAGTGTAAAAGTACAAATCGGCAGGCCAAAGAGAATATGAGCAGCAACTACCAAAAGACACAAACTAACAGCAACAAATTGTTTAAGTACATCAGAAGCAGGAATCTAGCCAATCAATTTGTGGGGCCACTGGATGATTTAATGTGCTAAAGGAGCACTCAAGGTAGGCAAGGTTGTTGTGGAAGCAGCTGGCACTGGTCACTGTCAAAAGATGGGATATTGGGCTAGATGGACCATTGTTCTCATCCAGTATGGCCATTCTTATGTTAACACTTATCATTAGACATCAGGGGCCTATCCTGCCCACTCCTTTAATGCAGAAAAATGTACATATCTATGTATGCTGCTAAAACAGTGTTAACATACTGCCTGAGCTGATCCTTCACACAATAGCCTGATGCATTGTAATCTGAGTCTGCTGCCTCTGGGAGATCCTGGGATGTAATTTCTGTGAGGGAGAAGGGGGCGGCTGGGTAATGTCCCTGTGTCACTTCACAGCCCCCATACTAGTATAATGTTCCTTACAAGTGACTCTTTGTGCTGTGCAATAATACAAGAATCTCATGAGCACAGTAATCCTATGTGTTCTTTCTGGCCTGACTCTCTGCCAGAGCGATGCAAAGCATTCTTAGTGTAGAGGAGAATCCGGCCCTTTGAGTTGTTCTTAATGGATTATTTTGCTACATATTATTACTGTATGCCAAAAGAGTGGTTTGACACTTGATTGTACCATATCAGTCTGACTTTCTCCTGTTTTGATTTATTTATTTTATTTTAGATTTTCTGGCTTATGAAGAAGTACACTAACAGACTGAGAAGCATGGCTTGTCAAGGTGATGACTACTTAGATTCCCTTCCACTGCCAGTTCAGCGGTAAGAGCTGATGTAATGTGTAGCCAGTGATTTATTGTGTGATGTTATAATTTACATTAAAAAATATATAATACACCTCTACCCCGAGATAACGTTGTCCTTGGGAACCAAAAAATCTTACTGCTGTATGGGTGAAACCGCGTTATATCGAACTTGCTTTGATCCGCCGGAGTGCGCAACCCCGCCCCCCTGGAGCACTGCTTTACTGCGTTCTATCCGAATTCGTATTATATTGGGTCGCATTATATCGGGGTAGAGATGTATCTCTATTGTATGCTAAATAGAGTTAAATTGTAGGATTATGGAATATAAGATCAGTAGTAGAAGGGATAATTATTTATTAGGTATGTAAGTAAGTAGGGTTGAAATGCAAGGCCTACAGCCTGAGGCCTGTAAGATTTTTAGCTTAGTCATATTAGGCCATAGAATTAAGAAATGCTTGACATAAGTAAATACTAAAGAATGACCCTATGCCACAAGATTACGGGGAAAAAGACGTACCAATGGATGATATTGCGAAAAATTAACAGAGTAAATTTTTGCTTACAAGATACCCAGTAGTCACATTTTTCTAACAGTGCACCCTGCAGTTAGGGTATATCTGTGCATAAATGCTAATGAGGTATAGTCATATACCATTATAAAAAGAGGGTGCCCAGATTAGGAAAATTAAACTTTCTGTGGGGAACCTCCTGCAGGAACCATCCCTCTACTGATGACCAATGCATGAGCCCCATCAGACCCTAATGCTTAAGGTGACCAGATGCCCTGATTTTATAGGGACAGTCCCAATATTTGGGGCTTTGTCTTATATAGGTGCCTATTACCCCCCCTCTCCCTCACCTTCCATCCCAATTTTTTCACCCTTGCTCTCTGGTCACCCAGCTAACACTATCTAGGAGGATGTGAGTATAACTATATTTGTAACTTGTGCATAAGTCTGTATAGAATTTCTATATGTTTGTAATCACTTTAATTGTAACTTTAATAAAACTTGTAAAACGGACTAACCCTTGAACTTGTGAAATGTATGTGTGGTCACTATCCTTGGTTTTTATGTGTTCCTAAAGACTCTAAACCTGAAGCAAGTAGCAAAAGTGACTTTCACTCTAAGCTTGAAACTGTAGCCACCAGAGCTGAACCCACAGTGATGTAATACCACATTACAAAATTCACTTCAAATAAAATAAAAGGCTGCAGGTGTCATACACATGTGAGTGAAGATAAACACGGAGTACTATATCTGAAGTCCAGTAGCTCTGGTTTGGCTCAATGAGTTTCTCTGTGGATCAAAACATCCAAACTTTGATGTTAATTTGGTTTTGTGGCTCCAGGTTTAAAAAAAACATACACATACATACTCAGCTCTTTGTATGTAAGTCTGGGTTGCATTTATGCAAAGCTATTAGCAAATCTCCTATTCCATGTGTGCAGTTTGGTGTTTGGGGCATACAATTTGGTTGCTTAGAAAGAGAGCATGAATTAAGTTTTTTTTTTAAAATGTCAGAGTGTATTTGTAGCAGTAATATAGCCGTTTCAATTACTTTATAGTATCACAATCTGATTAGTGGCTCACAGTGATGAAAGTCACCATAATGAATGGTACCCTATTTAGACTGCTGAAAACCCAACTATAGAAGTAGTTGATCATTCCTAACTTCAGTAAAAATGAAATTATGATTGTTCAGATATTTCTTGTATAACCCACACCCACTTAGTGAGTGCTCTGTCCTCCTCTAATGGTAGCTGAGCGAAATTTAGAGGTGGTTTAAGAATCCCGAAACAGTTACACTTTCAGAAATGTCTGATCTCTTGTATGGGTTTTTTTGTTTTGTTTTGATTTTTGGGTTTCTTTAAACGTTGTTATTAAGGTTTGTTCTGGTAAGAAAAAGGAGAGGGAGAGTATGATGGAGGAGGGAGAATGGATTGCAGTCTGTCATAATCATAACAAGACCAAAAGAGTGGCGAGTGTTTCAAAGGATGCTAAAGTAACACAAAAGACATACATAAAATGAAAGAAGAACGTGAAAGAAGGGGGTTGGTATTGGGGAAGGAAAAATACTGGGCGGGCAGGGGAGGAGGGCAAACAGCTCGTACTACTTACTCATGCGTGTGGGTTGAGTGCACAATAAGGTCCAAGGATGGTGCAAAACAGTCCTCCCAATTTGAAAACCACAATAAAATGGCTTTAATGGGTGGGATTTAAACAGAGTTGTGAAACAATTGATGTGGGCTTGTAAAAGGAATAACATAGAATAGTATTTAAATGAGGACTGAGTCAGGTTTCAGAATAACACTTGGTTAACTAATAAGAAATAGGCTGTTACAACTAGTTGATAGCCAAGTTTGCATGCCTGTCTCAGGATTCTGGCTTTGTATTCGTGTGTGTGTGTGAGGGAGAGAATTGTGTTAATCAAGAGGAAATGTGGCACTGTATTGTGTTGTGAGGCATTTAACAAAAATATAAATTTTATAAAGAGTTGAACTCTTTATAACCCAACACCCTACCAGGAGTCTGTAAGACCGCTTGTTAAAATGTATTTTGTTTCCACAATGGTCGATTTAGTACTGATATCCTCTATCCTTAAGAGAATACCACGTCCAATCTTTGTGCATCCTTGACTGCTATTAAAGTCACTAATTATGTTGAATGTGCAAGAATTCAGGACAGGCCCTTAAATTGTGTTCCTGTCCTGTTTAAATTGTTTACTCTGTTTTTCGCTCCACTATGATTTTGTGGGAAATCACAGTTTGGTTTGGGAAGTCCCTGGTGTATTGAGTCACCTCACTAGTGGTTTTCTAGCATACTGTCAGACCGATCTTCTCTAATTGACATCTGGTTTGATATATACAGTACTTAGTGTATAATTTATCTCCTCTCCCCCCCCCCCCCCCCAAAAAAAACAACAAAAAACTAAAAGAGAAAAACGAAACCACTGTTATAGAAACCTATTTTCCATCTCTCTAAGTTAAGAACACATAGTGACCAATATGAGTTTTATGAGAGAAAACATTTAAAAGTAAATTTAAATGATCCCTCTTTCAGTTAGCATTGTTTAAATGGTTTCCAGAACTATCATTAGGTTTAATATGAAACACTATTCTTTTAAGGGAATAGAGAAAAACGTTTCATGCAGATGCCATTTTCAGAGTGATAGTCATGGCCAGTTCAATACAGCTTGTTTTGGTGTATATTCCTTAAATATGCTTGATACACTGCTGTAATGTCTCAGCTTAGCTTTTAAAAACTCCCAATTGATGGGAACTATTTTCCATCAGTCTTTCTCTCTGAAATTTTACTGCATTTTAATTCTCTCCATGTTTCTAGGGAATTCTTCCAAGTAGGGAGGTATGGGAAGATATTGATTTCTCCCCCCACTCCCCATGGTAATGAAGTAAAATACAAAAGGCTGATCAGCTTTTGTTTAAACCTCCTGCTGCAGCCACACTTTTTCCATCATATTTGTGGCTTTTTGCAAAGCTCCTTATGGATGGTAAAACGTTACCATGAGCTCAAGAGATTTAAAGAGGACATAACACGGTTCTTAAATTTAATGTCCGACTCATTGGTTGTTAGCATGGCAAATACAGAATACCTAAACATACTTTCATGTTATAAAATGCATAATGAGAAATTGTCTACATTTAAAAACAAACCTAAGAAACCTATTTTGTGCATTTCAACCTCATCTGCTAAAATAGACTCTTTTATGTCTGGCCTTGGCTCTCCTCACAGAGGATAATCTGCTTATATTCAATTTAAACAATTTAATTTCATAGGGTGTAACCTCCCCTGGTTGGAGATCCTCACTCCTGCTTTATGCTAAAATGGTCTAACAGGGCCCTAAAAGCCCTGTATCTGACTGGGGGAAGATTCTCCAGGTGTAGGAATCATGGAGGACAGCCATAAGGCTGCTTCCCGAAGACCCCATCCCAAACCTGGTAGAAGGTGTCTTGGTAGTGGGGATGTGGCCCACAGCACCATGTAGATTCTGAGCAGTACTGTGGCCCATTGAGGGAAGGCTTAGACTGGGGCTGCCTAAATTTCTTTAGGGGCCTCTCCAGACCCTGGAACAGCAAGGATCTGGAGGATACAAAGTGGTTGAAGCTATGTTGGTCTCTGCCCTCCTCTTGGAGTGTGAGTTCCGTGCTGCCCATCTTAGCTCCCCTGAAATTCAAAGTGGGTTGAAGGCACTTTGCAGTTCAGGAATGTTTACTATAGAGTTTGAATATGCTTTTAGTTCTAAAAATGAAATGTGACCCTAGAGATGAATTAGTCATGTTTGTACTTTGCTTTGGAATTATAAAGGGCAATATATTTTATTATATAAATAAGTTTTATTCAAAGGTCAGGAGTTAGATTTTTTTTCTGGCCTGAGTACTCACATACTATCAAACACCCATGGGAGCAGATGGCTTATCTTCATTTTGCAATTGGTTTAAATCTTGGCTCTGAACATCATGTTATAATACCGTTTTCAGGCTATAGTGTCTTGCACTTGAAGCTCATAAAGCACCTTACTAATATGAACAAATCTAAACTTCAACCCTGTGATAAATATTGTATCCCTGTTTTACAGAGGAGAAAACCAAGGTCCAGTGGACAATCCTTTTATATTTGGATACCTAAAGTTAGCTATTTAATTCTTATAACTTCTGAAAATCAGGCCGCCTTTTCCTAGATGTAGTCCCGCAAATGCAAAAAGTTTACTGTTAAGTGACTTGTCCAGAGTCACAGAGGAAGTCCATGGCAGAACCAGGAATAGATTGCAAGTTTCCTGATTCCCAGTCCTCTCTTTAACCAAAAGGCAATCCTTCCTCCCTTGTTGGATGTTCTTCCTTTCTTTGTTAGACTAACGAACAGAGCCCTAAGAAGGAACAATACAAATAAGGTCACCCCATGCATATTTATAGCCTTGTGATGCTCTCTAAAATGTGCTCTGTATCAGCAGTATTCTGATAATTTATCTAAGGGAGCAGCTTAACTATTCTGTCATAAGAGCAACTTGATCTCTGCCATCAAGAAAATTATGCTTAGTTTGGCTCTCAACTCTTTAAAATCTAGACTTAAAGCATTAACTTATTCCAGTTATCTTAACGTATTTACCTGGGTTTTATTCCATGGTTGCATTAGAGTTTATCTATTAGTGTTCCCTTGTATTTGTATACAGTAGGTGAATGGAGCTATATACATTTAATTTATAAAGAATTGCTATCAATTACTAGTGAAAGGAGCTATGTAAACTCCTAATGATGATGCTAGCTCCATGGCCGTATGTCACATAATGCCAATCACCAAAAACTGTGAGCTTGCTGGAAAAACAGGAGGAACATTCCATGAAACTTTTTTAAGGCCTTCATTATCATGGATTGTGCTGAATGAATGGAAAACTTGGCACCAGCAGTTTTCAGCCACCTCAACTCAGTGTCTAAAATTGTACAGGTCTGTCTCATCTTTCGCTGGGGTTACGTTCTGCAGTCAGCGCCTAAAGCGAAAATCGCGTATAATCAAAATTACATTGAGTGTAATGGCGGGTGAAATCGCCCGCACTACAGAAACAGTAATTAAATTGTTATTTTTCTCTTTGTTTTTGTTTTGTTTTTGCTGACCGTGAAAAGCTGGAATCGCACATGTTAAATGCGCCTAAGATGCGACAGACCTGTACCCATAATTTTGCATGTGAAAACAAATGCTGGATCATTTCCTGTGACTTTCAAGATGCATCATGCAGCTGGGTCAGAGGGGAGCCTACACTGAACTATGGGCCAGGTGACCCAGCTCATAGGCAAGAATGGGGGCCAAAACCACAATACTCATGAGGCAATGTGGCACAATTGGGAAATGCAGTTTAATACTGAACTGACTTTAAACAAACCTTTTCAGGTCAGGTCAAATGTAGGGATAGACCTTATTACTAATGCCAAAATGGTTAATAAAATTATAAATTATTGTAATGTTAGGTAAACACAAGATTGCATTTGCACTTACTGAATTTTAAAAGATACTTACAATTACTTTCATGCAGATGATGTTTGGAAAATGTTAGCTCACATTAGCATGTCTTTGATTCCTTACTTTATTAAATGAAATGTTTTAGCTAATTAAATACATTTCTAGGGAAATCTCTGCTTTCTGTTAACAGGTATCAAATGACAGGTATCAAAAATGTCTGAGGATAACACCTCCTTAGCCATAAATCCATATTTTTACCTCCAGTGTATTTACATCGATTCTGGGATATAGCTTTTATATAATTCTATTTTGCTTAATCATTCTATATTTCTTTTATACAGTGTTTGCAAGATGTAAATAAGTGTTTTGTCTTGTACAGAATGGGAGTAATGATAAAAAATCTACTGAGATACAATGGAGATGGGGCAGTATAAGAACCTATATAGAATAGAATTTGCTAATTCTGTTTGAGTCAGAGACCTTAAGAATTATATAGTTCAAATTCAGTTTAATGAACTTGGTGCAGCCTATGCACAGTTGAACAAAGTTTTTCTCTCTCTCTCTCCTGAGATCATTGGACTTGAGAAACGAGAAACCTGATGAGCCTTCCAACAATGTATGCTTGACTCTGCATTCCTGATGGTCCTTAGCAATCATAACACATGGTGTAGGGAAATGGAATGGTTCTGTCTTTTGCTCTTGCCATCTTAGTATCTAAGCATCTCACACAAAAGTGGATTTATGTAGAGTTCCCTCTAATTTTTCCCTCCCATGTGCGGAATGAATTTTGTTATGTGCACCAGTATGGGGGTGATGTGGAGTGATATTGGTGGACATAACAAAATTCATGTGTCAGGGTGGGTCAGAGAGGTTCAGAGTGAGGGAGGGGGCTGAGGGCTGGGCAGAAGGTTGGGATGCAGGGGAGGGAGTGAGAGCTCCGTCTGGGGGTGCAGGCTCTCGGGTGGGGCCAGGGATGAGGGGCTCAGGGCTGTGGCAGAGGATTGGGGTGTATGGGGGGGGGTGAGGGCTCTGGCTGGGGGTGTGGGCTCTGGAGTGGGCTGGGGATGAGGGATTTGGGGTGCAGTGGGACTCCCTGGGCCTACAGTGGGCCCCCAAGCTCTCTCTCTGCAGCAGCACCTGGGCTGTGGGGGAGAGGTGCCTCACCCTCGGCCGTGGCAGGTCTGGGCTGGGCTGTGTCAGGGCAGAGGGAGGGGCGCCATAGCAGGTCTGGGGCTTGGGGAGAGGCATCTCTCCCCACCGCAGCCCTAAGTGCCTCACAGGCGCTCAATAGGCTGCACGGCCATGCAGCTTAGAGGGAATTTAGGAACACCCTTGTAAGGTAGGGTACTATGTTCCCTGTTTACTGATGGAGACCTGAGACAGAATTAGATTGTGACATGCCCAAGGTCACCCAGAAAATCTGTGGTATACTAGGCTTTGAACTGAGGTGCCCTGCCTCCTAGTCCAGTGCCAGCATTACAAGACCATCCTTCCTCATAGCTATTACTCATGCTGGTTTTGTGTTCTCTGCATAAATGTAGGCCTTCACTTTCTAACACAATATTTCCAGCCTTCGAAGCATTAAACTTGCTTTTAAAAGAAACTGTTGTTAATGAAATTAGAAATATTTCAGGTGTTTGCCAGCTGCTACAGCCTCTACTGAAGACTAGTGCTTTCTGCACATGCCACGCATTGGAGCATTTTCTGCTTCTTAGGAGACTAATATGGTATAGATTAGAGGGCAATTTGACATCCTGAGTTTCTACACCTGCTGCCCAGGTGGAACTAATGGTATAATTTGGAGTATTAGTCATTGTAACAGTTGTTTGTTTGCTGTGCAGTCACTCTCCAAGCCAGCGCTTGATTTATTCTCTCTCTCTCTCTCTCTTTTTTTTTTTGGTTAAGGTATAGTGAGGTTTTTAAAGTTGGTTTAGACCCTCATAATGTCTCTTCCTAAAATCAGGAGGCAACACTTCGTTCCAAAAGCAGTACTGAAAAGTTTGAATGAATCACCCTATTCAAACACTTAGCAGTGATTATTTTTAAGTGGTTCCATATTCCCAGCAGACAGATTTTTCTTCAGACATGTATTTGTTCCAACCACTCCTCTTTGCTCACAGCATTATATTGGACAGGGGCCAGCTGAGGTACTGAGTCAAAAACTTTGTTTAATCCAAGTGTGCACTTTGTCAGATACTGATATCTCAGGCCATGCCATGTTTTTAAACCAGAATTTTCTGGTACTTTAATATGACTATATATATATATATATATATATATATATATATATAAACAACTGAAAATACTAATTTAAAGGTCATCTGAAAACAAAAATTTGCCCTATTTTGTAAGCCCAAGAGGGTTTTTCTATAAGTCTTTCTCTGCTTGTTCTTAACATTAAAAATTCAGGTCTTGGCTATCCTGGAAGATGCTTCCTGGATTATAGAGGAGATGGATTATGAAATCAAAAGTGCCAGGGAAAACGATTAATTGAAGGGGAAGCAAATTTTATAGACTGTTTAAAATTATTTGGGACAGATCTTCAGCTGGTGTAAATCAGCATAGCTCTATTTAGTGCCCATACATTAGTTTACCACCAATGAGGATCTGGCCCTTTGGGTTTTTGTTTACTCCTCTTTAACTACAACTTTTGAAAGAGAATTTTCTTTAATTTCAATACAGTCTTCAAATGAGAGCTGAGAACTTCTGATACACAATAGAGTCATCCAAGAAGTATTAATGGTCAAATTAAAAAAGGGTGGAGTTTCATGTCATCTCAGACAAATTTCCAGAATATCAGGTACTTAACTGGATTAGAAACTGCATAGGAAGCATCAGAAAAATAGGCTCTCACAGGAATTCTAGTTCCTATTCATTTCATCCAGGTTGAAAATAGTGATTTTTTTTTCATGTTTTGATCCTGCCTCTGCAGTATCTATTTAGGGTTGGGACACATGAAATGGCAATAAAAACAAACTCCGCTTTTTAAAAGTGAACTAAGTCTTTTTGGAAGTTTTGCAATGGATTTTGGGCAACAGTTTTTGTTCATATCTTATTTCTTCCAGACATTCCTAGTTCATTCAGCTAACTACTTTCTTAGGGGCCAGTCACACAACTTTTAATCAATGAGTAATCCACACTGACATAAGGAGTCCTGTTAATTTTTGTGTGACTATTCACAAAAATAGGGGTTTGCGGGATCAGGCTCATGGTGTGTATTTCATTCAGATATTCCTCATCTGTCCCTTCCCCTTCTTTTTCCTCACCACCAACTCCCTTCAGAGGTTGTAATTCTCCCATTTACTCCATCTCTGTATGTCATCGCACTGAGATACTATCACTCTGTTCCTTGTGCCCCTCCCCTTTATCTTTATCCTATCCGTGAAGCCCTGTTCCCTTCTTTCCAGCCCCTAACTCCCAAGAATGCCCCAAGGATTCAGAAAATATGTAAGTGAATGAACAGTTTTAGATATGTGCTGAATTCTATCAATATTCAGCAAAGCACTTATGTACATTTTAAATGCAAGTACATGCTTAAGTGCTTTGCCCATATGTGCATGTAAGTGCTTATAAACCTATTTCAGCCACCTACTATAAGTGCTTAATTCTTTTTGAATTTTCTATAGCACCTATGATTGTAATAAAGTGTTTTCAGTACCTAACATTTTCACCCATGTCTGAAACTTGGGCTCCCTATCTCAAAAGTACGTGTGTGTATTTGCTATCTGCATTTTACAGGCTAGTTATCATGTGTAGTTGTTGTCCAGCTAATGAGAAAGCAGAATCCCTGACCGTCAATACAACCTTCCCTTGGATAAAATCAGGAATGAGTATTTAATGATTTTTTAAAAATCATTTTGTATGAATATGTAAAAAAAATCGGAGAGACATACAGTGTATAAAGTAAAATAGATTAGAGTTGAAAGCAGCCTAATATTTAGTATTTTTAATATTGTATTTTATTTTAAAATGCTGCATAATCCCTATTCTCTTTTGATGTAGTTAAATTCTTGTTATACAGCTCTGTTTTGTTTGTTGTTGTGTGTTCTGTTGTGGTTGTGGTTTTAAATATCATTCAGGAATAAAATGTTTGCTGGAGAATTGAAAATGTTCTTGCAAAAGCCTATTTTGTAATAAATCCTAGAAATAGTGTTTAATAGGAAAGAAAGGATGCTATATTAGTTACACGACAGCTATGTTTTGGTGACAAGAATTCTGTTCAATTATAGAATGGCTTGAGTGACTAATGATACCTCGTTCAATGACCTTTTATCCTTGTTTCATTTCATGTTGATTTATCTTATAATGATAACAATTCCAACTAAGAATTTTATAGCCACAGAAAGGGAGCTTGATTTATAGTGAATAAAATTTTTCCCATCCCAAGGATTTAAAACTCACCTGCAACAAAAATATTAAATCCAGATCACGCTCTTTTTTTTCTTTTGCTTTTTTAAAAAGTTTTACATAATTACCCATATATGCACCCTTTTGGAATTGCAGTGTGTAGTACCACATGTTTTGTGAAGCCAGTGGAAAAGTTTAGCAAAGTAGAGACCATGTCAAGAGATCCTCCGTTGGCTGACATTCACAAGGAAACTGGACAAGGAGACCATTTTTCATTTTCATCCATGGGTCAAATGTCCCAGTCAGTAACTGCATTCAGCATTTTAAAGTTTAGGTCAGCATCTTGGCCTATGGGCAGTAAATAATTAAATTTCACTTGTACTGACTGCAGTTTTAGTTGTATCAAGTTGCCAGACAGGAGGATTTTTCCTAATCTTGTCTTTTATACTTATACCCCTGTAATTTTAAAGCAAGTTGTGTAACATAAGATGTCATGGAAGTGCTAAGAAGTAATATGAGATAAAGCTTAAGAAATGGTGTCATACCATAGAAATCACAAGAATGCCTGGCTTTGAATTTGATGATGGTTGAAATCATCAATGGCTAAAACTGAAGCTTTAGCAACTTGGTCTTTTCACTCATCAATTAATTCCATTCTTGTGGAAAGGTTCTCTTGTGTTAATTCAGTTCCTCTCATCAGGTTTTCATTCATCAATTTTTTTGATTATTTGAGATAAATTGATCTTAAAAAAAAAAAGTTAAACTAAACACTAACTTTCATTTCAGAGAACAGATATGAATTTACCCTGAAATCCTGTGGTCAGTGACAATAGCAGATTTCATAGACATGTTGCAGTAATCAGTTTAACATTGGTATGACCCATATCATTTTATTTTGTTGTCTTCAGAACATACCTTCAGAAATGTGGAACTCTAAATAATTTTTTTTTCTTTTTTGTCCTACATTTTTCTTTTGTCTTACAAACAGTGAGGCAATAGTAGCCTTGATTTGCTTGATAAACTCCATTCTAGCATGAACCTAGTATCCCTGAAATTTGTGACTCTCAAACTATATGGTCCTCATGGTTTAATAAGTGATTTAATATTTTAACTGGCAGGTCTCTATTCAATGTAAGTTCATTTTGTTTTTTTCATATAGATGTTTGTCCTGACACTTTTTTATCCCTTCTGTAAACATCCTGGGTGGTATTCCATATCTGTTGCACTGAAGTAGCAACATATTAGTCTTGTCTAAATAAACTTTCATGACAGGGGTCTCCTTGAGTCTCTTTTCTGGCCATCCTCATCCTCTGGCTTTGGCTCAAACTGTAACTTTTAGAGCACACAACTTCAAATTTTCCTCAGTAGCTTCATGACATTTCTGAAGTATCTGTGGTGATTTGCAGTTGTTTTCACCCTCATTTCCCTCATATTTGCTTTTCAGTAGCATCTTTCAGGAAGGCTCTTGAACAGGTATCCAGACATCAGCCACTCACATTGGTTTTCCTTGTCTGTGTGCTATTTTCAGAGCACAGTTTTGCAACCAGATCATTAACCTCTTTGTATAGGGTTATGCCATGTGTGGGATTTCTCATTATTGTTTGTGTCTAATATTGTAGATGACGCACTACCTGACACAGATGCTTTAGATTTTTTTTCAGTCTTTCAAATGCTTCTGTTGTAGTTAGAGCACTATAGATTTCATATCACAGCTATTCTGTGAGGCCTTTGGTAACACAAAGGCATATGGAAATAGTTTGGGGATACATTTAGTTAGTCACAGTAGATTTCTTTTTTTCCTATTTTTTTTTTTTTTACGAAGTTGTATTTGTCCTCTTAAATTCTTTGCTTGTAACTCAAATCTGGTTTGTCTTCCCTGCATAATTATTATTGTAAGTATTTAAACTTTTCTTACATCTGTGTAGCATCAGGAGTTAAATGTTTCTTTACCTCTGGTTTGTTCCCAGTGCCAGCGTATCCTTGACATATGTAAGGAGATCTCTCACATTGAATATGAAGGCATAGAAAGAAGAAACCCTGTTGGATATCACAGAATTATATTTAGAGACAATTATGTGTGCTTGATTTTGGTATATTAGTACCATGTGATTTCTCTGTCCTATACAGCTTCACTGCTCCAAACTCCTATTAAGTTTGGAATCCTGTAATAAATGCAGTGATATTCAATCTCAAAAGCACCACGTACGTGGCTCTTTCGGGCCATGAATGTGGCTCTTCTATAGTGTAGTGAGCACTGATTGCGGGAATGCTCCATTGGTCTTAATGTATTAAGTGTGGAGAGAGGATGTGCTGCTTCTTCAAAAAGCGACGAAGGGCTGGGGGTGGAGGAGGGGGAAGAACACAAACAATAGAGTAGCAAGAAGGCACAGACTATCTGTATTGTGAAGCTTGAGGTTGTCTTGTGGTAATTTTTGTTGTGATCTATTATCAATATTTGATGATGCAAAATCAGATTGTTGCACTTTGAATGTTTGTGTGCCTATAGAAATTTGCCAAGCTTAACACGCAATTCAACAACATTGGTTTTAAAATCATCCACGTTCTAGCGAACAGTGCAGGACTCTTGACACACAGACCTAGATTCTACTCCTTTCTCTCCACTGTATCTAACCTTGGGCAAATCACTTAACCACTGTGTTTGTTTTCCCCATATGTAATAGAGGGATAATAGTTACTTATTTCACACGATTGTTGTGAGATTTGCTTACTGTCTGTGGTGTGCTCTGAGATGCAAGTGCTATAGAAATGCAAACTATTCTACTGGCAAGAAACTGTGTGCTGTAGTTCCTTCTATCTTCCTTTAAATATAAAGAATCATATTTCATCTGTTGCCTTTATCAAGCTTAGTTACACTGTTCTTATCACATGCTTAATATAATTGAAATAATGCTTGACTGTCTGTCTGGAATGATCACAGAGCACCAGGATTTCACTCCTGATCAAGTCACTTGGAATGTTGCCATTGATTTCAATGGCTCCAGGATTTAGGGTGAACAGATAGCAAGTGTGAAAAATCAGGACGGGGGAGGGAGGGTAAATAGGTGTGTGTATATAAAACAAAGCCCCGAATATCAGGACTGTCCCTATCAAATTGGGATATCTGGTCACCCTGCTGGGATTTCACCCTGGTTTTTAGGACCATTGTCTTGTTTGAGCAGTTGACACTGTCCTGGAGATGGCTGCACATACTGAGTTAACCAGATGTGAGGAAAAATAGTGCCAGAGAGGACACAGTGGGGTAGGAAGTTTCTTCCTAAAGGACATTTTAAAGACGCATACTCCCTAGACAGACTGAGTAAACCAACACAGAGACTGAATTAAAGAAGGAATCCCAATGCCCAAAAGAGCCAGCTCACTTGCCTGAAGATCTTTTCAAGAGAAAAGGTAGCTTGCTATCTGCTTCCAGAGAGGCAATGTGGTCTAGTGAATAGATCATGGGATTGTAAGTCAGGAACTATTCTTGATCCTATTTTGTGGGCATGTAACTGACTTGCTATGTGGCTTATGGAAGCAACTTCACCTCCCTTTCTCTCTCTTTCCCCTTCTGTAGAATTGCAATAAAAATGCTTATGTACCTACCACAGAAGGCTTCTAGGAGTGTGAATGTTTATGTAATTGTTTGAACAAGTAAATAATGTGCATTATCTCATGTGCTGCATTACTTTGAAATGCTGTCATTGCTCATACAGCACCCTAAAACATTGTTGAAAGTGGTCAATCCAGTGAGTGGGAGCTTTTGATAAATGTGAAAAATGGGTGATGTGCATATCTCAGAATCTGAGTATCTATGGGCCAGATTTTATTATCTACCACTTTCTTCTGTGTTGCCACCTAACTAGCTAATTCACTAAACTTTTTTTTCATCATTCACTATAACTGAGAGACTGCTCGAATAGCTCTCCACCTTGTAATTTTTAAGACACACATTATTCCACTCTGATTCTGAAGATCTCTTTGATGGAGATATTTTTAATATTTGTCCTACTTGTCATCTCACCTATTTATTTATTACAAATACTTGTACTGTATTGTGTTAAATAGAATATTTGTTGCCTTTAATTCACATTTTTCCCTAGGGAATGGCTTCCTGACATAATTGCCCGATCTCCCTTAATTTGGATCATTTGCTGGCTGGGGATGGTGAGGAGGATCTTATAATCAGTTGTTGAGTTACCTGTAATGAGCAAGTTAAGAAAGAGATGAGCGAACAATGCCACAACCTTGTAAATGGGTTTCTTGCTTTTTCTCTTTTTCACAAACAGGCTAGTAGCCTTAAGAAATGTGTTGGTTTGACCCCATTTCTAGTCTCATTAAATTCCCTGGTGTCTGTTAGCTATTGGCTTTCCCAGCTCACATTACCCCTTAGGGAATTGTAGTGATGGACCAGATAACACATAGGAGCTTAATATTAACAGAAATGTGCTAGCTACCAGTATCATTTCATTGTATTTGTTACTTGCAATATTTAGGGTATGCTGTGATGAAGAATATGTATGTAGACTTGAATAAGACAGAGTATATATATATAGTTATAGAGGCCTGGTTTTAAACAAATGTTTGTGCTGTTGTATTGAAGTTCATTGTGCTTTAGCTATTAGTTTGCCATTTCTTTTCTTTCATAAATATTTGTGTGTGTGTGTGGTGGGCACAAAGGAAAAATTGTATATGCACCATTGCTGTTAATGGGAGTTTCTCCATTAACTTGAATGGGAGTCAGATCGGGAGCAAAATGAATGCTTGATAGATGGGAACAAAACATGTGAAAAAATCTAACACATGGCGAAACTTCTGTGGAATGGAATGGCAAACGTAAAGCAACGTGGGATTCAGTGGCTAGTTAGATTGTTGTAAGCCCACTTTTTGTAAAGCAAAAAAAATTCTCAACTTCATTGTCAATGAGAACCTCAACTGGGCACATGTAGGGCACAAATGTTTGATTCTGGATTTGTTGTATCCTGTATCAGATTAGTTTAAAAATAACACTCCACTTCACTTTGAAACACATGATTTAAGAAGTAAATGGTATTTGAAAAATGCAAAAAAATTACTTTGATACTCACTGGTGGGTTGGGAAAGACAAATGCATCCGGTGTATCCAGGTAGTCAAATAAATAAAGGAAACGTAATCAGAAGGCAAGCTGCACTTTTCCCCACAATTGTGAAGGGTAACTTTTTATTTGTAAATAGCTTTTATACAGTTAGAAACAAATCTTTGAACACTTGGATTGAATACTACACTTTGAAGGGTAAATGTTTTGGGACAGCTCGCCAGTTGTATCCGAGCTCTTCTTGATGCTGCTGGTGGGAGGGCAGAGGTGGCTTTAAGCCATTCTTAGGGTCTCCAATCCCTGGGCCTGCCAGTGAGGGGCCCTGGCAGGAGAGTCACTGGAGTACAGTATGCTCTGGCTATGTCCTATAGGCTTCTCAGTGCCAGGTCTATACCAGCTTGATATTCCCTCATACTAGGGGAAAACTCAGCTGTCTCTTAGGAAACCAAGTAAGGATGTTGCCCTCTCTAGGGTATTTGTTAGCCGTGTGACCAGAGCAGGTTCCGGGAGTCAGGAAATTACTTTCTTTTGAAAGTATGGCTCTTTTGTGACTTCATAGTTGGAAAATAAGTTCATACGTGCAACAAGCCTCTTCTCTGCTGAGTGCAAAATTGTTATTTCAACTTCTAGACATAGGAAATGCCTTCTAGTGTATCAGCTCAACTCCTTGCAAATGTACATTTCCCTTAGTACATTTTGTCCAGTCTAGTTTTAAATACCCTAACAGCTTCCATCACTTCCCTTTGGAGACTATTCCACATGTTAATTGATTTTACTGTCCGGAACTTCTTCCTGATATTCAGCCTATCTTTTCCTTTATTTCATTTCACTACTCTGAACTGTCCCTGATTAATGTCTATGCCCTTTAAATATTTTTAGACTTATCTTGACCTGGGTTGATCTTGATATATATAAATATATATATATTTGATGCATAGTATTTTAGCTTATTGTGTGTCAAACTCTGATGGGGGGGGTGAGGGGGGACTGACCCAAAAAAACCCCATGAAGAAAAATAAATAATTGTTCTCAGTGCTTCCTAATTTCAGTGATTCCAGCTATGAGGATCTCTTGAAGCACTGGGCCTGATCTCTGGTCCAGCTTCCTGAGTGAGGTGCTTCAGAGAATGTGTGGACCTTTAATACCTAGAGTTGAACAAATGATGGAAAGCAAAACATGAATAATTTTTTCAGTGAATTTTGTGATTTTTAAAAACAAAAAACTGAAATATTCACACACTTATTTTCATTGTTTGCTCAGCTCTAAAACCAACATTTTTCAAATTTGAGTGCATAAAATCTGATGCCTCAATCTTTTTATTATTGAGGCATTTAAATAAGTGACTTGATATTGAGAGGTGCTGAGCACTCATAACTCCCAGTATAGTCAATAAAAGTTGTGGTTGTTTCAACACCTTTAGTGATCACAATATTTTGTTTAGGTGCCCTTAGGCACCAATTTTGAAAATTTTGGCTGAAGTACTTAGATCTGGAGTTACAAAGAATATGCAACTTCCAGTCTCTGATCATGATCAACAATTTTATTATCAGGGCGTGGGGCATTTCCCTCTGAACTAAGGATGCTGAAATGAGAATCAAAGTGCTTCCTTAGACTACTTTTTTTTTTTTTTTTTTTTTTTTTAGTTTTAGAGATTTATTAAAAAAAAAAAGCAGCAGGTGCTAAAGGTGACTTCCTATCCTCATTTAAAAAAATCCCAATTTCTCCACTCATCAGAACTCTGCCAGTGACCCTGAAAACTTGAGCACTGGGCGTGTTTGTTATGCTCTGACAGCTAAGCAGGCAATGATTAAACCAGAATGTACTCAGGGCTTTGGCGGGGAAAGGGTCTAACATCATGTCACTCTTGGCTAAGACGCTAGAAATGAACTGGAAACAAATCTTTTCAATCTGTCACTGTCAAGGTAAGTGCATGAATCAGTCCCCAACCACTTCCCTCTCCGGTGAGAGAGTCAGAGTCAGATTGTGCAGCCTTCTGGGGTTTATTATCAGATAGGAGGCTGGTCTCATTAATTTTTCATAAGGTATATTTTGTAGTTTATCTTGTCACGTGAAAAGAGTCTGCCTGAGTTCTTTCAAGTGGATTGCTACATGACCCTACTATAACCTATGGTGGCAATGTGAAAGTCACATTTCTTTTTTATTGCTTTGGTCAAAGCATGTATTCATCTTAACATTGTATTAGTAGCATTTATTTTAAGCTGTGGTCTCAATTTCCAAACACCAGCACTTAAGCAGGATCTTCAGCTATGGCATTTGAGCATTTAAATTGACATTTAGGTATGTAAACGGGCTTTTACCGATTTTGGGGTTCTAGGATAAGTGTGTATTTGGGCTTCCATTTAAAATTGTGTTTTCATCCTTACTTTGATGGATTCATTCTTTTCCATATTCTCATTTCTTTTCTTTTGGGTTTTTGATCCCACCCCTCTGCCAGGGAAAATTTCTGTCTGTGTCTCTCTCTCCTTTTGCAGCTTCTTACAAATGATAGTTTTGCTACAGACTTAGACTGATGGATTCAATTGCTGAGAAATGGCTTATAAGGACAAGCTGAACAGCGTAACAAAAACATATATGGTTACGGGTTGTGTATATATTTTTCACACACACACACACACGTGTGTGTGTGTGTATGTAATATATATATATTACACCTCTACCCCGATATAACGCGACCCGATATAACACGAATTCGGATATAATGCGGTAAAGCAGTGCTCTGGGGAGGCGGGGTTGTGCACTCCGGTGGATCAAAGCAAGTTCGATATAATGCAGTTTCACCTATAACGCGGTAAGATTTTTTGGCTCCCGAGGACAGCGACAGCGTTATATCGAGGTAGAGGTGTATTAAAAAATACACATATCACGGTTAATTTTTCCTTGAGATTACTAGGTAATGTTATCTTAGCATTTGCAGTGTGTTCTGTAATTAGTAAGACTGGCCAAAAAACTTCAAATGAAATATTTTCCCCCTGAAAATGGGGTTTTATTGAGATTTTTCTACTCAAATTGTTTTATAGTGCAATTTTCTATTGGGAGTGGGGGGTGGGAAACAAACAAAATGGTTTTTTTTTGTTTTGGGTCAACATTAAACTGTGTCCACCTGAGCTGTAGTTCTGGGTCTCATGCCCTCATTCTCCACAATGGTCATTGTTCCCCAGCTTGACTACATCTCCTATGATGCAATCTGGTCTTTCTCTGTGGCTGAGCTGAGCAATCATGTAACTCCTAGAATGCGATGTGGTGGCACTGGCATTTTTTGACCAATTCTACTCATGACATTCTCAGACATATGGTCTCTCAGGCACACCCAATGTCTGCCACATCCTGCCCCTCTTTTTTTTTTTTTTTTTTAACCTATAGTTCTGAGTGTAAGGGGCAGTTCCACAAAGAGCTTTGGGACTTATTGCCATTCATTGTGGGAATAATGTCTAGTGTTTAACTTATTTGTATCTACACACAGCTACCAATCACACTTGGATTAGAGCACAACAGCATTGTGCTCCCAGAATTGTCTTTATAATTTGTTTACATGCAGGAGAAATCTAAGCTAGTTAGGTTTTAGATCTCCTAAAGCTTTAGCAATGAAATCAGTCTGTTATTATTAGAGGTCTCTGTATCTCCTGGGAGCTTGTTAGGACAAGCTTTCAGACTTCAAGCAGATAAATATGTCATGGTTTAGCTAATTGACTGTGGTTACACAAGAGAAGAAATGTTAGGTTTAGGACATCAAGTGCAGCCTTTTCTGTCAGAATGTCAAAGATGATGTATCCTCTAATAATATGAGCAATGTAAACTGACAACATCTGCAATGCTCCTTGTTCTTTATACCATTCTCTGTAAGTACGAAGACAGGGCAGACAAGTGTAGCTTCTATGCAGCAAGGTAATATTTCCAGAACTGAACAATGTACGACTAAGACTAAGTCCTTACTTGGACAAGCATGAATAAAACGAAAAGAAATAGTTATGTGAGAATTATTTCCAGGAAAAAAATTGCAAAAACGTGATGGGAACCTTAGTGCGCCTCCCCCCCTCCCACCCCCGAAAATCTGTGCTCATACTCTTATGGGAAAGGGTTCTGAACTATTTGCTTCCTCATTGGCCTAGTGTTCTCTTCAGTTACTTTCTGTGACAGGATGCATGAAGTCTTATTCTTCTTTTGCATATAGAAATATACCCTGGGTTTACTGATCTAAGAGTCATGCCTTCTTGTTTTGGGAGCACTGCTTTAGTATTCATTTAATACAATATATATTGTGTGTGTAAAATATAATTATAATCATTTAAAAAAAATTAGAAAAAAATGAACGTAATACAAAGCTAACACTTGGATTATGCCATGCTGCTAGGGATTTATATACAGCATGCTATATGTTACATAGAGTGCCTGAAAAGATGACCCATGATAGGATGCATATAAGTGTGACGAGAGGTAGAACCAGCTCTTGTTTGATGCAGGATCTGAGTGTGTGTGTATATGAGTGTACTGGGATAGGAGGGGACAAAATTGGCTTCCTCTGAATAGAGGAACAGTGCATCTCCCTAACCCTCTCTTCAGCAGCAGTAGGACTGGTAACATTGCTGCTTAATGATGCATGCTACCTTTACTTTATTTTGGGGCATAACCTGAATAATGCAGTCTGGGGCATATCAAGCCTTTTAAAAATCTTTGGGCATGGCTACACTTGCAGATGGAGAGCGCTGTGAGTTAAACCTGCCTTCGTAGAGCGCAGTAGGGAAAGCGCTGCAGTCTGTCCACACTGACAACTTCAAGCGCACTGGCGTAGCCGCATTTGCGGCACTTGCAGCGGCATTGGGAACGGTGCATTATGGATAGCTATCCCAGCATGCAAGTGACTGCAATGTGCTTTTCAAATGGGGGGGTGGGTGGGATGGAGTGTGACAATGAGGGTGTTGTGTGTATGTGGGGGGAGAGTGGGTTTTTGGGATGCTGAGTTTGTCAGCATGCTGCTTTGTAAATTCAGACCCCCCCTCCCCACCACCTCTCTCTCACTCACTCAAAGCAAACAGTAAATGTTTGCTTTTTCTCGGAGCTGATAAGCAGCCAGCTTCTCCGAAACGGAGCTTTGAAAGGGCATTTCCGCATTCCTGCAGCCGATTTCACAACAATGACAAGAGTGGCCACTTGACTTAAGGGGATTATGGGACGTTTCTGGAGGCTGATCACAGCGCAGTAACGCAACACCTCGTTCACACTGGCACCCCGGCGCTCCAGCGGGGGCACAGCAAAGGTTATTCCACTCATCGAGCAGCGCTGTAGCTGCAGAGTCGGAGCGCTCTATATGCCTTGCCAGTGTGGACGGGGAGTGAGCTAGGGCACCCGGGGCTGTTTTATTGTGCTGTAACTCACAAGTATAGCCAAGGCCTTAGTGTTCAGATGAGACTTGCCTAAGGTTTGACGGGGCGGGAGAGAAAGGAAAACTAAACCAAAATTCCATTTTGTGTAGCTTTGTCGGACAGTGGGCAAAGTACAGGTAGAAGAAATAAAATGAGGTTTTTACAGATTCATAAAAGCACAGCACACTACGCTAATTTATTGACCAACTCCTATACAAAGTAGCAAGTGAAACTTAAAGAGCAATAAAAATCCAGTGAGATTTTCACTGTTGTACCTGCTGCTTTTGTCATATTTGTGAAATTGCCCCCTCTGTATCCTGCCTTACAAATGGACATTTAAGTTTCTGCACTGTTGGCTATTGGAAATTGACTGAATTCATATCCGATCACGTTAGGACTGAAAAACGCTGTTTTAAAAAACAAAAAAACAAGCATTAACCTACAGGTGACAATAGAACAATACTAAAATGCTAGTGAAATCAGTGCTATCATATAAGTAGAAGAAGAAATTACTTTATTTCAGTTATTATTATTCACTTCTAGAATACTGTTGTAGGAACTGGAATATCCTTGTCAAAATACAGTTTACACAACCAGTTCTCTTCTCTTAACTTTAGAGCAAGGACAATCATCTTGTTTCTTTTTAGAATGGTTCTTCTTTACAAATGGGTCACCCATATGTTGGGTTTATTTTAAATGCAACTTCTCTTTTGATTGGGTTGGAAAGTTCCAGGCCATCTCGGTTCTAAGCTAGATGGGTCTAATGCTCCCAGTTGCAAATGTTCCCAAATTTAGAAAGATTAGGAGTCTGGAGGGTTTTGTTTGATCCATGTATAGAAATAGGTCAGCAGAAAACTTTGGCTCTGGATTGCACAGGTGGGCAGAACTTGGCTTGTGGGATCTGGTGGTGATGTGTGAGCTTGGCTTTGAGACCCCAGATTGACTTTGCAGGATTGGCAGCTGAAGAAAAAACACACACAGCATTTTACTTGTGAACTGAAAAAACGTTGATCTGGAATCACTGAGAGACTGTAAGCATGCACTTTATGAAGTTTTCTTTGTATGAAGTCACTTAGCACTGTACAACCACACTTTAATTGTCAATTCACATACTAAAGCAGAAAGGGGACTTTAAATCAGAGGTACGCAAACTTGAAAACTGGGTCCACTCGGTGTCTTCATACAGTCAAACCAAATATTATTTTATTTACTGTTTGCATTAGGGTAGATCCAAGAGATCCCAACCAAGATGAAAGCTAGGCACACTGCAAACATATAATAAGATGTTTCCTGCCTTGGAGCTTACATCCAATAGAGAAGACAGGCAAAGGGTCGGAGAAAGGAAGTATTACTATCTCCATTTAATAAACCATTAAATTTCTTTCACTTGTCAATTATATTTACTTAAGATATATTTCAGGAAGCTGCTGCTTTTATTTACACTATTTAGCTACTGGAATCTTTTTATTTTAAAGCTGCCAATATAATAAATTTCAAGTTATAAAACATTCCCTTGCTTCCAGCTGTTGTTCATTTTCACATGTAGCAACACAAAATCCCAGAGCCACTTATTCTGTAATTGTTTTTAATGCAAAATACAGTTCTCATAGAAAATACCTGTTTGTTTGGTGTCAGAGGCTAATTCATTGAACCTGATGATATATTGTTGCAATACAATGGTGTTCACTACAACTTCGCTCCTCTTTGCTGCTTTCCAGATCCTTTTCATGGGCAGTAATATAGAATTTATTATAACTGCATATATAATTAACAAGGGATAATTGTCTTAATTCGTATACTGCTTCCAGAATATTTTTTCTGAAAAACATCATTGTTCCCTTTTTAATGTGCTACAGAATGTTGAGCCCGCATACCCTTATGAATCATGGATAACTCATTTGTATCAGAGATTCACTGAGAGTGACCCAAACCCTGCTCTTGTTAAATGAAGAGGAATAAATAGATATGTCGCTTCATCCTACTCACAAAGAGGAAAAAATATCTTTGTTGCCTCCGTTCTTGCTATCGTTTGTAACATTTCCCTGGCTCCCCAAAGACCACCTGGTTCTGTCCTTATTACATCAGTACATTAGTCCCTTCTGAACATAGGGATTGGCACCCACACTGCAGGGCTCTTGTCATCAAGATTTGTTCTTTTCCCCTACTCTAGTGCTGCTGCGAATAGCAAAGAGGTGAAAAGTCTTCACTAATGAAATGCTTCAGAGGAATGAGCAGTTTGAGGGGCCCTCTACCACTTACTTTTTGCTTTTACCAGGTAAATACCAGCCTGCGGTTGCTTTCCTGATCTCAGTGGATTCTAATTCTGAGCCCCGTTGAAGAACAAACTTTGCCAAACCCACCTATTTTCTGTCTTTGACAGGGTTACTGGCCTAATGGATAAGAGGGAAAGCAATAAACATGATATCTTGGTTTTTAATAAGGCCTTTGCCACATTGCCATATGACAAACTAGGGAAATGTGGTCTAGTTTGTTATAAGGTGAGTGCACAACTGCTTGAAAAAACATTCTCCAAGAGTAGTTGTCATTGGTTTGCTGCCAGACTGGGAGAGTATATCCAGGGGCGGCTCTAGGCACCAGCTAAGCAAGCACGTGCTTGGGGCAGCCCATTTGCAGGGGCGGCGGGGATCCAGCATGGGAGCTGAGAACCAGCAGGGGGCCCTGGGAGCTGTAGTTCCTTGGTTAGCTCCCTGCCTATAGAGCCAGCCCTGGAGCAGGGAAAGAACTATATTTCTCAGCATTCCCTTGGCCACTACCAACAGGAAAGAGGGGGAGGGGTGAGGAAGCTGAGACCTCATGCTGCAGCCTGCTGTGAATAGAGAGCTGCACTGGGAAGGGCAGGGATACCATATTTTAACATTCAAAAAATAGGACACTCCACGGGGAGGGTGGGTAGCCCCACCCTGCCACCATTCACTCCCTTCGACTGCCCCCCACAGAAACCCCAACCCATCCAACCCCCCTGCTCCCTGTCCCCTGATCACCCCCTCCCGGGACCCCTGCCCCAACTGCTCCCCAGGACCCCACCCCCTATCTAAGCCTCCCTTCTCCTTGTCCCCTGATTGCCCCCTCCTGAGACCCCCCCAACTTCCCCCCAGGACCCCATCCCCTATCTGTCCCCTGACAAACCCCTGGGACTCCCATGCCTATCCAATCACTGCCTGTCCCCTGACTGCCCCCCCTGAACCTCCGCCCCATCCAACCCCCCCTGCTCCCTGTCCCTTGACTGCCCCCCCGGAACCTCCCTACCCCTTCTCCAACCACCCAGCCCCCTTACCGTGCCACTCAGATCAGCGTGTCTGGCTTCGCGCAGCGCCAGACACGCTGCTGCATACATGCTGCCATGTTCCCCTGCGGAGCCACAGCCCTCCCCCCCCCAGCATCTGCCTTCCAGATTTGAACACTTCAAAATTTAGGAGCGCTCAAGCTCAGTTTGGGCAGCTGTTACTTCATTTCTCCCAAATCAAATATACTGATCCACTGTAACTTGCTGTAGAAAAGGTAGGATAAAATTGAGCAAGAAATGCTTCCCAGGGTTATTAGGACTGAAATTGCTATTTTCAACAGCCATTGCCTTTTTGTTTGTCTGTTTGTTTAAAAGGAAGACAGTGATATTGCATTGGGCAAATTCCCCATAGAAAGAAAGAGCGGAACAAAAGAATAATAAAGGCACCTCAACTTTTCCTCATTTATGGAGGACAGTCTTATAATATGCATCCAGATATCCTCCAATCACACAAGCTGAAAATTGTTCCACTTTACTGCAGTTCTGTAACCATACGGGAACCAATCCTGTCTGTGTTCTGTGCACATCTAAAATTCCTGCTGAATGACCTGCCCTGGGAGCAAGTTACCAGTGACCCAGGGCTGCGCGGAAGGAGGGTGCAGGTGGTGGGGGGGGAGAGCCCAGGGCTGGGGCAACAGGGGGGTGCGGGTGGTGGCGGAGAGCACAGGGCTGGGGTAGCAGAAGGTGTGTGGGGGGGTAGGGGGAGCCCAGAGCTGGGGCGGCAGGGTGTGTGTGTGGGGGAGAGCCCAGGGCTGGGGCAGCAGGGGGGTGCGGGTGGTGGGGAAGAGCCCAGGGTTTGGGTGGCAGGGGGGTGCAGCTAGGAGCCCAGGGCTGGGACGGGGGGTAGCCAAAATTTTTTTTGCTTGGGGCGGCAAAAAACCTAGAGCCGGCCCTGAGTCTAATGGGGACCCACCAGGGTCAGTCTGGGTCCATTACTAGTCAATATTTTCATTAATGACTTGGATAATGAAATGGAGAATATGCTTTTAAAATTTGCGGGCAACAGCAAGCTGAAAGGGGTTGCAAGCAATTAGGAGGACAGGATTAGAATTCAAAAGGATCTGGAGAATTGGTCTGAATTTAACAAGATGAAATTCAGTAAAGAAAAAAGGGGCAAAGTACTTCAGTTATGAAGGAAAAATCAAATGCACAACTACCAAATGTGGAATAAATGGCTAGGTGGTGGTAGTGCTGAAAAGTATCTGGGGATTATAGCAGATCCCAAATTGAATGTGAGTCAACAGTGTGGTGCAGTTGTGAAAAAAGAAAATATTCTGGGGTGCATTAACAGGAGTGCTGTATGTAAGACACAGATGGTAATTGTCCCACTGTCAGGGCCGGCTCTAACTTTTTTGCTGCCCCAGGCAAAAAAGAAGAGCGCTGCCCCGCCGTACCCCTCACCCCCGCGAGTGCTGCTGAAATCCCCGCCCCCTCCAAGCGCTGTGCTGCCCAAAGCCCCCCCTCCAAGTGCTGTGCCGCCCGAAGCCCCCGCTCCCCCCTCCGAGCACTGCACCGCGCCAGCCCCTGCCTCCCCAAGACCCTGCCCCCCCAAGCACCACGCCGCCTGAAGCCCCGCCCCCTCCAAGCACCACATTGCCCGAAGCCCTGCCCCTGAGCACCGCCTGAAGCCCCCGCCCCCCTCTGAGCGCCGCGCTGCTGAATAAAAATAAAATAAAAATAAACAATCGAGCACCGCCCTGCCCCAAGGTGCTGCCCCAAGCACTTGCTTGGTTGGCTGGTGCCTGGAGCCGGCCCTGCCCACTGTACTTCAATAAGGCCTTGATTCAGGAAAGAACTTAGCCATGTGCTTTGCTGAGTTAGCACTTATATGCTTATTATAGTAGTGCTGCTGCTCAGCTGAAGTTAAGTTCTCAGCTCACCAAGGGTCACTACAGCAACACTTGGACTTTCGGGGTGCTAGTTGTCTCTAGTTTATCTTGTCCATTTAAATGCTAACACTCTTCTAGCAGCTTTTAAAAATACAGAGAATATAGCTACCCTCTTCTTTTTTTTAAGAATATCAGGGTTGGAAGGGACCTCAGGAGGTTATCTAGTCCAACCCTCTGCTCAAAGCAGGACCAATCCCCAGACAGATTTTTGTCCCAGATCCCTAAATGGCCCCCCTCAAGGATTGAACTCTCAACCTTGGGTTTAGCTGGCTAATGCTCAAGCTACTGAGCTATCCCTCCCCCCCCCCGGCAAAAAATTGCTTTCCTTCAATTATTTATTGGATACATTTGGTCAGGGATGTTGACCAGCAGATGGGGATGAAGCTCCAAACCCATTCTGGTCTGGTCTGTAAACTCTACCGGATCTCTAACTTTCTGTAAACAGGGCCAGTCCTTCATTCCTTAAGGTAATTCAGTCTTTACTTAAGTAACATAAGGTTGAGGACACAAAATGAATAAAAACCGAGAAGTGAGCTAATGCTGACACTCATAACTCATGTCATTATGCTTTTAAAAGGAGGCACGAATTACATTATTGCTGTTATAATGCTACAAATGAAGGTGGATAAAAAGAAAAGTCAGGAGAGGGGGCGTGTTGTAGCAAGATGTTTTTTCAACTAGGCACAGGCTCCTAGGAGCTTTTGTAAGTTTCTAAGTGGGTCCTTGTTGGTGATATGACTCATGGGTAGCCCCACAGTCTGAACCTCTAAATGTTGTACATCATTGTCCCCCTTTCTCCCCCCCACACAATTCCTCTCCCCTTTCTGCACACAAAGGGGTTTTCTCTTTGCCTTAAGGCATGTTGTCTTTGTGGGGTTGCCAAGTTTCTTGGCTCCTGCTGTTGCTATTGGCTGATCACCAATACGGGTGGTCAGGAGACATGGTCCTCTCCACTGTTGCTAGCTGCTCTATGAGGAGAGCAACTGGATGTTCTTCTCTTCCTGTTGCTGGTCTTGCAAATCTCTCCTGTATAATGTTTGGGGTAGGAGCAGCCACTGGCTGGTAGGACTTAATAGCCTATGCTGAGCTCTGATTTTTTGCCTGTCCCTCTGTGCATGTAATAAACCTCTATCTGTGACCACATCTGTTAATTTTCAACCATAAGACCTACCTTTAAAATCACACTCGCAGAAATAGACTAAGTGAATAGGCCTTGCAATGTGCCCTGAATATCATCAAACTCTGATGCTGATGGACCTAGTGGGGAACAGATTCTAGGGTCAACAGCCTTCCACTTTGCCTGCCCTGGCCCTAGCACCCAAAACCAAATCTGGGACTGGACAGCTCCAGTATCTCAGCTGATATCAATTGATGACTGGAGGATGAAGAGAGGGGCCATCTTTCATTTACACCAGTAGCCCTATGTAGAACCCATTGTAATTATCTGGTCTCAAGATCGCAAAGATATAAAAAAACAAAGTCTGTGTTCTGAGGCTTCTTTTGTACATGAGCTCCAGACTGCCTGACCATGCTTAGGAAACCCCCGAAGTATACAGTATAAAAAGACTCTGGGCTGTATGTATTTTGAAGTCCCAGGCTGTCACTTGCTTAGAACAGCAGTGGGTCTCAGCATAAAAGCACCCAGGTGCTGCTACTAGGGCTAAGCAAGAATAGTATCCTATTCTAGGACTCCCCCCTCAAATGGAGGGGAAATGGACAACCTGGTCCTTCCCTTCAAAGAGCAATCTACATCAGGAATGAAGGACAGCAGATTGCACCATGCAAAATAAACATATAAGCAACATTTTGCACAGAAGAATGAATATCCTTCCTGAATCTTGGCCAAGAAGTTGTCTGTGTCTATACTTTCATTTTATGTATTGTTTTAAAACGAGAGAACTCAATTTGGCATTGTATACATGCCTTCAGAATGACAGGATGGTGAACTTGATTTATGAGCCAAGTGAAAATTCATCTGGTGATCTCATCCCAGTTTGTTTGTGCATGTTGCAAAACTGTCATGTGGTTCAGTGGCCAAGTTGGAAATCTCAGCCCAAAGAAGACCCCAGTCTAGCAAGGGTGCTGTAGGTTAGGATTGAGATACATAGCTCTACAAATCTATAGGGAAACTTCTACATTGGTCACAATATATTAATCAAGTAGATTTATTTCTGACTTTCATGAGCAATCCATGCACTTACAAACTTAAAAGGATAAAATAAAAGTGAGAAAATGGCAGTATTTTTTGTTCAGAAAGTAAGTCTTAGCTAGTTTATAAATGAGTACTATCCAAGCATCAGAATACAATCTTAACCACTCACTATAAGCACCAGTTTATCACTTGCTGATGATACAAAGTAGGGAGCTTCATCACCTATTATAGAGGAAGAACTAGATGACCTTGATGAGTGGAGTAATGGGTTAAAATATAATAGTACAAAGTGTGAAGTCATGCACTTAGGATCTAATAAGACTTTCTTCTACAAGCTAGGCACTCATCAATTGCAAGTGAAAGAGAAGGAGAGACCTGGGTGTGTTAGTTGATCACAGGATGACTATGAGCCACCAGTGTGATGTGGCTGCAGAATAGATAAATGTGATCCTAGGATGTATCTGGCGAGGAATTTCCAGTGGAGAGAGAAGCATTAAGGCCATTGTACAAGGCAACGGTAAGATCTAATTTAGAAAAGTGTATGCAATTCTGGTCACCCATGTTCCAAAAAGATGAATTCAGACTAGAACATGTGTAGAGAAGGGCTACTAGGACAATCAGGGGAAGGAAAAATGAGAAGGGACTAATAGAGCTTGGCTTGTTTAGCCTTGCAAAATGAAGGTCAAGAAGGATATGATTGCACTCTATAAATACCTCAGTGGGTTAAGGGAGGGTGAAGAGCTGTTTAAGCTGAAGGACAGTGTTGGCACAAAAACAGAGTATCAACTGGCCATGAAGAACTTTAGGCTAAAAATTAGAAGAAGGTTTTTAACTATCAGAGGAGTAAGGTTCTGGTACAGCCTCCCAGTAGCAATTGTGGGGGCAAACAACTTAAACATTTTTAAGAAAGGGCTTGACAAATTCATGAGTGAGATTGTGTGATGGGGTTGCTTGTGGTGGTGGTGGTGGGCAGGACTCTGCAGCCCTGGGTGTCCTTTCTGATTCACATCTTGTTCGTAACATCTCATGCTTCTGGACTTAAGCCAATCATCTGCAGTGTTCAGAAAAGGATTCCTCTCCCTCCCACCTCCAAATATATTCTGAAGAGATTTTGTTTCCTTCCTCTGAAGTATCACAGCTGGAGGTGGAACGCTGGTTGCACTGAGCTGGGCTGTTAGGTGGTGCTGAGAATTCTCTTTCTCAGGTGCTTGTCTGCGTATAACTGATCACCATATCAGTTGGGAGGGAATTTTCTCTCAGGTCAGATTGGTATAGGGATCTTAGTTTTTTTGCCTATCCCCTACATCATGGGGCATGGGTCATTTGCTGGGGTCATCTAGGTATTTCTCACTTAATCAATTCCCTGCCATCGCAGGGGGCTCAAGCATTGGCTTAGCTCTCTCTCTCCATTTTTCTGTGGCACACAATAGGTTTAGTATCCTGAGGGATGTAATACTCTGGTCTAATTACAGTTAGGTTTAGTGTGCAAATGGCTGGCTGGTGTGGACAGATGGTATGATCTGGTGGTCACTTCTGACCTTATGTTTCGACTTATTCTTTAGAGAAACATACAATTATAAATTGTAAATTTTTCATATTACTGAAAATAACAATATTAACACGGTTGTCATTTGTACAGCTTTGCTTGCAAGCATGTCAGATGCTGTAGACTAACTCAACTTGTCGATGGCAGGGGATATTTCAGCATAGGGCAATTAACAGGAAAATATGTCCCCTTCCTACTGCTTGCCTTTTCTTTCTGAAAACTAGATGGTGTACGTTCTTATCTAGCCATTTCACCATTCGTGTACTCTAATGTACGAGGCCATGAGTTATAGCAAACAAAAATAGGCTACCCTCTGGTGGCTGAACTAGGTGTATTTTCTTACAGCTTGTAGATCCTTCAAATTCCTATACAGATGCCTAATTTTACTCACATGAGTAAAGTTAATCATATGCACAAGTCTTTCCAAGATTAGAACCTAAACGTGGCTCTGTTGTGGTCTACCCATCAAAGTGAATGAATTGAAAATTCATTCTTACAGTGTCTCTTCCTTATGTTC
Source organism: Chrysemys picta bellii (assembly GCF_011386835.1). Taxonomy (NCBI): domain Eukaryota; kingdom Metazoa; phylum Chordata; order Testudines; family Emydidae; genus Chrysemys; species Chrysemys picta. The sequence continues at coordinate 44,329,857 of NC_088794.1, read as the reverse complement.
TCCAGTGAGCCAGTGATTCTCTGATGTAAACTTTTCTGGAGGGAATAATTTACAATGAAGAAGTCACAGAAAATATAAAAACATAAGCGCTTTAAGGAGAATGTTAATAAGTGGTAATAACAACTGGAAGAATCATCCTGAAACTCATATATTTTGCAGCAATTAATATTGAAATAATGTAACCAAAATGTTAACTTGCCTAGTGCCTTTTGGATATATGTAATAATGCTGTATTTAATTTGACACTCACATGTATATGAATGGTGTCTAATGGTTGAATAGTTTTATTTTCCTTATAAGCAAAAGAGTCATAGAAAATGTCTCACTAGATTTCACAATCAGCTTCTTAATTTGGTCTCTTTAGATTTGATTAATAACACTATAAATACTGCATACATCAATCTCCACACATCTCAGACCCAATCTATTAGGAAGCTTTATAATAGCTGTTATACAGCTACAGCTTTTATAATTTTTTTTCTGTAATCTTTAAGAAAACCTTGGTAACAAAAAATAAAATTGGTTTGTCTTGACATACCCTGTGGTAGTGATCACACCTTTGCTATTTCCCACACTCTTAATAGTGATTTAAGCCTACTGCCACATTAAACAATGGTGTTAAAGGGTAAATGGTATTGTCATTGACTAACTTAAATAATGTTGTATTTACCATCTACCACAAGGGACTCCTCTGATTTCAAAGCATCATAACCTTTCAATAAGTGCTGTTGTTTTGGGAAAAGGTTAGCTGATTCTTATCTTTATTGCCTTTTAATCATTTCTCTGAATAGAGGCCAGCAGACTTAATAGATATAAGGAGCAAGCAGCCACTGAGTCAAATAAAAATATATACATACATAGGTATGTAAAGGATGGACAGCAGTGTCTCATTTAAAATAAAAATAATTCATAGATGCTAATAATATAATCAGCCTTCAAGACCAGAAAGTATCTCAATTTACCTTTTTTTTTCTACAGAAACCTCTCAGACCCATTTAGAGTTTCATAATGCTGTGCGGTGAGTTGACAAACATGTTGAAGTTACAGCTGGGTGGATATCGAAATGTTTTTTTAACAAACTTTCATTTGATTTAAAAAAACAAAAACCCATCCCTGTGAATTTGCTTTGGTGGTATTTCAAGCCCTTTTTTCTGCTTTTCATGAACATTCACACAAGGGGAATTTTTGTTAGCAAGGATAATCCCCAAAAGAGAAGGTGTCATAAATGGTTGTACGGATGCATTTGCACAAATGTTCATAATGAAAATTTCTATGGCCATTTCAGCCTTGTCTTTGCTAGGAAAAAGGTATATTCTGAACTCCAGGTTCGCTAACTTGAGTTAACCGATATGAGGTAAAATCCTAGTGAAGCTGAAAAAGTTTATAGTTTTCACATGAGCTGCCAGGTTGAGTTAAAGATTAGGAGAGAGAAGGTGGGTGAAGTAATAATTTCTATTGGACCAACTTTTGTTGCTGAGAGAGAGACTAGCTTTCAAGCTTACCCAGAGCTCTTGTGTGGACAAATCCCTCCACTGGATCCCAGTCTGCTTCTGTTGACTGGTACCAAGGCCTTAATTTTCAGGGCATCAGCAGGTCAGAATCTAGTTCTATCCATCGATGACTGTATCTCCAGCCATGACTCCCCGAGATGGCTACACTTTCTCGGAGAAATGTTGCTAATGAAGCCTAGAAGAAGCAAGAGAGCTTAAGATGTTGGAGAATGCCACAAGGGTGTTAGGCCATGAAATAAACTTCCAGAGGAGATTAGACTAAGTAGAGTCTGAGCATTTTAGGCAATGTTCTAAGAAGCCTCCTCTCCATTAAAGCTTTCCTATCACAACCAGAATGGTGTTAAAAACTATAATAGATCTAAAACCTAACAGAGCTTGCAGTAACCAGAGAAGAGAGGGGACCAGAAAACTCTATGAAGTCTACTAGAGAGATCCGCTATGTGGATCAATTTGCCTGGCAAGTGCTTAGGTGCTACAGTGAAGTACACTATAGATGCTTTAAGATGGAAGGTGGGCAGGTACAAAAACCACATACAAACAAGTAGTCTGAACATTGTAAAATCTAAGTCATAACTGTACATATCAAGCATTCCAATAGGCATGATTACATCCTCTACCTGAGGGTCCCTAATACAAATAAACTGTACTAAGCATAACCAAACTATACCTCACAGCAACTTTTGGTTAGAGTGACATCAAATGCAGTGGGGGTACAACGGCTTTTGGCTTATAAAGCTTTCCAGTACTAAGGCTAAAGAATAGTCTTCATAGGAATAGTCCCATTGAAATCAGTGTGATTACTTGTATTAAAAAAACACAAGGGGCAAAATCCTGCTCATTTTCTTAAGGATATATGTTTTCCTTAAAGTAATAAGTGAAAAGTTCACTGTTCTATATCTCCAAGTAGCTACTAGGTATTTTTTTTTAACAAATCCTATTTTTAAAATTTATTTTGACATTATTTTAATTTCAGGGTATATAAGTTTAAGGACTAGCAATAATGCAAGCTGAAGATCTTTCCTGATGTAAAATCCAACCAATTTACATATTTACAGTGTGATTTTCAAAAGCCTAAGTGTTGGCTAGGTTTGCCCTCACTGAAGTCAATCAGAATTTTAACATTTACTTTAATGAGAACGAAGTTAGCCTCATGTTGAGCGCTTTTGAAATTCCCACCGCTTTACATAATTTTCCTCTCTTCCAAATGGATAATTTATTTTCTGTTAAAGAGAATACAAATGATTCCCTGTTTTATCTGACTATTTGTCATTTTTAGGTTTTGTCCTGTAAGCGCAAAATGTAGTAACAATCATTTGTACTCAGTAAACAGAAATTTAATCAGCTGTCAAAGTACATTCTATAGTCCAAAAAATGAAAAATGCATTTTGCAAGTGAAATGAACCTGTACTGTGTGTCATGCAAATGGCTTATGTAGTTATAAATCAAACTTTTAAAAAATCATTATTTTTGTCAATTAGGACATCTTTATTCATATCTAATAAAGGAAAGAGAAACTATACATAGTAACAAGAATAAGAAAGCCACAATCAACCATGTGATGCAATTACACAATATTCAATTCAAAGCTGAATAAAATGAAGACCTTAAACAGCAGCAGACTGTAAAGTCTAAAATTAAAAAGCAGTGGTATTGTATATGGCAATGTGGGAATTGTGATAGAACAGATCAATAATTTCTCTCTTCCGGTATTGTTTCCAATACTGGCCTATATGCATAATTCCAGGGGTGGCTCTCCTCCCAATACATACATACATAATGTACTAGGTCGCTTGTGCAGCACTGTTTACCACAGTGGAGGACACTTTTTTTCCTGAGTCCAGCTGCTAATCAGCGTATACCCTGAGGCATGAGAATTGATGACAGTCATGTCATTTTTATCTTAGCTAATGTAATTGCAGATTCTGTTCTTACAGCAAGACTTTATGTAATGACAGTGAGGGGGCGCTCATATTTTGGTGATGAGTGTAGTATAAATGCTTAGATAGGTATAGCTAGAAAAAACTACAAGAGTTAATTCAAACTTTCCTTAATCATTTCTAGGGTAGCAGCTTCTGAACACAGCCAGCTGCAAAATGTAACCAGTGATCAGACTAGCAAGGAAAGAAAAATGGTAGGGCTCTCTTGAAGTTTCCACCAAACCCCAAGAATAGGTATATGTTTCTGATGGAATTAAAATCTCTGTGCCTCGGCAGTTTCAATCTGGCCAGCACTAGAAATAGAATTGAGAGAAATGCAGTTCTGTTCTTGAGACAAATCACTGAAATATTTAGGGCCAAATCTTTAGCTGGTGTGAATCAACATCGCTCTAATGGACTTCAGTCTAGCTACACTAATTTACACCAGCTGAGGATCTGACCTTTATGTTGTGTAAAGAAGTGCGTATTTTGAAAGTCTGTTATGTAGGTGAAAGTTTAGGTTCAGTTAGCTATGCCTGTTATAGGTTCCTGTGTTGCCTTTATAGGTACAAAAATAAAACCTGCAGTGCATTGTCCAACCATAATAGTTATGAACAGGGCACAAACACCGTTGTATCCTTTTTTAATATTAGAACGTGGATCTGTGCACATTTTCAAAAATATACATTTCTTCTCCTTTTGTTTTTTCCCAGAATATCTTTTATTCAGGTTACTGTATTCCATAAAATAGCTTTTTACTGCCCTTGCATATTTAAATGTTTTGAAATTGATTTGTTTTTCAGCTCTGTATCTCTGTTCTTACTTTTTAAACTTGCTTTGGTTTTTTTATACCCTGTCCCCAGCGGCTCTTTCATTTTCTCTATTTTACCCAAGTGTTCAGAAGTTTTGCATTTACTAATATTCTGAACGTGTTTTTTGGATTGTATGCCAAAAAGTGATAGGGATGTAAAAACTTTTCTGGGATGAAGAAAGGCTTAATGAGTCTGTGTTCCATCTTTACTACTTTCTCTGTGTCATCTAATTGTTTCCTAATGACCCTAGTATTGTGTAAAGATCAAAAGAGACAACAAAAATACTATAAAGAAACCAGAGGCACAGCGAGGTCCTAAATACTCATGTTTACTAAATATGCACAAACATGCAAGGTCAGGCAGAAGCATACATACATAGTGCTGCTTTAACTAGTTTCTGGTAGCTTTGAAAAGGTAGAGCACAGTAAACTCCACTAGAAAGCTCATAAACTTATTTAAAGGGATACTACTCTATTTCTATACGCTACCTACTGACTACCCCAGGAGCCCTGCTTGGCATGACATTTCACACACTCATGATTCCCTGCCTGAGGAAGTTTCCAAATTCCTGGTGTCTGTTGGAATACTGCAACTTTTTTGCTGTCTTCGATGCCTATTAATTTCAGTGGGTTTTTGATAAGGCCTGTAGGGCCAGATTCAGACACTCTGGCCAAGATTTTTGAAAGGGGCTATAGATTTTCACTGCCTCACTTGGAGTTACCCAACTGGAATCATTTTAAAGGGGCCTGATTTTCAGAGGGCCAACATTTCTGAAAACTGTGTTACACTAAAATGTCAGTTTGGGAACTGAAAAAAATTAGAGCACCTCTCAACACTAATCATTTCTGAAAAATCTTGGCATCTTTCTGTTTTAATAGTAATTGACTCTGTGGAGGAATGTTGTGTTGAAAAGGTGTCTCAGGCCCATAAGATATTTATGAAACCCTTGTTTACTATTACAACGTTAAACAGTTAACTTGACATAAACCCCTGGGCCACACTTATCACTGACATACTATCAGTATAATAAACACGACTAGAAACCTTTTAAACCTATTGTTAAAGATACAGTAAAAAAGGGGAAAAAATGGCTAAAGGATTTGAAAGTAAAGTATTGAGGCTTTCATTTAAATAACATTATTCAGTTTCCCTTCAGCTGTAGAGAGCTTTTTATGGGAAACAGTCTCTTTGACAGTCTTTTAGGTGGTATTAAAAGAGGTAATTACCATCCTTTTTTGGGGGGGAAGAGAAAAAGTTAACTGACATGGTCTGGCACTGTTGTTCATAGACTCATAGACTTTAAGGTCAGAAGGGACCATTATGATCATCTGGTCTGACCCCCTGCATGCTGCAGGCCATAAAACCGTCCCTACCCCTTCCCTGGACTCTGCTGTTGAAGTCCCCAATCCTGTTTTTAGTGACTGCAATCGGCAGAGACCCTCCTGCTAGAGATCCCTGCCCCATGCTGCGGAGGAAGGCGAAAAACCTCCAGAGGCTCAGCCAATCTGCCCTGGAGGAAAATTCCTTCCCGACCCCAAATGTGGCGATCAGTAAGACCCCGAGCATATAGGCAAGAGTCTCCAGCCCGACCCCGTTAGCCATTATACTATTTACCCACCATTGCTTGGCTTTCCTTGACTACTATGTTTTACCATTAAACCATTCCCTCCATATACTTATCTAACTTTATCTTAAAACCAGACAGGTCCGTCGCCCCCACCGTTTCCCTCGGTAGGCCGTTCCAATATTTCACCCCTCTGACGGTCAGAAACCTTCGTCTAATTTCAAGTCTGAACTTCCCCACGGCCAGTTTGTATCCATTCGTTCTGGTATCCACGTTAGTACTAAGCTGGAATAATTCTTCTCCCTCCCTTGTATTAATCCCTCTAATATATTTAAAGATAGCAATCATATCCCCTCTCAGCCTTCGCTTTGTCAGACTAAACAACCCAAGCTCCTCTAGTCTCCTTTCGTACGACAGCTTTTCCATTCCTCTGATCATCCTAGTGGCCCTTCTCTGCACCCATTCCAGTTTGAGTTCATCTTTTCTAAACATGGGAGACCATGTTGTTGATGAAGTCTGATCCCATTTTCCTGAAAGCGAAACAAGACAAACACATGCAAAAGGAAACAGAAAAGGACATCAAAGATAGGAAATGCAGCTTCTGTCTCTGGTGCAAACTCTTACTTGCACTGTTGGTGTTAGAGAAATGTGGGCACAGCATGTCTTGTTAGCCGTACTGAGAACTGTAAAACTTATACAGGCATCAGGCTGCTTAGAGCATTGCTTTTAGCCACCTCATTGGTCAGGAGTTCACAACAGTGTTGCAAAAGATGCAGTCTTGATTGGCTAACCCAGGCTATTAAAGAGAAGGCAAAAAGAGAGATGGGAAAGAAAAGAACCAAGATACACAAAGCAGGGACCCAAGCCTCACATTCTAAGCAGTGGTCAAGATTTAGCTGTTGGTGGTGATGACCATATCTCTCTGGCCTAATCTGGTCTGGATATTGTCACATTCTGGGGTAATCCAGACATGTGAGCTGTTGTTCCTGAGTCCCTCAAAATGCTCTGCTACTGTAACTCTCTTGTCTGGACACTTCCAGCCAGCATACAAGCATTCATTACCTTTTAAGTAGCTCTGCCTCAACAATTCTGATTCCAGCAGCCTGCTTGTTACACCTGGCAAGATGACCCCAATGCCCCCATCCCAAATGTTACAAAACCATGTACACTGCAATGTAGCCCTCTCCTAGACCATTCAGAGAGAGATTAAGGTTCATTTGTTGCTTTAAAGATTCAATACTCAGCAGCTTGTCACATTAATTGGCATTAACATTCACTTTAAATCAAGCACAGCACTAGGTTGCTTTAGATTAAAACAAGTTCCTTAACAAAAGGAGATGGGATTTTAAGTGAATTGAAGTATAAAAGAGTTAGAAATGATTACATGCAAATAAAATTGAAAATGTTTCCTAGAGACTAAGACTTAACAAAGCAAGCTATAGCCTTTGTTCAAGCTAATTTCCTTACCAGTCTACCTGCCAGCTAGATGGCTGACCACCTCTCTGGTCAGGATCTCCCACAAAGACCGAAGTGCTCAGTTCTTTTGTTGCCTCAAGTGAAATGTAACTTGTGGTTCTCTGCCCCTTTCTTTTATAATCTGGTGAACCTTTCACATGTATTCGTCTTAAGGTTACCCCCAAAAATAAAGTTTGTGGAAGCTGTGAGGAAGGTGACATGGAATCTGGTGGTGCAGGGAGTTCCATGCAGGTTTCTTCCCTGCTGGTGTTCGCTAAAATGCAAATTATTTGTTTCTGCAATCTCCTCCCCCTGTGGTGATGCTGAGTGGTTATCTCTTCCCCTTGTTGGCTTGATGGTCCTGTTTACCTTCTATTAAAATTGCATTCCCATTGTCTCATTGTACACTGGAAATACCTTTTCAGGTGACAGAACCACATTCTTTGTTTAGGGTGGAGTACCTTCAGCCCTGTCTGGCAGATACACTTTGATAACCTAATTTCCAATATAGCTGTAATCTTGAATTTGAGCTTCATACATACACCACCCAATAATATTAATGATCAATACATTGCTAACTGTATCTAGAAGGTGTCATTAGTAAGTTGGGATACACTGAACTGGTCAGGCCAGCTGAAACTTACTCACCGACATCAGTGAGCCCCTTGCCCTCTTGCATTGGGATACTGCTAGAGTCATATCTATTGATCAGGACAGTGAAGGCCCAATGGTATAATAGTGGATCCTGGGGTTCCAGGAGACAGCAGGGTTGCCAATGGAAACCAGACACCAGGAAACCTTTCCTCAGGCAGATCATAATGGTGAAGCTCACTCTTTTCAGTCCACTTGTTCCCACAGACAATGTCCAAGAAAGGTGTGGCAGTCTCAAGCCATTTGCATTCACCGGTCTAAACCCATTTTGGTAATTTCAAATGTAAACATTTAATTCCACTTCTAGAATCTTTTAGCTCACTGTTGTAACAACCCGTGACTTTACCAGTAGCCTCGAGGACCCCTTATCCCACTGCTTTTAGCCTAAACAATTCTGTTTATATCAGATTCATCTCCAATTTTTGCTGAATTTCATAAACAATCTTATGTAGCAGGCTGAGTTGGACTCTTGTTGCCTTGGTCAACTTACAGTACAGGCCTTTGAACAATAGCAATCCCATTGTACCTCAGTGAGATGAGAGTACGATATAGTTTGATATGAGGAATAGACTCTGGCCCTTATCGATTTATGTTTTCTGTTCTTGCATGTGCATTAGTCCAGGCCATATATAGTGAAGTAGATGGAAAGCCCCTTAACACGCAGTGCTTCCAGTCTACATGTAAAATCAAGGGACCCCCACGTTTGTGCTCAATCCACACACACACTGCTACCACAAAACTGTGTAGGTATCTTTTATTTCAGTTTCCATTGCCTCCATATAAACTCTCTCAACCATTTTTCCAGATCACATAGAAGCCCTTCAGGTTTATTTCATGACTCATACAGAAGCATTAACCTCCTGACCTGGTCATTAGTGAAAGAAGCAGTTGTTTTTAATTTGCATTTTAAAATATTTTGTTCATAATAATTCATCAAGTATTTTGATGTGTATACAACTTAGTTATACTAATATATAATGGTACAGCACTTGTGGTACATCAGTCATACCCATTAAATGTAGGGCCTGATCCTGTTTCAATTGAAGCCAGTCAATGTGTTACCATAGATAGAGTACAGTGGCACCAGGATCAATTTCATTGTGGGAACCTTTCAGAAACATCTCCAGACAGGAGATTTGAAGAAGGCAATCTCTTTTAAAACAATCCTTAGACATTCGTTCCTCCTATGCCACTTACACATTGGGCAGTACAGGTCCTCCATTGATCACAGTCCCTCGATAGCTGTGATACTTTTCCCCAGGTGATGCCACTATATACACTATCCTCTGCCACTGTCTTCCACCAATTCTTTTTGGCCTTCCTTGCTTTCTCTTTCATCCCTGGCATCCCAATGCAATGCTTGCTTAGCATCTCTCTCATCTTCCATACAGTGTACATGTCCCAGCCACCTGAACATTCTTTCTTTGATATTTTCTAATATGTCCTGCTCTGTCAGCTCGTACTCTCACATTTATTATTTTGACTTTCAATGGACTGTGTAGTATCTTCCTCATCCATCTGTGATGGGCAGCCTCCAGTCTCTTTTTGTTAGTTACTGTTGGTGGCCAAGTCTCTACTCTGTGCAGTAGCATGCTCAATACAATAACAAATGATTTTAAAACACTGGTGACATTCAAAACTGTAAATTAATAATTTAACAGGCCAATATTTTTGGATCAGTAATTTGTTTGCCCAGGAAAGCTTGGCCAGGGTGTAAAATGACTTGTTTTAATTGTAAGCCATGTGTCTGCCTCTATCATACTACTGAGTTCACTGATGCACAAAGTGAAGTAGCTTCACCAAGGACTCACAGAGTGAATCGACCGTGGTTCAGATAGTTTTACAAGATGCTATGGCTGGCTTCCATTATTTTGTTCTGTAACTATTACATCCTGTGGCCTCCATGCTGTTCTCATTACCAGGAGATTTCTGCCTCTACTGAGAGTCCATCAGTGCTCTTAAGAAGACATATTTCTGAAATGCATAAAAGTCACCATAGTAATTGTTTTAATTTATAAGTTTCCACTATGAGCCTTTTTGAAAGGATCTAATTTTAGATGGGCGTATATAGCCAAATACTACTAAAATAGGATTCAGCTACCAAGAATTGTGTATTTTTATGCAAAATGTATACAATTTTGTGAGGGGAGGTAGGACAGACTGCTTCAATTTCTAAGCAGCATACATTCCACATATGATCCATGTTTATTTTTACTTTATCTACAATGTTTCCTTTAGACTTAACACCTCTCACCTTGAGCTGTTTGGTTTTTTAGATCAAGGTTTTTTATTTATTAGTAGGAAAGTCCACATATTCATTACAATGGGTCTTACACCTGCTGTTACTGGAGGCAGAAACAGACCTGTCAATTAAGGCAGGTTGTTAATGTTCACACCTTTGAAGACCCAGCCAGATTAATTTGCCTCTCCCACCTGCAAGAAGGCTTTAGCAAACCTTCTGCTTGGAGCAATGAGAAAACAAAACCACTGAAAAGGAGTATGTTTCATTCTCAATGTTGAGTTTATTGGTGGTATGAGGCTGTTGTTTAACCTCAAGGGCTCTACAAAAAGCCCTCTTCTGATACTGTGGTGGCTGCCTTGCTTCTCAACTCTACAGCAATGGGGAGAAATCCCTCCTGAGACCTAAATCTTGTTCTGAATGCCCTGACTAAGCATCCTTTATCTAAACTTACGTGAAAATGCCCTTTCCTCTAGTGGGGGAGTCTGAAGATGCAACCCATGAGGCACAAAGTTTATAGTTCTGAGGAACACTTAAACTGTCACATTTTCCTTAATTTTCTTCATAGGCACTGTGTGTGTGTGTGCAACATATGTCTTCCAGTATCTGAGGTGAAATTTGATAATTCTATACATTTATTTAGTTGTCTGTTATCTAACTTGAAGTTGTCTTCCAAAGCAACCTTTGGTGTTATTTCTAGACGGCTTTCTTCAGTTTACGTGGAACATTGGAGTACTCAGTTGCTGTGTTATATTTGACATAAACTAGTATTAGTTGCAAGGCTTTTGTTAGCTGAAAAATACATGTCTGACAAAACACTTCAGAGCGAATGACTGACAGATGTTTTATCATAGTAAAAAGTAGGTGAAAATGCAAAAACAAAAATAAGATACAAAACTTAGCTGGCATATTACATCTCTTCAGTGATACTTTTCAATATCTTTTCGCAGATGTCTCCAATATTTGATTTTCATTGCTCCTAATTGTATCCTTGAATCAGAGAGGTGCAGAGCGCCACTAATCGGAATTGAGGGTGTTTACCCCTTCTTAGGAAGAGCTAAGCATCTCATAGGACTGGGCTCTATTTTTATACATCTTCTAAATCTGGCTTCTCCACAAATTTACTTTTGATCTTAGTGTTCTAAGTAATGTATTTCTCATCCCCCGTCTCCCAAACTTTGTTTTGTGTGTATTTAGGTCTCATGAAGATTGGGAGTCTAACAGCTCTTACTTGCTATAAGACAAGTATGGACTTGTATTGGTCTGTATCAGCCTAGTGGTTTCACTTCTGAGAAGGCCACTGCTTGTCCGTTATTTCACTAATAAAATAAAGTAACTTTTTGACTCTAATCTTAATTTCAGCCACTATAATAGAATAGTATACACTAGTGATTTCAGCTAATGCCCGTCTATAGGCAAAGCATAGTCTCCTTTAGAGATCTATAGGTCTCTAATGTGGAAATGGTTTATAGGTGGTCAAAATCTCTATTTGGAATATAAAGCATGTCACTTTCATAATGCAGCCAAGTTAATTCTTCATTTAGTTGATATATTTTTTTTTTAGATCCATCCTTATGGGAAGTTTTATCCCCATATTCTATTCATGAAGGCTGTCTAAATTGATTCAGAACTTTCATCTGATTGTTTTCTTTTTTACTACACTTTAGCATGCACTTAATTCAGGTGGATTCCGTACAGCGTTGGATGGAGGACTTGAAGTTGATGACGGATTGTGAATGTATGTGTATTCTTCAGTCCAAACCAATCAGCACAGAGGAAGATGCACAGAGTGAACTTATCCTTTCATCACAACATAGTGCATATGATAACTTGCAGTTATTGTTAAAAAGAGCTTGGATCATAAGCACGGAGTTGACCAGGATTGCTCAAAAACTAGAGAAGAACAGATGGCAGAGAGTTCACAGCATGACAGTAAGAGTCAATTGTCACGTACATTCAATGATAAACGAATATAATACCGTCACTAGAAATTCCTCAGAAGAAATGCACCAGGTAGGATTATTTCTTCAATATTGATTTGTTTGTCAATTGGAATTTATAAACTATGTTTAGAATTCGGGAGCTGATAGATCTGGCGAGGGCAATCTTTGTATTTTTTTTGTTTTTTGTTACAATAATGGCAAATCATCTGAACAGTGAGAGACTCCATATCACAGAACCATCCAATCCCCCTGGGGTGTGTAAACAAACATGTTTTATGTTTGGATCAGTGTTTTTATGGGCCTGATTCTGCCACCTTTATTTATGTTGAGTAGTTCGCTCCATGTGGACTACTGGAATTGAGTCTTTTTTTCTGTTAAGATGTAGAAAATGTTCTTATGGGACTGGGACTGGCTTAGCTTCAGTTTTTATCTCTATTACAATTAACCACAGATGCCAATACAAAGGGAAATTAAAAAAATTGGTGTTCACAAAATATCTTCTTGACTATTTCTAATTACTGTAATCAAGTGTTTTTCTTTTATTGAAAGAAGATATAGATTGGATACATTATTTCAAACACATTTTTGCCTCTTTTTCCCTCCCCCGCAGTTTGAAAAACTTTTAATTGAAAAATGTTCAGAATTTACAACAGTCACGGAAAGGTAAGTTAAATTTCCTGAACTGGATAGTCAGTTTTGCTTCCTAATTATTGGTTACAAGCTGTGGCAATTTTAATGAGGGAGGCAAATCCAACTAACACTCTTTGAACGTTTGTTTGAGCATATGCAGCTTTCATTAAAATGCCCTCTGATTATTGGGCCATCAGTGCCTTAAGTTAGGTACTTAGTTATATCCATATTTAGACCCTGATCTTTCATTAGGATCTGTTGTTGAACAGGGAACTTGGCATAGCACAAGGATCAATGCTAGTGTATTGTGATACTTTACATCCTCAGAGCTTTAGGCACTGAGGGTGAAAAACTTGCTCTATTGAAATCAATAACAAAACTACCATTAACTTCAGTGGGACCAGGATTTCAAGCTAAGTTTGAAATCTGCAGTCCTGGTTCATGTTTGAAAACAATGATACCACATGTTCATGTACTGCTGCAAGTTTTTTGTTAGTCTGTTCCCTAAGCACAGATATGCATTCACTTGCATTAGTTAGATTAGAGTCACTGATATAAGCACTATACAACATTGTTAAAGTGAGAGTTGTGAAAGAATTCTTCTCATGCTGATGCCCTGATTCTAACAGAACTTCCCTTGTTTGCACAGTCGTGTCAATCAATACTCTCATTTGATTTACTTTAAACACTGAGCCTGTCACTCATCTTGGGGCAGCTTTAGGAAAAAAAACATAATGTATAATTACCAGAAAATAGAAAATGTGTTTCTTGAACGTTGTTGTTCTTCATGTGTGTCCTAGAGCACACTCTGATGGGGCAGACAAACCCCACACTGCAGAACAAGGGATTAAGGAACAGCTTAGGGGCCCAGGCAGCCCTGCCCAGACATATCTGCAGGGCCTGTACAAGCTGGAGGCAGGGCTTTAAAAAGGGGAGCAGAGCAGCTCAGAGTCAGGCAGTGGAAGGGAGCAGACGGCTGATCTGAGTGGAAAGGACTTCCCAGGAGCTCACTACCTGGGATCTGACAACACAGATCTGTGCAAACGCACAAAGGAGAAGCAGGGGACAGAGTGTGTGGGTCAGAGACTTGATTGGAGTGATTTACTCTGGGAAGTTGAAGGAGACCAAAGTAGGAAGTGGTCGGGGAGGCAGCGGCTTGGCTCCCCAAGGTGTTGGGTGTAGCTGCCCCTGGGCTCCCTTACTCACTCCGAAAGAACAATACAACAAGAGCCTTCACCTCCAGCGAGGGGGAAGCTGGAAAAGACACTGACTGTTGAAAGGCCCAGCCCCGAATGCTCCCATACTAAAAGGAAGGACTGGAAAGCATTGGGGTGGGGGCGCTGAAGGACAGGACTGTGCTTCAACGGGGAAAAGTAGTGTCAACCATCACCTGACCACTAGGCCACACTGTCAGTTGTTCATCCTCTACAGGCCCATTGACTTCAGTCAGAGCTGTAAATGTTGAGCACTTCTAAATATCAGGCCATTTATGCATCTGCTTCGATTTATATGGGCTATGAGTGGTGGATGGGAAGTGGTGAGGTTAAAAGAACTGTTGAAGGGAGTGGAAACAGGGATGTTGAATGACCGAACTGTTTATTGCTTTGCTTTTTCTGGGTTTTGTTGGTTGCATATATGATCTACCAATCTTAATTCAAGTGAATGAGTTTTTTGTGGGGGAATATTATATAACCCCCCTGGCCTGTCTGCCGGCTGCTTCCAGACCTGCACCCCCTCCTGCACCCCAGCTCCTTCCCCCAGGTCGGAACCCCCTCCCACACCCTAACTCCCTCCAAGACCCTGCACCCCAATGCCCTGCCCCAGCCCCCTCCTGGACCTCAAACCACTCATTTCCTGCCCCATCCCAGAGCCCACACCCCCTTCCGCACCCTAATCCCAAGCTCCCTCCTGCACCTCAAACCCCTCATATCCAGCCCCATCCCAGAACCCACACCCCCAACTGGAGCCCACACCCCATTCTGCACCCCAATCCCCTGCCCCAGCCATGAGCCACCTCCTGCACCTCAAACCCCTCATTTCTGGCCCCACTCCGGAGCCTGCACCCCCAGCCAGAGCCCTCACCACCTCCCGCACCCCAACCACCTGTCCCGGCCCAGTGAAAGTGAGTGAGGGTGGGGAAAGCAAGTGACAGAGGAATGGGGGGATGGCGTGAGCAGGGGGCAGGGCCTCGGGGAAGGGCCGGGCGAGGGTGTTTGGTTTTGTGCAATTAGAAAGTTGTCAACCCTATTCCCATCAGATTTAATAAAATAAGCAGAGTTGGGCCTTGTCAGTAATACTCAGATAAAAGATATCCAAAGACAGCTAAAGTGCTCTAAGAAGTTGTGCACATGATCTGTAGATCTCACTCTGGTCTTTGTCTGTATGAAAATAATGCACCTTTACAGTGCTAGGAGGAACTGTACAAATGGAGGTGCAATCTTTTAGATTTG
The DNA here is from genome assembly GCF_011386835.1 of Chrysemys picta bellii. Taxonomy (NCBI): domain Eukaryota; kingdom Metazoa; phylum Chordata; order Testudines; family Emydidae; genus Chrysemys; species Chrysemys picta. The sequence goes on along the minus strand of NC_088794.1, from coordinate 44,314,686 downwards.
ATACAAAACTGAGGCCCTGACTATTTGTGGCTGTTCTAATATCTAATGACATATTAGACAAGCGTAAGGATGTTAACCCTGGTAATCCTGCCCCAATTTTTTGGATAATATTTCTTATTGTTAGCATAGAGAACATCGTTATTGTTTAACAATAATTTGGCTACCTAAATTCTCCTTGTATGTGTAAAAGTTATTCTCCATCTTCCCTCATCAAAACTGTAGACAAGTGTTGTTGGACACAAAATGGCTGTTGCATTCAGTCCTTGAGGTTGCTGTATTTCCGTAGTGATAAGTGCTCTGTGTGTATAGAGGGCTAATTTCTGCTCTCAGGTACACCATTTTAAACCCAGATTAACTCCATTGACACCGACAACTTGACTCATACTTATTAGGGCCTAGATCCTGCTCCCATTTAAAATATGGGAAATTAAACTTATTGTGAAAAAATTTGACTCTGCAAATAGAGGATGTACGTACCTACAACTGAAATGCAGACACCTCAGGGTGGATCGCAGCAGCCATTTGATGCACAGCAACAATAAGGTTTAGTCAACAGTGGGAGGCGTTACTCTGGATATATCCCAGTGTACTTGAAAACAGAATTTGTCAGACAGTCTATGAAATGCATTGTGAACCTGTAAGATATTAATTTATAATATTATCATTTGCCTTCTTCCTTACCTTCGACAGACAAGACTTTGCTAAATGCCTCTTCTGACGTTAACTATAATAAGGCTGCACCTTGATTTGAACAGTTGAATCTCCATTATTAACATTTGTGCAACATAAAGTGCTTGGTTGGCTCAATCAGCTGGATAAAGGTGGTGCCTAATGTGTGTATTTTTCTCATTCGTTTCCTTTCCATTCTTTCCAGGTGCATACAAACTGAAGACGAACGGACATTACAGTCCATGAAATCTTGTATTAATGAAACATTAATCACAGTCGCACAGTATTTCGGCCAGTTGATAGAATTGGCCTTAACATATGAGATACAGGTCAGTAAAAACTGAATGCATTTTTTTTAAACATTGTATTGAAGGTGAGTGGGTTTTTTTTGTTTAGAATGGTGGAAGTAAAATATTTACAGCCCTCAGTCCCTACAAACCTGAGGTTGGTGCTTCAAGCATCCTGAAAACCATTCCAATTTTGTTTTGAGACAGAGTATCTCACAGACCCTGAAAGTAACCTATTCAAGTCTTCACATAGCCCATCACTGATCAGACCCTTCTTTGATTTCATGCACACTTTTTCCAGAGCACCAGTATCCTTCACTTTCTCTGTTCATTGATCTGGTTCTGATGTCCCCAACAAAATGATTATGTTGGTGCCTGAGTTGATCACGTCTGCTGTCAGGCTCTCTTCAGTTTAAAGGAGCTGACCTCTGGACAGAGTCCAAATAATGATTCAGTGCAATGGATCTGCTTCTACTCTTGTTGTTGTTGTTATGCTTGTTACAATAGTGCCTAAGGACCAACCAAGAATGGGGCTCCATTGTGAGAGGCACTGTACAAAGTAGTAAAAAGGGTAGAACACACAAGCAGAGTGAACAATATGAGGGGTGGGCTTAGGAGTGGATCAGCTAAATAGAAAGAGAAGGTAGATGAAAGGGATAGGGGAGGGGTTTAGAGGGGCAGGTATGGAAGACAGGTGAGGAGATACTGAGGCCTGGTCTACACTAGCAGGTTATATTGAATTTAGCAGCATTAACTCGAATTAACCCTGCACCCGTCCACACAATGAAGCTATTTATTTCGACATAGAGGTCTCTTTAAATCGATTTCTGTACTCCTCCCCAATGAGGGGAGTAGCGCTAAATTGGACATGGCCATGTCGAATTAGGGTAGGTGTGGATGGAATTCGACGCTAATCGCTCCGGGAGCTATCCCACAGTGCACCACTCTGTTGACGCTCTGGACAGCAGTCCGAGCTCGGATGCTCTGACCAGCCACACAGGAAAAGCCCCGGGAAAATTTGAATTCCTTTTCCTGTCTAGCCAGTTTGAATCTCATTTCCTGTTTGGACATCGTGGCGAGCTCAGCAGCACTGGCAACGATGCAGAGCTCTCCAGCAGAGGTGACCATGCAATCGCAGAATAGAAAGAGGGCCCCAGCATGGACTGATCGGGAAGTCTTGGATCTGATCGCTGTGTGGGGCGATGAGTCCGTGCTTTTGGAGCTGCGATCGAAAAAATGGAATGCGAAGATCTACGAGAAGATCTCCAAAGCCATGATGGAGAGAGGATACAGCCGGGATGCAATGCAGTGTCGCGTGAAAATCAAGAAGCTGAGACAAGGGTACCAGAAGATCAAAGAGTCAAATGGATGCTCCGGATCCCAGCCCCAGACATGCCGTTTCTACGAGGCACTGCATTCCATTCTAGGTGCGGCTGCCACCACTACCCCACCACTGTCCGTGGACTCTGACGATGGGGTATTGTCGACGGCCGCTTCCTCGGAGATGTTCGTGGACGGGGAAGATGAGGAAGGAGATGAGGAGGACGAGGCAGTCGACAGCGCTTTCAACGCTGATTTCCCCGACAGCCAGGATCTCTTCATCACCCTCACGGAGATCCCCTACCAACCCTCCCAATGCAGTAACCCAGGCCGTGAATCAGGGGGAACATCAGTAGGTAAGTGTTTTAAACTTTTATTTTGAACAGAATAGGAATGGTATCTTAACAATGGGTTTCTCACGATTAGTTTGCCCTAGGCACTTTAGTTTCTAGTCCTTGCCAGTGCAGCTACTGGAAAATTCTGTCAATATGTCCGGGGATAAAGCAGAAATCCTCCTGGGACATCTCCACGAAGGTCTCCTGGAGGTATTCTGAAAACCTTTGCATCAGGTTCCTGGGGAGAGCCGCCCTATTGCGTCCTCCATGATAGGAAACTTTTCCGCGCCAGGCTAGCAGCAAGTACTCCGGGATCATTGCCTCGCAAAGCATGGTGGCATATGACCCTGGTGCTTGCTGGCATTCACACAGCATGCGGTCTTTCTCTGTCTCTGAAATCCTCACCAGAGTGATATCACTCATGGTGACCTGCTTTGAATTAGGGGAATGTTAGTATTGGGACTGATGGCCTGTTCCTTTACATAACTGTAACTGGCCGTTTACAGCCACGCGGTGGAGGCATGACAGGGGCAGCATGCAGGGATCTTTCCCAGGGACAGCCGCGAGGAGGGTGAGACAGGGCAGAGTTCATGCTGGCCGGATTGCCAGCAGCAGGAACTGGCCAACGCTAGGAGCATTGCTTGGAACGTGAAAGGCGGGCACTGCTATAACTTAAGCTTTAAGCAGCCAAAAGTCTATGGCTTACCATGTCCGCCTGCTAGCTGAATTCCGTTGTCCGGCCCCGCTTGTGTGATCTGTACAGCAAGACCCCAGGCACTCAATGGGAAGGCCGAAAATTTGACTTTGTACTGAGTGCGCATGTGATAGGTGCTGTGCATGGTCTTGTTCACAGAGAGACTATATTCATTGTTCGCAAAACTGTATCTTTCTGAGGAATTCACTCCCTTTTTCCAATCCCACAGCTGTGAGTGTCTCCCGAGCTACCCCGGCATCCCCCTCCCAGAGGCTGGCACAGATCAGGCAACAAAAGAGAAGGACACGGGACGAGATGTTCTCCGAACTTATGGGCTGCTCCCGAGCCGAGGCGGCACAGCAGACCCAGTGGAGGGAGAACATGTCGCAATACCAGTGATCACACAGCGGATGGGAGGACAGGTGGCGGCAGGAAGACCAGCAGGCGACTCAAACGCTGCTTGGACTAATGAGGGAGCAAACGGACACGCTCCGGCGCCTTGTAGATGTTCTGCAGGACCGGAGGCAGGACAGAGCCCCGCTGCATTCTCTCTCTAACTGCCCTCCCGCACCACAAAGTCCCGTCCCCCCCTCACCCAAAGTCCCAAGAAGGAGGGGTGGCAGGGGCCATGAAAACAGTCACTCCACCCCTGCAAACTGCTCATGTAGCAGAAGGCTCTCATTCCCAAAGATTTGATGAATCCTTTCCTTCACTCCAAAAGCACTTCACCGAAGCCCCAGTCCCAGTTTCATCCCCTAACTGTGTAGTTGTTAATAAAAAATACGTTTCTGTTAATGAGTGTTTCAGTCATGTTCTTTTAGAGGAGAGTGTGTTTGAAGAGGGGGAAGGGGGTTGGTAATTGGAGAGGACAGTCACCTTTACCAGGGTACAGACACGGGGGCAGGTTCAGCAGAAGGTCACACACACATTGCAGTCACTAGGCACCCTGATCAGTCAGGGAGGTGGTTTTCATGTTCTGGGGGGAGGAGGGGGGGGCTATGTGAGTTTGTGGCCGGGGAGGGCGTAATCAGCAGCCAGGCGATTTGCCTCAACCTCCCTCCCCACCATAAACGTCTCCCCCTTGCTCTCACAGAGATTGTGGAGTACACAGCAACCTGCAATAACAATGGGGATATTGATTTCGCTGAGATCAGAGCGAGTCAGTAAGCTTCTCCATCTCCCCTTCAGACGTCCAAAAGCACACTCCACCACCATTCTGCACTTGCTCAGCCAGTAGTTGAAGAATTCTTTTTCACTGTCCAGGGCGCCTGTATAGGGCTTCATGAGCCAGGGCATTAGCGGGTAGGCTGGGTCCCCGAAGATGACTATAGGCATCTTCACATCCCCAACAGTTATTTTGTGGTCCGGGAAGTAAATACCTTCCTGCAGCCGTCTAAACAGACCAGAGTTCCTGAAAACGCGAGCATCATGAACCTTGCCCGGCCATCCGACGTTGATGTTGGTAAAATGTCCCCTATGGTCCACCAGTGCTTGCAGCACCATTGAAAAGTAGCCCTTTCGGTTAATGTACTGGCTGGCCTGGTGGGCAGGTCCCAGGATAGGGATGTGAGTTCCATCTATAGCCCCACTGCAGTTTGGGAATCCCATCGCAGCGAAGCCATCTATGATCACCTGCATGTTTCCCAGGGTCACTACCTTTGAGAGCAGTAGCTCAACGATTGCGTTGGCTACTTGCATCACAGCAACCCCCACGGTAGATTTGCCCACTCCAAAGTGATTCGCGACTGACCGGTAGCTGTCTGGCGTTGCAAGCTTCCAGAGGGCTATGGCCACTCGCTTCTGGACAGTCAGTGCTGCTCGCATCCGGGTGTCCTTGCGCTTCAGGGCAGGGGACAGCAACTCACAAAGTTCCAGGAAAGTTCCCTTACGCATCCGAAAGTTTTGCAGCCACTGTGATTCATCCCAGACCTGCAGCACTATGCGGTCCCACCAGTCTGTGCTTGTTTTCTGGGCCCAGAATCTCCGTTCCACAGCATCAACATGACCCATTGCCACCATGATGTCCACAGCGCGGGGTCCCGTGCTTTGTGAGAGGTTTGTGCCCCTCTCAGACTTAATGTCCTCACCGCGCTGCCGTAGCCGCCTCGCCCGATTTCTCAGCATCCGCCTCTGAAAAAGGTGGATGATAAGGTGCAAGGTGTTGACAACGGTCATAACTGCATTGATGATCGCAGCAGGCTCCATGCTCGCAGTGCTATGGCGTCCGCGCTGTCAATCACCAAAAAAGTGCGCAAACTGATTGCCCGCCGGCGCTTTCACGGAGGGAGGACGGGAGTGAGGGTTGAATGACAACAGTTACCCAAAACCACCCTCGACACATTTTTTGCCCCAGCAGGCATTGGGGGCTCGACCCAGAATTCCAATGGGCAGCGGGGACTGCGGGAACTGTGGGATAGCTGCCCACAGTGCACCGCTTCCAATGTCGACGCTTGCCCCGTTAGTGTGGACTCACAAAGTCGAATTACTGTCCGTAGTGTGGATACACACATTCGACTTTGTAATATCGGTTCCACAAATTCGCTTTAAGTAAAATCTAACTGCTCTTGTAGTGTATACATACCCTGAGGGAGTGGGGAAGATGGGATTGGTGAAAACATCCAATCAGCACAGGACAGTCAAATCTGTGGGAAGTTCTCTGAATATCCCTGCATTGACTGTTTCTGCCCCGATCAGATGGAGTCTTCAGCTATTCTCTGCTGTTTTTTTCTCAGGGCCACGTGATGGGAGGGTGAGGAGGTGCCATGTGGGTCCTAGTGCCCCCAGAGCATCTGTGGTCTCTTCTGCACAGTTCTGGGTCAAGGGGCGTGCTGGGGGAGGTGTGTGTGGGGGAAGAGTGGCTCCAATTGGGCCCCATTTTATAATCTTCTGCCAGGGGAACAGTCCCTGCTTTTGGCTCCTATTGGCTGGAGTTGCTGGCTGGCTCTTCTCCACAGGTTTTCCCCACAAGGCCACATCTGTCCTAGACTTTAGGTTCTAGTGAGTGAAATATGTAATTGTGTATGAGCTAAACAAACCCATTATCTTTTTTTCCCTCCCCAAATCAGAAAATAACCAATTAATGAATGATGGTAAAAGACACAAACAGTGCCTCTCCTTACCCAGAAATGGAAGATTTTTCTCCCTCCCCACTTAGGACCAAAGGACTCTAGAGAACAAACCCCTTCCTGCATGGAACCTTTTCAGTAAATGCACTGTATGATCATAGAACCTATCATTTAATCACCTTTTGGAAATATAAGGACTGGGACTGTGGCATTGGACTGGGATTACATATTTATTCACCCTGGGAACATTCTTTAAATGGTAACAACTCAATCTGTACCAATTTGGCTAGATTTAAACTATGTCTTGTAATATTTGTGCATACTTCAGAAGCTGATGCTAATATAGCCCAGAAACATTATGTTTTCACTGCAGAAAAGGAATATGAAGGGTTGAGAATTGAGGAAATAGTTATAGTACTTTGAATACTTTGCCAAAATTAAATTGCTTCTGTGCTCTAATTTAGAGCAGAATTTAACTTCTTGTCTTAAGAGATTCAAACTCATTATGGCCTGTTTGTTACATTCCTCTCTTTCTAATATCTTAGTTTTAAAACAGATTGTTGCCCAGGAAATGGGAAGCTAGAGAAGCGATTTTCAGCATCCCAGAGCTAAGTCAAGGTAACAAGCTGCCTGTCGTTGAGCTTTAGTTATGGTTTACGGGAACCATATGTAATGCCACAAATGATTCCAAGCATAAATAGCTGTGTAAATAATTTAAGTCATTATTTCAATTTAGCAAATAAAGTAACTAGGCTGTACTCAGACTTGCCTTTTTTCTTTACCTTAACTAAAAGGAAAAGAAGTTGGATTCACTTTATAGTTAATGACACTATGTTTGTGTGAAAAACTGAATCACTTTATTTAAAGGGAAGCATAAATACTTTCTGTGAACGATTGTATACGGAAGAGCGGTGTGTGTTTGTTTGAATGGGTGAAAATTTGGAAAGAGTTCAGGGTCACTAATACAAAAGCACTTTTAGAAACTGTTTAAAATCTTTTCACTTTTGTTTTATGTTACCTGGCATAGTACATTATACAGTCCCTCCTAGAAAATGTGTCCACCCTGGAATTCAAAGGAGTGTACCTATTCCTTTTATTCTAGTGCTCAGAGTCCATCAGGATAGTTCCTGAGGCTGCCCGTTGGCTGGATGCCTAGTGTCTATGTGCTTGGCTAAAACTAGAAATTTTGTGAGTGGTCACAGCGCTAGTATAGCACTGCTTGGGAACCACATGCATGAGTCTAGTGAGCCTGTTGAGGTCAGAACTGCCAACTCAAACAGCAGCTCTCTGTCCTGATAAATGTTGCTGTGATGTTACACCCCATATTCTTCATAGAAATATGGTTATGATATGAATATGGCCTAAGATATATTTTATGCAAGATGGGTCTTGTAAGTTATCATTGGAAAGGTTATGATTTACTGAATGTGATTATCCAAATTGTATGCATATATCATTTCTGTATCTAAAGTTAGAAATATTGACTATGTAACAATTACAAGTGGGTGTGTACTTGGGAGAAGGCCTACTAGACAGTAAGCAATCATCCTGGATAAGCTATTAAGGAGAACCATAGAACTTTGAAGATACTAATCTCTCTCCTTCCTGAGAAGTGTCCTGGGAAGTTGCTGCAACACTACTAGGTCAGGTGGTCCTGTCACCTGTTACTAAACACCATCTTGGACTTCTAGTAATTTTCCACTAAAAGATTCCCGCCTTACGTAAATTTTATTTAAGGCTTGGGAGTAGGTTGATCTGGATTCTCTCTTCACTGCCTTCCCAACCAAGAAGAAAGACTGCTAAAAGTACCTGAAAAGACAAAGGAACTAAGCTGAGGGAAAGGCAAGGGCTGATCCCGACTGAGACAGAGTCTAGTCTGTAAAGAGAAATAACTGGAAATCTAAGTTACAGAAACTCTGCATCCTGCCTAAAGTCAACATTTAGGGTGAGAAATTACATTTTGTAACGTGTTTCTTTAGTGAATCAAGTTTAGTTTGCGTGTTTTGTTTTATTTGCTTAGTAATCTGCTTTGTTCTGTTTGCTATCTCTTATCACTTAAAATTTACCTTTAATAGTTAATAAACTTATTTCTTGTTTATAACATAACCCTGTTTGTGCAATTTATAACTGTGTGTGTGGGGGGGGGGAGAAGTTGTGCATATCTCTCTTCACACAGGGAGAGGGCGAATTTTTATGAGCTTGGGCTGTGCAGATCTTTCTATATAGCACAAGACAATATTATCTCGGGTGTACTTTGCAGATGGAAGCCATACTGGGCAATTTCCTAGCTGAACTTTCCCATAGAGAGGTGTTTGCAGGCTCTGTGTGATTCTACAGCTGGTGCTCCCTACCTGTGTGTGTGCTGCCAGAGGCCAGAGAGCCTGATTCAGCAAAACAGGGAGAGGGAGCCCAGGCTAGTGGAGTAGGCGGGCTGAGTGAAATCCCAGTGCATCAAGTGGCAACCCGTCACAGTTGCCATGGATTGTGAGGCTTTTACTCCTGTCTGGATTAATGTTAAAATGTAAAACAATAGGTTCTGTGGCTTTCTAAGAAGACTTTTGGGGCAGTGGGGTTAAAAGTTAAAGACAGAAATACAGCCTGTTGAAGAGAAGTGGACTGAATTTTGGCTCATAAGCTTATAAATGTGGAATTTTTCTCTCCACTTCTTCCAAAGATATGAGAAAAATAAAAATACAGAGCTTCTTTCTTAAAGACCATTATCATTGTGTATTTCTTCTTTGTAATGATAACATGCACTGGTGGAGAGAACAACATTAAATGTAGCATCATGGAGTCTATACTCTTCTAACAACCCCCTTAATCTGCGCAAATGCAGTGGTACACATGCAAAACCAAGATAACAATTTAAAAAGAAAATATGCATTTAATCAATTACATTTACTGGAGACTTAATCGGTGTTTTTTCTGTCACAAGGCCATGCACTGACCTATGAGACTTCCTCTATAGTTTGAGGGTAGCTAATAGATCTTAGCAGAATCCTATTATAGAACTGTGGAGCCTAGAAGAGGAAAAGACCTGTTAGGTCAGTAGTCTGCAGCATTACTTCGGCGTAAAAATAGGAGATTCATAGCATTATGTCAGTTATGAGCTAAGCAAATTAATCACCCTTTGCAAATCATAGAATAATTCCATGCTAAATCAAATAATGTTCTCCCAAATAATTACAGTGCTCTTTGTTCAGTATGTTAAATATATTATTATTTTCTTAATAGAGATCTCTATATAAAGAGGTGTAGAGGCAAATTCAACCCTCAGTTACATCTGTGCAGTTGAAATAAATATGTTAATCCAATGTTAATAAGGGCAGAATTTGGTCCATACAATGTCTTTTTCTCTCTCTCTCCCTTCACTGTGTGATTAGTAACTTCAAAACTGATTAAACTGACTAGAGTCAGTTACTCCAACCTAAAAGAAAAACCACAGCGATCCCCCCCTTGATTCTTCTCATTGGAAGTAACTGGTGTTTATTATCTTTTTGTGTTGCACAGAATCTTGTGAGACAAATAAATTCATCAGATAATATATATATCACAGAATCATCTACCATTGGTTTATTCAGCCTTACCCAAGAGGGTGCTCAATTGTGCCGCATCATAGCTAAGGTAAGATGCACACAAATTCATTCAATGTAGCGTTAACTGGCTATTTTTTTTTTATTATAGTTGCATGGTCCAGAGGTTTCCCAAGTGTTGGGGAAGCTACTTCTTGTTCTGAGAGCAATCCAGAAGTAAATCTAGAACTAGATTAATTACCATGTATTATGGGAATGGTTGGTTTAGAGTTACTAACTGGGCATTTATGATAAATATACTGTACAGGTTGTAATATGAAATTTTATAGTGCAGCAGGCTGGTACTTTTTATTTCAGCTAATCCAGTTTAATGATAAAATAAATTTTTACTTTAAGAAACCATGTTTTTCTTCTTTTATTTAAAAATATCAAAGAAGACGGACATACGGGAGAGTGACAGCTGGGTAGAGGATGGCACAGATGCTGTTGCATTGCAGGTGTCATGGAACATGTGACCCTATCTCAGTACTGACATTTTAAGTGTAATTGTGGTGTTCATAATATAGCTATTTATGTAGAAGTTGAAGTTTTCATGAGGCGTTAATTCAATATTTTCCCCCTTAAATTTCCATCTGTGAGGCTAGAAGAGCTAAATGGTAATGGTGGAAACCTCCTGAAATAGGCCACGAGCCAGTCTGAACACAAATAGAACACAGCATGTTCGTTAAGGGGATAATTACATCACATCACTGTGTTATGGTGACAACCCAGAAGAACCGGCCTTACTGGAACCCAGCCTTGTTACTGGCGCATGAATTGGCTAGAGAGGGCTAGCTGCTTTCCTGTATGGCTAACCTTTTGCCGTCTATTCTCTTGGGATAGGTTTTTGATGAGTTACAGGTTCTTTTGGGCTTCTTAATAGTGTACGCTCCCATCGTCACCACCCCAAACACTGTGTATTCGGCATTAGAGTGGCCTCTGTAATTTATAACATACTGTCCACTGGAATTTTATGCTTCAGTATCCTTATTTTACTCCAGTACAGCATTTTGAAAATTCACCTTGTGCCATTCAAAAATCATATGTCATATACAACCCCAATCCATACACAACTTCCATTGATATCAGTGGGAATTCTGCCATGGATTGAAGGATATCTGAGAATAAAGGGGTCTGTTGTTCCCTTGATATTCAGGCCGAGCACCTGTTAATATTTATGAAACTTGGACATATCAAGAGGAGAATGGACCATTCACATTTCTAGTTTCCTTACCATTTCTGAATCTGCAACTATCTGTGGATATCTTACATTTATTATGTGTTTTGCTTAACTATTTAATTCCATAAGCCATTACAAGAATAACTCCAGACAGTTTTGTAGTAAATTATCTTTTGCTACACGACAACACTTGATCCAGTTGGATCAAGATATTTTTTCTTATCAGGTATAAAAGGAGCATCATGTTCTTTTGAGACATATTGATTGATAAAACTCTGAATTGCTGGATGCATGTATGCATTTAACTGATAACATCATTTTCAACATGAAAGGGCAGTAGACAATTTTATCTGTCAGTCATTTTAGCAGCTTTTAGAAACACTTGGCATCAATGAAGAGTAGGCTTAAAATGTTTTGTTTATGTTTTTAAAACTGAAGGTGCATTGTAAGGTGTAGATACTAGAACTCTACTTGAAGTCCCAAAAGGAGTTTCAAGGAAGAGTGCTAGTTTATGACTAGAGTAAAGACAGTATACTGTCAAAAGAACTAAAAACCTGTATTTATAAATTTGTTTTCAAATCTAAAAGAAAATAATAACCCTAGGAGAAGATATGTCTTTTAAGAGACTCATGGCCGAATCAATAATACATGAACCCCAAAAGAGTTTGAGTGACTTCAAATTAAAGTAAAAACAACAATTACTGGTATAGTTTATCAATGAAAGTGGAGGCTTGCACTGTGTATGTTGATATCCTATGCTATTTGTATAATTTAATTGATGCCAATTTCTCTAACATACATGTTCATGAATTGCCAATATTTATATGGATTCTGAAAAAGTAACTTAAGGTCTGATCCAAAGCTCACAGATGTAAATGAAAATACCTCTAGTAGGTTGGGCACTAATAGACTTTACAAAAAAACAGTTTTATTAGTTTTATTTTGTTAGCCTCATTGTAGTTCATTTTCCTCTACAACCTAGTATAATATACTTATCTTGTACCACTTAATTAACTTCCTTTAAATGCTTGAGTTAAATGTTTAACTCAATAGCTCTGCAAAATATCAAGAAGAACAAGTGTGCTAGTATATTTATGTGAACATTGAGCAACATCTTTACTTTAAAATGTAATGGAGAGTAGTATCCCCACTGCTCTGCTCCCGGAAATTGGCAAAGATGCATCTGCATAGAGCCCAGTGGAGGGATGAAAACAACCCATTTCATGCAGAATGGCTTTTTCACACAAAGAGGATTCTATTGGCATGTAAGAATACTAACACCTAACTCTCATACAGCACTTTTCATCAGCAAATCTCAAAGTGATTCACAATTTTGAATGTGTTTATCCTCACAAAACAGCATTGTGAGGAAGGGAAGTATTGTTATCCCATTTTTACAGATGGAGAACTAAGGGTTTGTCTCCACTTACTGTGGATCAACACTGTGGCGATTGATCCACAGGAGGTCGATCTAGTGGGTCTGGTAAAGACTCGCTAAATTGTCCGCTGATTGCTCTCCTGTCGACTCTGGTACTCCACCGTAACGAGAAGCATAAGGTAAGTTGACGGGAGAGTTTCTCCCATTGACCCAGTGCAGTGTAGACACTGCAATAAGTCGACCCAAGGTACGTTGACTCCAGCTACATGAATAACATAGCTGGAGTTGTGTAACTTAGGTCGATTTAGCCCCATAGTGGAGACCTGCCCTAGGTTAAGGCACAGAAAGGCTAAATAACTTACCCAAAGACACAGGAAGTCTGAGATAGATTTTGAGGGTGAAAAGAAACCTTATATCTACTCTAAATGAGCAGCCAAGCATTCCCTTCACCTCCTGGGGCAGGAATTGTACTGGGAGTGGGAAAAGATGTTTCACGGGCTAAAGCACACTGTGCTCTGTAGATTGTTACGGTCATAATCGCCTCTCAGGAGACTTATAAACTGGCGTGAGTGCCTCCTTAGGCCCCTAGCCAGTCCCAGGATTATGGAGCAGAAAGGTGGCTTAAAGCCACCTTTGCCTTCTGTCCTTGTTAATGAGAACTTTAAGGTTTTCTATGGTGCTTCTGGAAATTCTCCTGTCATTTAGCTGCCTCAGTTCAGTCTGCTCTAACTAGAGATTGTTTCTCTAATGAACATTGCAGAGCTTATTAGAACTGAAGTGAATACCTGCAGCTATCAGTATTAGTTATTCAAGGGATTAGAGGGCAAAGTATGTCACAGCTTTATAGAGGAAAAGCTGCACACTATAAAATGCAGCTATTTGGCTGGGTTTCAACTGCAACCCAAGATCTGTACATGTTACTGTGATGTATTCAATGAATTACTCAGTCCAAAGATTGTCCATCCTTTAAGGAAGCAGAACCATTAGTATGGTCTGATCTAAAAATCCATAGTTGAAATGTTGCCAAGTTTGTTTTAGTAACCTATCAAATTATTTAGAGATCTCCTGTAGACAGCATTAATTGCACATTGGGTTTAGGCTTAATGTTATCAAAATAAACATTTCTTTTAAAAGTCCAATCTTATCTCTGCAATTGTGAAAAGAAATGCTAACAAGATGATGCAGGCACATTTAGTATAATATTACAAACATGTACATTGTGGGCTGATGCGATGTTACTCAGCAGTTACTTCTACTAGTGCAAAATGGCTATAAAATGATCATCTTCAGTTTTGGTAGCATTTGATACCCAATTTGCACTGGTGTAAAAGACTACACAAGGTGCAGGGCAGTAGTGAATCCGGCCCTGTGTATGTTCAATTAAAAAAAGAAGTGTTATGAATGTCCCCTAATATATAGTAAATAGAGCAATCCGATTACCATATAAATTTTTAAACCACGACATGCACACAAATATGTGCACATGTATAAAAAGGGCTAAAGTGCCATGTAAGAAAATAAAATGCCAATTTACCAAAAGATAAGATAGATATATAGCAAAAATAATATTTCTCACATAGTTGTTTGTATTTTTAAATGAATTCACTTTGGGTTTATTTGCACCCCTTTGTGTGCCATTTACTACTACAAATACTCATGGAAAATGTTTTTTAAGCTTTTGTGTTTGAATACTCCCAGAAAGCAAGCCATGGAGATGACTGAATATTTCAAATAGTGAAGAAATTAGAGAAAATCTCAATGTGTTTGCATAAATGCTGTGAATAGAAAAGGAAGCAAAACTGATCAAATAGTTTTTCACTGATCTCTACTTCCAGTGGTAAGATGATGATGATCTTGAACCTGCACAGGTGGACAGAAGGGGAGATGAGAGAGAGTCTTTCCTCCACTGATATATATATATATATATATATTTGTCTTTCTGCAAAGGCAAGCCACAGACCAAATACTTTCACTTCTTGAATGCAAGGACAGTACGAGTTTGTGACTGACACTAGAATGAGACTTGGCACGTGGTTCCACATTGGCCAGCAAAACTTTACTAATGAAGGTCGGGGTGAACATGTATCATCCTGTAGAAAGGTGGCAGAGCTCCCGTTCTAGTTTCTAATTGCCAGAGCTCCAAGAGACATTCTGAGGCAGCCAGAATGCTTCCTGGGACTCCCACTGATTCCCTCTATCACAGGCCCAAGATTATACAGACTCCATATAAAAAATAATCTCCATCTACCACTGAAGTGAAGGCATGCTGGGGGTGGTGGTGAAATGCCTCAGCCATTTAACAGTGCACTGCAACAACACACAAACCACAGCTGAAGGCAGGTAAAGTTATTACCATGGCCAGCATGTTAGGTTGAGTGCTATGGAATCTTTAATTTCATGAAGGTCAGGGCCTCTGCAAGCAATTCCAGCAGCCCCTTAGAATCATAGAATCCTAGAATATCAGGGTTGGAAGGGACCTCAGGAGGTCATCTAGTCCAACCCCCTGCTCAAAGCAGGACCAATCCCCAACTAAATCATCCCAGCCAGGGCTGTGTCAAGCCTGACCTTAAAAACCTCTAAGGAAGGAGATTCCACCACCTCCCTAAATAACCCATTCCAGTGCTTCACCACCCTCCTAGTGAAAAAGTTTTTCCAAATATCCAACCTAAACCTCCCCAACTGCAACTTGAGACCATTACTCCTTGTTCTGTCATCAGGTACCACTGAGAACAGTCTAGATCCATCCTCTTTGGAACCCCCATTCAGGTTGGTAGTTGAAAGCAGCTATCAAATCCCCCCTCATTCTTCTCTTCTGCAGACTAAACAATCCCAGTTCCCTCAGCCTCTCCTCATAACTCATGTGCTCCAGCCCCCTAATCATTTTTGTTGCCCTCTGCTGGATTCTTTCCAATTTTTCCACATCCTTCTTGTAGTGTGGGGCCCAAAATTGGACACAGTACTCCAGGTTAGGCTTCACCAATGTCTAATGGAGGGGAATGATCATGTCCCTCGATCTGCTGGCAATGCCCCTACTTATACAGCCCAAAATGCCATTAGCCTTCTTGGCAACAAGGGCACACTGTTGACTCATATCCAGCTTCTCATCCACTGTAACCCCTAGGTCCTTTTCTGCAGAACTGCTTCCTAGCCATTCGGTCCCTAGTCTGTAACAGTGCATGGGATTCTTCCGTCCTAAGTGCAGGACTCTGCACTTGTCCTTGTTGAACCTCATCAGGTTTCTTTTGGCCCAATCCTCTAATTTGTCTAGGTCCCTCTGTATCCTATCCCTACCCTCCAGCGTATCTACCACTCCTCCCAGTTTAGTGTCATCTGCAAACTTGCTGAGAGTGCAGTCCACGCCATCCTCCAGATCGTTAATGAAGATATTGAACAAAACCGGCCCCAGGACCGACCCCTGGGGCACTCCACTTGAAACTGGCTGCCAACTAGAAATGGAGCCATTGAGCCCGACGATCTAGCCAGCTTTCTATCCTCCTTATTGTCCATTCATCCAGCCCATACTACTTTAACTTGCTGGCAAGAATACTGTGGGAGACTGTATCAAAAGCTTTGCTAAAGTCAAGGAATAACACATCCACTGCTTTCCCCTCATCCACAGAGTCAGTTATCTCCTCATAGAAGGCAATTAGGT
This sequence comes from Chrysemys picta bellii, assembly GCF_011386835.1. Classification (NCBI taxonomy): domain Eukaryota; kingdom Metazoa; phylum Chordata; order Testudines; family Emydidae; genus Chrysemys; species Chrysemys picta. Next base: position 44,298,534 of record NC_088794.1, on the reverse strand, counting down.
TAGTCAGGCATGACTTGCCCTTGGTGAATCCATGCTGACTGTTACTGATCACTTTCCTCTCCTCTAAGTGCTTCAGAATTGATTCCTTGAGGACCTGCTCCATTTTTCCAGGGACTGAGGTGAGGCTGACTGGCCTGTAGTTACCCGCATCCTCCTCCTACCCTTTTTAAAAGATGGGCACTACATTAACCTTTTCCCAGTCATCTGGGACCTCCCCCAATCACCATGAGTTTTCAAAGATAATGGCCAATGGCTCTGCAATCACATCCGCAAACTCCTTTAACACCCTCGGATGCAGTGGATCCGGCCCCATGGACTTGTGCTCGTCCAGTTTTTCTAAATAGTCCCGAACCACTTCTTTCTCCACAGAGGGCTGGTCACCTTCTCCCCATACTGTGCTGCCCAGTGCAGCAGTCTGGGAGCTGACCTTGTTCGTGAAGACAGAGGCAAAAAAATCATTGAGTACATTAGCTTTTTCCACATCCTCTGTTACTAGGTTGCCTCCCTCATTCAGTAAGGGGCCCACACTTTCCTCGACTTTCTTCTTGTTGCTAACATACCTGAAGAAACCCTTCTTGTTACTCTTAAAATCTCTTACTAGCTGCAACTCCAAGTATGATTTGGCCTTCCTGATTTCACTCCTGCATGCCTGAGCAATATTTTTATACTCCTCCCTGGTCATTTGTCCAATCTTCCACTTCTTGTAAGCTTCTTTTTTGCGTTTAAGGTCCGCAAGGATTTCACTGTTAAGCCAAGCTGGTCTCCTGCCATATTTACTGTTCTTTCTACACATTGGGATGGTTTTTTCCTGTAACCTCAATAAGGATTCTTTAAAATACAGCCAGCTCTCCTGGACTTCTTTCCCCCTCATGTTATTCTCCCAGGTGATCCTGCCCATCAGTTCCCTGAGGGAGTCAAAGTCTGCTTTTCTGAAGTCCAGGGTCCGTATTCTGCTGCTCTCCTTTCTTCCTTGTGTCAGGATCCTGAACTCGACCATCTCATGGTCACTGGCTCCCAGGTTCCGATCCACTTTTGCTTCCCCTACTAATTCTTCCCGGTTTGTGAGCAGCAGGTCTAGAAGAGCTCTGCCCCTAGTTGGTTCCTCCAGCACTTGCACCAGGAAATTGTCCCCTACACTTTCCAAAAACTTCCTGGATTGTCTGTGCACTGCTGTATTGCTCTCCCAGCAGATATCAGGGTGATTAAAGTCTCCCATGAGAACCAGGGTCTGCGATCTAGTAACTTCTGCTAGTTGCCGGAAGAAAGCCTTACATGATGCTGGGCCTCAGAGGGAAACCATCTAATGTTATCACCACTTCCTACAGTACCTTGGGCTTTTTTTTGGAGGGGGGGGCGGTGTCTCTCATTAAAGTACTTTTCAAGGACAAGCCATCTTGGGTAATGACAAGAATACAACCTGTAGCAGTGTGACCAGGCTACATTGGTAGCCTCAGCGAACACAGACACACAAAGATGCAACTTCATCTGTGTTTGGGTAGGAGTGTTAGACATTCTGATGGGTCTGATTTTTCAGATGTTCTCAGCACTTCCATTTCCCCTTGACTTAACTGGAATTGTGTGACAGCAGCATTTCTGAAAGCCAGTCCCTAAATTGTTGAACTGTGAGGGAGATTTTATAAGGGTGAATAACTGAGCCATGTGCTGTTCACTGTGCTAAGAGTGGAGTTTGTCCATGAAACACAGTTTTATGCTGAAATTACAACTACACCTAAATAGTAAATATTAATTCTAGCAAACATGACATTTGCTAATACCAAATATCTCTACAACATACGTGCATAAATCCAGCCTGTACAGTGCTGACTCACCTGGAGCCTAATCTTGCCCCCAGTGAAGTTTAATGGCAAATGTCCTATTGACTTCAATGCGTGCGGGATCAGGACATACACGAAGAGGGCTGCCAATATGGTTCAGGCTAGATCTGGATCGAGTCCTTAACTGCATGTTGTCACTCAAAGTATACAAGATGTTGATATTAAAGGTAAACGATACATATTGCAACAGATTATCCCTGTCTTGCATAGATAGGCAGGATGTGGAGTGAATACAAAGAATATTTCCCTGTAGAGTTCCAGCAAAGGAAAAGGACTGGTAGCTCTAGAACACATGTGTCAAACTCAAGGCCCGCGGGCCACATCCGGCCCGCCATACAATTATATCCGGCCCGCGAAATCGTTTTATATATCTGTTTTTAATGGCCCTGTGATATGACGCCCCAATAACACACACTACAAATCCCATGATGCAGTGCAATTGCCGCCAACGGCAAGCCGCGGTTCAAGTTCGCGGTCTGTTGATGTATACAACGCTAATCTCAAATCAAAGCTAGACCCCAACAATGGCCAAGAGAAAAATTGATTCTGAAAACCGAGGCTTTCAAAGCCGGTGGGAGAATGAGTATATGTTTACTGAAATTGCAGGTAAACCAGTGTGTCTCCTTTGCGGGAGTAATATCGCTGTAATGAAGGAGTATAACCTAAGACGGCACTACGAGACGAAACATGAGAACAAATTCAAAAACCTGAGCGCAGGACAGAAGCTACAAAAGGTAGAGGAGTTGAAGAAGAATTTGACATCCCAGCAGACGTTTTTCACCAAAGCAAAATCACAAAGTGAAGCTGCTGTGAAAGCAAGTTTCATTGTGGCCGAAGAGATCGCCAAATCAGGACGGCCGTTTACCGAGGGGGAATTCGTAAAGAATTGTATGATGAAAGTGTGCGACGTCCTTTGTCCAGATAAAACGCGAGCGTTTGCAAATGTAAGCCTCAGCAGAAACACTGTTGCTAATCGGGTTTGTGAGATGGCGACTGATTTGAAAACACAGTTGATTGAAAGAGCAAAAGATTTTGTTGCATACTCCCTTGCCGTGGATGAAACTACTGACGCGACTGACACTGCACAGCTGGCGATATTTATCCGTGGTGTGGATTCCAATTTGTGCGTAACAGAGGAAATACTGGACATTAAATCGATGCACGGGACAACGAAAGGAGAAGACATCTTTGGAAATGTATTTCAAAGTGTAACCGACATGAAACTGCCGTGGGAAAAACTCGTTGGACTTACAACAGATGGCGCACCTGCTATGTGTGGTGAAAAAAATGGACTGGTGGGAAGGATGCGCTCAAAGATGCGGGAGGAGAACTGTGCCGGTGAGTTGACAGTGTATCACTGCATCATACACCAGGAATCGCTGAGTGCTAAAGTCCTAAAAATGGATCATGTGATGAACACTGTAACACAAACCGTCAACTTTATCAGAGCCCACGGTTTAAATCACCGCCAATTCCAGTCTTTTCTGCGGGAAATAGATAGCGAGTTTGGCGATATGCCATATCATACGGAGGTCCGGTGGCTAAGTCGGGGAAAAGTTCTCAAAAGACACTTTGAGCTGCGAGAGGAAATCTGCCAGTTCATGGACAGTAAGGGGAAAGACTGCACAGTTCTGCGGGATGAAAAGTGGAAATGTGAGTTGGCGTTCCTGGCTGACATAACGTCGCATCTTAGCGCTTTAAACCTTCAACTCCAGGGACGGGAGCACATAATAACCGATATGCATGATGCAGTGAAGGCATTTCAAGTGAAGCTGCGCTTATGGGAGACACAAATGCACCAATGCAACTTGTCTCACTTTCCCTGTTGCCAAGTAATACGGAACCAAGAAAGTGCCACAGTTTTCCCAAATGCCACCTTTGCTGAAAAACTCAGCGCGCTGCGCACTGAGTTCGCACGGCGCTTCAGTGACTTTGAGGCACAGAAAAGTAACTTCGAGCTGCTTCGCAACCCATTTGCAGTCGATGTGGAAACCGCACCTGTAGAAATGCAGATGGAGCTGATAGAACTGCAATGTAACGGGACACTGAAGGCAAAGTACGACACTGCGGGGCCAGCACAGTTCACTCGCTTCATTCCTGAAGCGATGCCGCAGCTCCGCCAACATGCGGCTCGAATCCTGTCCATGTTTGGCAGCACATATCTGTGCGAGCAGCTGTTCTCTGTGATGAAAATTAACAAAACGTCACACAGGAGTCGCCTCACTGATGAACACCTGCAATCGATCCTGAGAATCTTCACAACACAGAACCTAACCCCAAACATAAACGAACTTGTTGCAAAGAAAAGACTACAAGTATCAGGCTCTGACTAAATAGAACAAGAAAATGGAATGTTATGATTTGTTATGATTATACTTTTGCTTTAAATTCAATTTTTTATTTATATTTTCAGATTTTTTAATATTCCAGCATGTACAGATTTTGAATGTATTGTATTGACAGGATATTTTTTTATGAAGAGCAAAATATTTTAAGTTGAAATGTATTTATTTTGGAATGATATCCTGTATTTTGGTTCATATTAATGGTTAAAAAACATAAATATTTAGTCTGTTAAATAAATGGTTATACTGTTCGGCCCGCGAGTTTTGAGTTTTGGCCCCCTGTGCAATTGAGTTTGACACCCCTGCTCTAGAAGGTTGGCTGTCTTTGTGTGCTCCATTGGACATTCATGGCCCCAGAAAAGGGGGATGAGTCAGAGAAGGTGGGGCCAGGGGGAAGATGGTACAGTTTATGCAGCCTCCCCCCCCCCCGCCACACACAGTGCACTGGGAGTGGATAATACCTTCCACCTTTCCTGAGCTTCCCTGGATGCATTGGAGTTCTTTCTTGCCCCCTACTCAGGCCAGGTCTACACTAACCCCCTAATTCGAACTAAGGTACGCAACTTCAGCTACGTGAATAACGTAGCTGACGTTCGAAGTACCTTAGTTCGAAATTACCTCGGTCCACACGCGGCAGGCAGGCTCCCCCGTCGACTCCGCGGTACTCCTCTCGTCTAGCTAGAGTACCGCAGTCGACGGCGAGCACTTCCGGGTTCGACTTATCGCGTCCAGACAAGACGCGATAAGTCGAACCCGGAAGTTCGATCGCTCGCCGCCGAACTACTGGGTAAGTGTAGACCTACCCTCAGAGTTGAGGCTAAAAAGCCCAATCTAGCTATTTCCCCCCCCCAATAAATCACTTACACGTGATAATGTTTGAGAGTTCAGAATTTACATGCTTGTTTGTGACATAAGGAATTATTGTCCCTGTTCCCATTTCTGTGAATTAAGTGTGTAACCCTTTTGCCAGGTGGAGCCAGCAGCAAAAAGGGCCAGTTTCAGTATCTAGGGGTTCCTTTTTAACAATACAACACAAAACTGGCTCAAGCCCCCACCCAGTGACCTGGGACAATTACACTCCCCCCCCCCAAGAGGCAATACTTCCCCTCTCGCAAGCACAGAGTCTGAGTGTAGCAAAAACTTTTAATACAAGGAGGGAACTAACTCAGCATTAATTTGGGAAAACACCGCAACTAGGGCTCATAAACACAAACCATGAGCAAAAGACCCACCCCCAAGTAAGTTGAGCAGTGTCCTTTTCCCCTTAGGGTCTTAAATCCAGCAACCTAAAAGTCCCTTTAACGTGCCCGTCCCTTCTCTGTACCCCACTCACAGTTGCTGTCCTTGGCCAGTTCAGCCCCAGAGTTCAGAGGTTCATCCACAAAGTTCACCTTCCACCCTGTGTGGAAGGCGGGGGAGGGGGGGATAAGGAGGCACCTTACATGCTGCACTGCTCAGGCACTCGCTCGTCACCCCAATGGCCAATTGCCATATGTGATAAATGAAGGGGGGAGGGGTTCTTTTTATGGACACCCAGCCAGCCAGCAGCTATAAAATCCCTCTTAGTAGCTGTTCTTTAATTGCTCTACCTGTAAAGGGTTAAAAAGTCTCACTGCTATGCACAAGTAAAAGGAAGTGAGTGGGCACCTGGCCAAAAGAGCCAATGGAAAGGCTAGAACTTTAAAAAATTGAAACAAGACTCCTGTTGTCTGTCTGTCTGTCTGTTCTCAGGGAGAGGCAGACAGGGAGCAGTTATGCTGGGAGAAGCTTGGGCCAGGTATGAAAAATCCTCAGTACCATAACTAGAAACTACTTATTTGAGACCCCAGATATGTAAGTAAATCAGGGAATGTCTAGAAAGATGCGATTAGGTTTATTCCTTTTATTTCTTTATGGCTTGTGGATTCCTCTGTGCTAACCCCAGGTGCTTTTGTTTTGCTTGTAACCTTTAAGCTGGACCTCAAAGGAGCTAGTCTTGATGCTTGGTCCTTGTAGTTGTTTTTTTTTTTAAATCTAGCAAAAGCCTAAGTTCCCAGATGTATTTTCTTCTTTTTTTATTAATAAAATTTACCTTTTTAAAGAACAGAATTGGATTTTTGGGTCCGAAAAGGTTTGTGCACATGTTTAATTAGCTGGTGGCAATAGCTGATTCCCTTCCCCCCCCCTTCTCAGCTCTTCCCCGGATGGAGGTGGGGGAAGGGAGGGCTTGAGGGACCCCGCAGGAAGGAATTCCCAAGTGAGCCTTCCTGGGTTCTCAAATGGGTTTTGCACTTGGGTGGTGGCAGCATGTACCAATCTAAGGTCAGAGAAAAGCTGTAACCTTGGGAGTTTAATATAAGCTTGGAGTGGCAAGTATTAATTTTTAGAGTCCTTGTGGGCCCCCAGTTTTGAAATGTCAGAGTGGGGAATCAGCCTTGACACCATGCCTCTGCGGGGCTCTGCTGGCCGCTTGCCATACTTCTCCACCAGCCGCTCTGCTAGCCACTTGCCACACCTCTTTACCAGCCTACCATGGTCTTCAGCCCCCCCCCCCTCCAAGCTCTCAGTGATTTCAGCCCCACTTCTGATGCATACTGGGCAGTTTCTTGCAATAGAGACACTGTCCCATAGTAGGTCTAATACTTAGATCTAGGTATCAGTGATTTCAGTTCTGCAGCATGTAACAAGACTCTCAATTGAGTCTAAATTAGTTCTTTTATTGTACCATGGAGAGAGAAAGAGTCAAATGGTGTCTAGGGCCCACACCACCAGGTACAAGTACCTGTCCCCACCCTCTCTCAACTCACTGGTCTTTGGAACTCATAACCCCTGCTTAGCAAGAGCTGTTCAGTTGAGGGTGAGTCCCGCCTTGGGCTATGCCAGGTACAGTTCTGCTGCCCTCAGTTCAAATAACAAGGATAGCAACTTGTTATTACTCCTGCCCCTATACAAGGAGATTGGGGATCCAACATCAGCCACAAGTGATCATTTGGGCAAGCACTCTCATCATGCTGAGCACTTAGGCAGGGTGGGTGTGTCCATGCAAATGAGATCAGCCTCTGAAGTCTTTTCCACTCCTCACCACAAGATGTCAGGAGAGAGCTCATCCAGACTCTGCTTACAAGTGCAATCTGAATGACTGGTAGAAACTGGCAACAGCGTGAGAGGCTTAACTTGTTCTAAATTGGTATTTGAGCTCCACTCTGTGGTGTCCAAAACACAATGTTAAGATGCCTTATTTTGAACAGACATGGAACTGTCAAATGGGTCAGAATCATCCTTTCAAATGGTTTCTTTACCATTGTGGGACCCCAGGGGGAGTCTGAGGAAAAAGTGGTTTGTCTAAGATCAGAAGATTCTTTACCCACTCACTTATGACTAATATTTATATGGCAGTAGCACAAGATATGCCAAACATGTTCCAAATAGTGAGGTAGAAATATTCCCTTTCTCAAAGAATCTTTAGATGTTGCCAACTTAGCGTTTCTTCTTGGAAAAAAATGTGGGTAGTGGATGCATAACCCACTTGTATCATTATTTCTCCCATGCACCGTAGCTTATTGGGCCTGATTCTCTGTCACCCTGCATCTTGTGTAGTCACTTACACCAGTGCACAGTGAGCACACACCAGCTCAGAATAGCAGTATTTTTATGTCCCTTTTGTATTCACTGTGCACTGGCATAAGTGACTTTTTGAGATGCAGGGCAAAAAGAACCTAGAAATGAGTCCACAATTTCCTTCAGTAGCAAGATGTAAATTGGTGTAAATTTTTGTGAAATCTCAGCACCACACACAAACCCCTCAGATATTGATGTTTCACATTAGCCCTATTTCAAACCACTATTCACTGGTGAAAGCTAGTGTGTGTGTGGGGGGAGGGATAGTAATTTATAATAAACAAACAAACTCACAAAATTGTTCATGCAACTTTTAGTCTTATTCTCCCTGAGCATCAGGATCTAGTATCCCCATCCCATGTCTGTGCCCTCTTCCCCCACCTCCAACTCTCCCCCATTTCAGGTTTCACAGATTATCTAAGAACTAGGGCATTAAAACCACGCTAAGGTTGTATGGCCAGTTCGATGAGGTTGATTTGTTTGATTCTTGGTGGAGTTTTTGTTCTTTTTTTCAATATGTTACTTTGCTAAAGTTTAAAAGGTTCTAAAATAAAAAAGTCCCAAATTGAAAACCTATCTGGCCTCTTATTCCTGTTGAAGGCACATTATATTCATTAGAAACAAATAGTTTCCTTCTTTGTGAAACCTATAGTATGTGTGTTCATCCCATTATGTCAGATTCTAAAACTGTGTGGTGGGAAGGAGTTATTCTTTTGATCCAGCCTGGCAGACAGATCAGTTGGGTCACATTAGTGCTTATTCAGCAGTATTAAAGGTAGTGTCTCTAAAGCAAATGAGAGACAGGGAGGAAGAAAGGAAGTCCTGTAGGGAGAAACCCTAGGAACAGCTAAACTAGTTTTGTGTGTGGTGGTGTTATTCTGACTAAAGAAAAAGCCCAGGATTAGGCTGTAAGTTTTGGACAATAGTACATGGTGTGTGTGTGTGTCTGTGCACACATGTACATGCTATGGTGACAATGGGATGGAGACCCTAGTAATGTGTATATACTTTTAAAAGCAAACAGAACTAAAGCAAGGGCCTGTCATAAGTTATTGGCTGTATCATTGTCTGGCCATTGCAGGGCTATTTTCACAAAATCCTTCTCTTTATTACAGTATGTCTATTATATTTTTGTTCCCTTGGAGCTTCCATGTCAAGACCCATTAATCATAGAACAATCATTAAAAATCAGTCATTAGGCTTTGAGATCATAGGGAGACCTCAACAACCTGAGTTATAAATCTTAACCATGGAGTCTAGCACTTGTGAAAAATTGGTTTATGTGAAACAGATTGTTTCTAAATTAATTCTGCTTCATGACAGCTAAAAGAACCAACAAAAGCCAATAACAAATAAATGGTACATAAATAAAGGAAAAATACCACTCAAGAAACAGAACTTGCTGTAAGTGAATCAAATTAGCAGATGAACAATTAAGGGGTAATGCTAATGGTTTGTGATTTAATACTATGCTAATAGTCTCCTTAGGAGAGAGAAATGCTAAGGCTGAAACTGCCAATACTGGGCTTGATATTCTAATTCAAGCCTCTTAATTATGCCCCAGAGTGCTCAGTCCCTACAGTGCTCAGAGGAGTTGAAGGCAATATAAGACACTATTCTGATTGCTGGAAAATTCTGGTACATTTGGTTCGGCTCAGGTTTCAAGCAAGAATTTGAGTGTGAAAGGGGGAAGTGGGCTTAAATGTGTCAGAAGGTCTTGGAAACAGCCACAGCTCTGTGAGTTCACCTTCTTTGTTTTCTCTGAATTAGTTCACACATCTCTAATTATGTATTTTAATCTCCATCGGGCTAAATCCTTCTATAATCATTATTAAAGGTGCAGATATCTGTTCTTGCAAGGTGCTGAGTGACTCCTGGGAAGTGCTGAGAGTCTTCTTGAAGTCAGTAGCAATTGAGAGCTTTTGGGTTTGGTGTTTGTTTATGTCAAACTTCAGTACAGAAGCAGAAATCTCCTTTTTCAGCTTTTCTAGATTTATTATTTATGATCAACTCTTCACAGCTCAATACAGCATATAGGTATGAAACAAATAGGTAGTATCTCCTGCTGAGCAAGTTGTCGATAACTCACTTTCTGTCCATGTTAGATAAAAGCAAGATGGCTTTTATCACACAGAAAGCTTGCAATAAATGTGCCACCATTGTTTGGGAATTAGTAGTGTCATCCATTCTAAACATTCACTGATTAAGACTGAAGTACAGAAATACAGATCTTCAATAAAGAGCAATGTTCAGTGTGTCCTCTTTGTATTTGACAAACTGCAAGGACTTTAAAATTGAAATAATGAAATGCCCAATTGCACTAGGGTTAGAATAAGTGCAGTGCACCAACTCTATTGTATCTGTTTCATTGGTGTGGTTTGAGGCTTAATTAATTAATATTTGTAAAGCATTTTTATATCCTTTGATGGAAGAAAGGTCTGATTGAAACATAAAGCAATTTTGTTAGTATATTGCCTTCATTAATTTTAGAGATTCAGTAATGAGCTACATGGTAGGTTTTGTGCTACTGCTGTGTATATGTTATATATATGTTATGATGATTGCAGGAGCAAATTCTGCTCTCAAATACATGCATACTTCTTCCATTGGTATCGGTGGAAACTATACATGCATAGCCAAAGGCACAGTATAAAATTTCTACCTTGAAAATTTTTTCAGAGCTCATCTTTCAAAATTCGGATTTTTTTCAAGTAGTATCACTTTGTTAGATTTAACATACTCTAAACAAACTCTTCTACTGTTTGTATTGTTTTCATATATAGAGAATGCAAAATCATACAGTGATTTCTGGAATGAAAATAAAATGTTTGATTCACATTCATGCCATAACCCCCATGCCAATAAAGCTCTGTGCGTCACAGTATTTCTAGGCATCACAAATGGTAAAAGAAGACAAAAATGAAAACAAAGAAGAAAACTACCCCAAAAAGACAGTTCTGTGAAATTGAAAAATATCTTAATACATGGACCTTTCAGGTATATTTAGGAAGATGCCTGAGGATTTCTACCTTTACTGAATGTCATTTGGTTCATGTTTGATTATTTTTTAATTAGTTCCTGGAATCTCCGAGTGCTTTAGGCTAAGCTCTTTCATCTACTGTCAACAAAAGAGAGAACACATTTCAAATGCTTCCATCTTGATTATATCTTTCCTTTTACATAATTGAAGGCAATATATAGTATAAGCACTGCCTTAACATTTGAAACAAATTAGTAAAAATAGGATAAAAACATGGAAATTGAGTGTATGTTTGGATTTTTTAAATGTATATTTACATTTATTCCTCTTTATTAATGATGTCATTCATTATGTCAACTATACCCAGAAGAATGGAGAAACTCAGTCAATTTCTAAAGTGTTGAGAGTGCATGGATCTCCCACTGAAGTCAATAGGAGTTGTAGGTGCTCAGATTGTATCAGGATTTGTCTCCAATTGAAGATTTGTAAATGGTAGGATTTAATAATACTTCTGATTAATTGTTAGGAATCCGTGAATGGATTAGCATTTATCTCTTGAATTTGCAACATTATTCAGAGTCATATGGGATGTGACTCTTATTTGTTTTATGGTAGCACTTACAGACCCCAACCAAGATCTGTACAAATGTAGTCAGAAACACTTTATGCGTCAACCTTATCATGTAAATAGACAAGATAGACAGAATAGGAGAAAGAAGGTGTTAGTTTCCCATCTGCAAAATGGATATACTAAGTCACAGAGGGAGGGAGTGACTTGCCAAGGGTCACACAAGCAAGTGTATGACAGGACTGGGAAGTGAGCCTTGTTCTCAAGTCCCAATGCATGTGACCACAAGGTTAACCTTTTTCTCGTAAGCTTTTCTGTAGCAGCTCTCATTAATCTCTATTTTAACAGAATGTCAGTAAATGATATTTTCATGAATATCCTTTTGGGGTAGTTTCACCCTGTGTGTGTGTGTGTGTGTGTGTGTGTGTGTGTGTGTGTGTGTGTGTGTGTGTGTGTGTGTATCCACTTAAAGAAGAACAGGAGTACTTGTGGCACCTTAGAGACTTAGTGAGGAATGGACCAAGAGACGCCGGGAGAAGACTGACTGCACCAAAACACCATTTGTATGTCTGAGAGGTGATTAGATACATGATTATGTTAGGGATGCGAAAACTTGTTTAGGCAAAGTAAGATCTAGGGCTTTGGCCATTGCCCAACCAGAACCCAGATCTTTGTTCAGGTTTACATAATTTTCAGAGTCTTCCCCAGATCCAATCACTCCTCACGTGCAATCTTCCTTATGGATTCTGCTCCCCCTCACTTCTCTAAAAGCTGTCACCATTCCTAACTTTGTTTTGCCTTTCTTCTACTGCGCTCACCCTTGCATGTGTTTAGATGTTATGCAAGGATGTCTGTCTCCTTGCTGGACTTAATACTCTAGATCTTCTCAGTCATTTGTTCCTCAGAATGAAGAGCTTGCCTCTCATGTGAAATCCCAGAATTTGAAAGGTAGTGTTTACCAGAGTAGACCTTTGGAATAGTAATGAAAAGTGCCATAATGTTATCTTTTTCTAAAGGCAAAATTGGAAATGTTTTCGGGATGATCACTTGTATGGATACACACATACATAAATCTCTAGTGCATCCCTGTAATATTTTGGCAACATATGAGGCCAATAATGGTGTGTGTGTGTGAGATTCAGAAATTTGGAAGATTGTAAAGTATTTGCAGTGGGTTTCTTATTTTTGCCCTAAAACCAATATTTACTGGCAGAAGCTCTTCTTTTCCCCAGCTAATTTTTTCAAGCAAATATTGCTACCACCACAAGACTGGAAATTCTGATGATAATTCTGTGTATAATTTTCACTTATATGACAGGTTTAATTAAAATGGTGTTTGTAAATGGTAAAAGTCAATAGTTTAAACACACCTCCCACTGAGGCTACATTACTCTTTCATCTCCTAATTTATAAGCACTAATCAATTTGACTCCTCTGTGCGATCTTAACACCTTTTTTGTTGTTGTGGCAGTAGTTAATTTGGAGAAAGTACTGAAAGAACATTTATTATCCCTGATCTTTCAAAAAGAACAATTAAGTGCAAAGTAGTAATTAGTGTTGCTGACTTGAGTTTGCTTTCCTCTTACAGGAAGGAGGTGTTGTTGCTCTCTTTAAGATCTGCCGCCAGGATTGTTTCAGGTGCCTTTATCCCCAGACTCTCAGAACACTGGCATCCATATGCTGTGTGGAGGAAGGGATTCACCAGCTGGAAAAGGTATTGTTATTTCAATGCTCTTTACGGTGATTGTTCAACAAGAACAGTGGAGTCTAATCGTTAATCTCGTCTAGTAATTGGTAACTTGGGAATGTGTTTGGATTCAGTTCAGGCTTGTGTTTGATACCCTGCTTGGTGATGAGCTCAATTTTCCCACACTGAGCACATCTTCAATGTTTACACTATTAGTTTCAGCAATAACATTATACCGTTCAATTGTCTGTACAAATGATCTCTCTAAGTAGGGATAATTTCCATAAGGCAAGTAGATGCATTGATGGCTGTGTCAAGAAATTATTGAAGTAATTACCGCTGGACTTGTTAAAGTCTTTGTTTAGAAATCCCAGTGTTCCAAATAACCCAACCCTTGAAATGTGGAGAGCTTTAAACATGTTTAAGCCCTTTTTTCTGACGTCCCTGCAAGGCACCTCTGTAGTAATGAGGCAATGTATAAGGGGTATAATTGCACTAGTATAGAGACAAATATAATAGCTGAATGTTAGGAAGAGGCTTCCACCAATAAGCAATAAGTCATGTAGAAGACCATTTTAACACTGATAGCTGACATGAAAACATTATCCCACAAAATTATTTGGACTGCTTATACTTTAATCCACCATCACCCACAAAAGTACACTTCTATATTTAGGAAAATGAGCACTTCTACCAGTCACTAAATCATGATCTCATCCTTTGTGTTTCATAAAACACTCATCTTCTACAGTTGAATAATGTGCCTCTTCAAGTTAATGATAAATTATTTCACTGCTACTTTACATTGACATGTCTTGTAATTTACTACCCAGAACTCAAGCAAAGTATGACAGCACATCTGCAGCAAAAATTAAGTCAGTAAGCCTAGGTTTAATGAAGATAACTTCTCACATTTTTGTTGAAATAAGTATTAGTTCAGACTGACACAGGAAGAAGTCTCAAGGGTTCATCCATTACATCTGTAATAATTGTGGCAACAAAACTGCTAAAGGGGGGAAACAACCTGTTCGATCTAGTCTAGGCCATTCCCTGGCAAAGTCAGGATGTAGTCCCTTGATACAGGACATACAAAATGTTAAGATGACATTACAGAAGTCCAAGAAGAAGCAGTTGTCCTTGTGCCTATATGTCTCTGGGCTGATTGTAATGGGGAGAGGAGGTGGGAAGGACAAGTTTGGACAAAATCAACTCTTTGCTGGGGTTTGACTATTTTTAATTGAGATCTTTACCATTGGATTCACCAATTCATTTGTCAATTGGGCCTTCAATCCCTAAATCCACACCTTCTCAGAATCTGTGCCTTGTTCATTAAAGGCCAGAACTGGAGCTGAGAAGTTTTGTTTCCTACATCTGGCTAAACAGAGTTAAGGTTCAAGACAGGAACATTCAGTTGTTAGTGATGTAATGTGTGGCAGAGGCAGCTGTCTTTGTTTTTTTTTCCTGAGAAGAAAGAAGGGAGGTGCAGCTGGAAAAGGGGGAAGCTAAAGAAAAGCAAGACAACTATACAAACGTTTAATGGAGACGAAAGGGAATAAATCTATAATAATGATTAGTTAGGCGGATATGATTTAATGAGGAAACAGAAGAGTTAATTCACGCCATAGTGGAAAAATGGGACAGCCAGGAGGAGAGCCTAGTTGAGTTATATTTGAGAGAGCTTAGGAAATTGGAAATGAAAAAGAAAATGACAGACGATCTCCTATACCAGGGGTTCTCAACCTTTTTCTTTCTTTCTGAGGCCCCCCCAAACATGCTATAAAAACTGCACGGCCCACCTGTGCCACAATAACTGGTTTTCTGCATATAAAAGCCAGGGCTGGCATTAAAGGGTAGCAAGCAGGGCAATTGTCCAGGACCCTATGCCACAGGGGCCCTGTGAAGCTAAGTTGCTCAGGTTTCTGCTTCAGCCCCGGGTGGTGGGGCTCAGGGCCTCAGGCTTCAGCCCCATGCAGTGGGACTCCGGCTTTCTGCCCTGGGCCCCAGCAAGTGTAACACTGGTCCTGCTTGGCGGACCCCCTGAAACCTGCTTGTGGCCCCCCAGGAGCCCCGGACCCCTAGTTGAGAACCACTGCCCTATACTAACCCTAAAGCAGCCATCTATCACTCTGTCAGCTAGGATTTTGTGGCTGTTGAGGATGTGTTTATGTTTATGGATTTAGTAAACTGTTCCTGAAGGGAGGAATGCTTCATATATCAGAAAGAAGAGGGGGAAATTCAAAACAAAGTCATATTGAACTGAAAAATGGAAACACTTCATTTCAATTTTCAAAAAAAAAAAAATTTCCAGCTGAAACGGTTCAGTGAAACGGACATGATTTTTTGCAAAGCATTTTGGTGTTGCCAAATTTGCATTTTTTCCATGGAAAAAATGTGGCTGAAAAAGGTTGCCCAGCTCTAGCTGGGATTTAACTTGCTGTTCTGTGCATCATCATCAGACCATAGGAAGGAGGGCATTTAACACCAGAAGGAGAGCATTAGAACTTCAGCACACTTTGATACTGTACTTTTAATGCAGAAAATTCATTAAAACTGAAGATGCATTGTATCCAAAACAATTTAGATTGGATAAATTCAAGACAAAATAACATTATTTGACAATTAGTCTTCAAAGCCATTAATGCTTGTAAAGAACCACCTAATGGAATATTTAGTGGGGAACTGAGCTAACAGGGAGTGGTTTACTCATGGAAACAATTATAGGGCTTAGTTACTGGGGACATTAGAAATATTTTCTTTTATTTCTCCAATTTCATGCAATCTCATAAATTCAGTGGTAGAATAAGAGTGTCTGGGCTGATGTAAATGCTCTTAAAGTAGGGAAACCACCAAGACAGTGTGGTGGTGTTTACAGGAGCAATGGGAGTACACTTTAGTGTTCAGATATTTTAAAATCCATGAAAAAATCAGACTAAAGTAGCATAATTACATTATAAAAAAATTCTAATATGAATGAAGCTATAATGAAATTTTTAGTATTTACAGTAAAGCAAGTGTTCTGTTTTGTGTCTGCAAATGTTATAAGGACAAAATTAAGACTGACTGTAAAGATACAGTATATGTAGTATAGTTGTGGCTATGTCAGTCCCAGGATATTAGAGACAAGGTGAGTAAGGTAATTTGTTTTTTTTTGGACCAACTTCAGTTGGTGGGAGAGACAAGCTTTCAAACCACAAAGAGCTCTTCAGGTCTGGAAAAGGTTCTCTTTACTGGAGCATCACCCATTAATGGGCCACTCTACCTTGAATGGTCTCCTAGAATATGCGCTAACTGCTTAATGGTAAACAATCTGTTCCACCTTGCATTTAGATGTGAAGCTTGGAGTATCTTTCCCAGACCTGAAGAGTTCTGTGTTGCCCAAAAGCTTCTCTTCCCACCAGAAGTTGGTGCAGTAAAAGATATTACCTCACTCACTTTGGCTATGTCTACACTACGAACCTTACAGCGGCACAGCTGTACTCCTGCAGCTGCCTCGATGTAAGGTCTCCCATGTAGCTGCTCTATGCCAGCGGGCCCGTGGAGTGTCCTCCTTTTGGACACTCAAAATATGGTAACCCTACCCAATGAGCAGTGGGAGGGAGTCTCAGTGCACATAACGCTGTGCATGTTGGCACTTTTGTTGGTGAAACTGATGTCGCTCGGGAGGTGGGGTTTTTTTCCACGCTTCTGACCGATGATAAGTTTTGCCGACAAAAGTGCTAGTGTAGACAAAGCCTTTGTCTCTGTAGAGAAATATGGAATTCAACTTTTCTAAGTCCACACACTCTTGGGGGAGGGGGCAGGGCTTAAGCGACAATTTGGATGCTTAGATGCTTTTCCCAGCTCTACAAACCTAATTAGGGTGACCAGATGTCCCGATTTTATAGGGATGGTCCCGATTTTTGGGTCTTTTTCTTATATAGGCTCCTATTACCCCCCACCTCCATCCCGATTTTTCACACTTGCTGTCTGGTCACCCTAAACCTAATCCAAGTTAAAACATGAATTTAAAATCTAAACGTGTTGAACAATGTCTATTTCTTAAAAAGGGGAACATTTCCTCCAGCATTTTGTTTTTGAAGAATAGTTCTTCTGACCAGTCTTGTATCCTGCCACATATACATACACTCACCCTATCACAGTTTAGAACTGCTTTGTAAAAGCTTGTTCTCCCATAAGACGAGGTAAGTAATTAATTTTTTACAGTGGCTTTTTTGTCATCATAAAGGTGAGCAGGTCTTTTTCCTGAGCCAGTTTAAGCCACATTTGCTGTGTAATGGTTCAGTTCTCTTGTAGATTAAGTCAGCTGACCACCAGAGATAAAACATTGCAGCATAAATCAGTTCTGAACCGATTTGGGGTAATTATCACTTTGCTTGAAGTACAGTACAGATATTTGAAAATGTACTCTTGGTTAATTGTACAGACTTGAACTAGACCACTCTGGGAATCTGTCAATATTAAATTGTTCAAGCTTTTCAAGTAGAAGCCATGTATTGTGGTAAGACTATTATGGAAGCCACCTGGATTTTGTGACTGAGGAGTTGTGTGTGCATGAACACAGTGCTGCATAACCATATCATCAGATAGAACATGGGCTGCTATCACTTTACTAAAAAAAACGACGATGAGGAGTCCTTGTGGCACCTTAGAGAAGTCTTAGAGAAGGTGCAACAAGGACTCCTCGTTGTTTTTGCTGATACAGACTAACATGGCTACCACTCTGAAACCTATCACTTTACTAGGCACTTTATAATCTTGTCGAATTTCCCCCTAACCTCTAAAGGGAATTATACCCCTAAAAATAGGGAAAATGAAGGGAGATCATTCCCTCAGCTATCTGTTAGGAAAGAACTGCATTTAAGGGCAAGTCCAACCCCCTTCTCCCTCTTCTGTGGATGCAGAGGTCCCCTTAGAAGCAGAAATGTTACAGGGTAAAGGGTTCTAGGGACAGTCCAGGGATGTGTGTACCCTCATGTGACATGGAGCCCAATTCCAAGGGGCCTGCTTGTGCAGCAGTATGCACGAGGCATGTAAGGACAGAACAGGCAATCTATGGAAGATGGGGACAAAAGGTTAAACTAACTTTGGTCAATGTTCTGTAAGAGGAACTGTTTGTGAATACAGCCTTACCTCTTCTGTTATATTTGACACAGATGTCTAATGACAAACCCCTAGGAAGCGGGAGGAGAGTTTTGGACATGACCATATTGTACATGTAATGTGTCGGGAACAGTATGAATACCTGGATCACTCATAGTGTCCTTTTAAAATTCAGAGGACAATGACGTGCTTTCTTCAGTTAGGTTCCTCCATAAGGAGGATTATCTAAGGGAAAGAATGGTGCAGAATTAAAATGTTTGTGTTGTGTAATGACATGCAAAAATGTATGATGTTTGGTTTCCTTCCCTTTCACAACTCGAAGTTTGCTTTACACAAAGTGTGGTTAAAATGGGCGTTTTCACAATGAACATGTGGAAAAAAATGTATTTCTACATGTTTTCATTGTGAAGCTATCTTGCTTGGAAAATGAGCCTAGTTTCATTTAAGATATTCATGTAACTTGGAGGATTCTTTGCCTAACTGGGCTATTTAACATCATAATGAAACACTTGAGCCGTGATCTTGCAATGGTTTCCACTCATGCTGCTCCCTGTGCTACGTTAATGTCAAAGGGGTTCTGTGTCTGCATAGCTTGTTTGTAAGGATCGGGGTCTAAGGCATGATTCTTTTGTACTTGTACATTTTTACTGCAAAAATGTAACACTTACATCAAGGCTCAATTGTGTGATCCTTACTCAGTCAAAACTCAAAACAAGAGGAAAAGATCTGCAGGATCAGGCCACAAATGGCTAATTATTGCAATATAATATACTATAACTAATATCTATGCTGCGTGAAGCATTAAATAATGCATTTAAAGCCTGCACATCTCTATGGATCTAGAACTGAGGCAACTGCAACAAAAACAAATGATCTTCACAAATATTCATTCAAACAGCTGTCCAAATATTAACATTGACCAGTACATATTTGTTTTAAATATTTAAAATGGCCCATGGAGCCAGACACCTGGAATCTACTCATTAAAAGGGAAGTGATTCCAGACAGAGGCTGATGACAGCACTTGCTACTTTAATAAAACATTTGCAAAAGGCGGCGGGTGTACGTACAAAGCTTTTTAATATTGTACATTATGTAAAATTGCCCAGTTATGGGCTGTAAATTGCTGTGAGTCCCTCAATGAAAACACATTATTTCCAATGGGAAATTACTGCAAAAACAGAAGTTTAGGAATTGGAAAACAACTGTGAACTGAATTTTTTTTGTGTGAAACTGAAATAACTTTGCAAAACCCCTTTAAATGTCAGGAAAAATCTTAACAGTTAATATTATGTAGGGACCCTGGCTTGGAAAGACAGAAGCACATTATAACTTCACACATGGGTAGTAATCTTTGCAGGACTAGAATATTATCCAGCAGGTTAGACAAAATATAAGAGTTTTTAACAATGGTCACTTTATATGGGGGTAGGACTGTGTGAAATGTTTGCTGCAGAACCTGAAACCATGTAACATTTGTACATACGTTTGAGCTAATGAGAGCTGATTTATTGACTCTGAAACAATTTCAAACTTTGTGGTTTTGACTGAGTGTTGTTTTGAGTTTCAGATTATTAAAGCCATATATAGGTGGTTTGACCCCAGTGAAGAAAAACATTGCATGAATCCTTGTCAGTTAAACCCCCAGAGTTTTACGTATTTCTGGTGAGAGGCAGAAATTGGAGATCAACTTTAAAAGCTTGGGTGTGAGGATCTATGTGACTTGCTGTAGAGAATAAACACCCAATGAAGTTGATGGAGGCTGTGCCCAATGCAGTCAATGGCAAAGGACTGGCCCAATAGCGAGTCAATATTTTAGCTTTTCATTCCTTAATTTTCTGTTAATAAGTCTGAGTTTGTCCTCACTAGAACTAATCATGAAAGTCAGAGATTAGATAAAGAATACTCTTGTCACTTATTTCAGTTTAAACATAAAAACTAGCTCCATCTAGCTAAGGTACAGTAGAAAGTTGGCAACCCTAGGAAATGATTTTTATAATAAGCGAGCAGTGGCTTGCTACATTGCTACTAGCAATGAGCAAATCTCATACAATTCAAAGGTTTGCTTCAAACCATCTGTAGTTTCAGATGCTTATTCAGACACCTTGGGTCTGTTATATTGGGCTAGAAATCTTATGAGAATGGGCTTTCTTATGAAATTTTTGTTATTCCACTTGGGCAATAAGAACCTTTAAAGAGATATTTCAGCATTTTCATTTTAAGTTTGTATCAGAAGGAGAAAAGAAAGAAGTGTCTAAAAGGGATATAACAGCTAAATTACATTTTTTTCAAAACTTTAAAAAAATTTTGTTCAAGCGATGGGCAAAAATTCAATTTTATTCCAAGCAGGTCACTCATTTCAAATTAGGAAGAGGGAAGGTGAGGTACAATGTTTTTAAGGCCTGGTCTACACTAGGAGGTTATGTCGAATTTAGCAGCGTTAACTCGAATTAACCCTGCACCCGTCCACACAACAAAGCTATTTATTTCGACATAGAGGTCTCTTTAAATCGATTTCTGTACTCCTCCCCGACGAGGGGAGTAGCGCTAAATTCGACATGGCCATGTTGAATTAGGGTAGGTGTGGATGGAATTCGACGCTAATAGCTCCGGGAGCTATCCCACAGTGCACCACTCTGTTGACGCTCTGGACAGCAGTCCGAGCTTGGATGCTCTGACCAGCCACATAGGAAAAGCCCCGGGAAAATTTGAATTCCTTTTCCTGTCTGGCCAGTTTGAATCTCATTTCCTGTTTGGACATCGTGGTGAGCTCAGCAGCACTGGCAACGATGCAGAGCTCTCCAGCAGAGGTGACCATGCAATCGCAGAATAGAAAGAGGGCCCCAGCATGGACTGATCGGGAAGTCTTGGATCTGATTGCTGTGGGGGCGATGAGTCCGTGCTTTCGGAGCTGCGATCGAAAAAACGGAATGCGAAGATCTACGAGAAGATCTCCAAAACCATGACGGAGAGAGGATACAGCCGGGATGCAACGCAGTGCCGCGTGAAAATAAAGAAGCTGAGACAAGGGACAAGGGTACCAGAAGACCAAAGAGTCAAATGGACACTCCGGATCCCAGCCCCAGACATGCCGTTTCTACGAGGCACTGCATTCCATTCTAGGTGCAGCCGCCACCACTACCCCACCACTGTCCGTGGACTCTGACGATGGGGTATTGTCAACGGCCGTTTCCTCGGAGATGTTCACGGATGGGGAAGATGAGGAAGGAGATGAGGAGGACGAGGCAGTCGACAGCGCTTTCAACGCTGATTTCCCTGACAGCCAGGGTCTCTTCCTCACCCTCATGGAGATCCCCTCCCAACCCTCCCAAGGCGGTAACCCGTACCGTGAATCAGGGGAAGGATCAGTAGGTAAGTGTTTAAACATTTATTTTGAACAGAATAGGAATGGTATCTTAACAATGGGTTTTTCATGATTAGTTTGCCCTAGGCACGTTAGTTTCTAGTCCTTGCCAGTGCAGCTACTGGGAAAGTTTGTCAACATGTCCAGTTTTTCATGATTAGTTTGTCCTAGTGCTTTAGTTTTTAGTCCTTTCCAGTGCAGCTACTGGAAAATTCTGTCAATATGTCCAGGAATAGAGCAGAAATCCTCCTGGGACATCTCCAAGAAGGTCTCCTGGAGATATTGTGAAAGCCTCTGCATCAGGTTCCTGGGGAGAGTGGCCTTATTGTGTCCTCCATGGTAGGAAACTTTTCTGCGCCAGGCTAGTAGCAAGTACTCTGGGATCATTGCCTCGCAAAGCATGGCGGCATGCGGCCCTGGTGCTTGATGGCATTCACGCAGCATGCGGACTTTCTCTGTCTCCGAAATTCTCATCAGAGTGATATCACTCATGGTGACCTGCTTTGAATTAGGGGAATATTAGTATTGGGACTGATTGCCTGTTCCTTTACATAACTGTAACTGGCCGCTTACAGCCACGCGGTGGAGGCATGACAGGGGCGGAATGCAGGGATCTTTCCCGGGGACAGCCACAGGGGGGGTGGGACAGGGGCAGAGTTCATGCTGGCCGGATTGCCGGCAGCAGGAACTGGCCAACGCTAGGAGCATTGCTTGGAACGTGAAAGGAGGGCACTGCTAAAAATTAAGCTTTAAGCAGCCAAAAGTCTACGGCTTACCATGTCCGCCTGCTAGCCAAATTCCGTTGTCCGGCCCTGCTTGTGTGATCTGTACAGCAAGACCCCAGGCACCTCTCTAGGAGCAGGAACCTGTCATTCCTCGAGTTTAGAAGCATCCTTTCCATCCTTTCCATCACTACACCCGCTCCCCACCACAGTCTGAGTCCCAGTTTCAACACTTTACCACGAAATCCTTAATAAAGAAAACGGTGTTAATGAACAAAGTTTCATTTATTTTATTTTTAAAGGTGTGTTGGAAGCGGGGAAGAGAGTTGGTAACTGGAGAGGATAGTCAACATTAACTGGGTAAAGAAACGGGGGCAGGTTCAGCTTCTGTTTAAACAAACTTAATAGTCACAGGTTACCCTGCTCACTCTGGAACCTAGCTTTCAAAGCTTCCCGGATGCACAGCGCGTCCCGCTGGGCTCTTCTAATCGCCCGGCTGTCTGGCTGGGCGTAATCAGCAGCCAGGCGATTTGCCTCAACCTCCCACCCCGCCATAAACGTCTCCCCCTTGCGGGTGGGGGGAGATTGTGGAGCACACAGCAAGCTGCAATAACAATGGGGATATTGGTTTCGCTGAGATCAGAGCGAGTCAGTAAGCTTCTCCATCTCCCCTTCAGATGTCCAAAAGCACACTCCACCACCATTCTGCACTTGCTCAGCCGGTAGTTGAAGAGTTCTTTTTCACTGTCCAGGGTGCCTGTATAGGGCTTCATGAGCCAGGGCATTAGCGGGTAGGCTGGGTCCCCGAGGAAGACTATAGGCATCTCCACATCCCCAACAGTTATTTTGTGGTCCGGGAAGTAAATACCTTCCTGCAGCCATCTAAACAAACCAGAGTTCCTGAAAACACGAGCATTGTGAACCTTGCACGGCCATCCAACGTTGATGTTGGTAAAACGTCCCCTATGGTCCACCAGTGCTTGCAGCACCATTGGAAAGTAGCCCTTTCGGTTAATGTACTGGCTGGCCTAGTGGTCTGGTCCCAGGATAGGGATGTGAGTTCCATCTATAGCCCCACCGCAGTTTGGGAATCCTATTGCAGCGAAGCCATCTATGATCACCTGCACGTTTCCCAGGGTCACTACCTTTGAGAACAGTAGCTCAACGATTGCGTTGGCTACTTGCATCACAACAACCCCCACGGTAGTTTTGCCCACTCCAAATTGGTTCGCGACTGACCGGTAGCTGTCTGCTGTTGCAAGCTTCCAGAGGGCTATGGCCACTCGCCTCTGGACAGTCAGGGCTGCTCGCATCCAGGTGTCCTTGCGCTTCGGGGCAGGGGACAGCAACTCACAAAGTTCCAGGAAAGTTCCCTTACGCATCCGAAAGTTTTGCAGCCACTGTGATTCATCCCAGACCTGCAGCACTATGCGGTCCCACCAGTCCGTGCTTGTTTCCCGGGCCCAGAATCGCCATTCCACAGCATCAACATGACCCATTGCCACCATGATGTTTATGGCGTGGGGTCCCGTGCTTTGTGAGAGGTCTGTGCCCCTCTCAGACTTAATGTCCTCACCGCGCTGCTGTAGCCTCCTTGCCCGATTTCTCAGCATCTGCCTCTGAAAAAGGTGGATGATAAGGTGTGAGGTGTTGACAACGGCCATAACTGCAACGATGATCGCAGCAGGCTCCATGCTCGCAGTGCTGTGGCATCCGCTCTGTCAATCACCAGAAAAGTGCGCGAACTGATTGCCTGCCGGCGCTTTCACGGAAGGAGGGCGGGAGTGAGGGTTTCGCTGAGATCAGTTACCCAAAACCACCCTCAACACATTTTTTGCCCCAGCAGGCATTGGGGGCTCGACCCAGAATTCCAATGGGCAGCGGGGACTGCGGGAACTGTGCCCACAGTGCACCGCTTCCAATGTCGATGCTTTCCCCGTTAGTGTGGACTCACAAAGTCGAATTACTGTCCTTAGTGTGGATACACACGTTCGACTTTGTAATATCGGTTCCACAAATTCGCTTTAAGTAAAATCGAACTACTCTCGTAGTGTAGACATACCCTAAGGGAGATGGCTTTAAAATTAGATATTCATTCATAGAGAAGTAGAGAAGCTTCCAAAATATTCATGAAATACACCCCAATTGCTTGTTGAGAAACAACCCTCTGTTCTATTTCTCATGCATATATAGATGTGGAAATGTTGTAATCGGTCTCAATTTTTCATGGGTCATCTTGACAAATATTTTCACATCATTGTCCATTTTGCAAAGTAGAGGTCAGTGTTCACGCTTAAAAATGGTCTTTTGGTGAAAGAAGAACTTTGGGAAAGTGCATGAATGGGAACATAACTTCTTTAAAAAGAAAAATACTTTCCTCAAGAATGTTTAAAAGACAGAATGCATTAGTTTATGGGCCAAGAGCATATTAGGTTACTGTAAAGAAAGGGGATTTAATCCACACATTCTCTTCATAAACTAATGACTGCCCTATGGCTCAAATGTAATCTCTGATCGTATTTTCTATTTCTAGTTTGCACATTGTCCTTTATTTTGCAGCCAATAGGGCTGACATGGCATTGGCCCCATTTCCTTAGCTTGGTCAGTTGATAACCGGGCTTTGTAATAATTTTTCATGAAGTTACGAATAATAATTAGGAGCAGATAAAGACACTTCTGTTCATTTAATCATGAGTGAGGAGAATGACCTCTTCTGTGAAAATGAGACAAGCTCAAACAACTAGTTCACTTACATGTCTAGAGTTTTCCATCTAGAGCTGGTAAATAAATGCCATTGTTTAATTTTATAGATCACCGAGAAGATTGTTGTAGCAACAAAATGGCAGAAGAATGTTAAGCGATAGTTAGGAGGAATAATGTTTCCAAAAGCTGCATAGTAGCCAGGCAAATCTATTTCAACATCTGAGTTCATGGCACAATTAGATAATGTAAAGTTCTAGACTCACAGATCTGATTTATTGGAGTGTGCTTCTCAATAAGGCAGTTTTAATTAATTGGCAGTGAAAAATGTGCTGGCTTTGGCAAATTCCATCTTTGTCAAAGCCCCAGCAAGATTCATTAAATCCTATCTAAGAGTGCAGGGATTGCCGTTTTTTTCTTTTGGCTTCATACACGTTATTTGGTGGCTACACTTTTATCTTGTGATTACATGACTATCGATGCATTATTAGTATATGCATCTCCATTCAACAAGTTTTCATGCAAGAGCAATAGGACTGTTTAAGTAACTGTAAAGTTTGTGTTGTATTTAGAGTATGAAGGGAATCCTTTGCTGATGAAGTAGCAATTATAATGAAATTTGCTTACCGAATCATTTACCACCTTGCTAGCATGGTAAAAGGGATGAAATTTGGCAGTAAATTTGTGTCATCTTTTAATCTGTTCAAACCTAGCACTGGTTATAATTGATGAAAAGTAGTCAGATTAATGGGAATACCTTTTTGACCATGTCAGGAAAATACAGTGCATACTTGCCAGCCTTGTTCAGGATACATAGATGTCAAGGGAGGGGAAGAAGTGCCTGTTAGGTTAGGATTGAAGGACTTTGCCAGGTCTATGTAGGGAAACCTATAGAGTATCCACCTGGGCTGGGGCAACTGCTATTATCCCTATTCCATTAAGCAACTAATTTCAATTACAGATTTGTAGAAGAGGGAGAGGGGAGCTAGCATGCATGCCACTAGCGATGATTATGTGGACAGATATGGCAAAATAGGACATTGTAAGACTAACCTAATAAGCTAGTGAACACATGCCATTATAGGGCATGATTTGTTTTTTGCCATTAGATCACCGTTTAGATAAGCTAGGTACTGATTCTGCAAACACTTGCACATGTCCTTATCTTTGAGCATGTGAATACCTCCGTTGAATACAATAGGATTATTCATGTATCTCAAGTTTTAGACACATGTATAAATGTTTGTAGGATTGGACCTTTGGATTGTAATAAATTTCACAAAGCAAGAAACTCAGATATTCATCATTAACCTTTTTCTCTGTTTTGCAAGACACATGTTGTTCAAGCACACCATTGGGTGATGGAAGATAGCATGGGTGCTACATTAAGGGTTGTGCAAAAGTTTTGTAAAGAAACCAGGTGAGGTTTATCTGGTTTGGGTTCTGAGAGGTCCAGTAAAACCTGGTCCACCTTAGATTAGAAAATTGGCATTGTAAGCACCTGCCATGCTCAACACACCTCATCCTGCAGCAGTGCACAGGTTTTGCGTTTGCTCAGAGCAAGCCTCACTATGGTTCTATCTTGAGTTCAGCCATGTCTACGCTAGCATGGCAATGTAGCTAAAGAGCTGATGTTGTAGCTGCATCATGGCAATTCATCTGTCCAGCAGAGCCTCTGCAGTCCCCTCAATGACCACTCTACAAGATATAATGTCTTGATTCCTTCTTGTTCTGGACCACTGCAGTTTGTCATTTGTGTATGCACTTTTGATTTGTAAGGTGCAAATTAGGCAATCTGAAGATTTTGCTTGTTTAGAAATTGAAAATATATCTTAATACAACAATAATGCAACTTAAGCTTGTTAAATTCACGCTGTTATATGTTGTAAAATGCTTAACATTGTATACAGTTTGTTCTTTAAAATAAAATTGGAATTGCAACAGTGGATTGCCACTCCCACAAATCTCAGTTTGGGGATCTGTGCTGGGGACAGGCACCCACAATGCATTGTACTTCTAGTTATAGGTTACCCTCCGTTTTTGCAGTCCGCTAAATTAGTATTTCATGCTATTTTATTAATTTTATATGGTACTAAATACTTCATTTGAAGCATTTCAAATAGCTGTAGATTTATGAATCAAAAGTCAGGATGTTAACAGAATATTGTGGATGGAAAAATAACTTGAAGTCACCAGACAATGTTTGTTATTTAGGGATTTATAGTAATCCATAAAATGATAATCAGGTCTATAAATGATCCATGAAGATCATATAGGAAATCTGATGATTATATGGCTAATGACAGATTAGTATTTCAGTTAGGGAAAATCCATCTAGCAAGCAATCTCACTTTTAAAATGAGTGTGTGAGAGAGAAGCTTGGTCAGCTTCTAAGCTGAGGGCATAATTTAATGAAAATCAATGGAGACATTTAAAAAGAATGCAGGAAGAGGGAGATTTAGAGCAGTAAGTCCAAACATTCCCCCTCCCACGCACACACAGAGGAAAGAAACAAGAAGAAAAGGCATTGAAAAGACATCTATGAAAAGAGCAGCTTAGCTCTCCTGGGTAATTTCTGTCCCTCTATCATCAGGAAACAACATTAGCATATAGCATCTACACTGGCCTGCTGCACACACATGTTAAAGTGTTCATTAGTCAACGGCAACCAGAATGGGTGTGGTGGGAAGGATTGAAAATACTTCCTCATAGAGACAGAGGAATTAAATCTTTCCTCCCCCTTCCCTACCCTTATCCCTACCCTTACCTTTACCCTCCCAACAGATTCTGTATTGGAGGCAGAGGATAGTCTAAGTGAATAATTTCACTGACATTTACACTTTCTTTCCCTACTAATAGTGCTGTGTATGTGTAAAGTTTCCCCCCCTCTCAATTCCAGGGAGTTCTGACTGACTACTCTGAGCCAACTGATAATTCTTACAATGGGTCTAGAGTTTTTTCAGAATTCACTGCAAAAGAGAAACAACAGCAACCAATGCCTCCTTATCAACCAATTTTTGCCAACTATTGTGATATGCACAAAGTCATATTTCTCAGAGCGGTTGAAGCTAATGTGCAGATGATGTTAGCAGATGTGGGGTCTTGTTTACGTGCACAGCTTAAGGTTGTTCAGTCAGGTTTGCTTGCAGGAAACCACTCAGATGTGATAATCTGTCTGATGTTCTAAAACTTTCATGTGTGTGGTTTTTTTTTAAAGAGCTTCTTCAAGAACATCTCAATGCCAAACTTTTTTTAAATGACATAAAATAACTTTGTTGTTTTTGCAAAGCGAAGCATTTGACAGCAATATTCATAGACCTATCCTGCCATGCATCTCTAGCCTGCCTACTGTTATAGCCCTGTACAACAGCTCTCTGACTGTTCCTTTCCTTCTCAATATTGCCTTTCTTTAACATTTATTTCCCAGTGAGCCTGCCTCAGATTCCAGCCAGCCTGTCCCTCTGTCATACTTAGAGATAGGCATATTTATACTTTTCAGATGATATTTAGATGTTAGTAACTGAATGGCAAAATCCTCTTCCTGTCCCATCCTGTTAGTAGGAGTAGGAACAGGTTTATTAGAGTTGACCTATTGAGCCAGATGTGGGTCAGTGACCCTGAAAATAAGAGAGGTGGGAATAGCTTTCTGCAAGAAGGAGTGGCCATGCCTGCAAAGGAGGCTCAGGCACTGGGACTCCAGAAAGAGCCCCGCTCATGCTTGGGGGTTTAAGTGGTGGTAGTCTTGGATTTGCTTTTTTGTGATCATCTGGACCTCAGAAAGGGGTGACGATTTTTTTTTTTTTTTACTACAGTAGGTAGCAACTGTGTGGAGCTGGGTAGACACTCCACCAGGTTACAACTCTCAGATACAAATATCTCAACTGGAGTATGATTACTACATTGTGGTATAAGGCCATGTCTCAGAGGGGAAAATGACAGGAGGAGGAGATCTCTAGCAGCCCTCCCTTGGCCTAGTGTGAAAGTGCAGTTTGAAAACTTTCTGCCATCCAGCAGACCATCTTCTAGCTTCAGCCCAGTGAGGAAGGGGTAGAAGAGGTTCCCCCCAGAAGCCTTTCCATGACCTCTGTGAACAGGGAAGGAATCTTCAGCAGTGTAACTGAAAGCAGAATTTCCCATGGTTGCCCATGCATAGGATGGAGCCTGCTCGACTAACTTCAGAGTCTGTGAACACCAGTATCCTGGATGCCCTTACTCCCTAGAGTAGTTTGACACAGCTACTCCCTAAAAACCGGTAACTGGAAAAATAGGCTTAGACCCTTGTTTCCAGGAATTAATAGTCCTCGATTCCCCACTGCCCCCACTTGTGCGAAGACCTTATTTTGTTTAACTCTTGCATCTCTAAGTTACAGAATGCTACTAAGCGGCGTTATATAGGGGCCCTCCTAAAAGTGGCATCATCCCATGATGCCTAATGACTTGTAAGTCTTAGTTTACAGTGGGGGCGGCATTGTAGACCGTACTGCTTCTGAATTGAAATA
This sequence comes from Chrysemys picta bellii, assembly GCF_011386835.1. Lineage (NCBI taxonomy): Eukaryota > Metazoa > Chordata > Testudines > Emydidae > Chrysemys > Chrysemys picta. The sequence continues at coordinate 44,269,137 of NC_088794.1, read as the reverse complement.
GAACTTATTTAGTGCTCCCTACATTTCTCAATGGAGTCTCCAATCTGCAAAATTATAGGAGGGGAAAAAAAAGAGAAAAGCTTACCACATGAATAAGCAGGTGGGCTGGTGATGTAGTGCTTAAAGGTCTGTGTGGCAGTCTGCCTATTTCTATACAAGGGAAAGAATTTTAAAGTTAAAACAATACCCTTTTGAGGAGTATTTTAGGTTATTGTCAAAAGGCAAGTCGATTCTACACTGTGGTGGAATAGAAAAGTATCCAGAAAATGTTTACCCTTAAAAGTAGAACTAAAGGCCATATGACTTCAGCCCTGTTGTATAATAGGAGCCAATCTCAGGCTGTTATTTCAGTGCTGGCTGTTAATGGAAGCACTTGTTCATAATACATATGTTGACTTGTGGACCAATTCCCCTTCCAATTCATGACTGCATGAACCTTCCACCACCATTCATGTACACCTAATATCCCTGTAGCAATTCCACTAAATAATATGTAAGCAATTGCTCAATCTTGTAGCTGTTTTTAAATGTGATTTTAGCTACTGGGCATAAAAAGGGGGAACCATACATGTGACGTCCACTTTTCCATGGGTCACTAGTGGCCTGCAGACACAGTTTGAGAACCTAGGACAGAGACATGGAACATAGAGCTCTGTTGCAGGGTCTGAAGAAGAGTGGCTGAATAGTGTTATTTGTTGTTCCTGTCTTTGTTTTCTACTAAAATATTTTTGTCTTCTGTGGGTCAGCCCATAGTAGCACCTCACAAGCCGAGCAGTTTGCCTGGCCTAAGAAAATTATCTGCTTTCTTTTAAATAAATACAGCCTCTTGAGAGTTTCTCAGACTCAGAAATGAGCAGTACTTCAGTGTGTTAGGCTTTCCTGCTGATGCAGGCTTATGCCATCTGGGTATTCAAAGATTGGCAGTGTCCCTCAAAACTAGAATGTCCCAGCTGATTGTACAGAAACTGGGGATTTGTTCCAGATTCAATATAGCTGATCATCTAGAGGTCAGCCACCATCCACCCCTAGCTCCTTGCTCTGGGTTCTACCACTTCCTATTGCAGAGCTTTTTCCTCTGCTTAGTATCATAGCTCCTTCTCTGCTTTAAAGGTGTTTTCCACCAGACCTACTTATTCGCTTCCCCTCCTCAGTATCACACACCTAATGCTGGCATAGTTACTTACAATGTCTCCCGTTTTAAAGAAATCTTTGATCAACTATTGCAGCCATAAGAGTCTCATCAAACAGTTTTGATTTGAAGAATGAGATAACTTTGAAGGTCAGTGTCTGTAGGAATTTCTTTGCTGTTTAATGCCCCAGTTGATTTAACTACTCCCAAGTGGTTAAATGTTTGAAACTGGGATTTAGGCTCCTAAATCAGTTAGGCATTGCAACACTGAATGCAGCAAAGTTTAAATACCTTTACAAATCTGGGCCTGAGGTGGTTGATGGTCTTCTAGTAGCCAAGGCAATCGTCACATGGGAGGGACGGGTGAGTGACAGAAAAGATGAGCCATTACGAAGGGAGGCTCCTGTACCTTAGCTTCACTGTCTGCAGGAACTAAACCAAATTCTCATTGAAATTAATAGGATTCTACCGGTGTAATTTAGAGAACAATTTGGCCAAATGACACCAATTGAGAGAGGCAGCTGTGAGATCACCATATAATATAACAGCAATATTCTTCTTCTTCCTGTGTGAATGTTGTGCAAGTTGTTAAGAGCTTCCCTGACACAAAGTGGGAAAAAATAAATCTTGTTGCATGGCTGTCAAAAAAGGTTGAGGGAATAGGGAATATAAAAACCTCAAAGGAATATGACAAGGAGGACGGATTGCAGGGGGTATTCTATACTTTGGCCAAGATTTTCAAAAGTGACTGGTGATTTTTTTTATATTTTGGGGGGGGGGGTCTGCAATTTGAGGCATCTGAATGAAGACTGATATTCATCAAGTGCTTGAAACCCACAAGCCATTAAGTCACCTTTATAAATTAAATCCAGTCCATAAAAATAATATTTACTTCACAGTAAAGTGCAAAGGATTGATGAGAAATGGGCATTGCAGTGCATTGGCATTATAAATGTGCAGCCCTTTCAGTTAGATGCAAAAATTGAGGACTAGACCAGGTGAATGAGTGAATATATTAAAGCCCACTAGGTGGATTTGTGGCAAGGTTCTAGCCATAATTAAGTAAATTTGGTCCTGCATTAAGTAAACATAATTATCACAGGCTGATTTTAGAAGCAAGGCAGGTTGATCATCCTTGGAGAGTTCAAGAAGGTGGGTCATAAGGGGTAGACAAAGTGAGCATTGATCAAGCCTATGATCAGATGTGGAGCAAGAATCCCATGAAATCATGTGAGCCAAGTCTTCTATCCAATAGGAAGAAATGTTGTGTACAATAGGAAAAGGAGTCTTACTTGTCAGAGCATTTGTTAAGGTTGCTGAACCAACCCTTCACATGCAGCTGCTCCAGGGGAAATTATTCTCACTTTGGATGGGAGTAATTCCTGCCAAAAAAAATTGTCTTGTGATATTATAGGGGCGTATGAAGTAAATGAGTGATTAGTTTGAAAATTCAAATGGCCAGAAATGCAACTACTTAAATTTTGTATGTCATTTTTGTTAATTGTGGTTTCCTGTAGCATAGCACATACCTTGGATTGTGCAACAGTGTCACCAAGTGGAGACTGAAATTATGACAGTTGCTCAGTTCATAATTACTTTCTCCCCATTTTTTCTCTCAAATGTACTCTGGATTTGTAACTATAGGCCCCAGTTCAGGAAAGCATTCATGTTCAGGGCAGCATTTAAGCACACGTTTAAGTGGTTTCCTGAATCAAGGCTGTAGTGACTCATTTATTAACATACAACTCATATCTTCCAACTTGCAGAACACTTTTGCATCTTGACCCAAGTCGTATATCTGTTTACCAGAAAGAAACATTTTGGGACTCCATTGATTTTAAAAAAATTAGATTTGTGTAAACAAAAAAAAACTCTTCCAAAAGAGTCGAATTTAAACTTAGAGTATCTATTTGATTAAAAAGAAGAACAGGAGGACTTGTGGCACCTTAGAGACTAACAAATTTATTAGAGCATAAGCTTTCGTGGACTACAGCCCACTTCTTCGGATGCATATAGAATGGAACATATATTGAGGAGATATATATACACACATACAGAGAGCATAAACAGGTGGGAGTTGTCTTACCACCTCTGAGAGGCCGCCTCTCAGAGGTGGTAAGACAACTCCCACCTGTTTATGCTCTCTGTATGTGTGTATATATATCTCCTCAATATATGTTCCATTCTATATGCATCCGAAGAAGTGGGCTGTAGTCCACGAAAGCTTATGCTCTAATAAATTTGTTAGTCTCTAAGGTGCCACAAGTCCTCCTGTTCTTCTTTTTGCGGATACAGACTAACACGGCTGCTACTCTGAAACTATTTGATTAAAGTCTATATTTAACAGTAGATCAATCTAGCCTCGCTTTGTGTATAATCTCAATGCAGTTGGAAAGTCTCCATCCTTCTCCCTTAAAGAGGGTTAGATAGCCAAAATAGTTTGTGCTATTGCTCAATACTAATCAATTATCTAGCATAGGCCTTGTCCTGCTCTTGTTGAGATCAATAGAAAAACTCCCATTTCTTTCAATATGAGCAGGTTGAATCTCATTATCCATGAATGTTCAGAAATGCTCTAGGGAGAATCCATCCCTTCCCTATCGCCCCTTTGTGCCAGTGCAGTTGTAGAGCAGACATAGCTCCTGTAGAGCATCCAGGATGGGAGGTGTATCAGAGCATTCTGGGGTGGGCTGGAGACAGGAAGAGGTATGGTCAGGGCATCTTTACACCCCAGTGATTCCTCACTGCTGTTATATTTTAAAGCAATGAGATAGTGAGGGAGAGTGAGATGAAGCAGTCTTCAAGCTGCTCTGACCTGTATCCTCATCCTAGGGCATGTGCAACCAGACTCCCATCTGCTCTGGCACTGACCTCCGTGACCAAACAGCAGTGGAGCTGACCCACTGTCTCCAGCTATACCCCAAACCATTTAAAGGCACAGTACACATTTACATTTAAGAGGAGCATTGCTATCCCTTTGTTCTGGCTCTAGCACTGTGTGGCTTTCCTTTTTTGTATTTAGGCACTTAACATCCATTTAAAACTAATTAGCAGGTTCTAAAACCCTCCCTTTTTTTCTATTTAATTAAAAACCGGTGCCACATCCAATTTAGAAAGAAAAGTATGTAGATACCAGAAAAGACAAATCAATAAACCAAAATTAACCACCATAATTTCAAGAAATACAAAATCAATTGGGTTTGCTAGTGGCTAGACTCTCCCTACCTGTGTCATAATTAATTCTGGCTGACAAATTCCAAACAGTAGAATAGCTCTACAAGATGGAGTCTGAATAAAACAGAACACTGAAATGCTGCCTCTGAGTTTGAAAGCAAGAGTAAACCAGGTCAGTAGTACGTTTTTAATCTAAAAATTAGATTTTAGTTCAGGTTCATAGCATGTAGTATATGAGCTGATGGTGAAACAAGGTTAACTTAGCTCATCAACAACTTCTGCTATTCTGAGTTACAGAGGAAATTTCGTTTCACTCTGTTAACAGGTTTAGGACTCTTTGTTTACCACATTTAATTCTGAGCTCCAAATCCCTTTACATTGAGGGGTATGTGGAAATTATTTCACGTGTAAACGTTGCTGACACCAGCAGTGACTAGATACAAGAAAGAGTAATTGCTTTGCAATTGGCAAGGATGTTTGAAAGCGTGGCTGATAAGTTTAGGCAAATTTATGCTGTCTACAGATGCAGCAAATTTTAATATGTGATGGGTGGTGGGAAAATTTGTCTGGTCTTCAGGGAGTAGCATGTAGGGTAGTTCTGAAAATGTAAGACCATTTTTTATGTGCCATATTCTGCCACTCTTACACTGAGTACTATTTTACTTTGTGAGTAGTCCCATTGAAGTCGGTGAGACTGCACTCACAGTAAGATACTACCAAGTGAGTAAGAATGGCAGAATTTGGCTTACGTATTTTTGCAGAAATTACTGTTTGTAATCACACCAATATAGTGCTATTTATCAAAGGATGTCGAAGCACTGTATGGAGGAGAGTAAATATTATACCCAATTTACAGCTTGAGTGCTGATGGGGAGGGGCGGGGGAGAGAAATCAAGCCAAGAGAGGATAAGAGAACCACAACAAGCCAATGACAGACTCCAAGTCTACAAGGAATAGACTCCAAGTCTCCTGATCTAACCACGAGACAGTATTGCATCCCAGATTTAAAAAAAAAAATCCCAGGGGAAGAAGAAAAGGAGTTGTGTGTGTTAGAGCTATGTAAGTGTTATGCGTAGTGTTATACAGCCCATAGCGAACCATGACTATTCCAAATGTGGTTGTGCAGGAGGATACTGGCCCTTTTCGCTGCCCAAGTTAGGGTTGCTCACATCACAGTCCCTGTACTTGGGAGAGAACTGTAGCTGCATGTCAGATGCTCCCACCCAGGAGCAACTGGGTGGGAAGTGGATGAGGCCATTTCTCCTCTTCCTCCTCCCTTCCCCCCCACCCTCCCCCGTGGTCTGACCAGCAGAGAGAGCTGGAGGAGTTGCAGGGAGTATGCTGCATCCTTCTATGGGCTGTAATATATCACTTCTCCCCCCCACCCCACCCTACCCTACAACTGAGGAATCTCTCTGAGGAATTGTGCCTCCGAGAGGTCAGTGCCTACTGGGTTATATCAAAAAGCACAGTCTCAGTCTTTACTTGTATTGGTTTCACCACAATAATTGTGGCATAGGTAAAGTTGATGTCATATGGGGTGAGGACCGTTATCCTGAATGCTTATTGCCCTTCATTTCATTTCCCTACACTGTAAGACTTCTCTTTTCAACAGGGAAGAAAGCTTTTATCTCATTTTTAACACACCCCATTGACTCCCTATGTCTGTGATGTAAGGACTCCCTTTGTGTAGGCTATTCAAAATGGAGGACAGTCCATGTGTTTGTATGCAAAGCCTCTTATATAGTGTAGATCCCACACAGGAGGACCTAGGGCAGCTTGTCTGAGGAGGCATCGGGAAGCGAAACTCCAATTAAGTGGATGAAGTGACTTCCATCCTGACAAAGGGCAGGTAATTGAGGCACACTCACATAATTATAATTGATTTTTCTCACAGAAAAAAAGACAACCTATGGAAGATGCTGATGCTGATAATGGAGAAGAAAGTGATTTAGAGTGCACTGTAATACTTTTCGATAGCATAAAAGTTACAAAAGTCCAGAAATCCAATTCAGAAAGAAAGCCAATCAGGATAGTCCAATAATCTTACCCTGGGAAAACCATCCGAAACCCAGAGAAAGGGGTAGTGTGTGACAGGGAAGCATGTAGCATTTAAAGACCCTGTAATTTAAGTGGATTAAGATTTTAAAATTGGGTGAAAGAAAATCATACCCATGAAAAACTGAGTAATTTGTAAAAAGCATATGTTGGGCCAAATTTCAAAAGGAGAACATGAGTGCACCCACTGTTCAATTGCAAACCTGAGTCTGCAAGTGTGATGCAGATAACAGCATTCACCAGTACACTTTTTCATGGGGGTAAGCATTTTGTGGGTGTGCAAAAACAGAGCCAGATCGTGCCTTCCTGATCAATGTATGCAGCCCTCTCCCCTTCTGTGTGTAAGGGATATGTATTTCTGAGGGTGAGGAAAAGACAAAGGATGTTTTCAACAGCAATAAATGGTAGTTAAAAGATGTTTCTGCTAAAAAAGGTAGTGTGGAAAACCATCCACAGCCTTTTTGATGTCTGAGTAGTGCCATTAATGCATGTATTAGCTTTGGGGATGAAACCCCGTGGATGCAATTTGCAAGATTTGCATAAACTGTGCCAGAAAAAGTGAGGGGACAGCTATCAAAATCTGTGACCGTTTAATGGCCAAATGCTGCAAATGCAAGGGAGGACCTAGTAATTCTGGGTCTGGCAGAAGCCCAGTCAATAAAAATGCTGATGAGGTGCATAGCTTTGATAATAATATTTTGTATGTCATGTCAGCCAAGTTTGTTCCACAGATCTTCAGGAAGAGAGTCACTGAGAAGAAAACAAAGTAAGAAATGAGTGCAAGGGATTCTGTGACTACCACTGCTGTTTATTTGTGTTGTGGTACCACCCAGGAGTGACAGAAGCTCCCTATAACTGGGGGGCGGGGGGAAGAGGTGGGCCACTGGCACCTGTACTGTGGCCAATCTGCCCTTTCTCCTCAAGCTCCCGTCCTTGTACTGCCCCTTCTCCCCCTGAAGTGCCATCCCTGGTTGCTCCTCTCCACCCCTTCCCCCGTTGTTTTCCCTTATGGACCATAAAAAGTGGGAGGGTCTAGCCTTCCACTTTTAAAAGTGATGGGGCCATGGCCTCCTGGCCCCTCCCCCCATTCTGGTGCCACTGGTAACACCTAGGAGCCGTAGCCATGGACCTCTGTATACAGCACCTAGAACAATGAACAAAAAGATGATCCATGCCTTCAGGGGCACACACAGGTTTTGCAGGCCCATGAGCAAAATTTGACATTGCAGTGTGCTACCCCTCCAAAAAAATAATAATAATTGTACCTCTGAGTAATCATACATGCTGATGGAAGTTACAGTGTATGGAGAGAATGATGTGGCTACAGAATAGATGTTCAGCGTTGCTACAGGGGAACACAAATTTTACCCATCTAGGGCTTGATTCTGTGCCCATTGAAATCAATGGTAAAGCTCCCATCCACTTCACTGGGCAAGATCAGACCCTTAGGGTATGTCAACACTGCAGCTCGGAGTGTGCCTCCCAGTCTGGGTAAAAAGACTAGCTCGAGCCCAGCTAGTGCAAGTGCACTAAAAGTAGCAATGTGAATGTTCCCTCTTGGGTTCTCAAGCCTATGGGGGATCGGGTGGGCTTGAAAGCCTGAGATTCCTTCTGAGCTTCCACACTGCACGAATCCCACTAGTGAAAATCTGTCTACCAGGGTGGGGAGACTTGCTCAGCGTAGACATTCCCATAAGGGCCACATCATCATTTTCCAAGTAGCAGGAAGGCCACAGATATTTTGCATGAAATGGAGCAGGCTCCATCAGCCTTTATCTTGAATATGGAGGTGCAGCTCAGAGCCAGTGGACCTTGGCACACCAGGTTGTTTAGACCAAGGTGGACCACTAAATGGCATGTAACTAATTATGTTGGTGGGGCATAGATCTCCTTCCTAAAGATGAGGGCAGCTGAGGCCATTTGGATGGCCCATGAACTAGACTTTGAATGCCTTCATGCTAAGCAGAAAGAGGTCAAACTAATGATGATTCCCAGTGGAATGTACAGAGTTTACTGACTTCCACACAGTAAAGTTAAAAGAAATCTTCATATTGAAAATTAGCCAATGTAAAAACTATGCTGGAGGAAATATGGTAAGTAAAAAAATTCAACAACCTTTATTCTGAAGGAACCAGTGAGTTATAAATGTAATATAAGTTTGCAAATAATACCTTTTTTTTGGTTACTATCCATGGCAGGAAAAATGTGGTTAAAAAAAATCACTTTTCCAAAAGACAGGAGGATTTTGCATACCACTCTGCTTGCTTTTTAAATGATTGCTTGTTCTGCAAGGTGATGGAAACATTCTCATTAGCTTCAGTGGGCTTTCGTTCAGACCCTGAAATATTCATTTCAAATCATTAGTGTTTTTTATTAAATTTAATATTTATAGTTGAAACGTCGGAAAGGAGTACAAGTTGTTGAGAGATCTGTTTACAGTGCTTTAGCTGGGTGAAATTCACCTTGGGTGAAGATAGGGCTTAAATGGGACGGAGCAGTGCAAAGACTGGCCTGTTCCATGGGGTGAATTTCACCCTCTGATATTATCTCAGCCTTGGTTTATGTGCTGCACTTTGTCTGAGACACACACATAGGCAGTAAATGTTTTAGCTCCACCTGCTGGGCCATTAAACGACACAAAATCACAAACAGCTGTAATGCTCTGAAAATCGAGTGTAGTGTAACTAGAGCTGGTTGGAAACATTCTGTCAAAACTTTTCAACAAAAGATTGGAAACCTATTTTGAGAATTTTCATGATCATTTTTTCCACTTTTCATCAAGCTCTATAGCTGATCAGATACTATTTTCATTGTAAAAAATTTTTGTTTAAAATGTTTAATTTAATTTTTTAATTTTTTTCCCTATGTTTCCAACCATTTCTAATATCATTTTTGTCTTTAATAAAATGTGATCACTCTCCCCCTCCAGAACACAATAAAAAAACCAGGTCCTGATACAACAAGCTGCTCTGCATTCTGGAACCCATACACCTGGGCAGACCTTTTTTTATTTCAAAGGTGACCAACGGTGGTGTAAGGGTCTGCTTACAAAGAAAAGCTTACAGGATCAAAGCCCCTCATTAAAAATGCTAAACATTAAACTAGGAATGGATGAACTGGTTGAGCTAAATTAAGACTTGGCTTTAATCTTTGCCCAGGATGGAAATGGAACCCACATTCAAACATTTTGGAGGTTTGAAGGCATTTAAGATTTTCAAACATGTATGTTTTGTTTTCATACAGTTCTGCACTCTGCTGGACTCAGAGTCTGGAAGGAGAAGTGCAGAAATACCCCAAGAGAAGCTGGTCTTATGATATGATGACCTGGCCAGAAGGAAGGAATACAAAAAACTTTCAGTGAACCCCTGATTATGTGAGATTTCCAGCCCAGTTTTGCTGACTCGAGAGATGAAAATACTTTGGATAAGGAGCCATATGTTTTTCATCTTATTTTAACTAAAATGTTCATGTTTGCCCATTCCCATTGAGTAATCATATTTAGCACTTTACAGCCATTAACTACCTAATCCTCACAACATGCCCTGTCAGGTAGGTAACCAAGTATTATCCCCATTTTAAAAATGGGTAAACCGAGACTTAGATTAGTTAAATGATTTGCATAAAACCGTGCAGTGAGTTACTGGCAGAATGGGGATTAGAATTTAGGGTTATCTCAACACCATGCTCAGTCTCGGATTCATGCTGCTGATCAGGTAAAATGTGATGAAGGTGATGAGGTTTTAATTTCACTACTAATAGCATAAACAACACTGAATTGCAAGATATTTCTACATGAAATATTTTTTAGCCAGAGGAGATCCTGAGCTGTTGAACTTTGAACTTCCCCAAAGTCTGAGTGGCTTCTGATTTGGTGTACTTGCCTATTGCCATCTTACCAAAATGAGCCTTAGTTGTAAAATTTTGATTTGAGTCCAGATCTGAACTGTCATATTATCAAAGCATTGTGATCTCATTTGGAGCCATCTCTGCTTCTTGATGCTTGGAGAGGATGATGACAAACTTGGGACACGATTTGGGAAAGCACTTAAGCATGACCCCATACCTTCCTGGTTATGCATCTGACTTGAGGGCCTAGTGGCAACGCCGTGGGGCTACTCATGGTGGGGTAGCTCCTATAAAATACCACAATGTTGCAACCTTCAGAGTCAGGCAAGTATAGGGCATCTTAAAATCCTAGCCCCCACTGCCTTGTGGGTATTCCTTGGTTGGAGCAAGGCTAAGGGACATCATCCTGACAGAAAATTGCTGTTGCTGAGGCATTAGGCAGACAGCACCAGCTCAAATCTTGCTTTCTGGTAGAAGCTACGACCATTGAGGCACTGAATGTCTTGACTCAGTCTGGCCTTTGGACTCTGTCTCAATGGTCTTAAAGGGGATGGTAGATGTAGGGCAGACTTCACTCCACCATACTTTTGTCTAGGCGTACACATCAAAGTTCTTGGTGTGATGATCACAGGACTCCGTAAGGGGCATACAGAACCTGAGGCAGCTACCAAGGCATCCAAAAAGCTACTCAAGCATCCTAGAAAAAGTGGGCCAAAAAAGCTGCACTCCAAACCAATCTATCCTGGCCAAAATAAAGTGACTTGCACATTGGAATGCTCAGACCATAACCCCTGGATTTGATTTGCAGGGCCGGCTCCAGGCACCAGCCAAGCACGCTTGTGCTTGGGACAGCAGATTCTAAGGGGCGGCATTCCGTCCAATCTTAGGGTGGCACGGCTGCCCTATTTTTTTTTATTTTATTTTTTTTTTGCTTTGCCTCTGGGTCCAGCCGCCCTGCGCCCAGAGTTTTTGGGTCTTGGGGTTTTTGTTTTTTGTTTTTTGGGGGCTTTGCCTCTGGGTCAGGCTGCCCTGCACCCTGTTTTTTCTTTTTGCTTAGGGCGGCAAAAAAGTCAGAGCTGGCCCTGTTGATTTGGACTCTGATTTCCGAAATATGGCACAACTAAACTACAAATTGGTTGGACTCTGATCTTGCTGCATTATCAGAAACTCTGCTGTCAGATACAGGTTCTATCCAATAGAATGGTTACACCATATTCTGGCATGGGAAGCCAGCAGGAGAAAGGAGAGAGAAGGGAATAGGTTTTGCTATTAGAAAACAGCTTACTATCTTCCTTTGAAAGCTCCATTGCTGTATCTATTCAACCTATGATGCTCAGAGTGCACACACAGAATGGTTTCATCACGTTGTTTAGTGTCTATATGCCTACCCTTCAAGCTAGCAATGAAGACGAGAACGCAAGGCCGGCTCTAGGTTTTTTGCCGCTCCAAGCAAAAAATTTTTTGGCTGCCCCCCACCCCAGCCCTGGGCTCTCCCTCCTACCCCACCCGCATCCCCTGCTGCCCCAACCCTGGGCTCCCTCCCCCACCCCACCCACACCGCCTGCCACCCCAGCGCTGGGCTTCCCCCCACCAGCGCTGACTCCTCCCGCTCCCCCCTCGTCTCCTGCTGGTCCAGCGCTGGCAGGGGCTGGGTAGGCAGTAGGGCTCCCAGGCCATGCCTCAGCCCAGGGTCCCTCCAGCCGGGGCTCCTGCCTCCAGGACCGGCCAGGACCAGGGAGGACAGAGCTGGGGGACCACCCCGGCAGGGGGCTGAGGAGCTGGGGCAGGGCAGCCCCAGAGGGAGTGGAGCCCCGGAGAGCGGGACGCGGGCCCTGCAGGGCAGCACCCCGCCCTCTATGGCCCCGCTGCTGATGCTGCTTCTGGCTGTCCTGCCGCAGTCCCTGGGCGGCTCTGGCTGCTTCGCCCAGCCCTGGCTGCAGCGTTGGGGAGCGGCCGCCCTGCAGCACCTGCAGGCGGCTCCGTGTGCCCCGAGGGGTGGCCCCCAGCCCAAGTGTCCCGTGCTCTGAGCCCGCCCGGCCATAAGGTGTGGCCGCTGCTCCCTGACGCGAACCGCAGCACCCCAGGGCGCCCCCGGTGCAGGACGCACTGCTGCTGCCAGGGCCGGCTCAAGGCTTTTGCTGCCCAAGTGCCAAAATAAATAAATAAATAAGAGGCTGGCTGGAATGCCGCCCCTGAAAATGCGCCACCCCAAGCACCTGCTTGGTTTGCTGGTGCCTGGAGCCGGCCCTGCAAGCACGTTATCTACCAACAGCTTGAAGTGTTTGAGAACTCACAGAAATTAGACCATTTTAATACTTGGCAACTTTAATGCAAGAGCTGGATGTAATTTTCAGAATTGGCCTGAGTATTCTGGGCAAACATGGAATTGGTAAAATGAACGAAAATGGCCAGCGAGTGTTACCAACACCTACTTCGCTGGGAGAAACATAAGAAAGACATCGTGGAAACATCCAAGATCAGGAGACTGGCACCAATTAGATCCAGAACTGACCAGGCGCAACCTGAAAAATCTTGCACCATGAGGTCTTATCACAGTGCTGACTGTGATGGTGATTATGCTTTAGTCTGCTACAAAGTCAGAATTAATACCAAAAACATCCATTGTAGTAAAACTACCAGTTGGCGTCAGATTGACATCAGCCAAACTAAGATGTAGAGAGATGCAGCTATTCCATAAAGAAGTTGTGAAAGTAGGTTTTTTACCTAAGAACTCAGCTACCGAGGCTTGGGAAAACTTAAAAACCAACATGTACAATGCCGCTGTAACAGCGTTTAGCAAAAAATGTAAGAAAAATGCTGTCTGGTTTGAAGAGTACTCTGGAACGCTTCTATCACTGGTTGAGAACAAAAGGACAGCACTAACCATCTAAAAGAAATCTCCCAACATTATAACCCTGGAAAATTTGAGAGAGGCTGAAAGAGCAATGCAAAAGGAGGCTAGGAGGTGTGCCCAAGATTTTTGGTTGAAACTCTGTTATGATATTCAGAAAGCAGCTGATGCAGGTGATAGCTACAGAATGTACGAAGGCATTAAACAAGCAATTGGTCTAGTAAAGAAGAAAACATCTCCACTGAAAGACTTAAACAGAAATATCCTCATTGATAAACAAAAACAACTCAGGCGTTGCCTGAACACTATGGAATTCTACACTCCAGTGACACTGAAATCAAACATGAAGAACTTGAAGCATTACCACAGTTTGAAGTTCTGATGGATTTGGATAACAAGCCTACATTAGAAGATTTGTAGAAAGCTATTCAAATCTATTCCTGGAAATAAGGCATCCAGCAATGACTGCTTGCCTGTTGAAATCTACAAACGTGCCAACAACTAATTACTCCAAAAGCTCTATGAAGTTATATTACTTTGTTGGGAAGAGGAAGTGGTACTGCAAGATTTCAAAGATGCTTGGTTTGTACAATTATGCAAACACAAAGGGAATACAAGCAACTGAGACAACTACAGAGGTATTTCCCCGTGGAACATCATTCGAAAAGTTGTCACTTGCATTATTCTCCCTACGCTGCAATCTCTAGGTGAAAGTACTATCCTAAAAGTTAGTGTGGTTTTCACTCAGGAAACTCCACCATTGATATGATATTTTTGGTCAAGCAGCTGCAAGAGAAGTGTAAAGAAAAACGAACACCACTATACATTGATCTGACAAAGGCCTTCAATATGGTCAACAGACAGGGCCTTTTTACTGTTCAGAAGAAGCTGGGTTGTCTCCCCAAACTGAACATCATTTGCTCATTACATCAAAGGTATGAAGGCAATTGAAGTGTATGAAAACAAAGAATCAAATGCCTTTGATATCAACAATGGGGTGAAAGGGGTGTGTCATAGCCCCTGTACTCCTTAACATCTACTTTTCATTCCTGCTTCTTCGCATATTTAAGGACAGCAATGATGGCGTTATCTTTGTACCTGACTAGATGGAGGATTGTTCAACATCACAAGGTTTAGATGGAAAACCAAGGTGAAAAATCTGGTTCTGAGAGATTTCCTGTTTCCAGATGACTACAGCCTTGGTTGCCCACAGTGAATCTTCTCTGCAAAATCTCTTGGGCAGTTTTGCTGTGTTATGAAAGAGCTTTAGATTGACAATTAGTTTCAAGAAGACTGTGATCATGTACCAAGGGCTGAAAGAACCAATGCCTGATGCTACTCTGGAGAGTAAATCTCTTGGCATTGTCAACAGCTTTTGCTACTTGGGTTCTACAGTCAGCAGGAATCTCGACCTTCAGATTGAACTGACTAACAGAATTGAAAAAGCAGCCAAGAATTTCAGGCTATTACAGGAATGTGTATGGAATAACATCAAACTATTGACTAAAGGGAAGTTGCGAATCTGAGACTTTTGTGTGCTGTCCTCCCTGCTTTAGGGTCCAGAAACGTGGACTACATATGCTAGGCACATCAGGAGACTGAACAGCTTCCATATGAGATACCTGTGCAAGATCCTGAAAATAAAGTGGGAAGACAAAATACCAAATGCAGAGGTGCTGGAGTGCGCAGGACTGACACATTTAGAAACCACTGTTAAGAAGAGGAGATTGTAATGGCTCAATCATGTTAGAAGAATGGGAGGAGACCATATCCCCAAGAATATTTTTGTACAGCAAGATTCATGATGGCTCTAGAAAGTGGGGTCGCCCTTTATAAAAATGATCTGAAGTCATTCAACTGCAGTGTAGACGGCTTGGAGGTCTGCACAGAATATCTGGCACAGGGTGCAACTTAACATGAAGCAGCTTTGACCAGCCGATGGAAGCAAATTGAGAAACAAGAAAGCGTACTGTAATTTTGGATTCCAACTCAGACAACGTGTGGATCTGTGAAACGTGTAACAAGCTGTGTCACTCTCAAATTGGGTTTGTCAGCCATAAGCGGATTCATCAGGTACTTGACTAGACCTCTTGTGTCTATACCATGATCCAATGCTGTCCTGAGGATGCTTTCCTATATCGGAACCTTGATGGATCAGAAAGCAAACAGTATTGAAGGAAGGAAGAGGAAATATTCAGCTGATATAATGACTTCATCATTCTAGCCTCTCAGCAATATCCTTGCTTTCAACACAAAAACTACATCCCTGTCATATTTAGCATTTTTGCCACAAAGGAGAAATATCAGGTAATTTCTAAGTGATATAGCTGTGAAATAATTTCATCTGATGGTTCATAGCAGGTCTCTAAATGTTTGTCCAGCATGGATGCTTGTGTAAACAGCTGAATTTAAGCTTGAATCTCATATGTTAACCAAATTAAAATATTTCGGTGTAACCGCCATGATATAAACTAGTATTTGTAGGCGACAAAAAGAGAAGATTCTTCAGCTAGTCTAAGTCAGCCTGACTCCAATGAAGTCAGTGGAGTTACACTGACATACACCAGTTAAGGGTCTAAACTTTTGCTACTTAGTGAGTTGTTGTCATCATAATAAAGCGGTCATGTCCTTTGTCATTATTACAACAAAAAGAAACTCTTTTATAAAGTTACCCCTAGAAGTTTTGTGGTTAAAGTGCTATGAGTGTTTCCATTATAAACCATTATCTTAAACCTTTACAACATAGCTGTAAAAATTCTCTGCAGATGAAACCTGGCATGCACAGGCTCAGACCTGGAGCTAACTTATTTAAATCAATTTGCTAAAATAATTGCAAGGCCATTTTTAAGGTATGACTGGAACAAACAGAATTTTATTAATTCTTGATGCCTGCTGGTGGTTTTATGATTCAAAAATAAACTTTGCTTTAAAAAGGAAATTTTGGCAAGTTTTCGAGCCCATAATATGGGTTTTGTCATTTGTGCATATTTTTAAAATCTCATTTTGAACAATTGGTGCTTTATATACTCAGTAACTACTATTTAAAGAAAATATCAGATTGTTACTCTGTATCTGGTTACTGCACATGCACTCCATTAAAAAAAGTGTGTCTGACAACTAGAACAACTTTTTGATGGAACTCCTCCAGGTCAGGGAGCTATGCAGTTTAGAAGCACTTCTGCCAAGGCCCAAATTAGGGACATCATGTGTGACGAGTGAAAATGGGGGACACCAATTATGGTTCATGCAGGATGCTGTGGAATTCCTTCCTTTAGTGTAAATAACCCTTTCTCTAACCTGAGTTTTATGATTCTCTGTTTCTGATGTAAATAATTTTCAACAATAAAAGTGTCTGTGTGAGAGTGGGGGGAGAGAGACAAATTTGCATAGAATGTAGATAACTTTTAGACTAAAATTAGTGACTACCTTGAAATGAAAAACATTTGAGAGAGGTGTTTGGCAAATAGTTATGAATAAGTCATTCATTAATAGAAAATGGGATTGGTTCGTAGACAATTTACGTACAGGAAAACAGGCTGTGTAATGGCTTGCTCGTACATGTGCATTTACAGGACTGGAGCCCTAAATTTGCAGAGAGTAAAGCAGCAACCTCTGGTGTTTATACCTTGCATATGCCTGCACTGCTTGTTCTAAAGTACCTCTTGTGCTTCCTGCCACAACGCCTGTGGCATAATGCTCTGGGTTGAGGATAGATTTGTCAGCTTTTACTTAATTGTATATGTTTCTGTTGGTCTGTGTGAGGAGTTGACTTTAATGTGGGTTTTTTTGGTACATGTAGGTGTACTACTATTTATTTACTTTATTTTTTCAAATTATCCAAGGATCCTCCCTAACACAATGAAAGATTTGAATGTATGTGTTTGAATAAATTCAGACTTCTGACAGGGGACTTAATCTAAAGCTACAGAAAAATGTGTCCGATATTTTCTTCTAGGGAAAAGGGAATATGAAAAGTCAGATTATTTGATAATGACTGCTTCTCTGATGGTGCCCTGAGTTCAGCTCTTGTTGGATCGGTTTGAGGGGTGGGGGCTTCTCATTATTGTAATACACCAGAAGAGTCCTCTGTGAATTTTTTTTCTTACTGGAAATACATTGACAGGCACTTTTTGAGCATAAAATCCATAGTGTCACTTCAAAAGACTCAACAAAAAAATACAAAGTAATCAAATGTGTTGAAATAAGGCTCTTGTTTCTAAATGCCAGGCACCAGGTGTTTGATAATGTGTCCTCATGCAATCAAGTGCCTATGACATTATTTATTTAAAACTAGATGATCGGAACATGTTTTTCAGTGAACACATCTCATTTCCAAGAGTGCCATGCTATGCATAGGCCTAGACCTCTTGTTTGTATATAGGAGAAGTTTTTGTCTCTGACTGTGATCCCCCAGGGTAAATAAAAATGAGGGCTACATGGAAACTGCTAATGTACAGTCCTTGTTTAAACCCAGGTTTCAGGTCCCAGCATCTTGTTCAGCATTATTATATCTTATGTGACAGTTTCTCTCATCTTATATTGCTCAGTCCATTTTTTTCTTTTTGTGGCTTCATTTTAATGAAATGCAGACCCAGAGTATAAAATGTAAAGCCTTATTCATTATTTAAAAGAAACAGGACCATAATTTGTGGAATTTGTAATGCAGACATCAGAGATTGCTACAAATAAAATATATATTTCTACAATTTTAAAAATAAACCAGCGCATTAAGCCAGAAAACTCTAGCACTAGAGAGATAGAAGCCTTGTGACTTGGGTTCAATCAGCACTCAAATAGTCTGGGAAATCTCAACCCCAAACTTTATCATATGCAGACAAAAATAGTGCTGACCGTTGCACAAGGCCCTGACCCTACAGCTGACCCACACGAGCATACATTGGTGCTGCTGTTTTTAAACAGCCATCTTGGCTAGGAGGGAGATACGGGGGTGAGGGTGGGGGGAAACGGACCACTGACAAAGAGCAGGAAGTATAGAACTGACAAAATACTGCCCAAGTACAAACTGGAAAGCATTTTAAAATGTTGTCCCATCAGTACTGAGCCCTATGCAGAGCAGTCACTGGTCTTCAATAGTTTTCCTTCCAATGTTATAGCTACAACCTAAGAATCTAATATGACAGACACTTAATACCAGCTATAATAGCATAGTACTCAAGCAGAAGGAGGATGGATTCTGGGTGGAATGGATGTGGGCCCTATGGCACTGTCTCCCCCCGCCCCAGCCCTCCTTGGAACCCACAGCACCCACACTCTGGATGTATTGAAGGGCTGGGTCTCTGCAAGGAGTGTAGCAAAGCGAGACAGATGCCTTTCTCCTTGGCATTCTCTCCTCCTGTGACACCGGATAATACATTTTAAAGTAGTGTGGCCTGAAGCCACATTAACTTTAGCCTTGTGACTTAAGGGGTCGTGCAGGCATAAGGTGCTTGGCCAATAGCAGCCCGGTTCCTGATTTGGTTTGCTGGGGCAAATCAGAGAAGCAGTACAGAGGAGAACACTCTGCAAGATCATGTGTTCTCTTCCTCATAGATTCTTGGGATCTGTGCAGCTGTATACCCTGTCTCTTACCCAAGCCCTTTATCCTTGAAGGGAAGAGTTGAAGGAAACTGCTGACATGAGCCTTGTGGGAGTTTGCTGGAGCTTCGCTTTCCTGTCTGCACAAGAGGGTACACTGGAGCCTAAAACAGTGTAATTTCTGCTGATCCCAGTGTTTTACAAGTAATCAAGGTGCTTTTATCTGTGACCAGCCTAGTTCATCCCTAAACAAGGGAATATGAGTTGATTGCCATGATTAGTATATCTATGGTGTCTGAGTGTTAGGACTCAACCTGTTCTTTACTTCTTGGTCCCAATGAGCCCAAAACTTTGATGCAGCACTTTTATGAAAATAATAGAAGGGGTCCAACAAAGCCCTTGCAATCAGAAATGAAACACAAGATTGTTTTTGTTCTCTTCCCTAACTATTACTGTAAGACCTGCTGCATGAGGGATAGCCATTTTTTGAATGAAACTAACTTTCATGCTGTGTGTTTAAAGGCAGTTTTCAGTCCTGTCTTGTGCAATAAGTCTAAGATCTTTCATTGACATACCATCTGACAGTATTCCTCAGATAGTGGAGCAGATCTTCTCTTTTCTTTTTCTTTTTTTGGGAGGGGGAGGGAATACCCCAAAACCAAGACCATTCATTGGCTAAGCATAGTGAGGAATAAATATCCCTTAAATAATGCAGTCACCTTCGGAGGGAAGAAAATTCAAAACTCCAGGCTGGTTTTGAGAACAATATGGGCTCAATCATCAGTTGCTAATTGAAACAAAATATGATGACAATTGCCAGCAATTTGAAATCCACTGGGTTTAAATGCATTGATGCCGATCAGCCTAAATGAAATTCCACACCATCCCTTACTGTAAAAAGAATGGGTTATGTACAATTAATTCCCATGGCCTCTTTGTTCAGTGGTAGCAATAAAAATCATTCCACATAGGTGGTGTTGGGGTGCTGCTGCATCCCCTGGCTTGAAGTGGTTTCCATTATATACAGAGTTTGATTCAATGGCTCTCAGCACCCCCACTATTAAAATTGTTCCAGAACCACTGTCAGTGCAACTTTGTTTTACTACTAGATAGTTTTACCATGGTATTCCCTATACTTAAAATAAGCTAAACTAATCACAAACACTGCTGTATATATGGCTTGCTAAGGTTACGGACATGATTATATGATTAGGTTGCCCGTGATAGAAGGCGACTGGACTCGGTGACCCAGGAAGTTCCTTCCAGTCCTATGTTCCTAGAGCTAATTTCTTGGAATGGCATTTGTAAACATTTTAATGGTAACAATTGTATTTAGCCTTTACTCTGTAGCCTCTTGGGTTAATAACAGTGGACCAGATTTTTAGCTGGTGTAAATAAGCAGAGCTCCCTCAAAGTCAGTGGAGCTATGCCAGCTGACACCTGCTGAGGATTTGGACAGCATCTCAAACTTGCAAGTGCTGAAATATGAACTAGTGCTATATGGAAGGTGGAATTATTTTTTGTCTCATCTCATAATTTTTAAGTGGAAATTGTAGGCAAAAATGTAGGCCTTTTGCATTTAAAAAGTGCAAGATGAGTTTAAAAAAAACCCAGACAGTAAAGATGAAGCATTATAGGATTATAATTATAGGATATAGTTCCATCTTGATGATCAGGGATTCATGCTCATAAATATCCATTCATCGAAATAAGGATATATTGTATGCCACTGTATTCCGTTTTGAACAGTTGCAATACAGTGGAAGGTCACTTAATGTTTCATACTGTAGTTTTGAAAAGGCAGTGTGGTCTGTTCCAAGAGTGTGGAGCTAATGATTCAGACATATTTTTCTTCTGCACAAAGGCAAATGTGCTAATTTCTCGCTTCCCCTCCCCTCCCGATAATTTTTCAGTATGGTTTATGTTTGAGTTGTAATCCAGCTCTGTAGCTTTGAGCTATTCTGCCTTGATACTGAATGCACTGCCTTTTAGTTTCTCAACTACCATAGTGTTCATCTCATTACCTGTAGCTCTTGGCTATTCAGTTCTGGCTTCAAATTGCAGGTGCTATACACTAATACATAGCAAGTGTGGAAAAAAGAAAAACCAAGTTAACCTCAACTCTGATATTTCCCCCCCAGTCCTCCCGATGTTGTACTGTGGGATGCAGTCTCCACTTTCAACCCCAAAATGTGGGACATCCACCCTATGAAGGGTGGAACGCAACTTGGGGCATTTCCCCACACCCCTTGTCTCTCTCCCCTTTATGCTTCTAATCTCACTGCCCTTCCTCTTGTCCGTTTTCACGGTAAGAGCACCCTTTGGTCAAAGAACATTTCCTCCCTCGACAGCACAGCTCCTCCAGTGAGGCTGTGCCTCTCCTCTACTGGAGTACAAGGAAGAAATTCTGTAAACTGCTTCTTCTCCCCAGCAGAACCCAAGTGTGGGCTGCTAGCGTATCCAGGGGAGCTGACTATGGGAGTCTGTGGGAAAGTGGTTGATACCTATTAAGGATCTTTCTCCCTCCCCTTTCTCAGACTGAGAACCAGCATGGGGAAAGTGAATCACATTGAAAGGTCAGGTCAGGGAATGGGGAAAAATCAACATGGAAACTGAAGTGTAAGTAGAAATCAATTCGGTGTCAGTGGAGGATGGGCAGGGAGTGTCAGGTGATCAGCTCTCTGGAAAAGGCCTTTTGCAGTGCACTTGGAGGGCAGGGACAAACTAGAGGATGGTTAGAGAAAGGTAGAAGAGCTCTTGTTTTCCAGTACGGGTTGTAGTGAAGATGAGATTATTTTGCTTCAGGATCTCGCTACAGAAGATACAAGAGGAGTCCTCAATGCTTTAAAGGTTAAGACTTCTATTGTACATAATACTCCAAATCAGGAAGTCATTAATGTCATTTTTCAGACATTCCATATTAGCCACCTCATTTAATGCCAGGATTTCACCGGAGCCAGTCCAATTGCTTTTACAGAACCCTGTCTTCATTTAGTGTTTCTGAGAGATCAATGTGTATTGACGAGAGGACAAGGCCATAGGTGCTGGAATTAGGGTGCTACGGATGCTGCTGCACCCCCTGGCTTGAAGTGGTTTCCATCATATGCAGGATTTACAGTTTGGTTCAATGGCTCTCCACACCCTCACTATAAAAATTGTTCCAGCGCCACTGGACAAGGCTATATTTTTTCTCTCCTGTTGTGATAAATGGAAATCATTTCCATCCAGAAGAATGTATGAAATCGGTCACATATCCCTATCTGTCACACCAGTGAAGTTTACATAATAAGGTTGTGCCCTTAAGAATTTAAGCTCCCTGTGCTTTTCCATCAATATTGAAATATCAGTAATCCATATAATAAAGTGCTTATCAAATAATGTTCCTCAAATGCAAAGTCTCTGCAGAATCTTGTTGCATTCATGGAATTCCTTTGTTTGTGTTTATGGCTCTGACCCATTCTTTTGTATTGAATTTGACATTTATCTGATTACCTCACCAGAATTAAACAGAAAACAGGGCAACTATCCAAAGTTCCTTTCAGTGTGAAAGCTAATTATATAAATGCTTTGAGCAGCAGTTTCTTTTTGGATGTTTAAGTGCTTTTATTAGATTGTTCTCTTGTCATTTTAAAATTTATTATTGGACACTTATAAATGGTGTTGCTTGCTGGAGCTTTTTTTTTTTTTTTTAAATGGTTGCCAAAACCGCAGAAAGCAGATCTTGGGCTAAATTTGCTGGCATATTGCATCTTTGGAAAAGAAAAAATAAAGATGACAAACCTGGCTTTTATGAGTCTAAAATACCAAGCGTATCGTTTTATGGGCCAGCCAGGATATATCCTTCTTATATTTTTCTCACTATTAAATCAAGCCCCCTTTTCCAAATACAGCAACGCAGCAGATCAAAAGTATGAAAGCAAAAGTCACTAGCAGACCGAGGGAAGGCCATTTGTCCTTTACATTTTGATACTGGCTTTTAGGTATAAACAGCAAGTACTGGGCAGAAGCTCTAATCGTTCAGTTGTATATATCTTTTACACACTATGGGTTGATTCTTCATTTGTCTTGTACCTTGCATAGTCCTTTGCTCCTGCACCAAGTCAGTATAAAACACAGGCTGATAGACAGCTAAGTCAAATAGGCAATCTGTCTTGGGTTTTTTTTACTGCAAACCATCACTCTGCTACCTGAGCGTTTTCCCCATATAATGGATAGCAGAAGTGAAGTCTCTAGTGGACTTCATGGAGTCTCTGGCACTTTCCCTTTTATTTTTTTCTCCCAGATCACAGTTCTCCACACAGACAAGTGGTAGTATTTTACACCTACCTTGCACAGGTGTAAATGACTATACAAGATGCAAGTCACTGGAGAAATGGACCTAAAGTATGTTGGAGGGAATGGGGTCTTACACTGCCTAGGAAAGCGTGCCCCTGTGGATGGGTTGGTGGCCTAATCCTCAGGTTTGCAATATTTAGACTCAATGGAATCACAGGTTCAATTTCTGTTACGGCTGAGTCAATATATGCTTCCAAGGAAGATCAGTTTAGTTACATGAAGTTCAGGGCTGCCCAAAGGATTCAGGGGGCCTGGGGCAAAGCAATTTCGGGGGCCCCTTCCGTAAAAAAAGTTGCAATACTATAGAATACCATATTCTCATGGGGGCCCCTGCAGGGCCCGGGGCCTGGGGCAAATTGCCCCACTTGCTCCCCCCCCAGGTGGCCCTGATGAAGTTTCCTATGTTGAGGGCAGGGTAGAACTTCTGGTCAAGACACAAAGATGCAAGCTGCTGTCTGGGCCATAGAGACATAAAATACTCCACGTCTTGATTTATAATAGTAGATTTGTCCTGGTGTCCTTGATCTGCTTTTCCTCACCTCTGCTGTGTGTTGCATGCTGCTTGGTTGCTGCTTTTAGTGATACTTTACAAAATGTCTATGGTTTGCAAAGACATGGGAATGAAATGCAAAATACTGGTCAGGAAAATTCCTTAGCCACTGTATTCCTATTCCCACACCTGATACCACCTACTTGCTAAATGAATAGAAGGACAATGTATTAGTAGCTAGGCTCTGGTGATTGTGGTTCATCCTTCTGGATACCTGGACTTGCAAGCCCTTGAGCACAGAAAGTGTTGTGTCTCTGAGATCTGTGGCCATGGCTCAAAGTAAAGCATTAAAATGGAAATAGGGAATTTACATATCCCCCTTTCTACTCAATCTTAGAGCAATGAGAGGCGGGGGAAAGAAAATAAGTCCTGTTAGAGCCCTGCTACTCTTGTGGGTAGGTGGAGTCCATCTACAATTGCATGTTGCAAGGCGATGCCTTTTGAAGGCCTCACAGTAGCTGTGGCAAAGACAGATCCTGCTGGAATTCCTGACAGCCACAGTTGATGATGGGAAGCCTGGCAGTTCAAAAAGGATGGGGGAGAATTGAAAAGTGGAACCATGAAAGACGTAGACTGATTATTTTGAAACTCTGATTATAGTGAGTTGGTTTGACATAAAGACACGTGCGTTGTTTTATTCTGAATTCTATTTGGGGAAAATAGAAATTAGTGATTAATAATACTTCAATGCATATTATAGACACTCATTAATCCTTACAATGCCCTTCTGGTGTATAAAGCCAAATTTTTCAAACCTGAGTGTTTAAAGGTAGGCTCTAAATTGATATCTAGGTAACCATGGTTCAAATGTTTGACTATTTATTATTTAGTCCAATTATTACAGGGAAGCCAACAATGAGAGGCTACAGTTCTGTCACAGCTTTCTGAGAGATGGCCAGATCTTCTTGTTAATTTAGCTTTATAATCCCTACTTGCCTATGAGTTCTGTCTCTTCATGAATGGAGATGTATGATAACTCATGAATGGTCCTGGTCTCTCTCTCTCTTCTCAGTGGTGAAAATAAACACTCCCTTGTACTTGTGTTCACTGCATGCTCATGCATTGCATTTGTAAACATTTGTATACATTTACAGTGTAAATTATGTAGCTATATGTATTTTCTAAACAGCAGTTCTATTTGGATTGCTGTTGTATATTTAGTTCTATTTTAGTTCTTCTGAGTCAGTTTTCTAAATGATTTTCATATGGCTTTGCTGTTTATACGTAACCTAAGATCTTGACATATTTGAGTATATGAATTTCTTTTTCAATGCAAAAGTTATTAGAATGAAACAACAGGAAACTAACCCTTTATTCATAGAGCAAAGTATGCACAGGCAGCAGCTGGGAGGTTCACTCTCATTCAAGGTATTCATCCCCATTCAGTCGTGGGCTTTTCTGCTGAGACCCGGACTCGGACCAGCGCAACCCATTAGGCGACCTAGGCGGTCGCCTAGGGCGCTAACATTTGGGGGGCGGTGACCGCGGTGGCCGGATCTTCAGCCGCCCTGATCGTCATCGGTATTTCGGGGGCGGGACCTTCCGCCACCTCTGTCAGGGGCGGCATTTTGGGGGTGGGACCTTCCGCCGCCTAGGGCGGCAAAAAAGCTGGCGGCACTCCTGGCTGAGACTGTCAGCAAGGGTGCAATTTAGTGCCATGATGGCAGTTTTGGGGATGAGGATTCCTCTCTATTAACAACTGCAATCTCATCCCATGAGAGATTTTGACATATCTGTATAGGTAGTTGAATAACAGTCATTATTGACCTAGGTTTGGTTTGAACCAGTGACTTTAGAGGTGAAAGTCTGTGTGTAATCTGTTACCAAACGCTTGAGCCAGTCCCTACTGCAGTAATTTTTGAATGTCTTGAAATATACATCATTTTTTTTCAACTGACTATTATCATTAGCATTTTTTTCATCCCAAACAAGGTGTGATACCGGAAGGCTTCAGGATGACAAAGCAGGTTGGGTTTTTTTTGCTCACGATGATGTCTAGCACACATTGACTAGTAAATCAGTTTGTGAGGACATACTAATTTTTGACAGAGTTCTATTAATACACCTTGAAGCTAAATGTGTTCTGTGAATCCCCAGTTCCAAGCTGTAGAATTCTGCCATAACTAGAAGAAAATATCTTGCTCTAGGTAGATTAATGTTGAAAGCCTGTCAAAAAAAATTTAACATTGAAAAGCAATTCATCTCTTCCTGTCATTTTTTCAGTATCTAGTCTAAACACCATTTGTAGTCAGTAGGAAAAATCCCAAAGAGATGTTATTTCCTTTGTTGTATTTCCTGATGTTAACAGGGATCCAGTTGAATATTTATATTTCCCTTTAAAAAGTACATCCCAATGACTGATCTTCAAGATGGTAATTCCTGTTCCCAGGAATCTGATAGATCTTCTAGAGTGCAGAAATTGCCACTGCTTACCAAACAACTTAATTTATGTCCCACGGAGACATTTAATTAAGGTAACTTGGCACTGTATATTAATAAATAATTAAAATGGGAACAAGAGAAGCTTTGAACAAACCATTTAGAAATGAATGACTGAACGTTAAAAATATGCCAGGTTTAAGGGAACATTGACTAGGTGGAGAGAATGAGACAGCTCCACAAGCCTAAATTGCTTGATTGGTGAATGCATTTGACAAGTCCATTTAGGTTCCCCAAAAGCCCAAGGTAGGTAGGTTGTTCTGCCTTGACTGCTTTACTACATATGGCAATTGGATAACTGAGAATATGGCCAGTCCTCAGAATTTCAGAGTATGCTCGGGAAGTCATTCCTGGCATTGTTCGGTGGGGCTAGATTCTTCCTGACTATGCAACAGGCTGCTCAGATCTTTTCTTTGTCCTGATACCTCTGAAAAGTGCTAAATTGGGGTATTGAAGGGCATCAGGGACTAATCAGAACAACACATCCAAAATCTAAGGCACTGCTCTATGCAGTCTTCAAGTACTGCCTAATAATTAAAGAGAGTATTAAGTGTGCCCTACATGGCAACATTCCCAAAGCTTCCCATGATGCTAGTGTGCCTCTTTGCTTGTTTTTGATGTGGGTTTGTTGTATTTATCCACATGTTTATAAAAATAGCCTCCTGTCCTTTGCTCTAGGACAGGGATAGGCAACCTTTGGCACGCGGCTCTCCAGGGTAAGCACCCTGGCGGGCCGGGCCGGTTTGTTTACCTGCTGCATCCGCAGGTTCGGCCGATCGCAGCTCCCACTGGCCATGTTTCGCTGCTCCAGGCCAATGGGGGCTGTGGGCAGGGCCGGCTCCAGGCACCAGCGCAGCAAGCAGGTGCTTGGGGCGGCCAAAGGAAAGGGGTGGCACGTCCGGCTCTTTGGCGGCAATTCAGTGGCGGGTCCCTCAGTCCCTCTCGGAGGGAAGAACCTGTCGCCGAATTGCTGCCAAGGAATGAAGTGGCGGCGGTAGAGCTGCCGCCGAAGTGCGACTGATCGCGGCTTTTTTTTTTTTTTTTCCCACCGCTTGGGGTGGCAAAAACACTGGAGCCAGCTCTGGCTGTGGGAATCAGCGCAGGGTGAGGGATGTGTTGGTCACCGCTTCCTGCCGCCCCCATTGGCCTGGAACGGTGAACCGCCGCCAGTGGGAGCCATGATCGGCCAAACCTGTGGACGTGGCAGGTAAACAAAGTGGCCCAGCCCGCCAGGGTGCTTATCCTGGCGGGTCGCATGCCAAAGGTTGCCGATCCCTGCTCTAAGAGCTCCACAACACATTTAAAATACAGTGATAAAAGGACTCCCCCAGGGACTCATTTTGCGCAGAAATTAATATATAATCATCACCTAGGAAGTGAAGACATAGTTAAGATCTTATGATCTTCCAGTAGAGTCCTCCCAGTCTCTCACAAATAGGGATTGGGAGGATGGAAAGGAAGGGTTATACTTGTTTTCTTCCTTTCTTTTTTCCCTTTTTCCCCTTATCGTTCTTCTTCAATTTTAGAAACAGTGGGTTGTTCCCAGGAAGATGCCATACGGGGGTAAGACTTTATGTTTAGGCCTAAATACAAGACTCAGCTCTTTGATAGTCACTCCTGGACTCAATCTGATGTCCTCTGTTAGAGTTTTAAAAATCTTAGAGCATTTTCAGCATTAGAGCCCTACGTATCAGAGTCTTATCTGGGAGCTAGTCTAGTGCAAGGGTCTTTCTGCATCATAGCTGCTTTAGAGGGTCATGAAAAGGTAGATTTTTGAAGTATCTTAGACCCAGCCAAGTGCCTTGTAGACTAGAATCTTAAATTCTGTCCAGGAAGGACTAGGCAGCCATTGGAGTTCCAAGCATTGGTGTGATGTGTTTACATCTGCCTTTGTTCACTAATAGGAGTACTGCAGGGTACTGCACAAGCTGAAGCTTCTTCAGGGCAGTCATATTAATCTGCAGTAGTCTAACTGGGAGATGACAAACATCTGGATCACACACAATATTTGGGAGACTATTAAAGAGATATCAAAATATTTAGTAAAGGGTATTGTATCAACTACCCCCTATATTTATAATGCTGATTCCAGCTCCAGTTAAATTTTGAGCAAGAAATTGGTTCTCCTCTGAATCTTCCTCCTGGAGAGAGGTCTGTAAAAGTGAGTTATAAAATCTGTCCAACTACCATGAGCTGATAGAGAACAGAAATCATGTAAAGAAGCAAATGGAAAAAAATTAGATTTTAGAGGAGCTTCCAAACAAAGCTTACCAAAGGGGTAATATTTTTTAACTGTCGGGCCAAATTCTACTGTCCATTATTGAGATTTGTGTGCAACTCTGAGATCGATGGAATTACTCTTGATTTACATGGATGTAACGGATAGCAAAATCTGCATCATTGTGTACAATTTCTGTGTTCACAAATGTAAAACTGCCTTAATAAGACCATCTGCCTACCTACATGGCAACATGGTGAATTATTCAGGAATATGTGGCACTGTCAGAAAACAAATTTTACTGGTCTACAAATACATTGATTATGACATTGTCCATAGGTCTTCCATCACTCTTATCTGCTGGTTATCTGGGTAGTAGGTATCAAATTTTTACAATATGATCTGTCACATTGTGTTGGCTGTTTTACATCATGCCCTGTTGTAGCACATCAGTGTGTAATAGGGTCCACTATAACACAGAGTAAATGTGTATGTATGTGTGTATATTTATGCCTGCTAAAAGGAACATACTTTGAAGATATTGGTCATTCTAGATGTACAAGAATATACAAATCTTTGCTTTGTTTTACTTTTCAAAACTTCTAAGGAACTAATAGCTATAACTCTGGTTTGAGACAGTATGTGCCTATGCTACACTTGTGTTAGCTTCCCAGAAACTGCTGGTCTACAACAATCTTGTTGTTTCTGTCATGGCTAGAGGCTGACAATTATAGGCCTTCATCCTGTATTGGCTTCTTGGCATTGTCAATGAGCTCCTCAAGGTTCCACCCATGTGGAGCTCATTGCAATATTGAGTAAGTTGAATGAAGTGACATGCGCAAACAGGGACTTAGATGAGACTGTGACATAATATCTGTTCACCTTAACAAACAAATTCTTATTTAGAGTGGGATTTTCCATGCTTCATCTCTGCCAAAACATTTTTGTTATGTTTGAGCAAAATCAACTCAGTCATTTTGAGTTATAAAAGCTTGGAGGGTAGGGGAAGGAACACTTCCTTTCCCCACTCCTGTGCATTCTGAGAATATTTTTTTTATGTTGCACTCAGTTTTTAAAAAGGCTGAATCTATTAACTTTTTGTTTGGTATATGTCACTGAGTACTAAGGTTCAAGCCAATTTTGAAAATAAATCAGTTCAGTAGTTTTATAAGTAGTATACAATGCACACATGTAAATCCTAATTTGGCTGTGAAAATATTTGTCTCATTGGTTAACCTGTATCCAACTTTTTCCCCCTCCCCCCCACAAGGTTGACGGGATATTGTGCTTGGCTGACATTCTCACAGATAGTACCCATTCTGAAGCCACTCGTGCAGAAGCAGCAGCAGTAATAGCACAAATCACATCTCCACATCTCACTTTCACTCAGCATCTCAGCAGCTTTCTGGAAAATATGGAGGAAATTGTCACAGCACTTGTCAGTAAGTAGACAGGGTTTGTTTTAAGCCTTTCTTGTTAGATTTACTGGAAAAGGAAAAAGAAACTTATGTTGAAAGACAGACTTTCCTCCATTAGCAATGTTCTCTAAGGAGTATTTGCCTTTCTTGCCACTATCACGTTCTACAGTAGAAATCTATGTGGACTAGCTCAGTTGTTTTAAATCCTGAAGTTGGAAATTTTTCAATAGTTCTAACATTCTTGACTTTTAGCCAAAGTTCAAATACAATTTATTTGTGGAAATAGTAGCCATTTGAGGCCTAAAAAGTGGGCCTGGTTATCATCTCACCTGCACTGGTGTAAATCAGGAGTAACAATACAGAAGTCAGTCGAGAGTTATCAGTGTAAAACTGGTGAAAGTGAGTGGAGAATCAAGCCCATTATCTTTTCTACAACTGTATGATACTTTATACAAAAATTACTGTATAACTTGCTGTTCTTGTGCATTAAAAAGTGGCCTTTTCATTAGGATCTCAGTCCATGCTAAGGCAAGAGGTGGAATGTAGTGGTGACAAGTACAACATAATGATGAAGACCAAAATGCATCCTCCAGTCAACAATGATATGCTACAGCACGTGACTGGGGTTTGCCTTTATCTGGGGTTAATGATAACATTCTTGTAAATTAAGGAGCTAGTATCATGGTCTGAGACATCATTCATATCTGTATTTAGTCATTGGGTAGGTAGGGGAACCTTTAGTTTTTAATGCTGTTTTCTAGCCTCTTCCAGCACAAGAGTCTGCCAAATAAGTGCTTCCTCCACTCCCTCCATATTAGTGATATAAATACTTATTCATCTTTAACAATCCATAGTTACATACACTTACAGATACCAGAATCATCAGCTAACTGCATATGTGAGACCTGCAGAATAGATACATAGGTCTCTGCTCTATCCCACTGAGCTCAAGCAACCAGCTAGGCTAATGGACCTTTTATCTGCTACTGAAAAGTGACAACTTTCAAGCAGGTCTGTCACATTCCATACCTGGAAGTCATTGCAACTCCTTCACAAGAGCCTGTACATCATAATCTGTCTAAGTGGCTAGAATAAAACCACATCAGAATCACTCCATATTTTTAACAACTTTGATCTGTCCACCCAGCTGCCCAGGCATTCCACATTCACAAACACAGTACAGGTGAAATGATCATTACCACTGCCCAGATGTTGTAAATACAGAACACTCACAAATCTGGAGTCAACAGTCTGATTAGTACTGAATAAAATGTTTCAACCTGTGAATATAACTATTAACCATCAACTGTTACCCTGCAGACTGTATCTTGCAATTTCCATTAATTAAAAGTAGTTCTACTGTGCCTACAGGCACCTCTGTGCTCTGATCCTTCCCTGCTGTGGCACACTATACTACACACCTCTCTTCTACCCAGCAGCCCTTTTGTAATGAGGTGGTGTTAGGCACTCTGAGGGGGGCTGCTTCTTGTGCCCAGTATGTCACCAACACCCAGTCTATTCCACCTCTAATTTACTCAATCCGAACCTGAAATGGAGTTATAGGGCAACACCCAGGGATGCTCCAATCAGAACTGTTACAAATTCAACAAAGTCCAAGATGCAAGTAAACAGTCCATCACAAACGTTGGCCTGTTGAGCAGCAGAAGCTGAAAGACACCTGTCCCTGCAGTTGGGATAATACGCCAGATGTGGAAAGTTATCCCAGATCTCAAATGTGGCAATCATACTGTCTTGTCCAATCCAGTGAGTACGAAACATACTAGACCTTATTTGATACTTTATACTGTTCAGTGTACTGTTCCAGACTGGGCCTCAACTTCGTGTCTGAAGATTAGAAGCCCATAGCACGCTTGCCCTGGAACCCGTACACTGTGTGTATGGGAGGGACAGGAAAGGAGGGGGGGATGCATGAGAGTGTGGGGACATATCTTCAAAGAACAAGATAATCCAGCTTTCTCAGCTGTCAATTTCCACTTTATACTCCATTTGTTGAGCTAACTTGCTACCCACCAAACAATGTTTAAGCCCAGCAATCGTGGCCAGCCAGGAATATGCCAAAATGAATCAGTATTCCTCTGGGCAGAGTCACTGAGGAGAAGGCTATTCCCTTGATTGCCCCACCAAATCATCAGCTGATGATGCACCAAGCCTAAGCAATATAAGCTTTAGGAATAGAATGACTCAAATTTGGGAAAGCCTTTTCACAATCCAGTCATCAATTTCCTTGTAATATTTATAGCTGAGTAATTGAGTGACTCTCTCTTTGTATTTTTAATTTTTAAAACGCACTGAAATCAAATTGCTGGGTGACTCAGACCTAGTTAAAGTAAATGTGTACAGGAATTAAAAGGCACTTAGGAGGTTATGATGATAATTGCTGTGTCTGCAGCATTTTTTAAGAGGTCTGCAAAATTTAAAAATATACAGGATAGTCTTAGAGTATAAAAAAGTTTTAGAAACAGTAAGATAAATTGCAGAATTTTATTCTCATGGATCCATTAGTTTTACCCATCTGCTGACTGCATCTTATTTTGTTTAGGAATATAATATTTATCTTGAATAACATCCAGTGGAGAAACTTAAGTGTGATAGCCTAGGTCACTAATTGAGTGAATGCTCCCAGAGACTTGTAGTCTAGATTTATCTTGCCATCTATACCTGCTTCAGTCCAGTCTGCAAAAACACAAGTGGAAATGTCTAATATTAATTTCAGAGGAATATTTAACTCATATACAAACCTTTTCATGCTGGAGGAGTAAATGATTTATTTTAATTAAATTATTTTCTGCATTTCTAGAATTGTGCCAAGAGGCCTCAACTGGTGAAGTTTTCCTTCTGGCTTCAGCGGCACTTGCCAATATTACATTTTTTGACACAATGGCTTGTGAGATGTTGCTTCACTTGAATGCACTGAAAATTCTTCTAGCAGCTTGCGCTGACAAGCAGATAGTTGATACTCCATATTCTCGAGATCAGGTGAGTGGTTTCTGAACAAAATGTTATGTTTACAGGATAGCTCAGTGGTTTGAGCATTGGCCTGCTAAACCTGGGGTTATGAGTTCAATCCTTGAGGGGGCTACTTGGGGATCTGGGGCAAAATCAGTACTTGGTCCTGCTAGTGAAGGCAGGGGGCTGGACTCGATGACCTTTCAAGGTCCTTTCCAGTTCTAGGAGATGGGATATCTCCGTTTATTATTATTATTAAAATGGCACAATAGTTTCAATTCTAATACCCAGTTCTTGATGTGTTCAAAACTTCATTTGGTCCCATATTTTCCATGCTTGGTTTCTGTCCAAATTTTTCTCTTTTTCCTCTCTCTGTGTAATTTGAACAATATTGAACAAAGTTATTTTGAACATGGCTTTATCAAAAATGGCTGAGGTTTTATATTTGAAAGCATGTATATGATCCTGACTGGGAAAAGGGGCCTTTGCTTGGTGTGAAAAACATGTGTTTTGATTTAAGAAAATTATGATTATTAGAAAATTTAATGCACAATAGAAAATCTCCATAAGCCTACAGGCCATCATTTAAACATAAATGCATAGCACATCTGTGTGCAGCTCTTTAAGGCTCAAATCCTTCAAGCACTTTTGTGCATGCTTGACTTTCTGCATGCATGTAGTCCTAATTACTCACCTACGTGAAGTTAAGCATGCATGCAAGCGTTTGCAGGATTGGGATGTAAAAGAGTTTACTAGTTCTACAGGCTGAATAAGTGCCTGATTCATATAATGGGCTTTGGATCAAGTCCTAACTGAGTAGCAAGTAGCTTAAACAAGTGAAATAGTTTTTTTTCTTTGTCATTAAAGAAATCTAAGGAGTTAAATGCAAAGAAATGTGTTATGCATAACTAATCACAAAGAGCTCATATGTGCCCATGAATCACTGGCCTGCATTAGGGTTTTTCCAGAAGGGTACTGCTTAAGTGAGAGCTGTAGTATGAATTCAGCCTCAATTAGATAAAATACTTTTTAGAGCTCCCAATTTTAAGGGATGCACTCACTATTACTCATGTTAAGGGAGTGCAGAATTATATCCAGTTTTGAGCCTATCAGCTCTGCTAGCCAGTGTGGTAGAGGATGAGGCTCTAACCTCATCAGCTGTCTACCTTTTGTGGGCAATCTAGATACAGCAAAGGGCCAGTTCCTAAGCCCCTGTTAAGTCAGTCTCCTTCATGCCACTGCAGCAGCACAAAGGTGACTTCAACCTGGCTAAAGACAGCAGCTCAGGATTGGGATGAAATAGCCAGCCCTCTGCCCCCCCAATGTTGTACTTGGGATGGGAGGGGCACAGCAGAAGCACAGTGTTCTCCAGTGACCCTGGCTGCTGGAGAGGCTCCAAAGTAGACATCAGCTGATGCGGTAAGACAAGTGATCACTGAGGCTGCTCTGACTTGCACCTGTGGCCATTTTGCCATCACCAGAAAGAATTGAGAATGGTGGTGGAAAGGTGGTGTAAAATGTAAAAAGCCATAGATGTCCCTTCCCTACTCTGGCATGCCAAGCCCTGCTCTGGTGCCTCTGAGGATCTAGGCCGTGGTGTTTGGCTTTACTGTATGCCCATTATTTACTATCTGTAATTTGTGTGCTCTCGCTCTTTCTTTCATATACTCTCTAATTATTTGTCCTATGTCTCCTCCTACCAGTGGGCACAAGTCTGCTCCCTTTGAATTCAGTGGTAAAGTCACTATTGACTTTGGGAGCCAGACTGGCCATTTCTTCATAGTAGCAGTGCGGCTGTTAAAAAATTAAATTACAATTACTGTGTTAACCAATAAACCTGTTCCTATTCTCTTGCAACTTGCTAGCTTCCATTACAGGACATGTTAACAAAGTAACAAGAAACTTTTGAATGGCTGGCCCTTGGAAAATGTGCAGGAGGTTAGACCACGTTGACCCATTTATCTTATTTGCGGTTGCAAGAAGGGCAGGGGTGCAAAGCAGCAATGCTCAAGGAGGATTGGTACATAGACTGGAAGGAGTAGGTGTCTGGGTTTTACAGTTATCCATTTGCTATGTAGCAGTAGGTTGTGTAACTGAAGATCATGCTGCTAGGACCTGTTACTATGTTGGTGCTGTTGATTTGCTGTTGAACTTATCTTAAAAAAAAAAAGCATGGAATATGATCTTTTCAGTGTTAATCACTATAGGACTGGAGGCTTTGTATTACAGTTACTTATGTTGCCTTTTGGATGTTGAGAATTTACTAGCTTCCCTCTGCCAGAATGGGATGGGAATTTAGGGTTGTTGCGATGGGAATTTAGGGCTGGTTCGCCATTCCTCTGGGGACAACCCACAAAAGGAGGGCTAAAGTGGAGAAAATTTCTGGAAGGTTCCCATGGTCCAGTTTTCATTCCAGTTGTTCTGCTAGAGAGGATGGTGTTTGTGCCCACCCTTTTCCAGGCAACAGAGCCCCAAGGATCTATATGGGTTCAGGGGCATCAGTGGAAGACCCAGGCCATCTACCTAATGGCCCTGTGACACTGTATTGGCCGCTGTCCCTTGCTACATGCAGCCTTTAAGGAAGAGCTCAATCATGGCTTCTCAATAGGCATTTGTTTGACACAAGAGGTTATCTTATACTGGTGATGTTAGCAGTGTTGTAGGGAGTGGGATGTTTGTTCTGTCTATTATGGCAGTTTAATAGAATATGTTGCTTGGTTTTAATTTGTCATATGCCCAGATGCTGTGATGATGGGAATATAAACTTGTTGATGGCCAGTTTATATCCATTTGTTCTTGGGTATACATTGGCGCTTATCTTAAATAACTCCTCTCCCTCCCAGGTATTTATCCTTCAGATGTATTTATAGAGAGCAATTGCATCTCCCCTCAGCCTTCTTTTGTTTAAGCCAAACAAGCCAAACTCTTTGAGTTTCCTCTCTGAAGGTAGGTTTTCCATTCCTCAGATCATCCTAGTAGCCCTTCTTTGCACCTGTCCCAGTTTGAATTAATCTTTCTTAAACATCGGAGACCAGAACAGCACACAGTATTCCAAATGAGGTCTCACTAGTGCCTTATATAATGGTTCTAACACTTCCCTGTCTTAGAATCATAGAATATCAGGCTTGGAAGGGACCTCAGGAGGTCATCTAGTCCAACCCCCTGCTCAAAGTAGGACCAATCCCCAACTTAAAGAGTATCCAGTCATGAGCTATGCAGAAGTTGATCTATCCCACCACTCACAACAAAATTCCCTCTTTCTCTCATCCCAAAACTAGAAGCGGGGTAAAGCATTACATTAAGAAGGAGAAAGAAAACTACTGCACCTCTCCAGTAAGAACAAGAGAGATTGTATGCATTAGCGTCTACCTTTTCATTAAGAACAGTTATAAAATTGGCATTGGTGTTACTAAAATGTCATCGGTATCTGTATTAAGTATCAAGTTTCTTCATGTTCAGGGACCTCAACCTCCTCCTGTCAGAGAAAGCTGGTACTCTGCTGCATTTGTGGAATGTATGCATCATGCTGCCTTCATGAATCTTTAGCACTGTCAGATACAGGAAGGTGTAATTGAAACTTTTGTGGCTCAGGGACTCCTTTCATTGCGTACATGGGGAGAAAAATATAAAATAAAATCTGTTCCTTCTGAATTCCCACTTGTCTTGTCTCCTCAGTGATACTAGCATTCTCACCTTACCCGTGAAGTTGTGGAACTACAGTCTAACAGCTTTTGGTCTTTCGTTATCCAGGGGGACAAAGACTTAATGTGCAGTGAACCATCAATTTTAAAGCAGTTATGTTTGCATTCCTGGTTTAATACCTCAGTAAGCCGTGTTCCCCAAATATTTATGGGAAGGGGGAGGGCCTTCGACTCAGTCCTGGAGACCCATAGTTAGTTAGCTGTTCCTCCTGTTTTCCACATAATCCTGATGTTTTCCCATTTTTGCAGCTCCTTGCTGGAGACGTTGCAGGCTTTGATGAAATCATAGCCTCTCTTCCTCTAGTTTCTAGATCATCTTTTCTGCCTCCTCCACCACTCACTCAGGGCATTTATTAAGCTTTCCTGTTGTGTTGCCCTTAGGGGTAAACCCTCTCCCCCAGTAATTTTGGGGTCAAAAGTAGAGGAGAGGCAGATGTTACATTTTGATCAAGGCCTGTAGGATGAGGTTTTCAAAGGGGTCTAAGAGTTAAGTGCCTAGCTCCCAATGAAAGCCAGTAGGAGTTGAGTGCCTAACTCAATTAGGATCCCTTGAAAACCCCACCCTTTATTACTGCATCAGAAATTCTTTTTTATAATCAGAGCTTCTTGACTATCAGCTGGTTCATTCTTCCTGAAGACTCCTTATCTAGGTTCTGCTCAGTATCATCAGGTTGGTGGCTTACCAGCTTTTTCTCAAGCTACTGACCAGATGGCCTTGTACTTGGAAGCCAGCATGGGTCCATGGATATGTTTGCCTGAGAATTATTAAGAACAGGGGACTTGAGGTGGAGGAATTTGGGCAATGAAGCACTGTACCCCGTATTGGGTGTCCTTCCACTTCAGTTTGACAGGACTATGTCAAAAATTGTGCAGGGAGAACAAGATAAAATGGTGCAGGGGGAATGGAGGCCATGAAGACTTTATCTCCACCCTAAGGCTTTGGTGCTGCTGGCAGAGAAAAGGTGGGGGCAAGAAACAAAGGTCTCCCCCTGCCCTTGCTGCCTCTGATGGTGTGGTGTCTTATTGGGGTCCTAGCTGAGACAGGAGAAAAGATCCCCTGCCCTGCTGCATCACAACCACTAGTCAGTGTCTCTGCTAGAGAAGGACCAGGGGTAGGAAGGAAGAGCTCCTGCCCTACTTGGGACATCCATGTTTTAACATTTTGGGCTAAGTCACTTGCTCACGACACTCAGCCAGCTAGTAGCATAGTAAGGAACAGAAACCAGGTCTCCTAACTCTCCCAGGCTGTATTCAGTCCAG
This sequence comes from Chrysemys picta bellii, assembly GCF_011386835.1. NCBI lineage: Eukaryota > Metazoa > Chordata > Testudines > Emydidae > Chrysemys > Chrysemys picta. Next base: position 44,231,656 of record NC_088794.1, on the reverse strand, counting down.
CAGACCATAGCTTCCCCCCATTCCTTTTATGATCAAAAGCAGGGAGGTGACCAAGCCTTCTGACAAAATTAAAGTCTATGTTTAAGCATATGATCAGCCACGTTCTCTCTGAATGCCAATATTCTATCATACACTGTGCATAAGTACTTGATAGTATGCACCTACCCCTTGTACACTGGGGTGGTAAAAGTTATGTACTGAAGAGCTCTTAAACGGTTTCTATTAATGAGAGGCTACATAAAAATTACAGCTAGATCTGAACTTTCTTGCTTTTATGACTTTTGGTTTTTGATGTCCCATTTTCTACTACTGCTTAGTTCTTCACACAGCCTATCTGTGGTTGAAAGTTCCTTTACCCAGAGCAGTCCAAATATGCTCTGTGACTGGATAATATAGTACACTAAACATTCTGGCATGACGCTGTCACTTATACTAGTGACAGGACTCACATTAAGAAAACGAATTCATATGCCTTGCTGCATAGTGAGTGGTGAGGTAATCTCTGGTGTCTATTAACAAAGAAAAAGATGATAAATTATGGTAATTAAATTCCACAAAATACTTAGGAAATTAAACAAGAAGCAATGGTTGCCAATAATAGATATAAAAATAAGAGCCAGGCCACAAGTCAGGGGAACTCTAGCAATGCCATTATATTACTTGTATCCTAATTAGTTTTCTCTAAGAGACCATAATAACTTCCCCGCAGGAGCTCCCCCCCCTTTTTTTAAATACACCCTCTCATCTCTGCACTTCCATGCCAAATTAGGTTATTTGAACATTGGAAAAAGAGGCAGATAACTATGTTTTGACACTCCATGAGAAACTTATGTAAGAATATAATTATGTGTGAAAATCAGCTTTGACAAGCATAGTGGAGTCAAAATAATGGAGACATAAACTCCAGGGCTCCTTTCTCAGTCCTTTCTCAGCCAAAATGATCATTATGTCGAGCCTTTGGTCCAGTACTTGGGAGTTAGAAGCATGCAAGACAGGCAGCATGTTGCAGTGGATAAGGCACCAGACAGAATCAGAAGACCTGGGGCAAAATCCTGGCCCCGTTGAAATCAATCACAAAACTTTCATTGACTTCACTAGGGCCAGAATTTCAGACCTGGGATCTATTCCTGACTCTGGCATTTATTTGATGTCACCTTGGGCTAATAATTTAACTTCTCTGTGCTTTTCTTTCACCATCTGTAAAGTGGGGCAAACAGTATTTACTCTTTGATGTATATGGATGGAAAATGCTATACGATTGTTGCAGTTTTTATTTATTATTACTGCATGCTGACTCTGCCCTTGCCTGCCACGTTGTCAGCTGATGCAGAAAGTGCAGCTACTTGTCTGCTGTAGAAACTGGAAATGATAAAGATAGGCTATGGGTTTTAGAGTAGTTATAAATTTGTAAGACCGAAAACAATGCAGACACAAATACGTAAGAGTGCTTCTTCCTACTGGTTCTCTTCAGTCTGGCAGGAAACAATAAAAATAGATTTCAAACAATCTAATAGATGTCAAACTGCTGCGGAGTTTTGATATTTCACGGCACCTTTTCCCTCTAAATAAATATCACAACATATGGCTAGGTGGTGACCTCAGGCACTGCTGTCAGCACCAAGTGCTGTATAAACTCTGCAAATTCCCTAGTCCCTCCCTGAGTCACAATTCCACTCCTGCATTTTTCTTGCTCCCAGCAAAGTAGTAATTTACTGCTTGTATAGACACCAATAAATTACTACTCCCACTCACTCTGCTACTCTGGCCAGCAATTGAGAGGCTTGGCTCTGCCCGCGCTCCATTCCTCTGCCCACCTTCTCCAGGGAGGGAGTAAGCATGCACGCACCATGCTTACTTCTAGTAACTCAGACAAAAAGTCCAGGTAGCTTAGGTGGGCAAGTAAGGGGGATTTCTTCACCTGTACACTGTCTTCCAGTCCTAGTTACAGGCTAGTCCTGTGTCATTTAATTCTTTAAAATATTGATATCGAGTGTGGAAGAATATGAGTAAATAGAAGTATTCAGTGTCTCCTTTACTCCAGAGGTCAGATGTTTATTTTGTCTCAATCCCTCATACTGAATTTTATGGTTCCCAGAAGAATTCCTCTTGCATCTCCCTGAGACCATCTGCCACAACATCTCCTGTCTCCAACTGCTGCTGTGACATTGCCCGTTACTAACCAGTAAGATAGTAGAAAGAAAATGACCATCATACACACAGCTGGGTGCTGCTTCCAGACCTAAAAGAACAGGGAAGAAGGGAAAGGGATCCCCATCCTATGTTGTGTCCTGAATACCAAACATGCGGTGCTGGCTCATATAGTATTGAATCTTCTTCCTTCATATAGTACCAGAGGAAGTTCACTACTGTTCTTTAGAGGTTTCTTAGGACACTTGATGCACCTCTTAATTGTCTAAAAGGTCTTGCTCCATAAGTCTGATCTCTGCTGTCAGCCTTTGATGGGGGAAAAAAGCTCTCCATTTGCTGCCTCCAGGTAGGTTGATTTTGCTTTGATGTTTTTAATTTACATACGGAAATAAAGAAATCTAATAAACTCCATATTGCTTCTTGCAAGTGGCCAGACATGCCTTTATCTCTGCAGACGGGTGTCTGGAACTTTGCAAACGCTCTCTGGCTTATCTTTATTTGATTCATTTAAGTGAAACAATATGCACACTCATAACGTGTAGCAGAAATTAATTTTACTTAGCGATGAATCAGCCTTAAAGGAGTAATTAACTAAGAAGATTAGCAGTTCTATATTGATCTTCTTTGCCACTCAGTTTAATGATTTGGTCATTTTCATTTTGAACTTGAATTTTTCTACTTATATCAGCAGTGTCAGTAAAAGTTTATGAAACAACAAAGATCATGCCTCTCACCTCTACAGGGCAAGATCCACAAAATGAGGATACTGATCATTGAAGAGCAGGTCACAACTGTGAGAATATCCTTTATTCCACTGGATCCCAAAATGTATCTATATTGCCCTCTAATGCCCAGGGCCGGCTCCAGGGTTTTGGCCGAATACCTGGACGTGCTACCCCTCTCCGGAGCGGCCGCCCCAAGCACCTGCTTGCCAGCCCTGCTAATGCCTGTCCATTCTCCCTCTATTTCTTCATCTTTCCCTTGCTAGCATCTTCACTGTTTCTGATAGCTGGAATTTCTTGGCAGCAGAACTGACCCGTAACTGCCGGTAGTCGGGGGGCAGAGAGAGGGCAGCGGCTTCAGCAGATGCTACTGAGCATGCTCAGTCTATGTGAGCATGCTTAGTAAAAGCCAAACAGCAGCTCTGTGGGGCACCTGACCGTGCGTGTCCCACACATCACCTCCGCTAGGTAGCCTTTAGTCTCCATTGTGGACTGAGTTTTCCCAAACAGTAAACAAATCTTATGGCTATTTAGTCCTTTTGACACCCTTTGGGTTTACAATGAGGACATTCACTTTTCATTGCCTTTTTAGACTGTAAATGAATTTTTAATCTGGTCCTAGCTATAACGCAAATACTGTTTGGTACCTTTGTTCACTATTAGTTAAACATGCTAATAAATCAACATTTGTTATTTAAAACAAGACACATTATCGTAGTCCTTTGTGGTTACAGTCTCCTTGCAATATAATTTTTTCAAGCTGATACTTCTCCATTCAAGATATCTGATGAAAATTTCTTTAAAGACCCTTAATTAACTTTATAGTTTCTTCAAATTTCAATCAATCTTTTCTTTACAGAAGATTGATTTCCCAGAAGTGTTTTATTTCTGTAATGTACCACTGACTCTAAGAAAACATGATTTAACATCATTCCATATTTCAGTGTCAACCAGACCACAAAAAAGACAAAAAGGGGAGTTCATCTTTTACAAATTCAGTCGGAGTTTGTGGTTGGTTAGGCTATTCTTTTTGGGGGGCTAAAAACTCCTCTGTTTTGAAAGCAGAAAGCAGTTTTTGTTTACTGTCAGATGACATAATCTGTAATGTTACAAATGCTGCAAACTATTAATATTAAAACTAAAAAATGTAGGCGAAATATCTGTCTAGCTGGTTCTTATATCTATCTGTGAGTTCTTGTAAATTTAGATGGTTTCTATTAGATCAGTGGTTCCCAAACTTCAACAACCTGTGAACCCCTTTCACTAAAATGTCAAGTCTTGCGAACCCTCTCCTAAAAATGAATATTTCCAGGGATTTTCTCCTTTATCTGAGTATAAATTATAAAAGCAGTGATCTGGGAAATATAAAATTTGTTTTTATGACATGCATATTACACACTATTTATTATTTATTATTATTTATCATTACAGTATTTTTATTACATTATGAAAATGGCAACACTCTTCCAATATCTCACTTTCGTAGCTTGTATCACTTTGAATAAGCCTGTTATAAGACAAGGCTTCTATGTTTCATCAAGGAGTATCAGATGTGAAACACCATGAAGGTATTTAAGAAGCCAACTCAAAGAGTTCCTCCTACACAAGCATGCAGGTCTTGAGCAGTCCAGGCAAACAATGCACATTACAACAAAGCTTAAACTTGTTCTTCATAATAATTAAAAAAAAAACAATACTAGCTGCCTATTTAATTTTAAAAACAGCAAAAAATATCCACCTCCCTTTCCATTTCTTATAAGGAGTCTTGAAGTTTAAATCTCCTCTGTGTGATAGATATGCTTGCTTTGATCTGCTTAGCTCGTGGAAGTCCAGTGAGTCTGGGCTGCTGGCCCCGGGCTGCTGGCCCCGTACTGCTCGGGGTCCCTACGGACAGCTTTGTCCACCATTAGGGAATTTTTTTCCGAGAACCCCCTGTAACATTTTGCAGACTCCCAGGGGTTCATGAACCCCACTTTGGGAACCACTGTATTAGATTTTGTATATGCGCTGTGAGATATTGAGAGGTGAATTTTATAAATCCATAAGACTAACATGATGTGGCAACAATTGTAAAGATATGAAACATATATTTATTATTAAGCTATGTAAGATTTAAAGAGAAGAGACTTCCCATAGAGTTTTAAAAATACATTGCAGACCTCCTAAGTCACTAATACATTTGTTTAGAGCCTGTTTTTTTCAGTGGTGCTAAGCACCCAGAGTTCTGAATACTCAGCATCTCTGAAGATTAACTTTTAGGCCTCAATTTAGCAAAGCATTAACTCACATAACTTTAAGCATGTGAGGAATCCCATTGGCGTCAATGGAACTATTCCTGTACTTAAGTGCTTTGGATCAGGACCTTTAAGGGAAGTGCTTAAAGTTCTAGTCTGAAAGGTGTCTCTGTAAAAGTGGCATGGTGGGTCTCCATGTTCATTGTGTCTCACTGATTCTGTGATTGTCATTGTGCTGTACTACACCATTATAATTTCACGATAACAAGTAAAATTTTGATTCCCCTGCACCAAGGCATAGCCCTATAGTATTAGAACTAAATGAGAATCTCATTCAGTAGTTGACAGCCTGTGACACATACTTGAACAACTCTGATTTCATGTAGTGGTACAAATACTTGCTGATCAGTTTATCTATCAGTCTGATCTGTATTTCTAGGGTGCCCATCACCATTATGTCTCTGTGAAGTAATTGTTAAATGATCCCTAAAGTTAATGACTGTATCCGTATTTTGAGACAATATCTCAAGGTGGAGGCTCACATAGCTTCCTGTTGCCTGCTACTGTGATTCTGAGCTAAAGTAAAGTGTTTCAGCTGTTGAAGCTGAGGTATGCATAGCAAATACAACAGGGGAAATACATCAGAAGAGACAGTATAAAGACTGCATTTTTGACCAAAGAGAGTCTGTTAATAAATGCAAAGAACAATACAATATGAACAGTAGTTAATGGCACATGTGGATTACTTGCTGTTCTTACCTCAATATTTTAACTGTTTAAATTGTTTTTAAGGAAAAAAAAGCACCCGAAGGTCTTTATTCAATTTGTAGACTAATGGCTTCCAAATTTCATTTTGAAACATGAAGCTGCTTTTGATTTATAGGAGCATCAAAAAGAATCTCAAACCACAAAACCTGTTTCTCTTTCTTTCTTTCTTTCTTTCTTTCTTTCTTTCTTTCTTTCTTTCTTTCTTTCTTTCTTTCTTTCTTTCTTTCTTTCTTTCTTTCTTTCTTTCTTTCTTTCTTTCTTTCTACTTCTAGAACTTAAAAATGGCAGAACTGATTTAAATCAAATTTGGCCTGAAATACTAAGTTGCCAGGTGAAGTCAAGTTTCTTTCTGAACTATGAGCCCTTCAGAAATAGTTTCCAATCAAAATTAGTGATAGACGGATGTAAAAAGCTTCAGAGGTTTGGATAATCTTCCAGAAGCTGGGATGCTTATTCAGATTCTTCTTGAGCTTATCCCAGTCTGTTCCATTTGAAAAGCTGGAAATCACCTGAGAGAGGGTCTCTAGAAATTTCCAGAAATTCCTAGTGTAGGTAGCATTGCTACAGCATGAAAATAGCCATTCTCAGGGTATTTTAGTACTTCTGCTTCCAGCCCAAACCAGGCAATTTAGAGGTGTGTTTGAAAATCCCAAAGCAGGGTAACCCATTGGCTTCAAACCTCACATTTTTTTTGGTTCAGTTCTAGTTTGGCTTGATTCTTATCTTATCCGAGCTACTTTGCCCATCCCTAAATCTGAGCATGTACTATAACTGCTACTACTCATTAAAATACCAACTACTGATAAGAAAGAAAGAAATATGATTTGCATCATGTGTAGGTACAATGGTAATGAGAATCCTAGCATTTGGATACTCAAATACTTCTAAGGAATTGATGAAGTGTGAAGTTGGCTGAAATTTAGGAATTGAGGAGCAGGTCTTGGGCCCAGTGGAGATGTGGCTGTAAACCACCTTTCCCTTTCCCTGATCCTGCTCTCTGGGTGCCACTTCACACTCCCCAGCGTAATTTAGAGCCTCATAGGGAATAGGAAGTATCATTTTAAGAGATTTGTCTTAAATCCTCTCCCCAGACCTTACCCAATCTATGATTTATTGTTGTGGCTAATACTTTGTGGGAAATGTAGTGCAATTGTTACATGCTTATTGAAGCAACAGAGTCCTGTGGTACCTTTAAGACTAACAGATGTATTGGAGCATGTCACATGCATCCGACGAAGTGGGCATTCACCCACGAAAGCTTATGCTTCAATACATCTGTTAGTCTTAAAGGTGCCACAGGACTCTCTGTTGATTTTTACAGATCCAGACTAACATGGCTACCCCTCTGATGCTTATTGAAGAATGTCAGATACCTGTTTACACTGGGTAGAGCAGGGGTCGGCAACGTTCGGCACGCGGCTCGCCAGGGTAAGCACCCTGGCGGGCCGGGCCAGTTTTATTTACCCGCTGATGCGGCAGGTTCGGCCGATCGTGGCCCCCACTGGCCACGGTTCACCGTCCCGGGCCAATGGGGGCGGCGAGAAGCGGCGCGGGTGAGCGATGTGCTGGCCGCGGCTTCTTGCCGCCCCCATTGGCCCGGGACGGCGAACAGCGGCCAGTGGGGGCCGCGATCGGCCGAACCTGCTGCGTCAGCAGGTAAATAAAACTGGCCCGGCCTGCCAGGGTGCTTACCCTGGCGAGCCACGTGCCGAACGTTGCCGACCCCTGGGGTAGAGCGTAACTGGGAGCTAGATGGTTGTTCTTGATATCAGCCCTCCGCCGCTGTAATGGTGGTATGCGATAAAACCACAAAAATTCTGAGCAAAGATAAATTCCACTTGAAATCCTTAAGATACTTTTCAAATATCCAAAAACTGCTGCTGATTTTCTCTCTACCAGGCAGTATATAAATAATTCATTTTTTCCCTGCTATTCTATGGAAGATGAGTTGGTTTTCCCAACGGTGAGAGAATTTGATACAGAATAATGGTTCCTGAGCCAATGAGAGAGAGTATTGGTCTTTTTTTTTTCTGTTCTTTTTAGTTCTTTTTATTGTGTTTTGCTCTAAAATCCATACTATGGCAAATGTACTCTTGGTGATCTATTAAAAATTCAGATAACATTTTCAGCTGCTGCAGCAATGATTGTGAAGATGTGTTTTTGCATGTATGTGTTGCACCCATTACTAAAAAATTAACTTGTATCTATAGTAAGGGGGTGAGGGGGATTGAGGGGGAAAGACAAGCGTCTTGGGTGTTGGATTATCTGAAGTTTATGCAAAACACAACCCAGTTACTTTGGTCTGGAAATGAATGTAGATTTGTCTGAGGACTTGAGTGTACATCTTTAGTCACCAAAGAACGACTTACTAGGAAATGATAATGCAAGCTCTCACACTCTGCTCCACCAATATGCCCCAGGCTTTATCTGGAAGGCCCACAACTAGGAGTTGAGATGGTTTTCTTTCCCTGCATATTCATGGCCTCTTTGCAGAGAATGCTAATAAGGGTGTTGTTGCTATCAATTGTGGTAGAGGTTTTGTTGATGCAGCTGCCTTTTCATGAACTCAGCATAGACCACCGGATAGCCATTGGGTAGTAACAGCTTCCAGTCACAACAGCACTGGACTGGATTTTAACGGGTGACTCTGAGGGGAAATGGTGCATCTATTCCATTATCAATCCTTTGATTCGGTGAGTGATTCGGTTCCTCCTATCGAGAGAGTCCAAAAAAGGTTCAGAGAAATGTGGCTTCCTCTAGACATGGGAGTATTCTAAGGCGAATGAGCAAACAGTGTATTTTGTGGCCACTACCCTTCCCTGACACCTTATGGTTGAGGTTGCTATGTTTATTGACAGCTTTCCTAGAGATATTATGTCTAGGAATTACACTGCAGTACTGGAAATCCTGATTGGCTTGAGCTGTGACTTTCCCAATGGTCCTATAGATCTTGAGCATTGGCAGATATTGAGAATGTGGTCTGTGTTCCGTTTTCATAGGTCTCCTAATCTTGTACTGTCCTATGACACAGAATTCATTGGTTGCTAAAGGATCCAGACAAATTTCAGATTTGCAGCAAAGGAGATTTAGGTTAGATATTACAAAAAACTTCCTAACTATAAGAGTAGTTAAACTCTGGAATACGCTTCCTGGGGAGATTGTGGAATCCCCCTCATTGGAGGTTTTTAAGAAAAGGCGGGATTTGTCAGGGTTTACTTGATCCTATCTCAGCACAGGGGGCTGGACTTGATGACTTCTTGAGGTCCCTTCCAGCCCTACATTTCTATGAGTCTATGAAAAAGAGGAGCATTTTCCTCAAAATGATGATAATTAGGCTTTGTCTACAGATAGAATTGTGTTTTCGTCCGGAGAGTCCATTTTTAGTGTTTACATTGTCCTTGGACTTTGGCCTGCATTACAGAGTGTCTCCATTGTATGAATCTTGCTGTGAGAGATAGAAGTTGTACTTATACTAAACTGGTAATCCTAATAAGTATATGCTATATAAGAATAAGTACAAACACTTAGAGTAGTGTCTTCTCCCAGTTAATCTGTATTCTATGTTGCTTGTGTATGTAGTTTACATTACAAAAAGGTATGACTCATTTTTCCACTGAAAAATTCTGCTCACTTTGAGTGAAAGAATCGGAATTCTCATTCTGTCAGATGGTGCTTAGAGCATAAACAAGGCACCACCATCCCTGTCTATCCTGCACCATTCTTGCATGTTCTCTTATGATGTTAAGTCCTGTAAGTTTTCCCTTTCTAGCTAGTGTTTTAATGAAGAGATTTTTTTTCAGTTGGCCCCTTTGTCATGTTCTTCCAGCTGCTCAATGGCATGCCTGCCATCCTAGGTGCTCTGGCTTCACGCTTAACACATGTCCAAGATATTTCCGTCTTCTTTTTCTGGAAAACTTTCATGATAAAGAGTTGTGGCATTCTATGACACGTCTTTTTATTTGTTATAAATTAATTTAGTATAATACCTAGTATTTTTCAAAGGCCTTTCCTTTCAAAGACAGTTAGACCTTTGGTGGGCTTTGGTCTGTCTGGACATTTGGTGGGCTTCTGGATTTCACGTCTATATGTTAAGATGGAAATAACAGTTAAGTTAAAGATTCATAGTTTGGTCTTTACTCTAAAGCTTAAGTGTCTTTAAGACCTGCTTAAGATCTCAAAATAAGGCTTTAGTTGGGCCTGAGTGATGCATAAGCCTCTGCATAACCCTCTACACAGGTGTCAAGTATCAGAGGGGTAGCCGTGTTAGTCTGAATCTGTAAAAAGCAACAGAAGGTCCTGTGGCACCTTTAAGACTAACAGAAGTATTGGAGCATAAGCTTTCGTGGGTGAATGCCCACTTCATCAGACGTCTGATGAAGTGGGCATTCACCCACGAAAGCTTATGCTCCAATACTTCTGTTAGTCTTAAAGATGCCACAGGACCCTCTGTCCCTCTACACAGGAGTAATTTAACCCATTTTGTCCAGTGCATAAATATCTCACGAAAATATGCAGTACTGTATAATCAATGAAAGCAGCGCTGTCTTGATTGAGCCCAAATACACCCCTCACTCAAATAATTTCTTGTATAGAAAGATACACAACACATTTTTACATATAAAAATACTTATTAGATAAAATAACTTGAAGACGTGAAATAATTGGCGTGTATTCAAATTGTGGTTAATTGAATTCCTCTATCACTTAGAGAGCCACATGGGGTACTGACTCTGCATAGAGGAAGTAATTTTCATTAACAGGATATAATTTAGAATGAAAAAATATATACACGCTGCTTGAAACTCTGTTAATAATTAACATGGAATAAATACCTAGACATATATTGAGTTTCCATTTTTCTACCTGTCACTCTTTAGAGATTCAGCAGTTCATTTGCATTCTAAGTAAGTGAATTTATTCAGAGAGATGACACTGTAACACTGCCTTGGAAAGTGGAAGACCTTTCTGTCAGAGCACCAAAAATTAGTCACCTTTGTTACTATAATGGCAGAGTTGAGATCAACATTAATGGTAATTTGTTCTCATGCTTGCTTACACCTGTCAAGGAAGTTTGTTTGTTTGCGAACACAAATCCTACAACCAAAAGCTGTTAGCCAAATGTATCCTCCTTCCCTCCATTATTCCTCAAGCAGATTAACAGCATCAAGCTAGAATAAGGAAAAAAAGATGAAAAAAAATCCTTTTAATGCAATTATTTATTTGTTTTGTTTTGGAATTTACATATAATAACGGTTATTCACAATCCCTTTACACAGTAATGTCAACAACATGTATGGTTCTTTGCATGCAGCAAGATATGCAGGGAGTTATGTGAATGTTAAATAACAATATCTTTGCATGTGACCCTGAAGCACTGCATCAACAAAACCAGTATAGTATAGTGGATTAGGAGCTAGGAGTCTGGGATTAGGAGGTAGCTGTTTCTGAGTTCTAATCCAATCTCTATCGATGAGTTATTGTATGGCCAAAGACAAATTGCTTTGGATCTGATTTTGAGAAGCACTGAAGACCACAACTCCTATTGTGATTGCTCAGCAGTTCTTCCAATCAGGTCCCTAATTTCTGTCACATTCCAGGGTGCAATCCATACCAGTATGGGTTGTCAGCACCTGCCCTGAAAGCATGGGTGCTTCACAATGTTTGCTGTTGTAGCTCCCAACCTGGGCCTCTCACAAACAGGATGCAGGTCACATACGAGTGTCTGTGTATAGCTACAGCCTTGGTCCAGTAGTTCTGACCCCAGCAGTCTGTCAGCAACAGTCCAGTCACACTCTGGCTTCCACCAGCTTTGGTTGCTACTTGCAGGGTGACCCAATGCACTCCCAGTTCTCAAATTTCCCCCAAACATGTATCTGCACTGTACAGCCCTCTCCAGGGCAGTTCAGATATTAGAAGTCTGTTGTCCCTGTAAACAGTCAACATTCAACAGTTTGCTACCAATTCAGGAAAACATTTAAGCATGTGTTTAAGTCCATCTCTGTTCAGGACAACACTTGAGTGTGTGCTAAATCCTACTTATGTGTTGTCCTTGAATAGGTATGCTTTCCAGAATCAGGGCCCAAAATACCAACCTCCCAAGGGGGTTCTGAGGATTAATCAGTGTTTCTATCATTGCTTTGAAGATTAAAACTAATTTCTAAGTAGTAGTATTGCTTGGATATACACTGAAGTTCTCAGTACTTACTCAATGGGAGTTGTGTCTGAATTTGAGTATGGAATTCAGGATTTGTACCTAAATGAAGACTGCGAGAGGCTCAATTGTTTGTAGCCCTTCAGCCCCTTTATGAGGATTTAGCAGCATAAAGGGACTTCCATAAAGCATGCAAATCTTACCACCAAGGAAATCCTCTGCTGTAGGAGTAGTGGATCCACAACCTCCATCTGGCAACCCCCAGTACATGTTGGTGGCATGGCTGGGGGAAAGGAGACATAATTGGAGTCCACTACACTCCAGCAACTCTTGAATGTTATTAACAGCTGAGTGTAAGTTGAAGCAACCTCAGAGTATGGAGAAGTGATAATAAAATGTTAGCACACAAGGATAGTTTTTTATTGTTCTGGTTATACTATCTTATTTAGTATATTTAATAGTGAGTATATTTATCATTTCTGAATTGTAACATTATATTTTATGTTCTACTCTTTCATTAATGCAGGTTGTGACAATATTAGCAAACATGTCTGTGCTGGACCAGTGTGCTTCAGAAATAATTCAAGGAAATGGTATGTATTTGAGCTGAGTTAATGCTGTATCTGTATGTATGGAATGCATGTGAGAAAAGGAGAGAGCTTGAGAGGTGACCTGTGTTAATCACAGGGCAACATGATCTACGGATGCAATCCAATGCAAATGAAGCCTGTTGTTTGCTATAATTCTTTGTGGAATCTGCATCTGCTGGCCAATACAGGTTGATGGGGGATACAAAGTGAGGTCTCAGAATGGCCTTATAATTGAAACACGCTGTCATTCTACAACATGATTTAGAAGACTTCAGATACATAGCCATCCTGCTGATTTAATATTTATAGTTCATGTCATTACTCACAGATGTATGTTGAGGCAATCTGAAGCATTTTGATAGTAACATTTGTTTCCGTAAATTAAGACATAAGATGTTTGAGAAGACCTGTGATTCTCATAAATCAGATTACATCATCTATGTAATTTGTACATTAGCATCCTGCATTGTTTCATTCAAACTGTATAATGCTATAATAAGACATTACTGCTCCAAAATGTACAAACAGCAGAAGCAATTCTTTCCCATAGCCCTTTAATGATATTTTTGGCAAAACTTCATTATTTGGGAAGTGTACATTTTAGATTTGATTCTGACCAACAGGGAGGAATTGATTGCAAATCTGAAGGTGGAAGGCAGTTTGGGTGAAAGTCATCATGAAATGATAGATTTCATTATTCTAAAGAAAGCGCAGCGGAATAAGGACAATGGATTTAAAAAAAAGCAGACTAACAAACTCAGAGAACTGGTAGGCAAGGTTCCATGGGAAGAAAATGTAAGGGATAATGGTAGGTATACTTAGTGGGGAAGGAAAGTTACTAAGTGATATCAAAAAGACTTAGGGGTTTAATGCCTGTTTTGCTTCAGTCTCCACTAAAAAGGTTAATTGTGACTAGATACTCCAGTGCAATTAACGTTAAGAAAAATGGGGAAGGAACGTAAGCCAAAATGAGGAAAGAACAGGTTAAAGACTATTTATATAAGTTGGATACATTCAAGTCAGCAGGCCCTGATGAAATGAAGTAGTTAGGATACTTAAAGAACTAGCTGAAGCAGTCTCAGGATCATTAGTTTTTTGTTTGTTTGTTTTGTTTTTTGTGGAGAACTCCTGGAGGATGGGTGAGGTCCCAGAGGACTGGAGAAAGGCAAAAATAGGGCCTGCCTTTAAAAAGTGGAACAAAGAGGACCCAGGGAATTAGACCAGTCTGCCTAACTTTGATATTTGGAAAGATACTAGAACAACTTATTAAACAATCAAGTTGTATGCACTTAGAGGATTATAGCGTTATAAGAAATAGCCAGTATAGATTTGTCAAGGACAAATCATTCCACACCAACTTAATTTCCTTCTATGACAGGTTTACTGGCCTAGAGATAGGGTGGAAGCAGTAGACTTGATATCTCTCCTGTTCTTCTTGATTTTTAGTAAGGCTTTTGACAGTCCCACATGACATTCTCTCATAAGCAAACTAAGGAAATGTGGTCTAGAGGAATTACTATAAGATGGATGCACAACTGGTGGAAAGACTACTCAAAAAGTAGTTAATGGTTTGCTGTCAAACTGGGAGGGATATCTATTGGGGTGCAACAGGGATCAGTCTTGGATCCAGTACTAGTCAATATTTTCATTAATGACTTGGATAATGGAATGGAGAATATGCTTATAAAAATTGTAGATGACACCAAGCTGGGAGTGGTTGCAAATACTTTGGAAGACAGGATTAGAATTCAAAATTGGAGAATTGGTCTGAATTTAACAAGAAGAAATTTAACAAAGTGCTTCCATTAAGAAGGAAAAATCAAATGCCCAATTACAAGATGGGGGAATAGGCTAGGCAGTATTACTGTGAAAAGGATCTGGGGGCATTAGTGGATCACAAATTGAATGAGTCAAAAATATGTTGCAGTTGCAAAAAAGGCTAATATCATTCTGAGGTGTATTGTCATATTTAAGACACAGAAGGTAATTGTCCTGCTAAAGCCTCTGCAGGAGTACTGTGTCCAGTTCTGGGAATTACACTTTAGGAAAGATGTGGACAAATGGGCAGAGTCAACAAGTATGATAAATGGTTTAGAAAACCTGACAGACGAGGAAAGGTTAAAAAAACAACAACAAGGTATTATAGGAGACTGTAAGGGCAGGAGAACAGTCCTGTGGATAAGGAAATAGGAGATCTAACTGATTTTAGAGAGGCACCTGGTAGCAACTCTATAATTACGATTATATGATCTTAAAATGGGGCATAAATTCCTCTTGATCTCTAAAAGTAGATGGCTAGTCAGTGACGTTCCACACAGCTTTTTCTGTCCCATGAAGTTTTGTTTGGTTTTGCATAATATGTTTTTAATAGAGAGGGTTTGAATTTGAGTTGTGGCTGAAACATTTCTTTAGGAGACCTACATTTTCAGTGTTGACCAATACTCTTAAAATCATTTTTTGTTTACACAAAACTTTTTAGAAGTGGATTCTGAGGAGAAATGATGCAGTGGTCTGTTTGCTAAATATAATTAGATTTAGGGTCATTTTTAGTCGTTTCTCATGTTATAGCTGAAAGTGTTATGCACACAGACCTGACTGATGGAGGATTGGCACAAACTAACCTGGATTCAATAGGGTCCATGGACACATAGGAGGCTTAGGTTTTCATTTCCTTACTTTTGTGTGTTTGTGTCAGGTGTGTGTGAGAGAGAGAGAGTGTGTGAAGTAAAGCTGCCTTACAACAAGGTTGTCTTGTATATGGATTACACTATATATTAGGCAAAAGTCTGTGTAGGGTCATGCTGTGTGTAAGTTCATGTATTTTCAGTTAGGCATCCTCTAAACAGTTTGTTATTACAGCTTCATCTTTACCTATAATACACCCACTATTCCAGTCTGCTCCTCGTAGGATCAAATCCTACAAGGTGCTGAGTCCTCTGAGAAGTGATGAGCACTCTCCACTGCCACTGAAGACATTTGGTCTGATTCTCTTCTCACTCAGACTGGTGTAAATCAAGAGGAACTTTATGGAAGTCAATGGAGTTACACCAATGCCAAATGAGTGAGAAAGGAGAATCAAGCCCAGTTGGAGTGGAGGGCACCTAGCACCTTACAGGATCAGGTCCTTGCTGAATTGACACTGCAGGTTTCAATACATTGTGCGGCAGTTTGGGGATGTGCATGAACATCCACTATAGTCTAAGTTGAGACCACACATATTCACTTCATTTGTGATGAATAAACTTTATTTGGACCCAGACGCAGAGTGTTAAAATGTTAATGTATTAGCACACGGTGCCATCTAGCCCTCCCTCTTAGCCAGTGAGAAGATGGAAGTAAGTGATCATTTTAGTCCTGGCACATGTCCATGTAAAACTTAGACTTAATTAACCAAAGTGTGTTTGTGGTACAATAAAGTCTGCATATTTCCCTCTTGTTGGAAGCTCAGATCAAGGCAGCTGCCTCTAGGCTTGTGAAAAGGGGTGAGAGCCAACTTGTGCGTAATAGTTTCCTATGTCTGTGTAATATGGTAACAATTAGCAGTTGGTTAGAAACCAGAGACACTGATGAGAGAAGAGTTTTTGGAATTGGAAGATCTTGGTTGGTCTCCTCAACTTTGGTTTCTAGCTCTGATTCTTTTGCTAATTGGAAGCAATTAATATTTTTGTTAATTGTGTAAATGTTCTAACAAAAATATAACAATAAAATATGACCATAATATTAAATTACATATATAGGTAACAATAAATACATAGACAGAAGTGTACAGATTGTTGACATTCTGAGTGAAATCCTTGCTCTATTAAACTAATGGGAGTTCAGTTGTAATGGTATTTAATTGGAATGGAAAAAGAGCTTCATATCCCCTTTTAAAATGTTTTTGGCATAGTATCTGTCTATCTATCCATCCATCTATCCTCCCCTCTCTGATGTTTTTGTACTGAAAAGGTAGGTTTTGTGGATGATATAATTTTAATAATCTGGCTGTTGCTCTCATCTCTTAATCATTATGTCCTGTTTTAAAAGGTATCATGATACCTGTAAGACTTATACTTAGGGTGTTTTGCTCTAGATATATTTGGCAGTGTGATATTTTATGTTTTAGTTATAGATAACTATGTTATTAGTGCCCCAGTGGGTTCTCCCCTGTAATCTAGTTCATTAGAAGTCTAGGGGCTGTAAGGAATCTTTTTTTCTCTTACTGTGTGGATGTGTCCAGGGAGCTGATGGGTCATCAAAACATCTAATTGAGTACAGTAGCTGCTTCATTGCTGTTTTGATTGTATTATTGTTACAGATATTTACAGGGTGGCCATCAGTGTAGTATCAAGACACACATTATACAAGGTACATAGAGGAAGAGTACACAGATAATTTTCCTTTCCCTTGCACTTCTGTGAAGGATCCATCTCCCCCAAAGCACCAGGAGAGAGGAGTCTAGCTTGGCTGGTGGTATGAGATGTCTATTGGGGTTGTGCAAGGATAAGGCTATGAACCTGCTCCCTCTGCACTAGCCAACAGAGCTACCTGGACATGGTGCTGTGTGCATGCCTCCCTAGTAACAGAACATAGCACGAACTTGCAGCAATCGCAGTGTAACAGGGAACACTGTGCAGCCCAAAGCCTGCAAAATTGGGTAATGCCTTAAAGTGACAGCCTTGCCCTGTGTGCGTGTGTGTGTGTATGTATACATATGTACATGTGTGCCCCAACTAGTCAAAAAGTGACTAGTGAATCTGTGCTCAACTTGAAACACCTTAAAGGACCCTAATCTTTAGAGGGGAGCACAGAGGAGCTGCCTCCCAATCTGAGCATCTCCTCCCTGCACAATACATTGGATGAGATGTTGGTAAGAGGTTTGTGTTTGCCATCAGACCACCAAGCTAGAGGTGATGAGCCTGTGACCTCGCTGCATCCTTTCCCATGGTATCAGGCCAGCAAACTGGAAATCCCGAGTCCGTATCCTCAGTGTCCTCTCAATAACATTAGTTCAGCAAGCTAAAGATACTGAACCAGACACCTCACAGCAGCCTGTGCCATGACTACACTGGCAGAATTTAACATTTAATATCTATTTTAATTTTTTTTTTACTTTTTTGTTTTAATTTTTTTTACAGTTGCAGGAAATTAAGGCAGGAGTGGGGTTATAATGTCATGTTATAACAGTTGGAAACCAAGGCACATATCTTGGAGTTTTTTGGATGAATAAATTGAAGCATAAAACTTTACTGAGAATGCAACAACTAAAACATGAGATGAATATCTTCCTTCACATCCATGTCTGTGTCATTGAAGTCCATGGGAAACATACAAATGTATTTGAATTGAGAATTCAGTCTATTAGCCTTGATTAAATTGAAAGATTAAAAAGGTGTTTTAAAACATATGAGCAGGAAAGGAAAGTTACATACATGTTAGTACATGTTACATGTTATACATGTTACCTGAAAGATCTTCTAATTTACTTCAGGCCCCTGCATATAGGTTTATCTTGAATTGGAAGTTAAATGTAACTAAGAACTAAAAGCCTTGCCACGGATTTTGAGCCAGATGTGATAGGTCAGTCTAAAATCCACACGTCAATCTGTACTAGAACAATCTGGAGAGAAGAGGGGGAAATGTGCATGTATTTGCTGGTTTCATATGTTTTCTAGCTTTCTGTAGACAACATATGTTTTTGCGCAGATACAGATTGTACCTATATTCTGAACAGCAAAATCATCTGTTGCAGTTGTGTGTCATTATTCAGCTTGCTTCGCTTTTAAACTACTTTCTTGTATAGAAGTTTTTGTTTTCTGGGAGAGATACTAACAGCAACTTTCATTTCTTTGTAGGTGTTCAGCTTTTAATGGAAATGCTCTTTGAAAGATCATCTTCTGGGAATTCAGCAGAAGTCACTGCTTGTGAGCGAGTTCAGCAGAAATCTGCAGTTACTCTGGCACGGCTCAGCCGAGATCCTGAAGTGGCACATGCAGCCATAAAACTCAGCTGTAAGAATTTAATGCTAACCTAGTGGCAGACTGTAAAATATGGAGAGAATGACTTCCTGCTGAGACTAGGGCAGCAGAGGCTCTTGCTGGTTTAGCAAGGAGAGAGGCTCTCTTATATCACTTGTTAATGGTTGCTCTCTACAGACCACAAGGTTCCCTGCACAGTCTGTCCTGACCGTAGATGCGAAGAATGTGCTAAATGAATCTATGGCTAATTTTTCAGTGGAAAATGAGGTGTAGCTTCCTCCTACACATAGCTAGGGATGGAGGGGATACAGAGCTTTTACAGTGACTAGCTGACGCTGTGACACTTGAAGATGCAGCATCTACTCTCTCCTCAACTTAAAACCTCACACACATGTGACTAGTAGATCCTCCAGCAAAGAGAGACAGCAAGGACCAGATTTTTCAAATTTAAAAATTGTCTATTTTGGGGAGTTGGGGGATGATGGATAGGAAGGATTTTTTTTAGGTCAGCTCTATTCATTGTAAAAGAGCAGTAGAGGGTAAAAACAATGAATTTGTTTATGCTTTACCGTTATCTAACTGTGGCAATTTTAAATTGCACAGCTCGTTCTAATGCATGTGTGGAGAGTTCCTTCTACACCTCTTGTACAGCAGTTGTATTCATTCACAATTGTATTAAATGAGACAGATAAAACTAAAGAATCCACCAGGCTGATTTTTGGTATCAAAATGGCGAGTTTTCGATAACAACAAACATTGTTTATCTTCATTTTTTTTTACACTTTTAGGTATTCCTCGCCTTATAGAACTCTGCAGATCACCCGCTGAAAGAAATAACAGTGATTCTGTTCTAGTGGCTTGTCTGGTAGGTGCACTTAAGCCATCCTTTATCTCTCCTGAAAAATGCAGAAATCCCCTTCATTTCAGTGGGATTTCAGTGTGTGTTACAACAAACTTGTGTTACTTAATTACATGTCAGACTCATCCCCTTCCCATCTTAGGCCCAGTGCTGAGTACCTTAATTCCCATTAAAATCAAGATTCGCACACCGTGATGGGGTGTACCAGTCCCTGCTGGCCCCCTGCTTGAGGCCCCACAGTCCACCGCCCACCCCAGGAAAGGAAAAATGAACGTGGGTCCTCTAGGGCTGTCTAGAAACGCTGCACAGAAGCAGTCAATCAGAGCCTAGTGGGCTCAAATAAAAGGAACTGTAGGGCTTGCTCAGGTCAGTTCCTGGCTGGGACCAGAAGGGTGAGGAAGGGAGCTCTGCTCTGGCCAGAGGAGCTCGATGGGCTGACTTACTGTCCCTGGGAATGAGAGGACCTGGAAGATTTGGCTAGCAGGTTTATGTCATCTTCATCCTCAGCGAAGTTACAGTCATGACCTATTTAATTCCACACTGGGAGTTGGTTGATTCTAATTGTATTTTAAAACTCATCCAATGGCTTCTAACCTCCTCCAGTTTCCTAGATCACTCACAGTCAGGCATTGGAACAGGACATGGTGCAAAGACAATGCTTTTTCCTGGCTCTGATTTCCTTTGGCAAGAGTTCAAGCCTCCATCATAAGTGGAGCTGGTAGCAAAGCCTATAGTCAAGGTTGCTCGACACTTTCCGTCGTAAGACCAGTTTTCAGGTGCTTATAACTTAGCTAAAGTTTAACTATTTGGGAGGAGCCTGAAGGGGTGGAAAATTGATACTGAGTGAGCAAAGAGACTGTAAGTGGGATGAGGAGTCCCAGGGGTTGGAGAGACAGGATTGGCACAGGGGCAGGCTGGAGAGGATGTGGACACAATGGACCAGGCTTGTGAGGAAGAGAGCAGAAGGTTCTGTATGAACTAGAGTACATTCCTTTCCATCACCAGGAATTGAACCCAAGGTTCCTGAGTCTGAACCTTCCTCTGCTGTCGACAGATATCCATGAAATCCGCAAAGTGTGTCTCATCCTCCACTAGTCACTTGTATATGTAAAGGATGACAACTTGCTACTGCTATCAGTTACTTTATTTGCTCAAGTGCCAGAAGTCTGGGTGGTGGATCTAAAGGATTGAACTCTGCTGATGATGTCTCTAGGGGCCAGTATGATTCCACATGATGGAATTTCTGTATTTTCAGTTTGCTTTTTTAAAAACCCAGAAAATCACACACAAAAAGTATGTTTAAAGAACGTTTAAGGTTGCAAAGTCAAGTACTTAAAAGTTAGGAAATGCCAAAATTTAAAGTTGCATGTACAATCTTAAACAGCGCCCTGGTGTGCAGGCATTATAATATGGTTTTTAATTACATGATCATGTACTATTTTTTTCTACAAGACCCCTTTTGTGTGCTTGACTTGGCAACTTTAACTTTTCTTTAATATAGTTTTTGTGTATAATAGATATTACTGGACCTCCTTACTGCCATTGATTCTGTAGAGTGCTGCTTACCGGACCTGTCAGGAGAAGGAAAAGCCAGCTCTATGTTAGCTTCATTCATTCCTCTAAGATAGATCAGAATGAATCCTGACAGAGACATACTTCTCCTCACAAAGAGTGTTTCCATATTGAATGCCACAGGGTTCAATACCGTCAGCTCTCTTATTCAGTAATTATGAAGACAGAATGTGTACTGTCAAAGTGCAGAATAAGACTCTTGTGCATGGGGGCAGAGCACCTTCAGTGAGATAAACATGACTATGGAATGCCTTAGAGGACAAGAGCAGACTGAGTTCCAACTAGACCATGTTCACATCTAAATGCAAGGGCTGGTTCTTCAATAAGGCTTTGTCACGCTCCCTGGGGTACCCAGGGTTCTGAGGCACCTTTCTATCATCTGGCTTTAGTGTGAGGAAGCCTTGTCTATGTCTGCTGGGGGGTCAGCTCCCCAGTTCCACTGGCCACTCTGCCTGTTGATGATAGGCACACTCCGACCCCTGAGTCTGCTGAGTGTTTCTCTGGAGTGCCCCGCCCCTGGTCCACTGGTTACTCACAGTAGTCACAGTTTGCCTCAGCTCGCCACTCCACTTAACACACAGCATTTAGTTATGGTTATAGTGAAAACAAGTAGAAGTTTATTAACTAAGGATAGAGATTCAAGTGACAGCAAGTACAAGTATTGGAAACAAATAGTTACATATAAAACAAAACCATAACATGCATTCTAAACCTAGACTTAATTAAGTAGGTGCTCTTTTCTCATGTAGAGAAATCTCACCCAAAGTCCTTTGTGTCTTACAGCCAAATTGGCCATTACCTCCATTCATAAGACAAACATGCTATTAGCTTACTCCTGAGTGAAAGATCCAGGGTGTATTTCTGCACATCCTGATATACCACAACAATCTATTGTATTTACTCGTAAAGAGGATCCCTTCATGCTATTTATTTCATCCTGTAAGTTTCCTCTCTTGAAGATTTCACAATCTCTTGGTGAGCATTTGGCTCACTATGCAAACAGGCATCCAGTGTGAGACATACAATCAGAGGTATGGGCCAGTGTGGCAGACGGGTAAGAAAGTGGCCGCCGGTACACAGCCGATGTTAAAGCAATGTACCGGCAGGGCCGCTGACTTGTGTGTGTGTGGGAGGGAATGGGCAGCTGCCCCGGGGCCCGGCGATTTAAAAGGGCCCAGAGCTCCTAGCAGCAGTTGGAGCCCCGGGCCCTTTAAATCACTGCTGGTGCCCCAGGTGGCCCGGGCTAGACAGCGCTGAAGGGCTGGCTGGGGGAGTCTGGCCCCAGCCCCGCCCCTTCCGCCTGAGGCCCTGCCCCTTCTGGGGGCCCAGAGCCGCCCACCCCACCTTGCCCAGGACCCCAGCCAACCTGTGCATCAGTAAGTCCTTTAAGTTACTTTCACCCCTGCGTACAATGCCCAATATATACATGAACAGAGAGAGAAGTGTCTGTTACCTTCTGCTTGAAACGAACCAGTCTGAGACATGTCAGCTCCTGGTTATCAGCCTTAAGACCATAATATTCAGTACAGTCTCACAACTCCTTAAATATCTATACATATATTTCACAAAATGATTGATGCCCAGTGGGGTACTGGCTGTCAATAGGGAGGGGAAACAAAGGTACAGAAAGTGAAATGACTTGCCAAAGGTCACACAACTGGTCATGCACTCAGTATAATACATTCAAAAGAACAGTTTCATAATCAAGTTGAGAGGGAGATTTAACTGGATGAATGGACAATTGAGGCTAGTACATAGTCCCTATGTTGGCCCTGTGCACAGAGATCAGTTTCACATGTTGACCGTTATCGGTAGGCACTGTATGTTATGAACTCAAAGTGAAGAATTTACTAATCCTTAATTGTACTGTCATTGTTTCTGACAGGCAGCCTTACGAAGACTAGCAGTTATGAGTCCCGATGGCCTTGAGGATTCAGATTTCCAGCAGTTGGTAAAGCCTAGACTTGTGGATTCCTTTTTGCTGTGCACAAATATGGAAGAGAGCTTTGTCTAAATAACTAAATATAGCCTCCAAAAGCAATCGAACTAACATGCGCAGAATGATGTAGTTCTAACAATATTATTTTTATGATTAATTTATTTAAAAACTATTAAAGTCTGGTATGTAGAGGAAAAGAAACAGAAAAAGCAATCTTATATCAATAGTTTCAGCAAGTAATCCTTCCCCCTCCCCCTGTTATTTCTTCAATACGTATGCACATGTCAACAGATCAGAAAATTATTATTATAACTGTTGTCATTTTAGATTTGGGGTCAGATTTTCTTCTGGATTACACTGGTGTGATGAGATTGCATCATGATAACTAGGGAGAACTTCGTCCCTTGATTTTAAATGTTCTGACATTTTATCACTATTTCTTTGTAATTACAGTACTACTAAGTTGTCCAAAAGATTTATTAGCTTAATGCACTCATGTCACAAAAATTGATTCTTAAAAATGCAAAAATAAACTTGAATACAATAGAAACAGTACCATCTGGACACAAAATTCTCAAGTCTCCATTCAGGTATGCTGATTGCTGATATGTTGAAGATCTGGTCCTATTTTTTTTATAAACAGAACTGTGGAAATATCTTCACAGGATTAGATACTGAAGGTACGCAAGAAAATAGCCTCATTTTCAAGGCTGAATTTTGAGATTTTTTGAGAGGTGATATAGGCTGTCTAAAAATGTGGCCCTTCACAGGATATATAGTTACAGGTAATTTTTTTCTATTTTAATTACATGAAATTAAAAAATCCTAGAAAATGGTAGTTTGTAAAAATATGTATAAAAATATACCTGATTCTTTACAAAATGTTAAATATCCACAAATAACTTAGCATGTCACACAAGGAAAATGGATTTGCATTTCATAGTTGTACATGAATTCCTGTAGTGCATAAGCCCGACATATTTTTAGTGATTCAAGCCAATACTTGTTTGAAAGTATGTTTTAAAAAACAGGTAAACAGATTATAACTCTGACTGAACCTTGAGTTATTCTTTTTTCTTAGCTTGTCATTTTTCTTTAAAATGTAGGGTGGGATTTTAAAATTCACTCAAAGCTGGCAGAAGAAAATTCCACTTTTAGATGTTTACGTAGAGGGTAAAATTGATTGAAAAATGGAATTTTTTTCATAAAAAATGTTTGAACTTTGAAATTTTTCAGTCAGCAATGTCATGGAAGTCTTTTTGCTTCTCCGTCTCTCTGGTAACTCAGGAAGATTTGTGTTTTTGACATTATGTGGTTGTTTGCGAATACTGCTCTGAATAATTTGTGGTAGGCAACTCTCTGGTGCTAGGATCTCTGCCAAAAAAAAAAAAGTAAAGAGAAACCCTACTTCCTGAATTTACCTCACAGAAGGTTATGAGGCTTAATCCATTAATATTTGTTTAGTGTTTTGAGATTTGAATGAAAGGCACTGTGAAAGTGCTAAATTGTCATCATCTTCCCATTTTTCATGAAAGATGCTTCCATCTTTTATCTTATGTATGACAAAGTCCAGCTCACTTCCAGATATGTAGGAGCGCAGAAGTTTCTTTGCTGACATCTTCTTGGTGATGTCTTAGGTCAACCATGCATTTATCCTGGATAAGGGTTAACATGCCTTTTATAAATATTAGCACACGTACAGTGATCGCTGCTTTAAGCAATCACTCAAAGTTCAGACAAAAATCAGATGCTTTACAGAGATGCTTTTCTTATATGAGTGGAGATTAATTCTGCTTAGTATATCATGACTATTTTGAGGCGGCCCTTTAAGACGTGACCTTGCACTGTAAGGATTGGTCTGTTGTAAAGGCTTCATTGTATTATACCAGTGACTCTGACACTTTCCTCACTAAAAGCAAATACTATTTGAACTGACACATTAAATGGTGAAATCATCACTCCTGGTGTAAACCATTTAACTTGATAGCAACACATAGGATAGTAGAGTTTACTACAGGAATCCTACTAAGATGTTATAATTTATCCTTATAATCCAAAATTGCATAGAAAGGGCCAAATTCTGCTCTGTCCCATTGTTGAAACCGCACTTCTTTGGCTCTGGCTAATGTCAATTACTCTGTATTTGCATTGGTGTAGCTAATAGTAGAATTTGTCCCATAATGTGTTCAAGTCAACAGCTGCATTCAAAAATGGATAGGTACAAACTGCATGTCATTGTTCCGCTGACATGTAATATCCAAGAGGGGACAGAATTCACTGGTACATCTTATGCCTGTGTAAGGCCAAAGGGATGTTTATATAAGCACCAAAAGTAGCTATCAATAAAAATTAAGGAAATCCATTTCTCACGTGCACGGACACCACTTTGCGCTACTTTGTCAGTCTAACCTGGGTACAAGTGGAATTTACATTGCCAGAATCACATGAAGTAGAACTGAGTGAGTAACTGATTTTTTTTTGTCATCACTATTCTGAAAATTTAAAAAAAAAAATGGTTTCAGGTTGTCCTAACACAAATTTTCCAAAATTTTTGGTGAATTGAGAAGTTAAAAAAATAAAATTTTGGTTCAGATTGAACAAAATGTTTTTTACCTAAAAGAAAATTTGTTTTTAATTTGAGCTTTCTAAAATGTTTGTTTTTAATGAAATTGAATTAAATTTCAAAGCAAACTTGTTTTGAATCGAAAAACTGAAACATTTAATTTCAAAGATATCAAAAAGAAAAAAAAAAATCCCCCCCCCAGATTTTTTGTGTGTAACTGGAATAATTTGGTGAATTCAACACAAATTTGCCTCTGGGAGCCTGTATGTCTACACTGAAGTTTTGTAGCCCTGCAGTCTGAGCCCTGCAAGTCCGAGTCAGCTGACATGGGCCAGACGCAGGTATTTTATTGCAGTGTAGACATACTCCCAGTATCGCACAGGCAGAAGAGTGCTTTGGAGTACATCCAACTCTTTGGAAGCGCAACTAGTCAGTAAGAGCTGATCGAAGGAATACAAACACTTCAGCGCTGACCCAGGGAGAGCAGAAATAATAGTAAAGGTGCAATGGTGAACCAGGACATGTTTATAGTAGGGCATAGTACAAAGGGAGAAAATCCATAGAAAAGCACAGCCAAATAACCCTTTACACCAACCACATATTGGATCACAAGTATCGTATTGATTCACAGTACAAACTTAGTCAACAGCCCTCAAGATCTTGAACAGCAGAAAACAGGGCGGGGTGGAGGTGGGAAGAAGTGGGCGGGGGGGCAGGCCTGGGGCAGAGCTGGGTTTTGAGCACTCCTGGGGCCCGGAGGAAGCTGGTGCCTGTGGTTTTTACTAAAAGGTGGTCCATTTTTTTGTTTTGTTTTTTGGAAACCAAAACCCCAAACATTTGAAGACAAAACAAAATGAAAATTATCATTTTCAATTGACATTTAGGCACAAAATGTTGTATTGTTTTGTATTTTTAGCTGAAAAGAAACAAAATGGCATTTTAATTCTAAATGAAAATGTTTAATTTAAGAACATTGATTCTAAAAAAACCCTTCTGTTTTGCCTTTCCATGGGAAAAATCAATGTTTTAAATCAGAATTGTATGCAATGTAGTTGTAGCCGTGTTGGTCTTGTCTCTCTTACCAACAGAAGTTGGTCCAGTAAAAGATATTATCTCACCCATCTTGGTTCTTAAAAAAGAATTGATGGTTTCCAATGAAAAATTTCAGTTTTAATGAAACCATATTTCTTAACAGGAAAATTTTGTGCACCAAAGTTGTTACCAGCTCTAAAATATATGTATTCAACCTCATTGAAATCAAGGAGCTGCAGCTGGGAACATAGGGCAGAATTTAGCTCAATTACTTTGGAATCTGAAAGCTATGCTTGCTAAAAGAAATTCTCCCTATGTTTGCATTTCTCAGAACTGTTTTTTAAATTGTATGTTTTTGAAATGTTGGACAAATGGGCAGTGAACTGCAAGCTCCTTTGTAAGTTGTTTAACAGACCTTATGACTTTGGACTATGAACTGAATATTTGTATTGAAAATCATATTTAGTTCAAGAATTTACAGATATTTTGGCTCCAACATTATTCACAGAATAAAAATGTATACTTCAATGTATTGTGTGTCTATTACATTAAACATTATTTACAGTGAAGGTTACTGACCTGACATTATTTGTTTCAAGGAATGACTTTAGGTACACAGAACAAGACCTATATTTATAAATCCACCTACTGACCTATTCTGGGTTTTGCACAGCTAGCAGCTAATTCTAACTCCCCTCCACAACAGTAGAAAGCATAAAAAGACTGTATATTATAAGGGAAAAATTAAACCACCAATGATGTATTGGGTTTTTTAACCATAAACTGTTCCAATGATAAAATGTCTCCAAGAACTTAGAAAAGTGAAAGGAATGGATAAGCTAAGGCAGATGCTCAATAAGAGCATGTCTCATGGTCAGAAACCAGCATACCAAAAGCATAGTCACCCACTACCTAAAGGCACAATTTGTGGCATATAGAAAAGCAGAAATTCTTCAGGACTTGGTTCAAAGAGGTACTCCATTGCCAGCTTGGCAAGTCTATATGGTGTCTGGCTTTGACTTTCTTAGCAGATCTTCACTAATCAAGATGTAATGGATCAGCATGTTGCATGGAAATCCTTTTGAAGTCAAGTTATGAGAACAAGACATCTATAGAAGAAGACTTGTATGACGGGACATAACAGGCCTTCATAGCCCCCTGCTGCAGTCTTACTACACCCTGCCCCAGGAAAAGTGCAGCAAAAGTGGGTCCTCCAGGCCTGCCTAGAAAGGCTGCACAGAAGCAGCCAATCAGAGCCCAGCAGGCTCAGATAAAAGGAGTTGCAGGGCTTTAGTAGGTCAGTCCCTACTGGTAATTTAGTTTTTTTTTTTCATTGAAACTTTTCACTGGAAAATAAAAATTTCCCAACCCACTATACTTTGGACAGCTTGAAGTTTGTATTGGCAGCCATTGCTGAAAAATATTTTAACTATTGGAAAGCATCTTCTCTTGAGAAAGATCCCTATGTACTTTACAGACTATCCAGAACTGCTCTGAAATGCAGCCTATCCTGGGGGTGAAGTCAGCCAGCGCACATCAGTGTGTGTGCAGTGAGAGTGTTTCTTCAAGATTACCCTAGCATCGTTATTTTCTTTACTCTTCAGGGTTTCCATCTAATTAAAGACAGACTGAGGAGATGCTGGTAAAGGCATTCATCATCCCAAATAAAGGGAGAAAGAAGCTGAGCAGTTGGCTGTAGTTGTGTATGTTCACTTGAGAACTGAAGGAATTCACTATCTGAGGTACATGCACAACGTGTCATTATTAAGTAAATGTTGATCAAACCTGAAATACCTAAGGCAACCAATCAAACCCTGCAAACAGGTTGTGTGAAAATTCAAATTTGTCTGTTTTACACTGTAAGCTCTCAAGAACAAGGGCTGTCTCTTGCTGTGTTTGTACAGTGCCTAGCACACTGAGACCCTAACGTTTGCGACCTCTGAGGGCTACTGTAGTACAAGGACTGTTAACCATGATAACAGTTCATGTGAAAGTATTAGCATTTTCTTTCTCTCTTTAATATTACATTATATAGTTCCTGAAAATGTTCTTGCAACCTTTAGCATATCATGTGTTCATGTATGGTGAATGCTTACTAATTTTACATGGTTTTATCTTAGACTACTGCCTATTCTGTTGTGGTATATTTTCAATAGCAGTGTTCATGAAGTAAGAATAATTGAACATAAAGTGTACTCCATAAATAAATTTGTTGTATGCTAGCTTATTAGGGAGCCTTTATTATCAGACAATACTTCTGTTGCTTCTTATCTTGTTCCTTCACTTATTTTCCTCATGTTTTCCCTTGACCCTCTTGCTGTGACGATTTTGTAACGGGCTTGTTAAATTGTATCATCTGGTGCCTTTTCTTTTTGCACATAAATACTCTTTTCCTTTTCTGGTAACAATTTTTGTAGAAACCTATTAAATTCTATACAGGTGATACGGCCTAGAGATTGCCCCTTATTAAATAGCTCCTGAAGCCCTACATAAGTCCCACTAAAGCTTTCAAAGCAGAGTGGGACTAACCTAGTCCATAGGCTTGTGCTGGGCTAGGGCACAGGGATGAATTTTAATCCATGATTACATTATAGCACCTTTAAGGAGACTTAGTGGAAGCTAGAAAATCAGGATTACTGGATAATACTCCATAAATATCTTATTTTTATAACTGGTATGGCTCTCTTTCATTTCATCATATCTAATTGGAACAGACACATGTCTCACCTTAGCTAACTAGATTTAATTTGGTACATAAATGTCCTTTTTATTCCTTACCTGATTGTTCTTGCTGTTGTCAATCAGTAATTGTGAATTATAAGTGAAGTGTTCAATGGTCCATAAACTCATGGTACATTAACTGTGCGTTACATATTAACTGTGAAGCCAGAACATTTGTACTGCAGTCATGGAGAGTTGAAGAAGAGACATGAAATGTTAATACACTATGAATTCTTGATGACTAAGGGAGGGGAGAGGTTTCACCAACATAAAGGGAGTTAGAGTTCCTACTATATGAATAAAAAGCCCCTTTACCAATTTTTGGTGACTCAGTATTTTACTGTATATTTGTCAAGCAGTGACTATGAAGAGTTCCCCATTCAACGATGATCTGTTTAGGTTGTAAGCTCCTAGGGGAAGGACTGTTTTTGTTTGTTCTGTGTTTAGTCCGGTCCTGGTCTATGACTAAGGCTCATAGGTACTACAATACTACTACTACTACTAATTTATGATAATAGGGAAAGAAAGATGGAGACCCTCAGAATCCACTGAAGGTAGGAATGAGAGAAGAGTAGTAGGTCCATGTAGTAGGTCCATGTCTAGCAGGATCCTAGAGCTTGGAGCGTGGGGATCAGCCCTGATGCTGAGGCCTGTAGGATTATGTCAGAGAAGAGTGATTGTTATACAAATATTGTTACTAGAACTGGTACAAACAAAAAGTAGTTTTGCAAAATAAATTGAAATGTAAAAGTTGCTTTCCTTTTGAAGGGTTCTATATTGATTTTTTGTTTGTTTTTCTTGAAAATCTTTTGAGGATTTTGTCACTTAATTCCACTCCCCTGCCAATCAAAAGTATTGGCATTATTGAAATGGTTCCTTCACTTATTTCCCTCACATTATTGAAATTGTTGTTCAAATTCTTTATCAGAACTGAGTTTTGATAAGATTTTGGGGTCACTTTTTGGACAGAACTTTTTTTTAAAGGCACAACATTTTTCACAAATTGAAAAAATTTCAACAATGTTGACAATTTTTCAAGATAAAGTTGTTTTCAAAAAGATAATTTTTTTCAGAGAAACATTTTGTTTGGCATATTTCAACCAGCTCTACTTATTGCCATACAAAAGCTATTCCAATATAGCTGTAAATTATAATTTAAAATATTAAAATAAACTGAGATCATAACTCCTATTTTAATAATACTGAATATAAAACAGGCATAGGGATAATCAAGAGATAAAAGTTTATTTAGAAAAAGCAGCTTAACATTATTTGATCATTAGCTTGCTTTATAATGTCTTGCAGCATACAAATGAATAACATCGACTCTTCGCCTATTGGCATGAATGGATAAGTTATGTATTTTAACTGTAGTTCTGAGGCTACATTTTCACATGTATTGTACTTATTTTTTATGGCTGAATTTCTAATATTTGCCTGGAACTAGAAAAGAGAAAATTGATGAAAGCAAATAAAACTTTTTGAAGTATAAAATATTTCTGCTAATAAATTCAGCTACAGCAATCATCTCATTTTAGGGTCCAGTGATTTTTCACTAGAGGAAGAAACAACTGTCCTCCTGAAGTCGCACTTTCAGAAACCACTCTTCACTGTTCTGTGAATCTTGGAAGCCCCAGTGATGAGGTCAGCAGAGATTAAAAGATTTTTCTCTCACTTCAGATTGTTGCCACACTGTAACTTGGCATTTTCTTATTAGTTATGTTCCGTGATGTTCCAAAACAGTTATTTGTGCTTTTTTATCCAGGGTCCAGACTCCAAGGTGTCAATTATCAAGGCAAAATTCTGTCATGCTTTTTGACTCATAATAATAAGTCCTGTCTTTTTAATTTAGAGCCATGTAGTTGTGTTCTCTACAAACCGAAGGTCTGTTTTTATGCTGTGGCCAAGTGCCAGGGTATATATGGAATGAAAGCAAGTGGTTAAGTCTCACCTACAGAGATTTGTCTTGTTGAATAATCAATGAAGCATGCTTCACTTGGGATGACCTTTGTCTCTTAGTCTGTTTGCTTGGTGACTGTCTTCCTTCATGTGTCCTGTGGACTTTTTAAGTTTCTCCAAAAACTTCTTAAGAGCTGCCTTCTCCCTATCCACATCAGCACAGCGGAGAGCTGCAGCCCTCTGGATAATTTTGATTTTATCAACACTCCTCTTCTCTTCCCCACGATTTGCAACTCTTGCCCACTGAAGAGCCATTGTGTCTTCAACCTTTTTTAGAGACATCTTTTTTACCTTTAGCTTATTCATGCTGGCCTCTTTTAAAATCCACAAAACAACAATCAAGCTAGTCACAAAATCGATACTTTTCCTCTTCTAGGTACTGTGAGTTATTAACTTTCTTTGAACGTTATTGCAGCTTCTTTCTTGGAAGTCTTAAGGTTAATAATTAACCAATTTTCTCAGAGCGGGTTGTTCTTATTGTTCCCCTGTTGATCAATCCTTTTAGCTGATTTAATAAACCACCTGATAGGTTTTTACTTGAAACTACTTTTAATTTCAAGCCTAACTTTCTGAAAATAATATGTAATTTGAAGAAATTGAAACTGAAAGGCTTTTTTTTAAAAAAGAATTAAAAAGCATGAAAAGGAATCATATTAAGGTCATCTACATGTCACATTTTTATTTTAAGATTGTTCTTTTTTTGTAATGAAGATAGTGTAGCTATTGTTCAACCTGATGTTAACTGTGGCTGTTGTATTACTAATACCAGCAACAGTATTGTTATGAGCTTGGTTAAGCCTTGGTATGGGTTGAGTTGAAACCTCATTGTAACTGATGTGTGACTTCACCTTTCACTTAACATTGCTGTAAGAGACAGTTAAGGGGCAACACTTAAAACAAGGCATAATGGAGTCTGCCCAGAAACTAGCCCCATGTAGGTGGATGGTTCAGCTGGATAGCGTTCTGGCCAGGATGGTGGGTATGTCTGCATGTGTGTGAAAAAGAGAAGCTGGGGCTGCAGACAAGACACACAGAGAGACTGAGAGCAGAAAGAGAAAATGAAGCAGCAGGCTGTAAAGCGAAGTGTGATCTTGGGAGAAGCCTAAAGAAAGATGCTGAGTCAGAGGTGCTGGCTGAAAGAAGCTTGGGCCTCAGGAGCTAAGAAACTGTTCCTTTTGCTTTTGGTTCCTCCTGTTATCGCAGAAGCAGGACTTTGTATATTCCTTGTAAATGAACAAGATTGCATCAAACAAAAAATTCCAGGTTCTACTATCAATTTCTACTTTGAACCACAACATCTCTAGTACCCCAAATTTTGAGTAGCTGCTCAAGTTTAAAAAGGGGTAACAATTTGTTAGTCTGTAAGCCCTTTGTGATTTCAGAGAGAGATTAAGCCACACGATGGCTTTAACCCCCTCCAGTGAAACAACCAAACAAAAACCTTCAAAAAATATTCTGGTTAGGAATGCAGCAGAAACTCCGGACACTGGTTAAAATTATTCCAAGAGCCAACTTCTGATATGTTTTATAACATTCTGAGGTAGAGCGTTAGTGCTCTGAATTAGAGAAGGACAAAACCATTTGGATGTAAGCCTTCATCTAGATTCACAACAGAATCTTTTTGAAGTTTTAAAAAGGTTTAGTAAATCTATAACGAGAATATAATCTATTATTACTCATTGTAATGCACCCCGAAGCAGAAGTGATGAAATACATCCGGAAGAACCACTGCTCTTATATTTGCGGCCTATTGAGATGCTGGGTATATGGAAAAATCTCAAAAAAACCAACAACATGTTTGTTGTTCTGAGATTTCTTTAGGAAAGAATTTTCTCTGAAATATGCTTGTCATGTGAAATATAGATGTGAGAATAATATCAACAAACTGTGAAATTCATATCTGGGTAGAGAGTCCCCACAAGAATTCCCCCTTAACTTCTCTAAACAGAGAGGTTTAAGTACAGGGCACATGTTGTAAAAGTCCTTGGCACAGAGGTGGATTTTACAGACAGTTTACTGACATTATTCTCTCATCTATATGGAATAATAATTTTCTGTCTCAATTTGACATGTAAAAAATATAAATGGTGAAAAGTAATTCAGTATAATAGGGCACAATGAAAATTTTTACAGCTGGCACACACAGAGGACTGAAATGAGTGTAAACAGGTGGAACTCCATTCATGATGTAGCCCATTTACCTGTAGAACCAGATAAAGGCTAGACCTTGTGTTTGAACCTGATCCAATGCCCACTGAAATCAACAAACTCCCATTGACTTTAATGGGCATTGGAGGAGATCCTAGGTGTGCAAGGGAAGTGAGGGTACAAAAATCTATAAAGGCTGAATGCAGCTGGCCAGAATCATAGTCTCAGCACTTTCCTTTCTAGCTCTCCAGAATGTTAGCCATCACTAATGGGGTAAGAAAAAGCCACCAGCCTGATATGCCCTGATCATTGGAATTGGAAAACCACAGAAAGGTCTGTTTGCTCTATCCCCTTATATAATATACCTGGATGTCTGCTCTTCCTGCACTTCTTGTAACACAACAATTGACCACAGTAGAATCAAAATCTGAATGTGTAGAGCTTTTTGTAACATCTGGTCCAGGCAATTATTTTCAGCAAAAGGAATTAACATATTGGAATAGATCTTCAGCTGGTGTAAACTGTCTTACTTTTGACCCATTCTGTACTTTATGTCTTAGAATATACAGATACAACAAAGCTGAACAGCAAATCTCAAAGGGCAAAAGTTCAATTTGTGTTCTTGGTGAAAGTTTTTTTTAAATATAGAGATATACCTATCTAATAGAGCTGGAAGGGACCCTGAAAGGTCATTGAGTTGAGCCCCCTGCCTTCACTAGTAGGACCAAGTACTGATTTTGCCCCAGATCCCTAAGTGGCCCCCTCAAGGATTAAACTCACAACCCTGGGTTTAGGAGGCCAATGCTCAAACCACTGAGCTATCCCTCCCCTCCCTTCTTATAGTTAGTCTCATCAAACCTCTTTCAGTCTATACCTGATCATTATTTTAGAACCAATAATTTTTTGAATTCTGTATTCTTGGAAAACATCACCAAAATTGAACTGTAAAGTTTATAAAATAATAGTTTTGTGTTAGTGATATCATTATTTCTTTGCCATTTTTTTCCCTTTTCAAACCTCTAACCCAGCCAGGATTTGAATCACATTAGTGACAGGATTTCTATAAGGTTGCTTATTCACTACTGCAAATCAAGAAAACAGATTTTAATGGAAAAATATTTGCCACAACAAATAAATGCAACCCAAAGCAACACAAGTCTCTGAGCATTCTCACTGTATGATACACTGCAACCAGCTTTTTAAAAGCTTCTTATAGATATACTTAAGCACTTGCTGGGGAAGGTGTGCTGACATCTACTGGAAATTTAAAACACTTCATCATGCATTTCCAACTCTGCTAGCAGGATGTATTTGGTTTAGGACTAGAGCTGGATGTATGATGCAAAAATGCTTCTACTGATACTTGTGCAAATTTTTAAACAAATCTGCTTCAGATATTTTTTGGGTTATGTTGGTATCATTTTCTGTGCAAACTCCTATAGTAAGTTTTTAATAGTGTGAATACTGTCAGAAAATAAAAAGTAAGCTCTCATAATGGACTACTCTCACAAAAGTGAAATTTAAATTTGCTTTCTGAATATTTGCATCCCAAAGCTCATTGAAAAGTTATGTTCACCTGACTGGGGAGCAGAAACAAAACTAAGTGATTTATGGGGCCAATCTCAATTGAGCAACAACACTTGGCCTTTGAATAGCAACCCTTAGTTAAAAGAAAATTTGTAAATAATTCACTGAGTAATTTTGGATAATGAATGACTGAATCTGAGAGAATTGCAATCTGTTCATCAATGTTCCTTGAAAAGAGAGAGGTGAAACTTATGCATCATGAAATGTATTAAGTGACAATGATTTGCTCAGCTCCAAGTAAAACCATATTCTAACCTTAATCCCTTAGTATTTTGGGACTAGATTGTGACTTGGACTATGTATCATGGAAAGGAGTAAGACCTCCTGTTACATCCTTATGTGGGATTCTTGAACCTTGGGTTCGGGTGTGCAGGAATCAGAGGACTGCATGTCTGCTTACTCCCTCCCTGGAGCAGTTGGATGGGGGAAGGTGCAGGATGGGGCCACAGAATGTGGGGGGACTATGCCCCCTCACCCACAGTAGCTGATCAGCATGAATCAGTGTGAGGGGTGTCATCACTTACTGCTATAGAGCAAGGAAAAATTGTGCCTCAGAGGTGCATCTGAATCACTGTTGCCATTTATACACCACCTTTGCCTCAGGTCTGTTCTTAAAGGCACTAAGTATCTTATAATTTTCCATAACTTACATGACTGGGTTGTATAAAATGGTTGTCACACAATTAAAATAATGAGGCAGGGCTGTGTGTTCACTTAACTACATGCTGTGTTTAATATCATTCTACTGGCTCGAAGTGAATATCTGTTTCACCTGGCACTCCCACACCTATTAAATGTCCAATCTTTGTATGAACAGATAGAACTACATGATTTAGAATGTAAGAACAGCCATTCTGGGTCAGACCAGTGGTCCATGTAGCCCAGTATCCTGTCTTCCAACAGTGGCTGGTGTCAGATGCTTCAGAGGAATGAATGGAACAGGGCAATTATCGACTGATCCACTCCCTATGGTCCAGTCCCAGCTTCTGGCAGTTTAGGAACACCAAGAGCATGGGGTTGTGCCCCTACCATCTTGGCTAATACCCATTGCTGTACCTATCCTCCATGAACTTATCTAATTCTTTTTTGAACCCGGTTATACTTTTGGCATTCACAGCAACCCCTGGCAATGAGTTCCACAGATGTGTTGTGTGAAGAAATACTTCCTTACATTTGTTTTTAACCTGCTGCATATTAATTTTGTTGGGTGACCACTCGTTCTTTGGGGATTTTATTAGGTGAATACCCAGCCTTTTGACTCACAATTATCCAGTTGGGTCAAACTCCACTGCAGCCCAGAATGTATGTATTTATTAGAACTACTACAGTAATTAAAGAGACACTTCTCATTTTTCTTTTCTCCTAATGACCTTGGTTGGACAAACAGCAAGGTCATTAGGAGAAAAGAAAAAGGAGAATTACAAGATTAACGCATGAGTTGAATATGTTTTGGAAATGTGGACTGTTTTTAAAAATGATTTTTGGGTGTCCAATTTGACACATCTTTAAAGGGGCCTGATTTTCACATACTGGGTGCTCAGCACTTTCTGAATTTCAAGCCCCCTTATGGTGCCAGGTTAGGCACCCAAGATCACTTGTCACTTTTGAAAATGTAGGCCTGTTAGATTGATTTTGTTTAAGATGTCTTCAATGAGATGCTTCATTAGGGAAGGTGGGAGAAAGTTTGCCAATAATTTAATGTTAAATAGGAATATTTTCAGGACGTTAAAGGGCAAAAAATGATTAAATATTCCTCCTGAAGAGCTGTGAATCCAAACTCAACTTCATTGTACTACTTAGACTAAAAGTGACTAGAAACCAACTATGAAGAAAGAAGAAACCGATCTCTTTCCGTGTCCAAATTGAGAAATGCAAAAAAGTAGTTTTTCCCCCAGTTCATGCTGTTTGTTTAAACTGGCTTTTTTAAATTCTCTCAATTTGCATAATCTAAAAACCATTTGTTAGTTTTTTTTGTTATGTGTTTTTTTCCACCTGGTTCTCACCCCTATCCCTACTTTACCTTCTATGGTACCTATTTTAGTAAAAACTACTGGGTTGCTGATCCAAGCATTTTCCATCCACCATTTTCCAAAATAAGACACTTACTCTTGGAACAGCTCTGCTGTCATTCATCAAAATGCAAACCTGCTACTTTCTGACTCAAAGGCAAGACAAGAGCAACCACATGGGGATTTAACAGTGGTTTTGCACCTCTGAGCATATGGGTTGTTGTAATATTCTAAACCTGCTACCTGCAGTTCAGCCTTGTGAAATAAGTCACATTCCAAATAGGAACAGTTTCTCCAGTAAAGGGAGATCTTTCTTAAAATGGTGTTTTTCTAGATATGCGAATGTCAGGTGAAACAGATTGCAAACGTGATAGTCTAACTTATGTTCAGAATTGGAACTGTTTGGCTGTCAATCAGCATTAAGGTGAGAAGGTCTGACATGACAGTTTTCTGACTTGTATTAATAGGCTTTAATCCCGCATGTTACCGTGTCCTGACATACCTGCATTGTGTTCCTGGTTTGCTCAGCTGACAGGTTTCTATCAATCTATCCATCTTAGTTAGCTGACCTGGTGCAAACTTATCGTGAAACAGAAAATACATTTTTTCTTACTAAGATCCCCATGGGTGTATGCAAATTCATGTCTATTCACTGCTGATTGTTTGCATGCCTCAAACCTACTTTTACTGCAGACCTTGAAGTAAATATGCATTCCTAATATGTGTACAAAGATGCTATGTGCATTTTCAGTTAATACTTTTCAGATTCAAACACTTTACTGAATCAGGCTAGAATACTCAGCCCCTTGCAGATCAAACCCTGTATAACATGAGCAACAACCCACTTGCACAAATAAGGGGTTAGATCCTCAGCTGGTATGAATCACATTGAATCTTGGTGTTACAACAGCCTACACAAATTGAGGATCTGGCTCAAAACCTATAATGTATGGTAAAATATTTAGGATACAGAGCACTAAAATCTTTCCCAGGCAATATCACATGATATCCCATTAGTAGTCACAGTAAAACTGTCTTTTCAAAAATGTATTCCATAATGATCATGGCAATTCTTGCTTTCAATTGGAAAATATAAAGAACACTTACATTAGGAATGGGAATTAGCCTGAATAACATGCTAATTATTTACACTGCTATATTTGAAGTTTGTTAAGGTTGTTAGTAGCATTTTTGGGGGGTTTGGTAGCCATTATGGGGCCCCTTTCTCATCCTTTCTGAACCAAAGCATAAGTGTGAACCATTTTTGAAAGTAAATGAAAGTAACAATTGTGATTTTATAATGAACCACAAGAGGGGGGAGAATGAACATAAATGAAAGGGCTTGACTTGAAGGAACACGAGGATTTATAACAAAATGAACAACTGCTAGATTTAAAACAATATTGTACTGGAGTTTGGTGTTATTACATCAAACAATATTTGTTTGTGGAATGAAGACATTCAAAATAGTGGGGCGATCTCACTCCTTTGTGTGCTGTTTGTTTATAATCATGCCTCTCTGAGGTCAATGGACAAACCAAATTTCCTGTTTGCAAAATACCATGACAATCTATTAATCTCTTGCCTTGATCTGAGAAACAAGTTAATTAATTGACAAAAATAGAGATCCATATGACCTGAATAATCACTGAAAAAACCTCATGCTTTACTTTTTAAATTATTTTTTCCTGTTATGTAAAAGAGCTTTCTGCCTCTAATAAGCTGGGGATTTCTTTCTGGTGTATTGATACCAGGAAAACTAAATAACCCTTCACTGAAGCTGATTTGGAGTATGACAGACAGTAAAATTCCTAGTCCTTTATACAGTGGTTCTGACCTTTGTAAGAACCCCCTGACCCTGTATCTCTTCCACCTCACCTTAGGAGTTGCCACTTCTCTGTTTTCCTACCAACTCTCTTCCTTTCTGTCCCCATTACTTTTTTCTCTTCATGCTTTACTTTTTATGCTTTCCATTTTTATTCACTTTCCCTCTTCATCTTGCTTTTTGTGCCCTCCTCTGGGCCATTCCCCATCCCTCTACTCAGAAGAAAGCTCAGTCCAAAGTTCAAGGGGTATCCATTGGTGGCTCTGTGAGCCCAGAACATATGCACTCTCAGCTGGACTGAATATTGCGAAAGCAGACACACTGTTTTGGCCAGCTCCCTGCTCCCTGAACTGCTAGCCCGGATGTGTTAGTGGCTCCTCTGACCAACTGGATTAGGGAGGAGAAGGGAAGGAAGGTGGATTTCAAGAAGCCAAGCACTGTTTTCCCCACACCACATTACAAACCCAGGGTTATGCAGCTTTCTTTCCTCCCTCACTCCTGTGTACCGCATGTGGACTAGTGTGCGGCAATCCCTCAGGAGTGAGCACACCCCTGGGTTAGGAAAAAAGCAAAGTGATAACAATGGTAATAACTTCACCAGAATTCAGGATGGTACATCAGCGGGTAGCTGTAGCATGTGAAGGACTGGCAGCAAAGTAGCTTGGAAGCCATGGCATTGCATACGATGGTCGCCATTCAGATCCTTACCACTGCTGTTTTGCAGCAAATTACCACTGCCCTGATGGTCAGAGTATTCCCCATAGGGAGTACTGTTGTCATGTTGTTAGTTACAATTTTGCCCATCTTAATTTCAACCACTGTAGCTGACTGGCGCAGGGGGAGACATACACCAAGAAATTATGAAGAAAGCCAAATTAGAAGAAGACAGAATGCTGATTACCATTGCCATTTGACTAATGGCAACATTATTGTATGCACAAGCTCTAATGGTGTTTAAGTGGTTGCTAGAATGAATGCAATTAATGTAATTTATTTGTCAGAGTCCAAACATTATTAAACTCAGAATAGGATGGGAGGACTTCATTCTTAGGATATCACCATATGAATTTTGAACATCTCTTTTCACTAGTACTGATTGTTCTTCCAGCATTTAAAAATAGTGGATATGATTTTATTTACACTAAGTGTAGCTCCATTGATGTCAGCCAAATTATTCCCGATTTTCACCATGGTTCCACAGATTAAGTTTAGAAGGGACAATTGTGATCATTTAATTTAATCTGCATAATGCAGGCCAGAGCATTTCACTGAGTGATTCCTTCAGGAAACCAATAATTTTTGGGTGAGCTAGAGCATATCTTCTAGAGAGACATCTGATCTTGATTTAAAGACTTCAAGTGAGAGAGAATCCATCACATCACTAAATTCCTCCAACGGTTAATTCCACACAAGGTTTTTTTTAGAAAATGTGCATCGTTTCTATTCTGAATTGGCTAACTTCAGCTTCCAGCTATGCAATCTTGTTATGCCTTTGCTAAATTATAGATTCCTATACTATCAGAAACCTTGTCCCTATGTACATACTGTACTTGTGGATTGTGATTAAGACACCTCCTAACTTTCTATTGCACAAGTTTAAATAGATTGAGCTTCTGAAGTCTCTCACGGTATGGCTTTCTAAACCTCAAATCCTCCTTAAACTCTTTCTAGTCCTTTATAATTTTGCAAAATTTTTAAATATAGAAACCAAAACTGGAGACAGTATTCTAGTAATGGTTTTGTTAATGCTGCATATAGAGGTAATACTATCTCTCTACGCTTGCTTATACATCCAAAGATCTCATTAGCTTTCTTAGCCAAATGACTTTGGGAACTCCTTGTCAGTTGGTTTTTCAGCATAACTTCTAAGTCCCATTCAAAGTCTCTACTTTCCAGGATACAGCCCCCCCCCCTTCTGTATGTATGAGTTACATTCTCTTTGTTCCTAGATTATGATTGTATGATTTGGCTGTGTTAAAACACATGGGGGAAAGCCAGGCCATATGTCAATAGAAAAGCTACTATGGACTTCAATGGGACTAGGATTTCACTCATGCTATTCAAATGAACCCAGCTCAACAAGTGATCCAGATCATTTTCTACAAATGATGAGTTCTTATCACTCCACCAATTTTTCAATTATCTTCAAACTTTACCAGCAAAAAGTTTTTTTTCTGCCAGACCTATATGAAAAGACAATCAGCCATTACAATTTTGTTACGAACTTGAACCTGAGGAATATGCGTCACCTTAGAATATGGAGGTAAAACCTAATGTGATAGTCGAAATTTTGTTAATTTCCCATGAGTATGAGGAATTCCTTCTTTGAAGATACAGCACACCTGCTCCATTACAGTGATGCAATCTGACAGCTGCTTGAAAGCTTGTTTCTCTCACCAACAGAAATTGGTCCAATAAAAGATATTACCTCATCCACCTTGTGAATCTTGCTGTCATATTCAGTGTTCTGTTTTCTATTTAAATTGAACATATCAGTTATACAATTTTTTCCACCTAATTTAGAATTTTGGTATTAAAACACCCTAAACAATCTGAAATGTTAAATAATTACTAAATCTTAACTGAGTGCTTTAGTCACAATAGTCAACTGCATGGGGCCTTTACAATGAGGTAATTCTTTGTGACAGCTTTGCCTTTAGCTTGGGATCCAAAACTTCATTGTAAAGTCACCAACAAAGGTGACCATGGCTATATATATATATTGGTGATTATATATATCTATATATCTCAAAGTCCAACACAAGCTGAACCTATTAAGCCTGTATTCACTAACTTT
Organism: Chrysemys picta bellii; assembly: GCF_011386835.1. Classification (NCBI taxonomy): domain Eukaryota; kingdom Metazoa; phylum Chordata; order Testudines; family Emydidae; genus Chrysemys; species Chrysemys picta. The sequence continues at coordinate 44,190,075 of NC_088794.1, read as the reverse complement.
TATTTCATTTCTAGTACAGATTGGAGCGCTCTTCCAATGTCAGGTAGGGAAACCTTGTGCATATGACATGAGGAAGTAGGGTGTCTTTTGGACTCCAGCGCTGAATTCTTATATATTGAAAATTTAAATGCTACAGTGTTGTCAATGCTTGTGACTTTTTTTTGGTGAGTCTCACAATAGCTGGTGTTTTTCTCAAAGCCCCAGCTCCTGGGGTCATTTGAATATAAGGGACCCTCATCTTTCATTTTAAAAATCTTCTAGACTTCATGGTTGCAGAAAGAAACTATAGAATAGTGAACATGAAAGCCCCCCCCCCAAACTAGAAAGCAAACAAAAAGAATACAACTTTAGTATATTTTTTTAAAAACTCATGATTTTCAAACATACTCATGATTTGTCGGGGCCTGACTTATGAGTTTTGAACACTTGGGTCTGGCAATATTGATGTTATCAAAGTATCTCAGGCCATGATTGTATTCTCTGCTTCCATGAGTGGAGGAGATGTGCTTAGGTGGATTCTCCCCAGGAGAATATTGGTGCAGGGGGTGGATGTTTCTTCAGCATTATTTCCTCCTTTCCCTATCTGAGTGGAAACTCCTTTTCAGGAGCTTAATGGTGAATGAACTCAAGGGTAGAACTGAGGACAGAAAGGGTAGGAGCCATTCACTACAGTATTTCATTTCCCCCAGAGGTGGTGAATATTTTCGCTTAAGATAATATTGCTTGAAGCAGCATTAATTTGGGCACAGTAACTGCAGTCACCTCAGGGAGGAGATTTTTTCAAAAGCTTAGGATGGCAGCTCAAGGGCAGCCTGACATCTGCAAAGATTCCTCCTAACTTCTCCCCATCATGGGAAACTCCCAGTCATAGGGTCCACCTTATTAAACTTTCTCATGCTTTACATTCTGCCCATGGGTATTTAGCAAGGGAGGGTTCAATTTAAATGCCCCCTAGAAGAATCCATTATGTGATAGTATATTAATTGTGCACAACTTTGAGAGTAATTTCCAACATTAAGGAAAATATTTGAATAGGAGGTAGAATTAACAGTTTTTATCTCCACCACAGAATTTTACACTTCCTTCTCATTATAGCTTCAGTCTACGGCTTGGGTACTTTGGTTGACCAAGTAGGAGTTGCCAGACTTTCTATATAATGCTAATTAAATAGAAGACACAAAGCACGTTAAATAAGCCACAGGTGCATTTTACAATATATTTTTGCTATTGATTGAATCTTCATAATAGTTATTGGGCAAGCCGGTCAAAATGTAAAACAACTAATCAAAAAGTAAGATGCTGAAAGTGATTTTACAGAGTAATTGTTAATGTTACTCATAATAATAATAATGTCTGCAGATGAACTATATGATGAGCTATGGCTGATCAAACTATTTGCTACAATAAAGCCAACAGTAAAATGCCATACTATATGATTACAGTTTAAAGAGACAGATCTTCAGAAGGTGTGAATTAGGGCTGCTCCTTTGTAACAAATGGAGCTACACCAAGTTACACGAGCTGGAGATCTGGCCTTTTTTTATCCCAAAGAATTGCTTGACCTATCTGACTAGCGTGAAGGCAATGTTATATTTACGTTTCTGCCATCTGTACAACAACATCTAGATACAGTGATGTGTTCAAAGGAAATGTTTATATGTTTTTGAAGTCTTCCTTTTTCTTTTTGTTTACTGTCAGCTATTGGTTCTGGAAGGAGTAAGTTACCATTACAGTGGTAAATGGTCTGCTACATTTGCTGAAATAGATAGTAGCGACCTGAGAACTTTCAAGTTCCACATGGGACCTCAGGAAACTTTGATTGCTTCCTCTTGTTGTCTTGATCTCTGGGAAAACTCTTAGGCAGGATGCTAGCAGCCTTAATCTATCTAATGTACATTTCCTAGCTTTTTATCAAACAGTAAACATGAAAGGTTTCAGAGTAAACATGAGGTGCCCTGAGACTCCAACTCTAAGAAACAAAACTAGATAACCACAAAAAGCATTTTTCATTTTCCCTGGTAAAAGCTGTAAAACCCTGAGTTAAATCTCTCTGCCAAAATGCTTTTACGGGAACTTCACTTCCCTGTTCACTAGCTGTACTCAAGTTAATTAAGAGCAGCACTCTGGTCCTCAACTGCAGTTTCCAGGTTGTTCGCTGAAGGGGGCGTGACCACTCCAAAGACTGGATGCTGTTGTTTTGCAGCCCCTCAATGGAATGGGTACTCCAAATTGCAGTAGGGTGCTCCAAAGTCTGGGGCATTTGAGCTATAGCCTCTGAGAAGATTCTTGGTATGGAAGATGGAAATCCACACTGTTAAAATAACAGTGGTGAATGGACTGTAGAGCTGGGATGAAGGTAGATGCTTTCCACTTGGATTTTGTTTACTCTTTTTTCCCTCAAGAGGGGGTGATGATTCTGGTGTGTGGGGAAGGACAAGGTGCAATGCATATTTCAGGGCATCTTTAAGTGGCAGTCAGAGCAGTCCCTTGGGTAGGGTGAATCAGGGCAAATGCTCCAGGGCCCGCGTTTTGGGGGCCCCGGGAGCCAGTGCAATTGGCCGCGTGGTCAGTCTTGGAAGAGAGGAATCGGTCACTTCTGCCCCCATCCTGCACTGTCCCCTAGGGACGGCTCTGGTTGCAGTTTTCACACTTAAGAAAAGTCTTTTTGCATTCCGTTCACCCTTCGCATCTAATTACATTTTTTAACTTTCTAATGTGGTCCTATGTGTACTCAGAAATAACAGCAACGGGAATGCATTTAACACCATGCCTGATGTCTTGGCAGCAGAGCTTAGTACTCCACTGTGGGGAGTAGCAGGTTCAGCACCAACCCCAGAAGTCTTACTATTTGGGCTGGCAGAGGGTGAGTGTAATGCATAGACAATGAGCTCATTCTGCAGGTGGAATGTTCAGCTGCATTGATCTTACGGCACACCCGGCCTGCTAAGATTTTAGAGAAACACCGGCTCTGATCTGAGAGGAAATTGTGCTGCCATTGCCTGTCTTTCTGGTAGTTTAACTTGCAAATTTAATAACATTTTTAAAAAAAAACACAACTTTACACAGGAAGGCTGACACAGCTATACAGACACAAAGTAATTTCCTAGAAATGGCAAATACAATAAGCAAAACTCTCTAATCTGTCCTCGTGTAATCATATTTTCAGGGAGTCAGCCAGCCTCACTGGCTACATTGAGGTCAATTCTAAACTGTGTATTATATATATTAGACATCCATTTATGAAGCATAAATTTCATTGGCAATCCAAGTGCCAAAATCAACTCGCTTGGTTGCATGTTTTGTATCTGTATTGGTATCTTACAGATCTGTTCCATAACTGAAACAGCAGGATCCTGTAGACGTAATAAGTGGTGTGTATTTAGCAGAAAAGAGTGGCACCATGATCATGTTAAAGTAGCATAAATCTTCTGAATTGTAGCTAGCTGAAATTCTAAAGCTGAGGGAGTCGTAGAATGGCTGTTTAATAAAGGGCACAGAAAAGATCATGCTAACAAAGCCAAGAATATATGGGCAAAACTAATATAATTCATTCCCACAGCTAAGGGTGAAATGAAAGCAGGGAAATATGAAGTTAGGGCTCCACTTTATAACAGCCTTTAATGGCTGAGGAGGACTGAATGGGAGTCCATTTAAGATCCCAGCAATACTTCACTTAGCTCAGTCATGGGGGTCAATGCAGAGCAACAGTGAGGTGCTATGTTCCAGAGCCAAGCATATTGCTTCTATACTGCTTCCAGTTTCTGTCAGCATAATACTAGGTTTAAAACTTTTCCCCAACAATTACAGGTATTAAAAATGGTTCAAATAGCACCAGAGCCACCTATTACAGAACATTGTTACAAGCTTTGTTTTTTCATGAAGGTAGACAAAATGCTGGTCTACTTCGGAAGCTGAGTGTAGCTGCATCTTCTTTTTCCACATGAAAGTATGGGTTTAATTGGATTTTAGAACTGCACAGTCTGAAGAAAGAACAGATTTTGGCCATTTTTATAGCCTGCAAAAGTGCCTGAAGACGTGTTTCAAAGTAGTAACCAATATAAAAGAAACTCTTAATGGATCAGAAACAGCCTTGTTTCACTTATGTTTCCATAGCAGTGCATGAGATTTCTGTATTCCTTGGCACTGGAAAATAACATAACTTTTTTTGAAATCACCAGAGCAAACTTCATCGGTGGTGTAATTTGGAGCTATGCTGTTGGCTCCAAGCTGTTTTAAGCTAATAAGTTTTATCACAGAAATGTATCTGTCATTTTAAACAAATATCTGCAGGATTTTATGTAAATATGTTTGACACCTTTCAATTCAACTCAGTATGTAACAATAAATAAGGGCTAGATTATGCTGTTAGTCCATAGCAAAGCATAGTGCATAATCTGCCTCAGAGTTGACCCAGGAGACATTGCATCAGGGTCTGACATATATGTAGGGTGACCAGATGTCCTGATTTTATAGGGACAGTCCCGATTTTTGGGTCTTTTTCTTATATAGGCTCCTATTACCCCCCACCCCCATCCCGATTTTTCACACTTGCTGTCTGGTCACCCTACATATATGGCCAGCAAGTATGGGGAGGGAACCCAGGATCTGCTCATCTTTCCTCATTTGCCAGCTTCAGGAAGAGAAAAAGTGGCCAGTAGTCCCAATTACTCCTGTGTGCCAAGACCCAAGGTTCAGGAGCCTAAATAAGTGTATCGGGAGTGTGGAGGGAATCTTGCACAGGTAACTAGTCCAATTTAGTCTTGTTTTGAATAAAGATATTTTTATTCTGCATTAAGCAAGTAGTAAAGTTTACTGCTATAAAAGGACACAAAGAATCAAAATGCAGGGTCAACTACGTGGAAAGGAAGCCCCATTTCCAAGAGCGTTTAATTTTATGCTCCCTTACCTCACAGAATAAATATTTTTCTTCTCTGCAGATAGAGGCCTTTCCCTTTCCTTGCGATAGGAAATCTGACGGTACAGGGGGAGGTTTTCAATGATTCTTTTAATTAAAATTATAGCTGTCTTTGGTTGATTTTATTTTAAAGTGTTGCATAAGGTTTTAATCACAGAACTCCCATTTAGATGCTGTTCACCACTTGAAAAATATAACACCCCCGCCCATCCTCCTAGTTGCCACATGTGTCAGAAAATATTCAGAGTTTTAACAAAGGGCTAAATCAGCTCCTCACATGATAAAAGGCTTGGGCTAAAAGCGAGGGATCCATTCCTGAGTTTTTTCACATGGGGTGGCTGGGACTTTCTGCTGGCCCCACTCCAAACCTGGAGGATTCTCTGATTCCTTGATATCTCTCTTTATGGGGATCCCTACTACAGAGTTGGATTTGTGGAACGGGTAATAGTCTTATGGAAAGCTCAGGAGGGGAAACAGTATGCATCCCCCAACCCCTTCTCCCACCCCAAACAGGCTGTGTACCCCAATCCCCATCTATCTCCCACTCTTCTCTATGTAAATTGCAACCTTACTGAAGGAGGAAAAGGGAAATAGTGCAGCAGAGGTGGTGGAACCATTTCTGTGTATGAGAAGCGTGAGGCTTCCCTCTGGACATAAATCAGTAGGGCACAACCTGGCACCACTGATTAAACTTTACCTCTCTGAACAGCACCATACATTAAAGTGTTTACATAAAATAAACTGGAAATGTCTTAATCTTTATTGTGTGGTTTGTATGTAGCTATATAATCTAGGGGCCAGACTCTAATTCCAATGATACCACTCTAAATCAGGAGTAACCGTTAATTTCAGTGGTGTTACTCCCAATTTACAGCAGTATAACTGGGATCAGAGTCTGGCCAATGACTCTGGTCTACAATTTTTGAGAAGTCGTCTGCTTCAGAGATAAAATGTGCTATTTATTATGTATTTTGATGTGCTGAATTCAAATATGACAATTAAAACAGCTGATTGGCTACTGTTTCTAAGATATTTAACTTTTTACATTTTATGTCTATGTATATTATGTCGATAGTAGAGTTTTAATCATAAATTGTAAACCTAGGTCTTTTAATGTGTTTATGGTTGCTTTACATGATAATATTTCACCTGTCCTGTTTATGTAACACTTTAAAAATCAGCAAAAGGGTTATATAAATAAAATTTATTATGAAACAAAAGGCAAAAAACTATTATGTACATAGTTTAGTCCTATTCAGTGTCTACTTGGTGCTTCTTGGCTTGTCTCTTGTATTCATTAAATGGAGCATCTCTTGTCACTGTCCAGCAATAGTCTGCAAGCTCTTCGCTCACTGCTCCACAGTTCGGTGGAAAAAAATCTAGATGAGAGTGCAAAAAATGTATCTTTAGTGACATGTTGCAACCAAGGCTTTTGTATGCCTTGAGGAGGTTTTCCACCAACAACCTGTAGTTGTCTGCCTTGTTGTTTCTGAGAAAATTTATTGCCACTAACTGGAAGGCTTTCCATGCCGTCTTTTCCTTGCCACGCAGTGCATGGTCAAATGCATCATCTCGAAGAAGTTCACGAATCTGAGGACCAACAAAGACACCTTCCTTTATCTTAGCTTCACTTAACCTTGGAAATTTTCCATGGAGGTACTTGAAAGCTGCTTGTGTTTTATCAATGGCGTTGAAAAAGTTCTTCATCAGACCCAGCTTGATGTGTAAGGGTGGTAACAAAATCTTCCTTGATTCAACAAGTGGTGGATGCTGAACACTTTTCCTCCCAGGCTCCAATGACTGTCGGAGTGGCCAATCTTTCTTGATGTAGTGGGAATCTCTTGCACGACTATCCCATTCACAGAGAAAACAGCAGTACTTTGTGTATCCAGTCTGCAGACCAAGCAAGAGAGCAACAGCCTTCAAATCGCCACAAAGCTGCCACTGATGCTGGTCATAGTTTATGCACCTCAAAAGTTGTTTCATGTTGTCATAGGTTTCCTTCATATGGACTGCATGACCAACTGGAATTGATGGCAAAACATTGCCATTATGCAGTAAAACAGCTTTAAGACTCATTTTCGATGAATCAATGAACAGTCTCCACTCATCTGGATCGTGAACGATGTTGAGGGCTGCCATCACAGGATCGATGTTGTTGCAGGCTACAAGATCACCTTCCATGAAGAAGAATGGGACAAGATCCTTTTGACGGTCACGGAACATGGAAACCCTAACATCACCTGCCAGGAGATTCCACTGCTGTAGTCTGGAGCCCAACAGCTCTGCCTTACTCTTGGGTAGTTCCAAATCCCTGACAAGGTCATTCAGTTCACCTTGTGTTATGAGGTGTGGTTCAGAGGAGGAGGATGGGAGAAAATGTGGGTCCTGTGACATTGATGGTTCAGGACCAGAAGTTTCATCCTCTTCCTCTTCCTCATCTGACTCAAGTGAGAATGATTCTGGTGCATCAGGAACCGTCTCCGTGGGGTACTGGGCGTATAGCTGATGGAATGTTTGGATAATGCACAGTCCACTTTTTCTTCTTTGACACACTTTTCCCAACTGGAGGCATCATGCAGAAGTAACAATTGCTAGTATGATCTGTTGGCTCTCTCCAAATCATTGGCACTGCAAAAGGCATAGATTTCCTTTTCCTATTCAACCACTGGCGAAGATTTGTTGCACAAGTGTTGCAGCATATGTGTGGGGCCCACCTCTTGTCCCGATCTCCAGTTTTGCAGCCAAAATAAAGGTGATAGGCTTTCTTAACCATAGTGGTTATACTGTGCTTTTGTGATGCAAAAGTCACTTCACCACAAACCTAGCAGAAGTTATCTGCACTGTTCACACAAGTACGAGGCATCTCTGCTCACTTTGGCTAAACAGAAATGTGTCCGTTTGCAAAATCAAACACTGACAAATAAGAGAGCACGACACTGTATGATTTCTAGAGCTGATATAGGGCAATTTGTTCAGCAGAGTGATGTAAGCTTAGTTATGATTGCATCATCCATGACTTCTAGGAATAACATGATGCAATTCATATCATGTATGATGCAATACCAGCTTCAGATTGCATCATTCATTGTTTTGCCTAAAAAGCAAGTACTGTCCAAACCCAGTCATAGATTTATTCATAGATCCAGTCAAAGATGTATTTTAGTCATTTCTGGTTTAAATTGAGATCCCTTCCCTTTATAACTCACTTATCCTACGCCATTCCCAAGTCAAGGGTCGTATATACTGACTCAATAGCATATCTTGAAAACTAGAGCCAATCAACAATTTTAAGCATCATTTTCATTCTCAGTGACCCAGAATTAGTAAAGTTTGACTACATTTATTTCAGAAGAATTTTTGCTGTAGAGCAGTGTGACATACAAGGAGAGTCCAGTGCAGGACAAAATAGCTTAAAGGGAAAAACAAATGAGCAATGATGAAGAATAAAATTTGTGAGTGAAAGATCAGTGAAGGAAAATTTCACATGGTTTAGATATGAATGTGAATATTCAAGATGGAAAAAGTATCTATTGGAATAAATTTTAATAAAGGAAAAGCCTTAATTTGCTAGTAGTTTAGGAACAGTAAATAAGCGGATAGTTTCTAACTGGTGGAAAAAACAAAATTTAAAGCCTTTTCTGTACCTTTTGGTCCTGCTTTCAAACCCATTGAGATCAACAGGAGTCTTTCTGTGGCCTTCAGTGGACTTTGGACCAGGCCAATAATTGTCCCGTTGGAATGAGGTAACCATTTACACTCAGGTTTATTATTTCTATTTTGCTGCATATAATGGTGTTACATACTGCAGGCTAGTGGGTTTTTTTTTTTATTGTTTGGAGTATTTAAAAAGTAGCAGATCCTGACTGCCATACCTGGAGTCTGCAGTTGGCCTACTTTTTGCGCTCAGATATTATCGGCTCAAGATAAACTGGGTTGAGTCTTTTTGTTTAAATTTGGATTTGTTTAAAAATGTGAAGTAATATTTTTCTCTGTTTGTTCAGTTCTAGGGTGCTGCAGCACATGCTGGCTTTTGTAGATGTAAAACAGAGGTCCTGATCATTGGCGGTCATTAAAGAGCACATGGCATTTTTTACATGAATAGAGGTGTTAGTGAAGGTGTCCTGGCCCAATTCCAGCTCTGGTAATTAGATTTTTTTTTTGTTGCCTACCAAAATTCCTTCAGCGGTTTCATTTGGCTACAGTTGTTGGGCCTGATTCAGTGTGGTCCTGTGGCCCCTTTGTGCCAGTCCCATGGAAAGGTCAGGAGGGGAAACAATTTGCACACCCCAGCCCCTTCTCTTACCCAAAACAGGCTGTGTACCCCAATCCCCAACTATCTCCCACCCTCCTCTGTGTAAATCCCAACCTTGTAGAAGGAGGAAAAGGGAAACTAAAACAGAGGTGAGGATTCCCTCTGAACATAGAACAGTGGGGCACAAAGGGACATAGGACAATTGTAACCATCTTTGGGAATAGCACTAGTGCAAGGGGCCCCTACAGCAGGTGCAATGTCTCTGCCATCTCCACAGCAACCCATAGCACTGGGCTGCATTCCAGGGTGGGGGAGGTGTTACAGTGGGGAAGGCAATATTCTTATGACCCACTGATTCTGCACTCCTGCAGTGGCCCATTGGGATGACTGCAATGGGGTGCTAGTTAGCCTGTGTCAGGGGTCAAATCCCGTTGTGTCCTGTATTGTTTAGTCTCGGTGGGGGTCTGCATTTCAGTGGTAGGCAAAGTGACTTTTGTTTGTGCGTGTTCATAAAGCACAGTAGGATTCTTCAGAATAAGATGTGCTGTATAAATATAAGTTATTATAGTAACTCTATCTGGGAGTAAAGAAGAAATTCACAAGCTGGGGCAGAGTTCTGTCCAAGAAGTAAAATTCAGAATATTCTATCCCTTGACAGGCCATGTCTGATGTCATAATGGAAAATAGGACAGTCTACTTAAAAACTTAAAGCTTTAGTGAGTAACTGGCACTGTTAAGGGTAAGGAAAACAGTTCAGATAATATAAGAGATTGATTCTTCACCCAAATTGTGAATAGTGTCCAAACTGAAATCTGATAGTAATCATGGTCTGTCCTTGTGCCCTCAGCCAGGCACAATATAGCCCTAATTAATGAGTGTAGGTGAGCAGGCTTGATTTTCCCCCAAGGATTTTATTGGCCCCTCAATGTTTGCATGTGAATGGGATTGCTGTCTCTGTAGCATGTTCCCCACTCCCCTTCTGTGGGGGTTCAGCAAGGTCTGAGCTCTGGAGGGGGGAAGATATGATCAGCCCAGCCGAACGCCGCCTCCCGAGCCCCCCAGCCGAGCACCGCGCCGCCCCCCCCAGCCGAGTGCCGCCAGAACCCCCCCCAGAGTGCCGCCCCCCACACCACCCCCCGCCGAGCGCCGGAGGCCGCCCCCCCGCGCCGAGCGCCGCCGGAACACTCCCCCCCCGGAGCGCCGTGCCGCCGGAGCCCGCCCCCGCCGAGCGCCGCCGGAACCCCCCTGCAGCGCCGCGCCTGCGCCACCCCCCCGCCGAGCGCCGCATGCCGGAGCCCGCCCCCCCGTGCCAAGCGCCGCTAGAACCCCCCCCCCCGCCGAGCCCCGCGCTGCCCCTCCCGCCGAACGCCGCGTAGCGCCGCTGGAGCCCGCCCCCCGCCGACTGCCGCGCCGCCGGAGCGCCCCACCTCCCCGCAGAATGCCACGCCGCGCTCCCCCCTGCCGCCCCTTACCAGGTGCCGCTCCAAGCATGTGCTTGGGTGCCTGGTGCCGGCCCTGGACATACAGGGTTACCGCACAAGTTATTGGAGCCCAGGGGTGTATTAAAATGCATTGGTTTGCCCTTTTGTGCTGTGCAGTGCCTGTGTAAGCAATGTTCAGAGGAGCAAGGGTTGGATGAACAGCTGGAAATATGGCTTCTGTAAAAGCTGTGTTTCACAGGGGCTAGTAGAGGGCCAGGCAGCAGATTGGAGTTCAGGAACCTCCTTGCAGATACTCCTGAGAATCATAGAATATTAGGGTTAGAAGGGACCTCAGGAGGCAGGACCAATCCCCAGGCAGATTTTTGCCCCAGATCCCTAAATGGCCCTCTCTAGGATTGACCTCACAACCCTAGGTTTAGCAGGCCACTGCTTAAACCACTGAGCTATCCCCCCTTTCCTCAGGTAGAGTCCAGGGACCTCTTAGGTTTAAACTGGCTCCTGATTTCTTCTGCCAGGATAGAGGCAAACCATGTCCCTCAACTCCGAGAAGAATGAGCAGGGAACCGCATGAGTTTAATGGGTAGGAATCTCTGTGACTGGAAGTTTCCTCTTCCCTATGTGGGTTATTCTATGGAGTGAATGAGGCCCCCAAATTAAAGTCTGTCCAGAAAACCAAGATTAACATCCTGTCAAGGAAAGTGATCCAAGGAGTTCAGGGCCTCTTCACACTTCAGCTAAAAGATAGTACCACTCACCCTACTCTGCTTACCCTGTGATAGTCAACAGAACTGCAGTGCAAAGTGGCAAGACGGGCAGAGTACGGAGGGCTATTTTAATTCATAAAACATATTTGCATACCCTGAATATGTCATGTCATTCAATGAATATCAGTGGGTCCCTCTTCAGATACAAGTCTGTGGCACAACAAGGGTTACAGACGCACATTAAAACCAGCTTCTGTTAGATATTGGCCAAACAAAATACTCTGACATGGGTTTTACTAAGCACATTTTGCCACCTGGCCAATGTTTTTCTGCCAAGCTATTCATTCAGGCCTTTGGTGTGAAAAAGATGTTTAATAGTCAATGGAGTACTATAGTGGGCAATAGTTTATAAATTTCCATGACTACTTCTACTCAGCCTAAATGAATGTTTATTGTGCATCTTTACCAACCCACCGCCCATCTCATTAACTTACAGTACCAGTGATTTGTCTACCTACTTCTATTTTTAATGGAAAATATTCACCATGTTTTTTGCCTCGAGCACATGAGAGGACTCAGTTGAAAAAAGGCAGTGTAGATCAGCCCACAACAGAAGCTATCCTTTGCTAGATACAGTAACTGTACCATTCTCTGCAGTAAGCTCAACCTGCAATACAAGACATATATTACAGAGCAAAAAACTATAAACTTTCCTTGTATAAAATAAAGCTGCCAATTTCCTACTCTTTTCTGCTCTAGGTTTATTAAGAGTGACACAGTCAGTATTATCAGTAAAACATGCCTCATATAAAAATATTTAAAAAATGTAACTTAATTATGAAATATTACTTTTATTTTCTTAATGGAATTCTATAGTACTTCAGGGAAATATTACATAGAAAGATTAAATAAATTCTGTTAACAAAAAACAGGCCCAATTTTAACTTCAGAGTATCTGCTGTTAGCTCTGCAATTCTAGGGTGACTCTATAGCCAAGAAAGTCATGAACTATAAAATAAGATTGTTTCCTCATTTACCCCCCGAATGAGAAAAGATATTCATTGCTATTGCCAAAGCTTAATAAAGTCAATCAGAACAGTCCGATTGACTTCAATTAGATGTGTCTCTTGGATAAAGACATTTCAGTAATATTAAATAACCAATGCACCAGATTCATTTTTGGTGTAATTCAATTGAAGCTAATAGAATAACACCAAGGATTAATTTGGCCCAATAATATTTGGGCCTGCTCCTGTTCCACTGGCTTTAATCAATGGGACAGATGACAGGAATGAGGACTGCAGAATCATTTTTTATAAAGCACCCAGTAATATGCAGCACCTTCGTGATTTTAAAATACAATAAATCAAATGACAATATAAAAACAGAGAAAAACACAAAGAAGGTGGCATCAACAAAAAGGAGGAGACAGTCCTACTGACAGACCAGTGATGTGAAAAAGGAGACATTTAATAGTCAACAGAGCACTATATTGGGTGATAGTTTATGATTTTCCCTGACTACTTATATGCTGCTCAAATTACTCTTGATTGAACAAATTAATTTTGAAAATTCATCCCATTCATTCATTTACTAATGATTTCCCCTGCCCTCATTTTTAATGGAAACCATCAGCCAGATCCTTGTTCTGGGGGGGATCTAGCCAAGTGAAAACTAAAAGGACATTACAGGTAAGTTACAGCTTTGAAAAACTTTCCATCATGGAGTTGAAGTCGACTTCTGCATTAAATATTCCAGGAAGCTCTACATAGTATTGAAGAGAACTGAACCACTACTATTTAACAAAAGCCAGTCAAGTTGGGCTTGGTTCATACCTACTGCTTCAGGAGATGTATGTAACTTACCTGCACCTGATGGGCTCACTGAAAACATCTCCCAGGGGAGGAAAAGCTTAAATCACAGTCAAGGCTCCACAAGAGTCTTAGATGAGGCTTCCTGGGAATATGTTGAATCAGTGCATCCTTAGCTGTCCAATGCTGCCCATCTTTAGGGCTGTGATAATATGTATTTCCTTCTCTCTGCTCCAGTTTTCATGGTATTAAATAGAAAGTACAGTGACAGATGTTGCAACCACATGCAGTATGATTCGGGGCCATTACTACATTTATAAATGTTTTTGGTGTAACTGTATTTTACCCCATGGGGTAGGGTTACCAAGGTCCTCCAGGAACTACTGTGTGTGTGTGTGTGGTGGAGATTAAGACAAGACTCTGAAACTGTAAACAGCCACAGAGAGTTATCACCCCCCTGGCGAGGCTTGCCTATACTGGTTCAGATCAGGTTTTCCAGAGACCAACAGACAAAGAAAGGGCTTTGGGTATAGGAAGTTTGAATATAAATTGATACAGGGCCTTCTTTCTAATCCCAAAAACAAACATGATTTTTTTGTCTGAGGGGCCCCAATGCTGTGGACAGGTTGGAAGGATTTTGGCCTACTAGAGCCCCGTAAGACTGATTGTGTGACTTCTGCTATGTTTAGTGTGTGTCTAAATCTGTTTATTGTTTTTATGTTTTCTTTCTAATGCCTTTACCTTAAGAATAAATGGGCTTGCTTAGGAAGGCTGTGTTGTAATGGCTGGTAATGCATTATTCATAGCACTCAAACAGATGGTGACCATTAGCCAGACTGGCTTGGAGGGGATATCAAAGCATAAACCAGGGAGCTGTGCAGCCTTAAAAACTCTGGTCATAAGGGAGTCGGGGACAGGTCCCTGCTCAGAGATAAGAGAGACGTGAAGGGGGCACTCCTGGAGTGGCCCACAGAGTGGGGGAATACAAGTGCAGTTTCCTTGAAACTGTGACAGATATAAAAACAAGAAAGTGCTCCAAAATCAACCATAGACAACTAACGCAATCCTTCAAAAAAAGTAGTATTCCAGAACATCCCTAGACTTACTAAACAAACTGTTTTGTGGTGCATAGAATGTGTGCTAAGGTCAAAAGCTTCCTGACCTTTTAACATTTCTATTCTTTAATATACTATTCCTAACAGGTAGCCATTACAGGAATTATTTTTTCCTTAATTATGCTGAACAGCAACATTAGAGACTGTGGTTGAAGAGTTATTTGCATTCTTTTGAAGAAGTCATGTAACACGACATTGTCTTCCTTAGGAACTCAACTTTATGGGTGTTTTATCATTCTAATAAAGAAGAATTCGGGGCCTAAGGGTCCTTACTGATTTCTATGATAGTCTTGTCATTGACTTCCAGTGGGAAAGCCTAAATACTCTTGAGACTCTGAACCCCAGTGACTTCAATGGGCTTTGGATGGGACCCCATGTAAGTAATTCTGGGCAAGGTCTTTTCTTTTCTTTTCTTTTGCCGAACTGACCATCCTCCAAACAGAAGGGAAAATGGGGCATCACTTTTTCTTTTCATGTCCCCAAAATATGCTTTCAAATACAGTATTTCTGGAAATAATATGTCACTGGGCAGTGTTGCTTAGATGGCCGTGTGAAATCTTACCCAGAAGAATCACCTTCTGCAGTCAGTTCAGCCAGGATTGGTTCTAAAAGACACAAATTCCCACTGGAATTGCCTGCCTGTTAGTAGGTGAATTATTTATTGTACAAGATAATAATGGACAGACACTTGCACTAGTGGCAGGTGTAACATTCTTGGCAGATCTCTTTAGTAATTATTTGCTTTTATAAATACCTGTTACTAAAAGCAGGCACAAAGACATTTATACAGAGCAACCCATTGTTTTTCCTAACAAGTGCATACACTGTATGTAAATTGGATTTTCAGACTTTCAAAATTTTTTGTTTTCCTTTATTATAAAACAAAGAGAGAAGGGCAGATCAAGCCATGTTGCTTTATAGATGCTAGTTTATTAAGCTATAATGTCAGAAGCTGTCGAAGGAGAATTAATGCTCACTTTTATGAGTTTCGTATGTCATATAGCTTAAAAACATTTGGTGTAAATATTCATCATATGGCTTAATTGGTTTGATATACTGTAGCAACATGAGTGTAGTCAGATGCTTGTTATGTAGGTCTTCGTGTTGTTTCAAAGTCTTTATTATTATGACAGCAAAGTCTTGTTCATTAAAGTTTCACAATCCATTTTCATTAGGATGAAACTGATTCTGTAAATGAACAGTTGCTCTGGAAAATCAAACCCTTGCAGCTATCACAGGGGAGGTACAAAGTCTGTATTAATTATCAGGAATATGGTGTCGATCGAAGATGTTAATTGCCCTGATGGTTAGTTATTTGGGGAATTGCCATGCATTTCATGCACGGATAATAAAAATGAATTTTTAAACAAAGAGATCTTAAAATAATATCTAATCTGTAGAGAATACCAACATCAAAGGCTTATCTCAAAGCTTTGAATTTTATCTTTGTGGTCCAAAATGTTAAAGATGAATTGAACAGTATTTCAGTTGGTTCAAGTTTGTGAGAGGAAAACAAAACAAGAGTTAATTAACTGTTATTACAAACCTTTTCAACTTTAATTTGACTTTCAAATATTAGCATTTATCTATGAACTATGCTTCTGGGTTTGACAAATTAGCTTTCACAGAACAAGTTTAATTAGGCTTCATTGTGCTTTTATGTCACTTTGCACAGCTCCAGACAATGAGTGGATTATCATATTAAAAGTCATATGTTTTAAGCATTCAACAAATTCTTTTAAAGGTTGACAAAGTTGCAAAGGTATTGCTAGTCAAGTGTGGGAAAGATGCATCCTGTTTAGGTTTATCCGATGTATTCTTTGCAGAGAACAACTGGCCCTGACATACAACCCTGCCTAGGTGCTGTCAGGTACCCACAGGCTATTCCAACCACCTAGCACCTCAAGAAAGTGTGGGATTGGTGTTTACTACCAAAGCCTAGTACTTGCAAAAGCCAGGAAACAGAGCTACAGGTGCGCACAAGCCAGGAAAGAGAGAGCTACAGGTGCGCACCACATGAACAGGTGGCATGTGACTGGGGGATCTGGGATAGTTCTCTATCTCGAATAAAATTATCTCACTATGAACTTTTATGTTTCTGTTATATTTAATTTCTTTACTAGCAGCATTAGGGATATTCAATATTTATATCTAAGATACCATAAAAGAGGATAAAATTTACATGAGATTGAGGCTGTACAACAGGCTGATTTGGTAGAGCAATCCCAAGTAAGAGTGGTGAGTGTTATAGGAAGTATATACACAGATTCTGAAGTTTTTATAAATGTTGATATAATTCATAATTCGATATCTAACATCAATATATTCATCATTAAGTATAGGGATGTCAGTACAGTACAGGCTGACCATGTACTTGCTTTCGGTAACTTATTTGAGGAGGGCAGCAAAATCGGGGTAGCAAGATTTGCACCTGAATGTTTGGCCTCCTCTGATTACACCTGTCCCAGGTTCTGTCTGCTCCCTGTAGCACACCAGATACTCCTCCCCCTCCAGTCAAATCTTTCTATGGGATGTAGGAGCTGGAACACAGCAGTATCATCAGAAGACATAGGGCTGAAAGGTGGTTTCATGGGAGACGTTCTTGAGAATAGGAAGGTGGAATGGAATATGGCTGGGGAGGGAGATGGAAAACACATAGGTGTGGAGGAAAGAGATTTGTGACTGGTGAAAGGGGGATATGGGACTTCCATGGAAAAAGTATGATTGGTAAAGCACAGGTAGTGCTAGAGAATGTTGTCCAGCTGACTCCTGCTTGGTGCAGAACTGGAGTGGGTGGGGAAAAAGACAGCTTTAAGCAACATTTATGCTCCCTAAAACCTAGAGCATCCAGAGACCAGTTTGGAGACTAGTGTAAATGCGATTATCCCTCAATGCTGCAGTAATTGATGGCTGTCTGCCTATGTTTTCAAGGGTTACTTGGGCACCAAGGGATTGACATGGTAATGAGATGCTCTGGACAGGTCGCCTTTATCCTGGACAAACTCCCAATATCCTTGAGGGAGCAGATCTGCTGGGTTTCTGGTTAGAAGCCAGGATGTGTCCTAATGTCTTCTGGGTGGGAGTATAACTGGGGGTTGTGGGGCAGCTGTGTAGGATAGGTTCAGAATGAGAGAGGGGTGAGTTTGGAGAGTTTGATAAGTAGATGTGGAAAGAAGAAAGATGGAGGGAGGTAGTAAAAGAGAAAAAATGAGGAAGATAAGGGAATGAAGGGGAAGGAGTGGGGTGGACAGAGTCTGAACTTTAAGGAACAAGGAAGCAATTATTATGTATTGAAAAATGAAGGAAAGCAGAGGTGGCAAACATAAAGCATAGGACACTCTGCTGTTCAAAAAGGACCCAGATTTTATAATGGAACATCATACGGTATAAAACCCGAAAAGGACATACAATGAGCATCTCAAACACTCATTAGTCTGCCATCCTGATTCCTGGCCTCAGGAATATAGGAATTCAGTACCTTTCAGTGTAGCTACTTTACCTGGTTTCCACTGACCAGTCTAGATTGAGTTTGTTCTATTAAACATGCCTTTCCCAGCGTTGATTTTTGGGTAGCTGAACCGTTAAATCTTGGAGAAACCAGCATCTGAAGCCCTATGTGGGCACTGTACAGGAGGATTGTAAAGGCTGTATCCCTCACCCTCTCTTCCAGCTGATATGTACTGTTAATGTGTAATATTTTCCTATTCACTTATTACTGAAAACGTGGCAAACTCTTGTATATGTTAAGTTATACAATAAAAGTAAAGAAAATATAGAGTAAGGGGGGAGTAAAAGGTAGAAATCAGAGGCAATTCAGAGCCCTATCTTGCTTTTTATTCACTCCACAAATTCTCATTCTCTTCCACAGGTGTTGTGTATGCTCAAGTAATGCAGGAGATGCTCATAGTAAATAATTTTTAAAAGCATTGTTAATAGAAACATATAAAACAACTGTGTGTATTAGAGGTGGTTGAAAAATAGAAAAAACAATTTGAAAAAATTGGAAATATTAAAGTTGTTTCTGTTTCATAAGATTCAAGATAGAAAAATTTTCGCAAACTTTTTTTTGGAAATAAAACCTTAGTTCCTCCCCTATTTTTCTTTTTGCCACTGAGTGCAATAAAGTGAATAATGTCCAAGGATTCCCCTCACCCTCCCATTTTTAATTTTCCACTCCGTAACTTTTCAACATTTCTTCAGTTTTGGGAAAGTGACAGACTGGCAAAGTTAGTGTTTCCATTCACTACTCTGTCACTTTTTCAAAGTTGAGGAAGTTTTGAAAAGTTAATGGAAAAAGAAAGTGATGTCTTCCCCCCCCCCCCACCTAGTTATTCATTCTATTACATTCAGTGGTGAAAAGAGGGAAGAAAGGGAAAATTAAAAAATCAAAATTTCAAAACATTTTCAGTTGCCAATAAAATCAAAATATGTTATTAAACAATATTTTCCCCATGGAAAAAAATCATGTTTGATGAATTCCTATGTTGTGATGGGAAAGCTCATATATGGAAGATCCCAGTATTTGGTCTACTCTCACATGCTCTGTCTCTGAGTTCCTTTGACAATTTTTTTACTCTGTGCTTAGATGCATTTATTTACTTCAGTGAGAGATTTTCTCAGTAAGGATTAATTAAAAATAAGTAAAAAAACCTCATGATTTGGTCTGTGTATACCAAATAAGGACCCAATCCTGCAGAGATTTACATGAGTTTAATTTTATGCACTATGAGTAGCTCCACTGAATTCAATTCTCAGCAGATGTAAACTGTTACAGTTCCATTGACCATTATTCCAGGTGAGGATCTGCCTCATTAGTGCGTAAAGTTAGGTATATGCATAAGTCTTTGCAGGATTGGAACCTAAATCTAAGCCCTCCACTGCCAAAGCCCCACATTTTTATATATTCTTTTTGCTGTTACATTTCACTCCAAAGATGTGGGAGTTTCATTTCAGTGATGGAACTGGTATGTAGCATAAGAGGTAATATATAAATGGTGTAGTGTCACCTGTGGGTTAGTAGGTAAATTCATATCTGGGGATATCCAATTTGTCTGTACAAATTTTGCTATAATAATATATGAAATTGTTTGAAGTGCTGTTCAGTTCTACTTTGAAAAGTGATTGTGAAAATGCCATTTTGAGGGCTCTATGTTTGTGTCTCAGGACAAGATTTTCCAAAGGCAGTTAGATGCCTAAAAATGGAGATTAGACACCTTTGAAAATCCCACTTGGTGCTTATCAGTTGTGTCTAACTCCTGTTGATTTCAATGGGACTCAGTTACTTAGGCCCTTAAACACCTTCTACATCAGGGGTAAGCAACCTATGGAACGCGTGCCAAAGGCAGCACGTGAGCTGATTTTCAGTGGCACTCACACTGCCTGGGTCCTGGCCACAGGTCCGGGGGGCTCTGCATTTTAATTTAATTTTAAATGAAGCTTCTTTAACATTTTAAAAACCTTGTTTACCTTACATACAACAATAGTTTAGTTATATATTATAGACTTATAGAAAGAGACCTTCTACAAATGTTAAAATGTATTACTGGCATGCAAAACCTTAAATTAGAGTGAATAAATGAAGACTTGCACAGCACTTCTGAAAGGTTGCCAACTCCTATTCTACATCTTTAGGTGCCTAATTTCCTTTGAAAAGCTGGCCCTTGGTGACTCCAGATCATTTTTTCTCAGTTTAAAAGTATAAAATTATATTTTTTAATAACTTCCAGCCAGGGCCGGCTCCAGGCACCAGCTTGGCAAGCAGGTGCTTGGGGCGGCCAGTCCAGAGGGGCAGCACATCCAGCTATTCAGCGGCAATTTGGCACAGGGTCCCTCACTCCCGCTTGGAGTGAAGACTTCCCGCTGAATTGTCGCCGCAAATCACGATCGCGGCTTTTGGGGAGGGGGGGGGCTGCTTGGGGCGGCAAAATCCCTGGAGCAGGCCCTGCTTTCAGCCCTTCCAAGAACACAGGGAACATCAAGCTGGGTTCCTTCCATCTTGCATATCACCCCATTAACAAATGGCTTGCAGGCCAAACTCTTGGGTCAGTTTCAGCACAAAATTAGGCTGCAGCATAAAGCAGACAGGTAACTGCTTCAAGATTTCATAAAGGATTCTCTTTTCATTGCCTGGAAGGTAGATCTTGCTTCTTCACTTAGCTATTTACATTCCCTGATACTCTCTTTTTTGATTCAGTGTGGTAAAAAAAGGGGGGAAATAAATTTTAGAGTTTCTACTTATAGAATTTAAATGCACAAAAAATGTGGGAGGAAATACAAAAATACAAGGCTGGTTCCAACCTGAAACCCTTCCATGCAACAACAAAAGCCAAAAAAGTCAACAGTGAAGGCAGCAACTGGGTGTTCAGCGCTTTTCAAAATTAGGTGGGTGCCCTGATAAGAATATAGAAGTTGAATTTTTGGCTCTTATATTCTGAATATCTTGGCCAAAGATAATTTGTCAACAAACAGCTGTAAATTCAATTAGATGAAAATGTCATTATTAAGGATGCCAAATTGCCCATTGGTGGATAACTCTTCCATGCGGGGTAGGTAAATTAGAGACTCAAGCTAATCCTTTTGTTCATGAGTCAGGGAGTAAGTATTTTCAGACTTCTTTTCTTGATTACAAAATGACCTTCGATAATTAGAAACCATAACCTGTCTTTTAGACTCAGCAGTATATAACGTCTGTAGTTACCTTCCAATCCAAAACATGCCTACAGGACCCCAGAAAACATGACTCAAGGCCAAAATCCCGAACAAGCCCTTTCCTCCTGGGAAGAATTATGGACTATTGCTGGAGGAAGAATGTAGGTCTCTTGCCTCTGAAGTAGTGGTGACTGTGAGTGTACTCATTCCATGGGGGAAAGAAATTTTCTACATTCTTTTCCAACAGCCCTTCCTGTCAGCCTCAAATTGCTGGGTAGATCCATGTCCAGTTATCCTCGGCCAGAAAGAAAATTAGTAGAACTGGCCAGAGATCAAAAATTCTACTCTGTGAAGACTTCTGAGGTTTCAAAATGAGATTTTGTTCTGATGCAGAGAAACTCAGTGAATCGAAAAAGTACATTTCAGGTCAAATGAATTATTTTTGCACAGTGGAACAGCTTCAACAGGAGAGTATGAAAGCAACCTATATCTGAATATGCCATAGCCCAGTTATTCAGGGTACTTTCTTGCAATGTGGGAGACCCATGTTCCAATCCCTTCTCCACATCTGCCAGAGCGGGGAATGGAACCCTAGTTCAATCTCTAAATAATTGCAGCTGGGCTAAGAGAAACTCCTGCTGTTTTTTGAATGGCCCCTGGGTCCTGAAAAAACTCTGTGGCCAAAACTCTTTGGCAAATTCATGTCAATTACCAAATAATTTCAGCGCCTGAAAAATACATTTAATTTTTTTTTACTATTGCTGAAAAAGAAATTGTCCACTTCTACACTGAGCACCAGTAAGCTATCGTTACCAGCCATGTGGTTTGCAGGTAGAGTAAAGTGAAATCTCTAAATCATTGCAGCCCATCTATTCAAGCAGAGGTAGCATAATGTGCTTTCATGGTAATGTAAAATGCATTAGAAATGAATTGCATAATGCTTACCTCTCAAATTACAGAAAAGACAATGATAACCATATGTGCAAATGCAAATTATGTACAAAAATATCACAAATGAATCCCTGAGCTGTAACACTTGTTGTTCGTTTCTATAAATATTAACATATCAGGATTTATTTTGACATACCACTAAGATAAGTGCTAGAACTGACAATAATAATGTATAATTTATGTCCTTCATATTACCTTAACATCACTGCACTTAGATTATTACATAAATTAATTTAATGTTTCTGACATTCAGCAGATTATTTAAGTATTTGTTCTATTGTGTTCTGATGGTTTCTGTTTCTGTTTTCTGAATTTCAGAATATTATTATACTCTAATGTTTATTTTATGTTTTTTACAATTCATAAATTCACTTTAAAGTTCTGAAAGTCTTTACTTAACATTCAGATAAAAAACCCTTCTATCACCATTGTGTATGTGTTGAGTTTGGCGTGGGGGGAGGAAGGAGAGGAGGGTTAAAGCTTTTGTGTATTAAACAACCTTAAGATGGTGATGCAAATTGACAAAAACTAAGAAGTACAAAACCAAGGATAAGGCCAAGTTACCTACCATTTTTAGGATATTTTTGGGAGAAGAATGGGGGGCGGAGGAAGGGAGGGACACACATACAAAGATTCTCTAAAAGCATGTCAGCCTTAACTTTGAATCTCTTGGATTTTGTCAGTTTGGGACACACTTGGCATTATTTTGATCACATGGTAAACTGGACATAATTAAACATGCCAAGTGTGAAGTTATTAAGAAGTGCTGGCAATGCTTGTATTTTGCTTTATACGTAACACATTTCAATACACCACCTAGTGGGCATGTAGGGTTCCATCTTGTATTGAGACATTCTGTGTATGTCTACACAGCAAAGCAAAGAAAAACCTGTGGTTGGCCTGAGACAGCCAACTTGGGCTCATGGGACTTGGGATATGGGGCTGGTTCGTTGCTGTGTAGAGTTCCGGGCTTGGGATGCTCATCTGCACATCCTGTTCCGATCATCCGTTTTATACTGATGGGAAAGTATTTTCCCCCCCAAGCCACATAGTGATTCATCTTGCACAAAAGAGTTGATGCTACCATCAAAATAATCTTTTTCTATGCTTGGGAGTGACCACATAGAAGGGGCTCTTTATCTGTTTGTGATGATGCATATTAATGATCTAGCAAGTCATAAAATAAAATAAATAAGTAAAGATTTGATGTCCAAAAGAGAATTTCAATAGCTGAAATCTACGAATGATGTTCACTTTCATTTTCTCTTCTCTCATTTCCTGAAAAAAATAGATTTGAAGCTTAGGACTCATATTTTCCCAAATGAGAGAAATTACTTCCCTAAGCATCCATTTATATATGGAATTCAGCCTCTGTGGCATGGTGTGGTTTTGTGGATTTCTAGGTATTTAAAGGGAACTAAACTGAAAAGAGCTATGGAGATGGACAGAGTTTAGGTTTCTCCGGGAGAGATGAGACACTGAATCTTGTTTTATCCATTATATTGTTGATGTGATAGTTAAACAAGTCTTTCTTTAAGAATACTACAAGTGAGTAAATTAACTCTAAATTAAGTTCTGGGATTGCATGGGTGAGATAGACGGAGACCATAAATCAGTGAACCAAAATTGGTGCATCAGAAATTATACCTAATTGGTGAACGTAATAATGGGCAATGAGGGGATGGGCAATTCCAACCATCACTCCCTTTTGGGATCCTTAAACAAAAGAGACTTTGGGGGATGCGGGTGCAGGAAGGTGGCTACTGAAATGCTGGCTAATCAAAGATGAGAAGGGGAAGGAGTAAGCTTCACTGTCATGGCTGCCAGTCCCACTATCTGCTAGACCCAGGACCAGTGGTGGCCAACCTGTGGCCCATCAGGGTAATCCACTGGAGGGCTGCCAGACCGTTTGTTTACATTTGCACGGCCACCCGCAGCTCCCAGTGGCCGCGGTTCGCCATTCCCGGCCAATGGGAGCTGTGAAAGGCGCAGGCCTGACCGTCGCTTTCCACAGTTCCCATTGGCCGGGAACAGCGAACCGTGGCCACTGGGAGCTGCGGGCTTCCATTCAATTGTAAACAAATGGTCTGGTGGCCCGCCAGCGGATTACCCTGATGGGCCATGTGTGGGCTGCAGGTTGCCCACCGCTGCCCTGGACCTTCATCCGAATCCTGAAAGATGTCCTGATCAGACCAGGCGAAAGGGAGAGGAGACAGATGACATCATCATCTCCACCAGTTTTGGCTAAATCCCAAACACTACCTGGGATTTCAGACTTTGTCACCCTCCTACCTCATCCCCCAGTGTGTCCTTTTCCTTCCCCATATTATTTCTTCTCTTTCCTATCACTCTTCCTTTTCCTTCTGTCTGCTAAGAGTCTGTATTAGCCAACCAAGACTGTGTATTTTGCAACACTGCTTGTAAGCCTGTGACCAGAAACGGCAGCCAAAACCAGTGCCCTAAACAGCCTGATGCTTGTACAAGTTTGCCAGGTCTTGGAGTAGCCAATAAGACCCTGTGTTTTTTCAGTTAGTCTGCAAGTGAGAATCAACAACAAACTGCATTTTCTTTCATTGCTTTGTTCCTTTCCCCCCCCCCTTTTGTGTGCATTTGTCTTGTTTTGTTTTCTAGGAAATGGGATCAAACTTAAAAAAAAAAAAAACCCAACCAACTCCAACCCATCTCAGCTAACTTCTTCTCTTCTTCCCAAAAGGACAGTTATTACCATCTTTAATACCATCGAAAGTATCAAATATGGGGGGGGAGGTTCCTTCCAAAAAATCTCCCACTAAAAGGAAAAGAAACAAGGGATATGGTAAATATGAAAGTCTTACTTACACATTTCAAATGCTTTAACCTCCCTCCTTCTATTCTATATCTTAATAAAAGGTTTAAAAGATTTTTAATGGCCGTGGTGTTTGCCATGGTACTAAGGCTGAGGTCTCTCTATATTAAACCCTGAACCTTGTTTAATACTGTTTAGTGTTGAACAGTATTGAGGTTATATTAGCACCATTGACTCTTTGGACCCTTTATTCCATCTAAATTAATATCACACAGCTGGCATGAGAACTGAATTCCTTTGTTTTTTTTAAAGTCTTTTGGAGTGTCAACATTATTGACTATGTTGGCTGAGATCCTCTGTGCATAAATGCCAGTCCTGTATAAACTGTCCCATGAATAGAATCAAAAGAAATTGAAAGGATCACCAGGGATGATATTGCTCATTTTTACTATAGAAATATTGTTATGTTTTAATGGTGACAGTTGCCTGTGTTTGAAACTTGTTCAATAAATTTGTGTGCATCTCATACCATCTCTTTGCATAGACTTAGTTTTAAGAAAGCACGGAAGATATTAGTTATTGGGTGAGGTTTGTGAATGATTGGTAAGTTGGTATAGTAGCACCCGTACATTTAGGGTTGGTCCACACTAACCCCCCACTTCGACCTAAGATACGCAACTTCAGCTACGTTATTCCTCTCTCCGAGCAGGAGTTCCAGCGTCGACGGCGAGCACTTCCGGGATCGATTTATCGCGTCTAGACAAGATGCGATAAATCAATCCCAGAAGATCGATTGCTTACCGCCGGACCCGGAGATAAGTATAGACGTAGTGTGAGAGCTATCGTCCAAACAGATATAGAACTGGATATAGAACCTCTTTGGAGTTATCCACCCTGCCACTCCCGCATGGCATGTCAAACAACATAGAATGAATGGACAGGCCTGGAGTCCTATGTTGTTTATGTGGAATTTGTTCCTAAGGAAGCAGGGTGGGCTTTTTTCATAACAGATACTGGGACCTGTAGTTGCATAGTATGTAAAAAGCAACAGAGGGTCCTGTGGCACCTTTAAGACTAACAGAAGTATTGGGAGCATAAGCTTTTGTGGGTAAGAACCTCACTTCTTCAGATGCAAGTCTGAAGTGAGGTTCTTACCCACAAAAGCTTATGGTCCCAATACTTCTGCTAGTCTTAAAGGTGCCACAGGACCCTCTGTTGCTTTTTACAGATTCAGATTAACACGACTACCCCTCTGATACTTGCATAGTATGGTAATTACTACATAGAACTTATTTCACCCTAAATCACAGATCAGGGTGATAATTCTCTTTAAGATCCCATGTGAATATACACCTTTTTGAAAGGAGGCACTATGTAATGGTATTGTGCCTACTGATATATGCAGTGTAATATTATGTTGGTCACATATGAAGCTAAATAGATCTATTTTAGTATTCAATATTTTAACAGAGTCTCAGAAAAATGCCTGGATTGGATGCTTGATATAGTGTTTTTAATCTTAATTTTCTATATAGAATTATTTCTAAATATTCCATTTTGATTTGAATCTGTCTGGAGAAGCAATAATGGGAAACATGATATTCCTAGACTGTTGTTTGTTTGATATAAATGAATCCCTGGCCCTTTAATTGGCCTTTCTTCTTCATTGGCAGGAATAATATCCCTTTTTTTTCCTGAATGAGAGGGAAGTGGAATTATTTTAAAAAATCAAAGCTCTACTCGGCAGAAACTGAAGCAGAACAGCGTCATTTGAGTTTTACTGATGAAGTGGCACAAGGGATGCAATTGTATTCTGTGGTATCTAAACACAAAAGCAGCATTCTGGAAGTAAAGCAGAATAGCTTCTTATGCAGTAGGAGCAGCTCTCTTTGATCTCTGTTGCAGCAGCACAAACTGCCTCCCACAGAGAAAGGACAGAAGAGAAAAGGAGACACCCCCAGTTTAAAAGAGGCAATGTGGGATAGGAGAAGAAATGATAAAGTAGAAAGACATGGAAACGGAAAAGCTGGGGATAGATGGTGCCAGATAGGAGCAGCTTCATGATATGCCACTTCTGTTACATTGCTGAAAGTGCTTCAGGGTGAGGCCGTGTGTCTACAGTAGGAAATGGAATGAATGTGACAACAGTTATTAACTCTAGTGGCATCTGAACATTATTCAGGTGTAAGTGTACACAAGGGCAGCAGTGCACCACTTCATCTAACTGTTAACTGTAATCTGAGCAAGAAGCAAAAGAGGGTGGTAAGGGAATATAATGGAAGCATGATATGCAGAACTGCTAGCGAAAGAGATTCAGCTTTATGTCCTGGACCCAATCACTTAACCTGTCTAACCCTGACCCAGGTCAATATCCTTTTTACCTGACATGGATCAGTATCCGCTGTCTCTAATGCTTACTCTTACAGGAAACTGCATGGCAGGGAGAAGATGCAGAAGTGCTGGAAGCAGCTGTGGTGGGAGAAGTGACAAGGCAGAAGGTAGGGAGCAGGAATGAGGGAAAAGGCAGCCATGAGGGGAGAAAAGGAGGGAAGACGCATCTGTGGTAAATTTAGGCTTTCTTGGGGAGAAGCTACAGTATGAGGTACATATACAGACACTTGTTGTGAACTAACTTTATTACCGGCAAACACAGGAAAAACACAACATTCTGTAATTCATTATATATATATAGAAACACCATTAGGAGGTACTCTATAGCTAATTTCAATATACTGCAGCAACCTTTGGAGGGGCCTATTGGGATTTATCTGGGAAAACTGTCCCTGGCAAAAATTTTGGCAATCATGAACTGAGACAGGTTTGGGCTGGGCCAGGTCTATACTTGGAAGGTCTTGACGGTACACCTCTGCCCCTATATAACATGACCCAATATAACATGAATTCGGACATAACGTGGTAAAGCAGCGCTCTGGGGGGGCGGGGCTGCGCACTCCGGCGGATCAAAGCAAGTTCGATATAACGCGGTTTCGCCTATAATGCAGTAAGATTTTTTGGCTCCCGAGGACAGCGTTATATTGGGGTAGAGGTGTATATGGTATTTGATGTGTGGATGCACTCTTCCTGATATAGTTTACTTGATGAATTCCTTTTTCATGCTGTAGGATTATACCTACGAAATCAGCATGCAGAAAGAATGCCAAAAATTAAAATTCCAACTTCTTCTCAAA
The DNA here is from genome assembly GCF_011386835.1 of Chrysemys picta bellii. NCBI lineage: Eukaryota > Metazoa > Chordata > Testudines > Emydidae > Chrysemys > Chrysemys picta. The sequence continues at coordinate 44,162,261 of NC_088794.1, read as the reverse complement.
GACACTATTTCAATATCAATATCTCTTCAACTTTGCCATACTACTGTGCATGAAACTGCAACAGATGGCAAGACAGTTACTGCCAGTTTGACATGCTGTAGTTTGAGTATTGTATATCTGTATTGCTACACTGAAATAACTGTGACATGTAAATACTGCAGTAGTCCTGAGTGTATTTAAAGGAACTTCTGCACAATCACAAGCTTCTGGTAGGTTTGGGGGTTTTGTTTTAATTAAGCAGTTAGTACAGCTTCTCCCTAGGGACTTTTCTTCACTTCAACAGTGAGCTCGAGTTGGTATGCTCAAGTTACTGCAATCAAGCTAGCCTAGCCTTTGCGGATCGCTGATAAGAGCAAACTGATCCAGTGAAGCAACAGAAGCCTAACCTAGCTCCAGTGAGAGCAGTCACACTTCTAAACAACATAGGAGTTATATAGACTGATTTGATTAGCAGAGTGATTGGATTAGCTGCTGCTGCTGAGTTGTAACTGGAGCTGTTGCATTCCCATTGCATTACAATATGGAGCATCAGCATCATTCAAACTTCAACCCTCTCCCCACCCCTCCACCCTACCCCTGGATAGATCAGTTAGCTGGAGTTTAAAGCACTACTTAACTCAGGCTAAAGATTTTTGTGTGAGGATGGGAGTCAAATTAGGGGTAACACTCAAATTATAACTTGAGCTAATTGTGCTGTGAAGACATACCCTTTGCCTGGCTCCACTGAATAACTATAGGTCTGCTGACACTCCATGGAAGGTGATAGTGCTCTTGTTGCAGGGAATTTTAATGTAGATGCATAAAAATCAGCTTTATGATTCACTGCCAAATCTGGAATCTGATTTGTTATTTGCATTTTATTGTCATATGCTACGAAAGTTCCCCAGACCAATAAAGTGAAAAGATTGAAGAGACAAATGCTGCTGTGGGAGGGAAATAATTTTATAGTCCTTATTCAGAAATACTCTGTTTCGTGCCCTGACTAGATTCCCAATCACACAACTATTGGTAGTAGTTTACGTAGCCCCATAAGTAGCCCTGTAAATGGACAGAAACATTACATGATGACATAGTACCTACCTGAGGTCAGGGAGCAATTTCCTATATGGGTTGGTTACTCCAGAATTGGCCACCAAAGCACTTCTCCAAGTTTTTTTACCTCTTTTGGAGAGAGATTATGCTTAAAGTGATGCTCTCCAATGATAGACCTGGTATAAAAATCTAGCCAGAGAAGAACAGATAGTGAGGGACATTAGCATGTTTGATTGAGATCCTATCTATCATGTGGTCTTAGACCATCTCTTATAAAAGACTTTTTAAAAAAAAAATTACAGGCTATGTAATTTTCTATAAAAAAAAAAATCAGAAAAATAAATCTGTTCAGAAATGGGTTGAAGTTCTGAAATTTTCCTGAAACGTCTGGATCATTTTTCAGGATTCTATTTTGTGAGGGCACGTATAATCTGGTGCTTCTCAAAGTATTCCCATCAACAGATGGTAATGTGATGAGGATCTTTGAATTTACTTCTCTCCATGTTGATAAAATAATCTTGCCATATACTCCCAACCTCTGATTACAGTAAATAAATTAGGACACGTATTTTCTCTTCTCATTCTAGTGACGCATCCCACATGTACATTGTGATTCCTGTCAGTAAGAAGTTTGTTCGAACAATTATATCTTCCTGTACCATTTTGTTTCAGTGAGTAGGAGATGTGCCAAAAAAAGTTGGGTCTCTTGCATTCTGATAACAGCACATACTGTTCCATGGTATGAAGAGTGGTGTTTTTTTTCCCCCCCTGCTTGTGGAAAGTCCAATGAACCTGCCTTTAAGTTTAAAACAAATATTGATTTGGCAGCCTGTTTTCAGATAACATTGAGAGTCCTAGTGTTCTAAGCTTATGGGAGAAGGCCAAGACTAATAACTGACTTTCTATTGGTTTTTGTGCATGGCGGTACTGGTGGTGTACCCCTTTGAACTGGCATCAATAAAAGTGATCCCATTCATTTTCTTCTGCTGCAGATTCACTAATTTAACTTGTTTTTTTTCATGTTGCAGCTGCCACCACCAGTAAAGCAACTTTAATGATGATGATGCTAGGAATACATCAAACACTTTGTTATGCTTTCTTTCTGTCCCTCTATTTCTTATCTGAGAGGGTGTGGCAGTTGCCAGGAGAACTTCCTGGATCTCTGATCAGACCAAACCGATCCTGTGAATCAATAAAAGCTAAGGTCGTTTTGAGCTAGATTGTGGCATTAAGGCTACATCTAAGCTTGGAGCTAGGGGCATGATTTCCAGCTACCACATCAGTGTAGCCATGACAGCATTGGCAGCAGCAAGCTGTGGCATAGGCTAGCTCCCCCAAATACAAGCCAGTCTGGACCCCATGGATAATGTGGCTTTGTTACTATTTTTAGCATTCTAGCTTGATGAGAGCTAGTGTATGTCTAGGTGATCTGGGAATCACACCCCTAGCTCCAAGTGTAGATGTAGCATTAGCTGCAGCTCTGAATAAGATGCAGTGTACTGCTGCAGGGGAGAACTTAGGCAAAGATTGTTTTTTTCCCATGTGTTTCCCCTCTCTGAAGCTGGTCAGCTCTTTAGGGTACGAAGGAGAATTGGGGCAGAATGGCTGCCCCTACTTTCTCCGTAACCAGTCTGAGGAGACATGCTTTTGGAGATGCATGGAGATAGTGGTTTTGAGTCCCTGACTGTTCCTGACCCTGGGGCAGTGTGCACAAAGGAGCAATTATGGCTCTTTTGGTCTCCCCCGTATACCATGTGCTTGGCATGTGATCAATTTGGCTGTTTATAGTCAACAGCAATGTAATTCTTTTAGCTCAAGATATGCACTTGGGACACAATATATCTGAACAGGGCCCTCTGCCAAAATCTGCAGCTCCGGCACCAGCTGGTTAGTGCAAATAAAGCTCAGTTGCTACATGCTTGTGGACAGATAACACAAGTGGCACATGAACTTCCAATGTGGGTTGATTCTGAAATTGGAGTGATTGTTGTTGGATATGTGTTTTTTGCCTTGTTTGCACAGCTCTTTTTAAACTCTCTGTGTAGGACAGTGGTATGAAACCCATATAGCCTGAAGGCCAAATATGTTATTTCAAAAAGCTCAAGGGGCTGCAATTAATAATTTGGGAAGATTCTCAATTCTGTTCTGCTTCCTTTACTTTGCCTGGGCAGTACAAAGGGAGCAGAAACCACCCATGGTTCCCCTTCTGGGATTCCCCCTTAGTGTGTGAAAGTCCCCAGTGGACATAAAGTCTCTATAGCCAGCTCTTATGCTTCCCTCTGCAGTCCCTGGGAGAGATCATGTCTTGGGGTGAAGTGGGGCATGTTAGAGAGAGAATGGGCAAGTGGTGGGATAACACTACATTCCTGCTTATCTGCAGCTGACATATGGCCCTTTGGGGACCAAAGCCAGCTGGCACAAGTTAGCACAGCCCCAAAGCTACTCTAACCTGGGCTAGAGCAGAGACTCAGGGAGAAGTGACTGGCTGGTTCTCAGCTTCTCCTCTTTTCCCTTCTTCTAGGCCGCCCTGGTAGCTGTGTGGGGTGAGGGGAGCCATTCTGTGCCAGGCACTCCAAAAGCTTGGGCAAAACTAATCAAGCTGATTTCCTGCTCTCTCTGAGGCTCCAATAGCCTGATGAGGAAGCAAGCAATGGAGCAGCTAGATCTGCTCTCTTTTTCCTCCTCTGCAATGTAGCAGGCTGCCGGTGGAGTGCTGCTAAGTAGCTGCCTCAGGGAAGGGACAGCAGCTGCTTACAGTGCTGTGGCTCACATCAGAGTTGCTCCAGGGGAAGTAGTGAGAGGCGGTTGAGAAGGCAGTTTTCCCCTACCCTCAGTGACAGGCTGATTCAAAGACTTCAGTTAAAAAATCACAGGGCATGGATCAGGAAGCACATTTTCAATTCAAAATCAGTTACATGTTTTCTTCTTTACATGGTCACCCTTGAGGGCTCCAGTTTAGATTTTCCAGGTCCACAAAAAGTGGTGGTGGTGCATGGGTTGGACACTATTGGAGCGCCATAAAAGGGAGACTTTTGAGGCTTTTAAAAGCCACAAGTTGGACATCACTGTGTAAGGTTCTTAGATGGCTCTGGAGTGGGGAAGATGGCTCCTCCCCATATCAGTCAAGAAGGGGTTAAAGAACTGCTATGGTCCCAATTAGCCCCAACCAATGGCACCTGTGCAACTGTCAGGCCTGGGGATGGGCCCTTAAAAGGAAAGAACTCAATGCAGTTGGGACCAGCACTGGGAAGCAAGCAGAGCCAGGGCTTCCAGACTGAGGTTCTGTGTTACTGACATATGGCTTGAGAATGCCACCTGCCAGCCTGAGCCCTCTGAGGAAGAAAATAGACCAGTCTTTTTTTTTTTTTTTTTTTTCTGTTGGAAACTCCCAGGACTAAGCTTGGCCTTTAGGTATACAGGAGAGTGGGGCAAAGTCAGTCTGTGGGGCTGGAAAGTCTGCTTCCCACTCCTTTGCACAAGGAACAGGGCCTGACCTCTTGAGGGCTCTGGAAGTATTTTTCCTTTTGTTTAGACCACTTCATACCCACTTCAGGAAGGGGTGGACTTACTGAGAAGTACAGCCAAGGATGTATCCCATACTGTAGGACCACCACAGGATTGCTGCCGTCCAGAGATCGATGCATGAAGTAAGCGAGGTACCTGTTCTCCCCCCTCACACACCCCAAAAAGGCATGACCTCAAGACATAACCTTTGACAGGCCCCTAGCCTCTCAGTGTCTGAGCAGGGTAAGAACAAAAACACTATCCTCTATCTCTTTCCCTCCCAGCAAGAGGCCTGGGTTTTTTGTTTGCAGCCAGCCCTCACAGAGCCTGGGAGCATTTGTTGCTCATGCAGCCTCTCCTAACACAAGGGTGCTTCTTCCTAAAGCACAAGTGTAGGATGGGGTGTGGAGTGCAGATCAGATGGATACTCGCATGTTCTCTGTCATTCATGTGTATGAGGAAGAATGATGATGTGGTTCTGTGGGAGCAGCACCTCTATACCATGGGATAACGATGGGAATGAGAGATTCAAGGAAGGGAGGACATAGTTGTATGGAATAATGTTGGAGAGGAAGATGGAATAATGGGGGAAAAGGCTAGAGCGAGGGAGTTGTCTGAGAACAAAGAAGGAGACAGAACAAATAGCAAGATGGAAGTGAGCATGGAGTATGTAGAAGATGATGAAAGGGAAAGGAGAAATAAGTGGGGGAATGAGACACTCTTAGGGAAGGAGTGAGAAAAGAAGAAAGCATTGACTCAGCCATTAATGGCCTCTCAATTGCCATAGGAAGACTAATGTGTTGACTATAAGTGAGAGGGGAGTAAAATCTGTTCTTGAATGCGACCTGTACATTTACATATTTTGTTAAGTTAGAGAGAGTTGCAAGATTGACTCTTCTTCCCTGGTTCTACTTTAGCTTATCTTCTATCTACTACAACCCAAACTCAACTCAGTTAATTCAAACCCTAGCTAGCATGGAATAGAGCCTTTTACAAAGTAGGCTTTTATGGTATACAGAGCTAGCTTACCAAAAAAAAAAGTTAGTTAGTTCTTAAATGGGGGTGTGGGGACTTGTATTGATCCACAGGGAAGCTTAGAGCCTCTTTTAATGAAAGTTTTGTATCAGACTCGCAGAGAGAGACAGAGGGAGGCCTTGGAGCGATTGCATAATTTTAAATATTAAGGGTGTAAATTGGATGAAGCCTCAAACCATGCACCAGGCTTAGTTGTTCTCATTTACAAAATGTACCTCATTGTACATGGGATTAAAAAGAACCTTTTCATTTCTAACTTTTAAAATTCAGTTCACTTCCTGGTGCATCTTTGATTTATATTGCAATGCCCTTCAAAAGCTTGTTGGATCATAAATAGGGAACAAAACAGAAAGATGAGAAATTGGCATTTGAGTGCTTGGATGCTTAACTGAAGTTGTGTCCCTTTAAAGGCCTCCCTGACTCCCTACAGCCACAATCTTTCAGTGATTCCCCTGCCTTGGGATTAAAGATTCAGACCTACCCTGCCAATTTTGAAGACCATGTTCCTCAGAATGGAGGATGAGGTGGGAGTGGGGCAAAAATTAGGCTTTAAAATAAAAAATTGATTCAAACTTTAACAGGGGAGAGTCTACAGCTACCTCACAGTGAGAGCTGCCACAATGTGGCATCTTGGAACAAACCAGTGCTCTATGTAGTCTAGTATATTTTCTTTGACAGTTGCTGGAGACACATCAATCTCAGAGGAAGGTGCCTTAATTGCGCAACATTGTACCATGCGAGGTAATGTTGTCCTAAGTCCTTCTGAAGATCTTCCTGGCCATGAAATGTGAGAATTTGTTGCCCTTAACATTTTTATCCTACTGTAGTTTACATGTTCTTATTAATGCAGAAATCTAATCTCTCTCTTTTTAACTTCTGCTTTGTTGGACTGTCCAGAAACCTATGCCATATCAGGGCATATATACATAAATATTCATATTAAACCATGACACATTTTAGGGGGAAAAAACAATGTAACTTGGAAACAACTTTGCTGTTACAGTTGTTAAGCGTAAACTATACCCACTTTACAAAAGTTGTTGGTTTTATTCTCATCACTGTAGAAAAATTAAAAATAAAGATACCATCTTAGACCCCCATCCTGCAAACACTTATTCATGTGAGTAAATATACACACATAAATAATCCCATTAAACTCAGTGGCACTGCTCATGTGTGAAAAGTTTCTCATGTTTGAAGGATCAGGGCTTACCATGATGCTTATGTTCACATGTTAAACAGTAATATGGTACTAGTACAGTGCAGCATTTCACCCTACATGTTACATAAAATTAAAAATCATATTTAAAACCTAGAGGTTTCAATGGATCTGTTTATATCCAAAAATATGACTACTACTCATAAATCCAACAGAGATAATAAATTCTGTGGCACTGAGGGTAAAGTTCAGTTAATGTCCAGAAAGCAGAATTCACTCCCCAGCCTGGGGCTTGGGTCCCAGCCACTGACCCTGCTCCCTGGCTGCTAATCTTGTGCCCAGGGCCCTGTGTCCCGGCCGCTGGCCCTGTGCCTGGTGCCCCACTCTCAGTCCCACGCCCAGGGCTCTGCTCTTGGGGCACTGGCCCCGCATCTGGCCCCTTGCTCCTGGGGCTCTGCTCTGCTACTGGCTCCATGCCCACCCCCAGCCTCATCACCCCCACTATTAAAAGGGTTCCATTGCCACTGACCACTCATCTTTCTCCTTTCTTTCTCATGAGCAGTTTTTATTTTGCATTGACTCATAATGTAGCATTAGGCAATAAATACCTGTACCACTTTACATGTGAAACATCCACACATCTCTGCTGACACTGGGATGTGAGAAACCCTGGCACAAGCTTTGTTGTAGCTTCATTACAGTTAAACCTGCCTACTCTGTAATGCATCAGTAAAGGTTTCATATAGACCCACATATGCAAAGCATGCTGATTTCTAATAACTGAGCAGAGTTTGCACACAAATCAATTGATTCGCAAACCCATCTGTTCAGATCAGCATGCTGTGTGCCGTAAATCAGGGTTGCTCATGTAAAATGAAACGTAATGTTATCATATGCTGGAAGTTTGCTCTCTTCGGCAATTCATATCTAATGCCAATTCCCTAATCAACTAGACTTTCCCCATACTTTCAGAAGCCTGCAGGCAAAATGGAGGTGAACACCATGGGCATTATGGACTTGATTATATGGTGTATTCATTTCCATATCCTGAATGTCTGACCATAGCCTCTGGGCATCAGTATCATAGAAGCTGATCTACTAACTCATGAATTTGTTACTCATATCTACAGCCATAATTTTTATGACCTGTAATACTTCTTTTGTTAAAATTGCTTTAACAACTACTCTTAGTAATTCACTCCCTTTTAATAGTACATATTGCTTTGTCTAGTAGGAGCTACAGGAACCTGTTAGATCCCAGCTGTGCTTCCCAACTTCCCTTTTCATTCCTCAGCTCCCCTGTTTCATCTCATTAGCATCCCTATTGGGCACCAAAGGTCTGCGGGATCCACTGCAAATCTTAGAAGGCCCCAAGGAATAAAGTGCCCATAGGGCACCATATTAGAGCTGGAACCACCTAGCGCTGTTAAAAAATGGCAGTTTTTCTTCACAGGAAATTTTGAGAAAAAATTAGTATTTTAGTTTTTGTAAAAATTTTCTGTGAAATATTTCTAACTTTTCAATGGAAAAAAAATCCTCAAAGTTTTCTGTTTCTGAAAATCATTTTGTGACAATTTTCAGTTAAAAAAGAAAAGAAAAAAATTTGGTTTCATTTTCTGCTTTTTGACAAAAACGTTGACAATGATTTTTTCCCCCCCAAATTTTTCATTTTTGGTGAAAACTAATCATTTTTCATCAAAATTACTTTTTGATGTAAAAGTTTTGACTTGCTACAATAAACACACATTTTATAATGTGTGCAGTTGGACGTTATTCCTGGCTTTTCTAAAGAACGTCCTGAGGGATGCTAATTTATTATGGGGAATAGAAAAGCAATGTGATTTTTATGAGCGAAGGGGGGAGCTGTAGAGCAGAAGGAAGACAACTGCAGAAATCATAGGGTAGGCACAGAGTAAGCAGTACTTTATGGGGCCTGTTTTCCAGCTTCCAAGCCATCACCTTCTCAGTTCCTCTTTGCTCTCCACCACCACTTTATCCCTAAAATGCCATATTTCATTCTTATTCTTCTTAATAAACTGGCACCTTCTAACATCATGTGTGATGTCAGGAATGGTGCCCCCAGTGCAGATATAATGAACTGCTCCTTTGGGCCATGCACAATTTATGAAATAAGTATTGGAGGCACTATTCCTGTGGAGCTTCTAAGATCTGTAGACTTAGAAATACTATATTTAATATATATTTCCTTTAAAAATACAAATAAAAATATCCATGGAAACTCACTAACAAATAAAGTTTATTTTAATGTTGCTACATGACCTAGACTGATCTGACACCTGTTTGTAATTTTGTAATTTTGTAACCAGTTCAGCATGCACTTTTTGTTCAGAGCAAACAGGACACCCTACTTATGACCCTGTAAACAGGTTTGCCATTTTTACTGCAGAGAGAGCTGGGAGGAAGGAAGATGTCCTAGAGTGCTTTTTCTGGTATGCTACTGGTGCACTGTGTGCATGTCCTCTGGGCACTTTATCCCCCTGCTGAGGCACAATATAATGGCTACCCAGATTTTGTAATTTGCACTGATACGAATTTGGGCAGCATGGTAAGTATGGATGCGTAACCTCGTTGATTCATAACTATGTTGTGAATAAAGCTGTTTTGTGGGCACAGCTGTGTTGTAAATAGATCAGAAAAGAATCACAAACTGGTTACAAAAATACATTTGTACATGTACCTTTCAGTGTGGTTACACAATGAATCTGGGCCATTATGGTCATTGTGATTAACCAGTATGGAATGGGTGTACTGTGAAGCATGTTAGATGTTTTCCAGTCCTGCAACAATTGATCCCATCCCACATTATATTTTTCAACATTTGTCTTCAAAATAGCTGTTTCTTCTGAGCTGGGATACACCACAAGATCCTCAACCAAGGCACAACCTCTGTGGTTTGGTTTTGTTTCCATTGGACGCATAATCCTTCTTTTGGCTAATAAGATACCAGTCTTTGCAACCCCGATTTCGTCCATGCATTATAGGGCGTTAAAAGGAATTTTAAACAAAACTTGGTTTGCATCCCAAACTTTAAATGTCACAAGCCAAATAAAGTGTGAGAGAAAGAAAGTAGTATTATTTTCCCCATTTTACAGCTGGGGAATGGAGAAACAGAGAGATTAAGTGACTTGTTCAAGGTCAAACAGGGAACCTGTGGTAAAAACAGGAGCTGAATTTACACCTCCTGAATCCCAGTCTAGTGCCTTATCCACAAGATTAGCCTTCTGCTTTAAAAAGGAATGGTTACTGAATACCCAGTTATCAGTTTGCATAAAAGCTCTTTTTTAATGTATCGCCATTTCAATGTTACAGAATAAGGTTTAGTGACTACTCATTTCATGCAAAAATCCCCAGGACATTCTAAATCTACAATAAAACATTGTTGAAGCGGGGGGGAAAAAGTATAAAACTAAAAATAAAAAAACATACAGTATATAATCCTAACAATATTATCTGAAAAGCAGTAAAAATAGACTCAATTAGACATTGTCAAAGCTTTTTCTCTATGCAGCTGCCTAACAGAATATGACAATTTATCCACAATATAAAAGTTCAATACAACGTATTGTGTCAGAATTGATTAACATTTTGCTACCTTAAAGAGTGTTGTAAAGAAAAAATGCAAGCTTGTCATTTTTGTGTGTGTTCCTTTTGTTTCAGTGACATGTTTGGAATTGTATGCCTGCTAGAGTGTTGTGATTTAAATTTAAGCATCTTAACAGGGATTTAGTAAGATATTGTTTTTCTTTTGCAGACTTCCCTAAGATGAGTGCTACATGAAAAGTGAGACTCAATTATACACAAGTATAATTTAATTTTTTTTTAAAAAGCCTTTTCACGCAGCATTCCCTCAGGGAAATAGCATTTTTGTAGAGATTTCTTGGCTCTGCTTTACAACAATATAATTAATTATAATCTGAGGCGTTCCATACAGCATATATGTTGTGTATGTGTGCACATGCACACATATATTAAGAGGGGGAAGGAGAGACACCTTTTACGGGTAGCACCATGACAGCTGCTTTATTTGATTTTTCTTTAAAAAAAAAAAATACTCAGCCAAAAAAATCCTTTAGTCTTGGTCCTTCATTGGGATCTGCTAGTGCAGGCCCTTGCATTCATGCAGTATCCTTGCAAAGGCTGTGGGACTCTATACAAGTGAAGGGGGGTCCAGGCTAGAAAATCCCAATGCAGGACCAGAGCATTTGATTACAGATCTCAGACATTTTAACATGTGTCAAACTAAAATGTGAGGCCTGATTCTACTTTCTGATGTGGGAAGTGCATTGCCACATGTCTTCAAAAATCAGCTTCTATGTACGATATGCTTTTTTTGGCACTATAGTGCTTTTCATGGTACTGTGGTTATGGTACATACTTTTAATATTATTTTTGGGTCTAGAGAACCATTTGATGTGAAGATGGCAGGAACAGTCTACATCCCATGCTACCCTTTTATGACTGTTGCATACATATGATGCACTGGCTTTGGGCATGTTGTTATGCTTAACAATAGTTATTATTATTGTGGACATGATCTACCCTCAGCCATATCATGTAGCAGTTGTTTAACTATCCCACTTTGATTAAATAGGAATGTTACAGGTAATAATAAAAGAACTTTCCTCAGTTTGGATTAAGAAAAGATTCTCTCCTTCCCTTTCAAAGCCATTGGTGTGGAGAATTAAGCAGGTCTGCCTAGTGAATAGAATTCACTCCAGTCCATGGGCAGTCTGTACTGCAGGACTGCATTGCAGTCTGTCCCCACCTCTATAAAGTAGTTACTAATTACATGGATTTGATTTTCCCCAGCTGCTTACCAGCATGAAGTCTCCATCTGTGTGGTATGTGGAGATCTCTTTCTGTGGCTGCTCCACTCCTCCCATGCACAACTGAATCTTTGAGTTTAAGTGGGGCAGAAGGCCTTGTGCTGGGTAAATTTTGCTTTACCTGTATTATCTCTGTTTTTCCATCACAAAGTTGGTTTTAGAATGCTACTACCTCTTCCAGTTTTGCTAATTGAGGCAGAGGGGTTTCTTTCAAAAGTTAGTCTCCTCAAAGCAACCTTAGTGAGTACCACATTCTTATCATGAAATGTTGTGAGATGATGACAAAGCTTCAGCTGCTCTATGAGCAGAGAACATATGTGTGTATCTGCCTTCCATCCGGACCCTTTATAATTACAGATATAACGTATGTATATGTATACACACAAGCATGTGTGTGCTCTAATAACACTTTTCTACCACATCACACCATTGTGTATTTTTGTATATGCAACTTACTTTTTAGAAAAGCTATTTTATGAATGTTTTAGAGAGTTGTTAAAATTTTACTGGGACTATTGTTTTGCCTGTAAAGCCAGGTGCCTGAGAATGAGCATGAATCCAAAAATAGAGGGTTCAGGGGGTGCAATAAAAATCAACAAAAAAACTACCTAAATTAGCTTTTTTTTATACACACACAAGTTATGATTTAAAGCCTAATATCTCAGGCAGTCCAGGACTAGAATTATTTTTTTTATAGTAGTGATTGCTGGATCCCAGTGGGAAGCTGTTCTTTCCAATGCTATAAAGCTCCAATTTCTAATCCTGGAAGCTCCCCAGATATTGGACTTAATAGTCAGACTGCTTTAATGTGTACAAACATGTTAAAGATGATTTTTGGAGGTGTTTTACATTTCTTCATTTTAATTCCCGCCCCCCCATGCATTCCTATCCTGTTGGATTCATGGTACTAAAGGAGCTCTGCTAACATATGTTATGATTCTGGATATGAGCCTACAAGATTACTTCAATGATACTTTGGAGGATTGGCCTATTGTCTGCTCTCACACCTTGGAAAGTTAGTAATTCTGTAGGATATGTCTAAAGGACAATGAAATATGGCACAGAGTGGCATTGGTGGTTCAGTAGATGGCAGTCTTTCCTGTGAGGTAGTAATAAACTAGTCCACTAGTAGATTGTAGAAGGATGCCTTCTTTCAAATAAGACATATAGCTAAGATTTTGACTTCCTGTGTAATTAGAGGATATATAGCCCTTTAATAAGAGTAAGGGTATTAACCCCAGTGTCCCAAAGAGATTCGAACATAAGTAATTATATTTTTCTAATGAACATTCCCATAATGCTTTCAGTGAATAATGATATTTATTTTTCATTTGGACCCAGGCACTCTTAATACCACTAAAGGCTTTCTTTGCTTCATGTCATATAGGGTTGTGCAGCATTGCTGTGCATAGTTAAACAGTTGAAGAATTTCACTCCAGAGATGGCTGCATTTGAGTTGTGAAGCAACCCTGTAGTTTGTATAGCTGTATAAGTTTGCTAAAACTCTTTGAGATCCTTCAAGATGAGATGCTAATACTGATGTAAGATAGTGTATACATACAAAATTGTTATTTTAATAGTGCTGCAAAAATACAATACAAAACAAAATCAAACAAATAATATTGGTGAATGATGAATGAATGAAGTATGTAAGATAGCATCAATGCGTATTTAACCTTAATTTAAAACTGAATTTTCAGTTTAAAGAGGGGAACTTTTCTTCTTGTTTGAAAAATTGAAATAGAAAAATGAATATTGAAATTTATTGGCCTGGGATTTTCAACACAGTTTAAATAACTAATTAAGAAAAAGTTGCAGGGAGAAAAAACATTAAAACTTGCAATAATTTATTTTTAATAAGTGTAAAACAGATTACTTTAATTAATACATTAACAAAATTAGAGGGTAAATAAAATGTGTTAAATTGTCATTCAGAGAGGTCTGGAGTTGAAGTATGGAGATTAAAGCTTGTAAAAATGTAGACAAAAAGCTTAATGAATAATGAACACAGAAAAGAGTTGAATGGATAGACCTCATATCCTGTACGTTGCATTCCTGGTTTACCCCAATCTTGTTGACCTATTTCAACCCTTTAGTGTTGGTTTTAAAAAATGAATATCTAGGTAGGTGTGGTTCTATGACCTCTGAGATATTAGTATTTTCTGTTTCCAAAGATCTGTAAATGCTTCTAAAATATTTGTTGTAATGTGTCTTTAGACTTACCATATAAGTCTATAAGCTATATATTTTTTAACCTCGTCCTGACCAGACAGTCTTCTGCTGGCTAATGGCTTTAGGGAGGCAGGCTAGGTCCAATGTTTCTTTCTGGGTAGTCTTTTGCTACTTAATTTCAAATCTCTTCCCCTTGCTGGGTGCCAGATTTCCATGGAAGTCCTCATAACCAAGTACCGTCAAAGTCACCCAGTACATACTGTAGCCAGTTAGTTGGTTAGAGCTGTGAACTGTGGCTATTCATGCTATTGGATAAAATTCAGATCCAAATGCTAAAAAATCATCCTTTGATTTTTATAGAAATGCTCTGTACCCCACTAAAGCTGCTTGAATTAAGTTCCTTGTGCTGCAGTGTCTGTGGAAAAGCCAATGCAGTGTAGTGGAGATATATCTCCTCCGTTGCAGTAAATAAATGTGGTATTATGTCAAGTAAGGAGTAAATTTTCCTTTTAGATGTACACATATGCCTCCTGTTGACTTAGATCTAAAGATGTCTATGTGGCAGCCACATCATCACACCAACTGATTTTAATTTATGTGCATTCAAAGGCAGAATTTGGTGCTAGCACTGCATATTTATCAGAGTTATGAGATCTGTGATTTTTGTTTTTTTTTTAAATAAACAAACAAATTCTTCTGAGACCTCCGTTTTAGCTCAGCATCTTAGGGCTGCTGAGGCAATGAGCTCACAAAGATCTGTGCCTTGGCATCAGCCCAGAAAGTTAGAGCTGAAAACCTCATAGAGACCTTTGGCTTCATATCAACCCAGCATGCTAGAGGTTCAGTCAGCAATCACACAGGCAGGAGAATATGAAGTAGGAGCAGAAGATGGAGCTGTTCCCAGGCTGGGTAATTTTATAGGATTCCAAGCCTTCCAACCAGCAGGTGGGCTACACTGGCACCTAATGGGGAAGAACTGTTGTCCAAGTGGGAGCCCCATCTGCCTCCTTTCTTCGACATCAAGATTGTTCCCCTGCTAGCTTTCCCTCTCTGCAATTGGGATAAAGAAAGAGTCTGCCACTTTCCGCTTTCCCTCCCCTAGCTAGCTTGGCCCTGTCCATTCCCTCTGCCATCCTAGAGATTTATAGAGCAGTGTCTGAGTGGGGAGGGTGGTTGGAACGTCACTGGAAGTTTTGCAGTTCTATGAGGAATTTTTAAAGACTTGAGGATTTGGCCTTGGTGGACTTGAATGTGCTCAGGGTTTGGCTCAGAGTGAATTTGGACCTGGAATGATGATATAAATGCTACTGTTCTCTTAATTTGAACATCTCATTTTCATGTTTCTGGTCTCCATTCATTTTTATAACCCTTTATAACTAAAGCTTCTTCAAGTGAGAGACTAATACTGTTTTTACAGGCCTCATAAGACTACAGCTAAAAGGTACTGGAGATTCACCCGCAGTTCAGTTAGTCATGTTGCTGTTTTTTGATCCCAGGTTCCCCCAATAGAGTTAGATTGCTCAGAAACTGAAAAGGCACTTTTCAGTTTAAAGAAACTGATGTGATGCTGCTGTGTAGGCCATTAATGTGCTACAATGGACTTGCTTGGTACTTTAGTGGGGATTGTGGTGTGCTGCTAAGGGATTTCCCAGGAACTGCTACTTAAAAATTACATGGTGCTACACCAGCTCTGGGACTTGTAGATTTGCATTCACTCTGTAGCTTCATTAACAATTTTAACTGGGATATATTTAGCACTATTTGGAGTGTTGTCATTATGTTGTTTTAGCCTTAGAACACACTTCATCCTTGTGAAAATAGCACATGAATTGTAATATTATGTTTAATGCTATGAGCTTTGTTGTTGGTTTTTTCCCATTTAAAATTAAGACTTTTTACAAATACGAGCTTGCAAAGTTGAAACCTACAATAGCGTGGTCATTCACTGCCTCTTATCCATTCTTCCATTGATTTCAATGCACCTCAGGAATTGGTCTGATTGCTGCCTTCAGAATAAAGGAAGAGAGGAAGGTTGGTCTATTGGTTCAAGCATGGGACAGGGAGTAAGGAGATCTGGATTCTGTTCTTGGCACTGCTTTAGATTTGCCATGTAATGTTGTGAAAGTCACTTGATCCCTTTGTGCCTTAGTTTTCCTGTCTATAAAGTGGGTATACTAATACATCCTCATCTCCTGGATGTCTTGTGAGGCTTAATTTTTTAAAATTGTTTGCAAAAGTACTTTGAAATCATTATATGGGAGCATCTATAGTGATGAAATTATTCTTGTCAGGGCCACATGTATTCTGTGGTTTTCTGGCTGTGGAATTTGCCACAGAATCCATTTCCCTGCTGCATAACCTAGTTCTAGAATTTTAATGTTCATTTTTTAAAAAAATTGTTACAAGAAAAACTTTAAAAATGTGAACTGGATGTAAACTGTTGCTTTCCTGAATCTTCAGAGAGCCTGGAACAATAGCTCAGAGATGGATACACTGCCTCTATTTATCGCTGAGTTGTTGACTCTGAAACCTAAAGATCACAATTGCAGTGTCAATGCGGTTAACTGTTTTACTGTTGATCATTCTAGCAGAAACATCCATCTAATATGCTTAGCTCACAGTTCCAATCTGCCTTTCCCATGGTGACAGTTGGTCCCCTGACTAGCTGTCAAAGCCTCATGCTTTCCACATGACAACTTTGTCCATTGTCAATACAAAAAATCTTCACAACATGAGAAAATAAAAATATGTGGGCCACGGATGGGGCATCTGCCCCACACTGGCATATAAGGGGTTAATGGAGCCCTAGGGAGGCTGCACAGAAAGCAGCCAATAGGAGAGGGGCTGTGAGGAGCAGCCAATCAGGGCCTGACAGGCCCATACAAGACGAGCTGCAGGGCAGAGCAGGTTCAGTTGCTCCCTGGAGCTCAAGGAGGGAGACCTGGCTGCCTTGCAGGTGGAAGAAAGCCAGCACCCTGGATAGAGCAGTGCTGCTAACGGACTAGGAGAGCTAGGGTAGAGCTCTTGGCTGGTGGCTGGGAGTTGCAGGCTAAGGTCCTGAGGCAAGGGCGAAGAAGGTACTGGGACTGCGGAGAAGTAGCCCAGGGATATAGACTGAAAGCTTAGAGGGGACGCAGCATGTGGCTGCCATCTACAGGGTTCCCCCTGCACTCGCCATTGAGGAAATGGCTGGACCGTTGGACTGCGGTACTGTCCCCTGGAAGAGGGGAGCATGGAGTGTGGCACAGCTGGAGGGCTGAGTCCTGAAGAGGATGCCATGGTCCTTGCAGTGACATGGGTCCAGGAGCAGAAGTGATGGTGGGTGAGACACCACCGAGAGTCAGTGTACCAACTTGTGGAGATGATCTACAAGATAACACTAGCACTAGCAAGATGAGTCACACCTCATCATAGGGCCAAGCAACTAAATTGATTTAGTATGAAATATGTAACACAGGAGCAGCTGAACTAACTTTGTTCTCTTTCATATTTAATTTGGAAAAGTTGCCATTTTTTTAGTTTTAATATAGCTTCTACATAATTTCCAGTGTACAGCCAACAGGACCTCAATTCTTCTTTAAAGCCCCTCTTAGTTTCTTTGGCATTCCACTGGCATTTATACATTGGGGCGTTGATTATTATATGTGGCCCAATGTACCAGATACTCACACAAAGTTGCATGAGCTTTTACTTAAGCATCCAGTGGTTTACTAGGTGTGCCTCACTAACTTGCCCTTCCCTCACCCTAGTTTCCTATGCTTACATTTAGCAAATAATGACAAGCCTGATTCCCATTTCAATACTTGCATGCTGTGCCTTGCAAGTAGCATGGAATGAGTACCAAATTATAAGATGGTGAAGGCCAACTTTATATAAACTGAGTGATATGGAATACACACTGATAACTAGGGGATAAGAAAGGCTGGAATATCACCCTGAAAATGGTGTGTTTACATGGCACTTCCAAGCTGTTTTGACCAATAAAGGATAATTTTGGAGGCCAGCAGGAATGTTGGTAGGATTCTTGGGGGTATGGATCTGTTATCCAATTGTTCTTCAAAACATAAACTAATGTTGCTGTGTGCTTAATAATTAACTGCATGAATAAAGAAACGGAAATCGTTCTCCTGAACTGTGCGCCTTTCTGGGTTCTTTGTGTTAGCTGTAACTTTTTGCTATATTACAAAACAGATGATTGTGAATTTCCCAAGAATTTACTAAGAGCTGTGGGAAAGGAACTGATAGAAACACCAACTCACCTGATTTGGGGGGTATGTAAGTTTCTACCCAAACTCATGGATATCATAGAAGTGTGGGACTGGAAGGGACCTTGAAGGTCTTCTAGTCCAATCCTTTGCACTTAAGGCAGGACAAAGTATTTTCTAGACCATCCCTGACAGGTGTTTATCTAACCTGATCTTAAAATCTTCCTATGACAGAGTTTCCACAATTTCCCTAGGTAATTTATTCCAGTGTTTAACTACATTGATGACATCTTCATCTGGACCCATGGGAAGGAGGCGCTTGAGAAATTCAACCAGGATTTCAACAAATTCCACTCCACCATCAACCTCAGCCTGGACCAGTCCACACAAGAGTTCCACTTCCTGGACACTACTGTGCAAATAAGCAATGGTCACATAAATACCACCCTATACCAGAAACATACTGACCGTTATACTTACCTACGTGCCTCCAGCTTTCATCCAGACCACATCACACGATCCATTGTCTACAGTCAACCCTTAAGATACAACCACATTTGTTCTAATCCCTCAGACAGAGACAAACACCTACAAGATCTCTATCAAGCGTTCTTAAAACTACAATACCCACCTGGGGAAGTGAAGAAATAGACTGAAAGAGCCAGAAGTGTACCCAGAAGTTACCTACTACAGGACAGGCCCAACAAAGAATGCCACTAGCCGTCACCTACAGCCCCCAACTAAAACCTCTCCAGCGCATCATCAAAGATCTACAACCTATCCTGAAGGACAATCCCTCACTCTCACAGACCTTGGGAAACAGGCCAGTCCTCGCTTATAGACAGTGCCCCAACCTGAAACAAATACTCACCAGCAACTACACACCACACAACCGAAACATTAACCCAGGAACCAATCCCTGCAACAAACCGCATTGCCAACTCTGTTTGCATATCTATTCAAGTGACGCCATCTTAGGACCTAACCACATCAGCCACACCATCAGGGGCTCATTCACCTGCACATCTACCAATGTGATATATGCCATCATGTGTCAGCAATGCCCCTCTGCCATGTACATTGGACAAACTGGACAGTCTGTATGCAAACGAATAAATGGACACAAATCAGACATCAAGAATTGTAACATTCAAAAGCCAGTAGGAGAGCACTTCAGTCTCCCTGGACACTCAATAACAGACTTAAAAGTGGCAATTCTTGAACAAGAAAACTTCCAAAAACAGATATCAACGAGAAACTGCAGAACTGGAATTAATTTGCAAAGTTGACACTATCAAATTAGGCCTGAATAAAGACTGGGAGTGGCTAGGTCATTACAAAAAATATTTTTCCCTCTGTTGATACTCACCCTGTCAACTGTTGGAAATGGGCCACATTCACCCTAATTGAATTGGCCTCATTAGCACTGACCCCCGACTCGGTAAGGCAACTCCCATCTTTTCATGTGCTGTTTATTTATACCTGCCTACTGTATTTTCCACTCCATGCATCTGATGAAGTGGGTTATAGCGCACCAAAGCTTATGCCCAAATAAATGTGTTAGTCTCTAAGATGCCACAAGTATTCCTCATTGTTTTTACTGACAGGAAGTTTTTCCAAATGTACAACTTAAACCTCACTTGCTGCAATTTAAGCCCATTGCTTCTTAACAGTGAAAGTTCAGAGTACTGGGGCTGATGATATGTGTGATACCACTTGCCTTGTTAGTGTGTGGTAGCAGGGCATACCTGGGTATACCTTAAGAGCTATATGCCAAGGATTCTACAACAGCCCTCCTAGCTCATTGTTGTGAAGGCACACCTCAGACATGTACCTACTCTATTCCTCAGTCGTGAGAGCCCGTCCTTGGTTCTTTCCAGATAGGTAGTGGTAAAAAAAAAGAAGTGAGTGAACTAACCTAACCTAAACTCCATATTCCCCAAACGAAAAATGTCTAAGCTCAGTTTACCTGAATTTACTATTGACTACACTTCTAGTTCTTTCTGTCCTGCATGGGTTGTCCTTGCGTGAGGAACTGGTCTCTGATCTATATTTATGGCTTCTGTTTTGGGGGTTTATTAATTTCATTTTGGGGTTTGAAATTAGCCAAAATGAGTTTATCCCTCTCTACTTTTTAATTTTATCTACTTATCTGTTCTCAGGAGTAAATATAGGAGTCAATGTATTGTATCTTGGCTCTATAGACATATATTTGTGTTGCCCTGTCACAATAGGCTTAAAACATTTCTCATCTGGCTATATATCTTGATGACATCAGAAATGTGATAATTGATGTATTTTCTTACCCTTGGGGAAAACATAGCATTAAATGTTCCCTGCCATCCTTGGGGGTTGGGAATGGGAGGTATGTATATATGGACATATTTGGTAAAGCACATTACTTTCTTTAATGAGTCTGCATGTAAATAACTGTACATTATTTTCTAGTCAACTCATATACAACATTGCTATGATTTTTCTAACAAAAAACTGTAGTTTTGATAAAACACATCCAGTTAACCAATTTTAAAAATAGGATTAGGAGAAATCAACTAGTTTATGAAGAAATGGGTAATTGTTTATTATCTCAGCAAAATAAAATACTGTTTATTTTCTTCGAAATAACAAATTCATATCTCCAGATCTGAGAGAATTGCAGTCTGCATTTCTAATCATTGCCATTGGGTGGTGCCAGGCAATCAGTATATATAATATTAGACAACTGTTTTCTTTTGTACATATCAGTAATCAAACAAGCTTTAAAATCTGAGCTCGAATAATTTACAGTGCAAATAAACTAAGCAACTAGTTCAAACAGTTAATGCAAGTTTTTTCACTTAAGATAAGGCAAGGGTCTGTCCTATTTCTGCTTATTTTTTATATGAATACTTTGACCTGAAATGTTGTTTTGCCCAAAGGATATTAGTGTCTAGGTTTTGATCACATTGAGCTAATGTAGCTTAATTAATTGGGCCTTTTAACATTCTTGCTAATGTTAAGGCTTTTGTTCCTTAGGCTTGTAACAAACGTGTGTTAGATGTTAAAGCTGACTGGAAACAAATGATACATTTCAAACTTTAAAAAATACCTACTTCATTCATATTTAAACATGAATAATTTACTGTTCAGTGCCCAATGAAAGGAATGAAATGTTAACATTTTAAAACCATAAATGTTTTCTGACTTCTTCTTTTCATATATTGTATTATGTTAATAAAATATATATACCAGATTATATCCTGGAATTCATACTGCATCTAACTCAGTGTCTCAAACATTTGGTTTATAGTAACAGAAAAATAAACAAAGGATGCCATTAAGCATATTTGTTATAAAATAAAATTGCATTAGCTGGAAATAAAAAATAATAAAAAAAAATAACTGACTAGGAATTCAGGGGGTATGAGAGTCTGAGAAAAGCATTTAATTTTCAGAAAGGAATATCACAATGCCTTGTGTGTGTGTGTGTGTGTGTATGTGTACACACAAATACATATAACACACATCTTTTCCTATTATCATTTATATTAAAATGGGGGAAACAAACTATCATGTGATTTGTTTATAATTTACAAATTTTTAATAGAACAGTTAATGTGAACTGAAACTCACTCTGAACACCATATATTACTGTATGAAATGGTTGCAAATAAAATATGGTCTGTGGCACACAACTGAATAGGTTTTTAAAAAAAGGTTTGTCTAACTTATATGGGCTCATATAGCTCCTGGGTTGCTTGGCACAGAGCAGTAATCCAGCTGACAAATTCAATTTAATATTTTACATTATACTGTTTTTTTTTCATTATCCTTCTCCTAGACCGAAAACTTTTAAATAAAATCAGTTTTTTATCTTTTAAAAGTTCTAGCTGACAAGAAACTTCATGTCAAATGAACTGAAAAATTTAAAAGATGCAAGAACTAAATTGGAAGGCAGGAGAGAATGAACAACTACACCACAAACAATGTGATTCCTTTCTTATCCACACATTTTATCTTGTTCCTTTTCATTTGATTACAGCAGAGCAAGACCAATTTCACATCTAAAATGATGCACCGTTTCCCACTTTGAGGCTAAAAGCTTCCAAAATGTTTGTAATAATTTAAATTGTAATTTCTCTGTCTAGACTTTCTTTTTCTTGACTAACCTTTCATTAAAAGTGAACTTTTTTGCAGTACATAAATCAGTGGCACATGTGCATTTCTGGACTCTCCCAAGTTTTACTTTGGGAGTGTTTTTGTAAAACATTCCAAAACATTGAAATCCAGGAACTGCAAGAAAACAAGTCTTTAATTTAAATTTAGGAATGTTTTTTAAAAACATGAGTACAATTTTCAGGCAGAAATACAAAGTACTCATAAAGCTTGTTACTTCTAATTCTAATAACAGTAAGGGTATTAACATCAACAGTGATGAGCTTAGGTTCTTGTATGTGATGCTTTTTGTGAAGTCAAATTTGGTAGACTTTTTTCTGAAGTTCCGTTTCTCTTAATATATATTTTTGCCTTTATTTGTTGTGCCATTTTTAGAGGCTCACCTTAAAAAAAAATGTGGTAGTCATTTGCAGCATTTATGGTGTTTAAATGTACATCGTTATGCTGGTTTGGTTCTACTGACATCTTAACATTCTTAATAATCACTAGCCATTTATGTGTGCTGTGTAAAAGCATAATGTGCTTTTATATAAAACATAGTTATGAGGGCACATTATCTTGTGCGGCAGCAGTTAAAATGAAAATTGAACAACTGCAGACTTGCTATGTCAGTGTTTTAATAAATTTAACAGATTGATCCACAGTCCCTACCTGGCTTTGTGGGCTTATATATCAAAGAGTTTGAGAGTTGTATGCATAAGTCCCTTTGCGGAGTAGTGAGATCTGTGCATGAAACTCCTCACACTGCTTTACTAACTTATATAGAAATTCTTGTTATGCAGGCAAGATCTTACTAGGACATGGAATAAATTTAAACATTTGAAACTAACTCTTAGTGGCATTAATAGTTAAATAGAGTTTACAACTGACCCTTACTTATGAATGGATAACTGGTAACATATAGAGCTGCTGGCCTGCAATCTATTTCTGCTAATTTAGTAAACAGTCTGAAGACAGCCTAAAGATTTGGCAGTAATGGAGGATGATCATCTGAACAAGAGCTCCCAGAGTGATGCTATGGCCAAAAGGGCTAATATGATCTTAATCAGAAGAAGTAGAAGAGCGGCTTTTTACCTATGTGCTGGGAATTGGTGTGACTCCTGAGGGAATGCTGTGTCCAGTTCTGGTGTCCATATTTCAGGAAGGATTTTAAAAAATTGGGGAGGATTCAGAGAAGAGCCACAAGAATGATTAAAGAACTAGAAAACATGCCTAATGGTGATAGGCTCAAGGAGCTGAATCTGTTTAGCTTAACCAAGAGAAGGGTAAAGGTATGCCTGATTACATTCTACAAGTAACTAAATGGGGAGAAAGTATTTAATAATGGGCTCTTCAATTTAGCAGAGAAAGGTATAACACAATCCAATGGCTAGAAGTTGAAGCTAGACAAATTCAGATTAGAAATGAGGTGTAAATTTTTAACAGTGAGAGTAATTTAACCATTGGAAC
Source organism: Chrysemys picta bellii (assembly GCF_011386835.1). NCBI lineage: Eukaryota > Metazoa > Chordata > Testudines > Emydidae > Chrysemys > Chrysemys picta. Next base: position 44,138,703 of record NC_088794.1, on the reverse strand, counting down.
AATTTACCAAAGTCATGGTGGATTGTCCATCACTGACCATTTTTAAATCAAGTTTGGATGTTTTTCTAAAAGATCTGTTCTAGGAAATATTTTGGGGGAGTTCTATGGCTGTGTCGTACAGGCAATCAAACTAGGTAATCCCAATGGTCCCTTCTGGCCTTGACATCTATGAAGGAGAATTATCAGCTATTGCATGTTTTAATTATAATGTAGTTGCTGTACTTCAGTAACTTTAGTGAAAAAACACTTTCCTGATCATGTTTTGGGGGTTAAGTGTGGCTACTTCACATTACATTATATTCTACTCGTCACAATAAGATTTATATAATATCATACATAATCATTCAGTGTTCTATACAAAAAAGTTTAAACAGTAACTACTATAATGGGAGAATAAATTCAAAAATGCATGGGCCAGATCCTCAGTTGCTGTAAACTAACATATCACTGTTGATTTATGTGGCACTATATCACTTTACAATAGCTGAGACTCTGGCCACCTGTAATGCACTTTTAAAACGGTTATTGCAATGTTTATTTTAAAACTGAGATAATCCATGACTCACATGTAATTTTTGGCTTCTGAACCTGTATTTATGATATCAAAATTGTCCTATCAACCTACTTAGCTTTTCTTTTTTAAAACCAGTGTTCAGGGGCTTTGCCATTCCTCCTGCAGACTGTTCCAGTACTGCTGCACTTCTAGAGAGAAAAATTGCTTTTTAAACAAATTTAATTTTGAAAAATACCAAGGTGTGCAACAATAATCCAGGAGGTTTGGTGTCAAATTACCTTTCTTCATTAAAAAATAAAATATCCAGGAGGTCTAGCACATTATGTCACTGCCTAAATCACACAGTAAGAGGGCCCATCAAAGAATAGTGGGAATTATCACAGCAGCTTGCTCCTTGTTAGAATCATTTACCTCATGACCCTTTCATTTGCCTACTGCCACTTTAGTTTAAGAGTGACAACACTGTATAGCACTCTGCAATTTTTTCCCCTTTCCCTTTCCCTTAGCACCAGATGCCTTTGTAAAGCAGACTGGTGAAGCAGTGAACAAAACCTTGTGGGATAAGTCTGACACTGGAAGTTAATGATTATCAGTTGAAACAAAACACTTGTTTACATGTTGTAGTCATTAGAGGTTCCAGTCAGTCATACCTCGGCTGGGATTCCTGCCAAATGTTTTGAGGGTTCTTTCACAAGCTGTGCAGTTTTGTAAATACAAAAGCACTCTTATTAAGCCTTTTTAGTATTAGACTGTGCAATTAAGATTACGGGTAATTAGATTCCTTTATTTGGAGTAGAACGGTCCAAGATACACACACAACTTTCTTAGCCACGGGACACCATCAGATCTGTATTTGGGTGTTCCGTTACAGATCAAGGACTAGGACAACTTTTTCATATTATGCATATTTTTTTCTTTATTACAAATTGCAGTCAAAACTCACAGTTGTATGAATGTTTTTTCTCACCCTAATGTCAGCACCTTCAACATGACCATAAAACTTTCTTTTCTGTTTAGTGTGTGTCAGTTTGCTGGAGACACTTTGCTTATATATATTTTTCTTATTACTGCTGGGTTTTCATTTCAGCCTTATTATAACTAGGATTAGGGAAGTGATTTGACTATGAAGGAATTTAGAAAAGTTTCTAATTAAAATTATCCTTAGTTAAGATAACGCTGGCATAACAGTGTTGTCCAACTCCTTTGCTAGCAAGTGAATATTTCTTTTAACACCTGTGTATTAGTCCATACCTGTATAAGTAAGTGGTTGCTTTCTCATTTCAGTGTAGTATAAAACAGCCACAACAGCTCAGATTTGACCAGTTTTTGTAAACACTTTAATCATGTAAGGATGCATTTAATAAATAATCATGGGAGCCATTGAACCCGTTTCACATACTCTTCTGCCTTGACAGAGTTCTCTGAATTCAGCACAATGGTAAATTATTTAAGGTTTGGGAGGCCATATTTTGTAACTGTGAATTGTAAGACAACTGAATCATCCATACATATTTTATCTCTATTTTTTCTTTGCCAAAGAAGATATCAGTTTTAGTTGCTACTATGTAGGACTGCTCGCTTTGACATTTCCCGGTTGTCTGTAGTGCTAGGCAATAATTAAATATCAGGTGCATAAGCTGCTCTTTAATTTGACATGTGTGCTCCAGGCAATAAACACATGCAGTGCAATGTGGGAGTGTAATTGCTAAGGAATAAAATCTTGTACCAAGTGAGATCATTGTATCAGGTACTGTGTGACAGCTCATTTGATCATTATGCCCAGGCTAAAGAGGTTGCCTAATTAGTTTCCATTAAAACTCACCCTTTAATCAGGAATTATTCTTGCATAAAGAATGTCACTTGGTCCAGATGAATGAACAATGGTTCCCCCTTGAGATTCAACTATCTGTTACACTTGGGATGCCATATGTCTTTTCAAACAATTCAGCTGCAGCAGTAGTCTGTGAACCTGGATCTCATACCACTGAGCAGTGCATGCAGTTTCTTAAAACCAGCCAGCATTCTACAGAAAGCCGCGAATGGTTTTCTGTAGATACTGTTTCAAACCATACCAAGCGCCATTCAAGCAATATGCTGGGTGTGCTGCAAACTTACTGTCTCTTACTCATGTTGTTTCTAAATACCGCAGTACATATTTTAGAGTAGTGACAAAAATTAATTGTGAATGCTTTTATCTGGAGCTGGGCTTTGTCATGCACCTAGAAATGTAGAGCTAATCTGATGCTTTCATGTTTACATTTTCAAAGCTATCTTCACAAGGAAAGAGCTAGAAAATGATTTTCTAGCTCTTTCCTTGTGAAGGTAGCTTTAAAAATGTAAACTGATCACTGAGACTGAAGGGTTGGATGTGATTTTTTTTCCCCCAACACATCACAAGTTATTCTGGATCTTCTGCTGTTCTGCAGCCACAAGACTTGGCTGCTTATTGGAGTCCATGCAACCCACAGACAACAGGGCTCAATTCTTGGGAATACTCCAAGCTCAATCACAGCTATGTTGCTATAGTTGCTGCAAGTGCCCGCCAGTCCAGCTGGCTGTCTGAAACTGAGCTGGCTCATCTGATGAGCAGAGATTGTAACCTTTGGCCTCAAGGAGGGGCAGCTCCATAACAGCAGCAGCAGCATGGTGTAGTGAAATAGGCCTGGGACTGAGACTAAAGGGCTTGATATTCTAAACCCAACTCTAACATCAGCTTCATCAGGGGCCTTAGTCAAATCACTTAGCATTTCTGCCCTACAGTAATGGTTAATTATGTAACATTTGCAAAATGTTATTGGGCTAGAGTGTCCGTTTGTGATCCCATAGAAAAGGGAAATATGCTGTCATGCCATCCCCAGAGCAGCCCGTGAGAAAAAAATTGCATCTCCCAGGGTATCCCTCTACTGCAGCTGGAAGTGATCGTCCCTCCCTGGGCAGAGAGACTCGAGCTAGTGGGAAAAGAGCTAGTGAACAAAAAATAACAGTGTGGACATTGTGGCTCCTATGGAGACTTAGGGCTAGCCACCCAAGCTTGGACCCTGGGGTCGGGTGTACTTGAGAACTTGAGTTCCTGCCCCAGCCACAATGCCTCTGTTGCTATTTTTAGCACACTCGCTTGAGCCCCCTTATCACGACTCTGTCTATTCATGCTGAGAGGCTCTGACCTATCTGCAGTGTAGGCTTATCTCCTTCCTGGTCTCCCTGATGCTCTGGAGAGGGAGTTATCAGCAAGTATCTCTATCTGTCGTAGCATGTGCACCCCAACTTGATGGTCAGCTGTGACACAGAGTGTGTTGGAGGTGGGGAGGGTGCGGAATTTGACTCAGGTTCCTTCCTGCCCACTTGTGCACACTGGGGACAGGCAGGGCTGGCTCCAGGCACCAGCAAACCAAGCAGGTGCTTGGGGCGGCACATTTTCAGGGGCGGCATTCCAGCCAGCCTTTTTTTTTGGCGATTGGGGCGCCAAAAGCCTAGATCTGGCCCTGGCAGCAGCACGCGTCCTGTACGGGGGGGGGGCACCCTGGGGTGCTGCAGTTCGCGTCAGGGAGCAGCGCCCGCACCTTATGGCCGGGTGGGCTCCGAGTGCGGGACACTCGGGCTGGAGGCCACCCCGCGGGGCACACGGAGCCGCCTGCAGGTGCTGCAGGGCGGCCGCCCCAATGCCGCAGCCGGGGCTGGGCGAAGCAGCCTGAGCTGTCCAGGGACTGCGGCAGGGTGGCCAGGGTGCTGCTCCTGGCCACCCTGCCACAGTCCCTGGACAGCTCAGGCTGCTTTGCCCAGCCCCAGCTGCGGCGCTGGGGCCATAGACGGGACTGGTTCCCGGGGTGCTGCCGTGCGGGGCCCACGTCCTGCTCTCCGGGGCTCCGCTCCCTCTGGGGCTGCCCTGCCCCGACTCCTCAGCCCTCTGCCGGGCGGTCCCCCAGCTCTGCCCTCCCGGGTCCTAGCCTGTTCTGGAGGCGGGAGCCCTGGCTTGACGGACCCTGAGCTGAGGCGCAGCCCGGGAGCCTCGCTGCTTACCCCAACCCTGCCAGCACCGGACCGGCTGGAGGCAAGGGAAGAGCAGGTGGAGTCAGCACTGGTGGGGGCAAGCCCAGTGCTGGGGCAGCAGGGAGTTTGGGTGGGGTGGAGGGGAGAGTCCAGAGTTGGGGCAGTGGGAGCTTATGCTGAATGTCTGAGTGATTCCTGAACCCCACATCCACCACATATTTTTATATAAAATGATTTATATAAATTTGGGGTACCCAAAATAATGGTCTTGATAGTCTTTCCTGCCTGTGCATATTGGTGTGATCATAGCAGACATCAGTTGTATACATTGGGATGAGAAGGAGTGAAAAACTTTTGCAGGCTAGCCCCAAAATGTTAAGGCTTGCTGTGTATCCCAGGTTAATGACCTGGTTTTGTAGCACTTTACCACATTTTATTACGGTGGTGGGCAACTCCGAGCACTCAGGAGATCTTATAGCTGTGCATGTCAGAAATTCAGTTGAGCCTCGATTGTACAGCACATAATATAATCAGCATTCTCTGTTCCCTGGCCTAAGACATGTCATGATGAGTTTGAGTACCACCACTTGCATACTTACACCACATGATTTATTGCTCTATGGTAGTTCTCAGTGGACTATGAGGACATATGTTCTATACAGACACTACTGTGCACGATGATACGGTACTAAAAGGTTTAGGATCCAAATTCTGGATATGGTTCCTCCACAGTGTGGATTTATTATTAATATTTAGTATTTCTATTGTGGTAGTGCCCAGAGTTGGCTTAGCACATTCCAAACACAATGGAAGATGATGATTGCCTGTAAAATAAAGAGTAGGGGAAAGGGATTCAACATACAGGAAAAAGTGACCAGTGTGATGAAAGGCCCATGACTAATTAGTCACACTTCTTAAGTTAAAGATCACTGGTCCATCTAGTTAGTATCCTGTCTCAGAAACTGGCAGGTACAAGATGCTTCAGAGAAAGTTCAAGTATCCTTTTGGAATAATGTGCCCATAGCAGAAGTGTCTTTCTAACCCCAGATGGTTAATGGCTGTCTTGTGCGCTAAGCATGAGGTTTTAGATCTTTGTTTTTTCCCTCTTAACTAGTTGTAACTATGGATGTTCACATTACCCCTATAAATATCTAAACCTTTTCAGCCCCACTAAATTCATGGCTTCATTGAGTTCCAAAGCTTGGTTATGCTTTGTGTTTTTAACCCCTCACCCCACAGTCCCCCCAAAATGATTCATATAATTGCATTACATTATTTTAGAACTTTGTGATGATATCAAGATACCCATATTTTCAACCTAGCCCCATAAATCAATTTGGGTTCACTCTAAACTTGTCCTAGCTTCAATGAAAAGTTCGTGAACTGAGCAAACTTGGCTCAAATTTTGATGAAAAACTGGCCTGAAGACAGTTCACATTTTCATTGAAACCCTTTCAGCGATTCCACAAATAGTTTAAGTATGTTTAATGATCTTCATTGGCAAACTTCCTTAGAAACAAAAACCTGACCTGACAAAAACACATTTATTGTAAATAAATATTTAGAATAATCAGTTCATGTTATGGGTGACTATTCAGAACTTTTTGTATTTTATTCAAACCAGTTTTCGAAATCCAAATCAAGACCTGAGATTTATATCTCAATTTTTCTCTTACAAATGTATACATTTGTTTTTATTTATATTATAAAATAGGAACTGTATGTGTATTACTTTTTTGTTAATAATCTAAACAATCTTTTGTGTTTTATTGGGCATCCACTAGTATGGAATCAAAAACATTGTCCAACACAGAATTAACCCTTCTCATATGCAAAAAACAAATTAAAATGTATTCAATATAAACTGAATGCCATCAGAATTTCTCTGTGTAACATACTGGTACATTATAGTCCTTATCGACCTGAACACATCAACTATAATTCAGAAGCCTTAATAAAATTGCTTAAAATGTTTTGTTTTACAATGATATTTCAGAATTTTCAGTAAGAATAATTTATTGGCCTCCTTTTAATTTTACTGTGTACAGTGAATGTTACCAAGGAAAATAAACCACTGTTTGTTTTGTTTCTGTAATGTTCTGTTCTGTGCATATGGTCAAATTCTGCTCTGAGTACAACAATGTACATATGAAATAACTCCACTAAGTTTACTGTAATCTTCTTCAAATCTGGCATAATTCCATTGTCCACTTATTCCAAATTTACATCATTATAATTGAGAGGAAAAACTTGACCTAGTGAATATTTTGCCTCATTAAGAACTGTAGGATTATTCCAAGGTAAGTAATATAAAATATTTCTTCCAATATATCCATTTTAACAGAAAATCCAAATATATATCTGTACAGTGGCTCAAAACTGTTCCTAAATCCAATGCAAAGAATTCAAAATGATAAAATATGCCCAATAATATACCTATACAAAATGGACAACCCTAAGCATTTAAAAATAGTGAATTAGGCCCCCAAAATCACAAAGTTGGCTTAAAAATCATGGGATTGACATAAAATCTTTTTTTTTTTTAAATTTGTCTTCTGGTTAAACCTTTAGGCCTAGTCTACATGCGGAAATTGACTGGAATAGCTATTGCACAATAATTATTACACCAAATTATTCTGGAATAGTTCCTTTTATTCCAGAATAGCCCACATGGAGAGCTATTGCATAATAGTGTATTCTGCAGTAGATATTCTGGTCGTTTTACCCATGTAGGTAAGGCTTTAGCATGCATTCTGTTCAGTTTTTTTCAAGACTTTCTCCATAACAGTGAAGACTAGAAACTTACCTAAAAAAATAATGAAGCTGAGATTCTCGTGCAATTTTTTTTTATTCTAGCAGCTGCGGCTTTAACACTAACACCAAATATTGTGAGACGCATGACAAAATCATGAGATTTGGGAACACAGCCTACAGTGGAAAATCTACAGCAAACAGGATTCAGAAATGTAAGTTTTAATGTTGACAACAGTACAATTTGAAGTATGGTTAAAAAGTCTCATTTAATAAGTGCTGTGATTTATAATCTATTATTACTGACACTTGTATTAAAAGAATAAACTTCAAATTTATTTTTGTACTGAATTCATTATTCAAAAGGTTGTTGTTCATTCTCTAGCTTTTTAAAAGGCCAGCTTTCATGGGAAGTTGCATCTGAAGTTCAAAAATAGTATGTATTTACAGTTGACTTCATTTTGAAAGCTTTTCCTGTTCATTCTTTCATATAGAATGTTGAACACATAATATTCACAGAGCCTCATGATAATAGGCTCATTGGGACAGGGAAAGCATCTTTCTTGCTTGTTCCATTTGAGTTAATACATCTGGTTTGGGCTCTTGAGAAATCGGGTTGGTATGTGCAACCCCTTGTTAAAAGATGTCTAGATCCCATCCTTGGTGCCCCATCAAAAGTTATTATGAATTGATCCCTAAAAGCTTTTGAAGAAATTAGGTTTTACTAATGTCTTAAGTTTATTTTAAAATAAATGCAAGTGTCATGTACGATCGTTATTTCTTATGTATGGTAGAGCTGTCAACCGCTAAAATAGGACAGATCTACATGTTAGGTTAGATTGGGAAGTGAAGCAGAAGCACAAAAGTTCTTCAAAAGGGATATGGAATATCTCCAGTGCTTTTCTTTACAAAAAAATCCACTAGTGTATGTCTTGGAAAGTAGATTTTACAGCTTTCAATGGTAATGACTGGAAACATATTTTCAAGTAGACTCAAAACACTTGAAAAACAAAGATCTGTAGAGAATAAAGGAAGGATCAATATATGTGTGGTTTTTGGTTAACTACAGAATCTACCAAAGTGTTACGATTTTTCCAAATCACAAGACATGAATGCTATAGAAGAAACTCTGATTATTTCTAACTGAAAAAACAAAGGTACTTAAAACGATGACTATATTCTATTGAAATAAAACCACATCAAAATTGCACTGTTCTCTTTGTTTCTTGTAGAATTTAAGAACTTTGACATCATGATCCAAATACATAGTTTTCATCCTTGAACCATAACATGCTTAAATCTAGAGTTAATCCAAGAATTATATATTTACTATTGTGTATCAATTTTGAATATTAATATATATCTGCTAATGCCTAATTCTTCAATTACAGAATATTTTAGTACGTTTTCAAATTTTGAAATGAAGATCCAGTCTGAAAACTAATGTATTCTTTTGTATCATATATGCTGGTCATATGCTTTAAAAGTCCTTCATTCAAGGTTGCACTGGAGGTTAGGTGAAGCCAAAGCTGCTACCAGTGAAATAGTTTAAATTTTTTATCATATAATTAATGTGAACAAGGAATAGTAAGGTTGTGTTTTGTGGAATTTTAAACCTATTCAGAAAAGCATATGTGGACCCAGAATGTTTAAGGTTCTTATTGTGTGTTTGATTTTGTCCTTTTTGGTAGATGAGCAGGGGAAAGTGAAAGTTCAGTTTCTTTTCAGCTCTATCAGCTTCCTCACTACTAATCTTATTATATCTCCTATGGCACTCCAGTCCTCCGTTCATATTCTTTCAGCTACTCAAATATTATTTTATTCTTCTCTCTTTCTTGCTATTCTTCCATTACTTTCCCAACTACATTCAACAATGTATAGGGTTGATGTTCTCCTGGCTACTGTATTCTATCCACTCTTTTTTCTCAGCTTCTCCACTGCCATTTAATTATATTATCTTATTCATATTACTCTCATCCTCTCTCTCTGTTCCCACCATCTGCTATCATTGTCTCTCTTAGCTTCATATGATCTCTGGTCTTAATATACAAACTGATAGATATATTCTATTGTATTCTGATTATCCCTGTGCTATGCTTCCCAGTTATAAACTATTGCCTCGTCTCCTTCACACACTGTGGCCTATTCTGACACCTCCTCCTACCCCTTCAGCCATCTGCTTCCTGTATTGTAACTCCAGTTTCCTCTCAGCTTCAGCATTCTGGATTTACTCTCACTACATTTGTTCCCTTTTCACCTCCTTCAGCTGTTTAGAGACACTCCTCCTGTTATCCTGCTGCTTTCAAGATCTTGCTCTTCTCTCATCTTCTTTCCCCTATGCTGCACTGAACTTCTTATCACTTCTTATATGATTCTGCAATCACTCCCCCATGCCAGCCAATTTTCTCCCTATCAGTCCTTGTCCCCACTTTACATTCTGCACAGGTATGTAGGACCATTGATGGGAGCAAGTTTTCTTCATTGTGAGTTCTCAATGCATTCAGAATTCAAATATTTTCCTTGATATAAGCTCCTGTGAGTGAAGAAACAACTCTTCTTATTTGGTGTCTCAGTGGGGTTCAATTGCTCATTCCAGCCCCCTCCCTATTCTCCCTATCTCAGCTTACAGCTGCAATCTTGCCCAGAGTCTTCTCGATCAACCATTGTGGTGGACTCCACCAGTACACTCTGGTCTAGGATTCAGTAGTATGCAAGAGCTCAAGAGTCAGCAGCCCTACTCGTGAAACAAGTATACATTGAAGCCAAACAGCATTTATTGCTTCTGACCTACCACTTGACGAGGTACAGGCAGGATCACTCAGTGCTTTGAGGCCATTATTCCAGCAGATGGTCTACCTGTGGCACTTGTAGCTGAGATAAGAAATGGACATCAGATGGCTAGGAGGTCTGTGGCTGAATCCAGAGAGCATAGGAAAGAGAGATCAAGCCAATGAGATAAAACATGGCCTTTTTGGAGTAAGAATGCTACATAACTCTTTTCCAGACTGTCCTTTCACTCTATGTATGCTTAATTTTGTCTAAACCAAAGAGGAAAAATTAGCTAGTGGCACATGATATCATAAAAAGATAAGTTCAAAGAATAACTATGCAGTTTATAATGGATTTTCTGGGACTGTACTCCAGTAGGTGCTAGTATTCAGGAGGACAGAGTACAATACAATCGAATTTAGGCTTTTCTATAGCAACTGATATCATGTTGCCAATGTGGGGAGAGATAGTGTGGAACTTCCTATTTTCCTGTGAGTTGAAAAGAGCAAATTTGTAATTCCTGTTCTGGCTGTTAGTTCTGTGAATGAGATGGTAGTTTAAGAGAATCACTTTTGTCATTGCTGGTCTAAAATTGCACCTCCCGCCCCAATCTTCCTAGACCAAACGCTACTCATAACCAAGGAAAAAACCTCATAATTCTTTAAGATGCTGAGGAACACCAGCAAAACCAAAAATCTGCCAGGAAGAGAAACTCCAGCCCAGGCTAAAGAACAGAGAACTGGCAGCAGCATGGATGTTCTCATTCTGCAGATGCATGTATGGAATCGTGCCCTGAACTTACAGAGCTCATCAAAGACATAATTTGCTTACAAGTGGAGATGTACTTATTCAGACAAGAAGTGGCTGGGAAGTTCAAAGGAGTGGAAAAATACTGTCTGAAATGAGACAATTAAACCCCCCTGGACCTGAATGGATGAAGTTAAGCAGTGCATGCAGTAAAATATTACAAAGATTACCTAGAGCCTGGAGTGCTATATTCAGTCTGCTGCAATTAGTCTCTATTTAGTCCACAGCTCTTGCTTTCAGGATCTGAGGTTGGCCCCAGTTTGGAATGAATGGGGCTTAGATCTTTTCTTTTCTCCACTTAGCTTCTTAAACACAATCATTTCTTTCTGTTGGTGTATCTGCTTTTCTAGTAATGGAGTTTATTTCCATGAATAAAGTCTTCATATGGTTTTGTAAGACGAAGATGGGGGTTTCAGGTTATTAGGTGTCTATCTAGCTGAAAGGAGTCCAACACCACTTTGTTGTACAAGAAGGGCAATCGTGAAGATCTGAAAGAACTATCATCCAATATGCCTGCTCTTGCATGTCTACAAGCTGTTCACCAAAATAATAACAAACCGACTCTCACAGAGTGCAGGCAGGTTTTTGAAGGAATTTCAGCACAATGGACCATATTTTCACTATAAACCAGCTATTGGAACGCTGGTTTATACTAATTCCCTTTATGTATTGCCTTAATTGATTATGAAAAAGCGTTTGACAGCGTAGAGATCAATGCAGTGTTGAAAGCTCTTGCAGAGGAGGGCATCAACACAAACTACATCAAACTATTAAAGGAAGCAAATTCTTAGTGCACTACAGATATAACTCTGTTTGACCACTCCCCTTTGTGTGAAACAAGGAGACACTGAAACTCTTCACAGCCTGCCTTGAAATATTAATGAGGTGGATGAATTTGAAGGGTAGAATCAACATCAATGGAGAGCAGTTAAACCACCTCAGATTCGTGGACAATATTGTGTTGATTGCTGAAAATACTCTCTAACTACAGAAAATGCTGCGAGAACTCAACACAAAAAACAGCCAAGTTGGACTGAAAATGAACCACTCCAAAACAACATTTATGTGGTGTGATGCCTTGCCAAAAGCCCAAATAACAGTCAAGGGAGAAAAAAATAGAAGAAGTCAAGCAATACGTCTATTTGGGCCAAGAAATTAACGTGCGGCACAATCAGGAAGGTGAACTCTTGCAAAGAAATAAAGCTGGTTGGCGCACATTCAATTCTATCAGAGATGTCCTCCAAGGAAAAATCAATCATGCAACATGCACCAACCTTTTCAACTCAACATTACTTCCGGCAATGCTTTATGGCTGTGAAACATGGGCGCTGATGAAGATAGAGGGGCAGCAACTGTCTGTCACAGACAGAGCAACAGAAAGAAGACTTCTGGGGATTTCAATCCATGACTGAGTTCCCAGTGACGTTATCAAACAGAAAAGTGGAGTGCAGGACGTCGCTGAAAGCAGGTACAGTAAAATGCGATGGGCTGGGCATATACCGAGGCTCACTGACAATCGATGGACTGCAGCTTTCACCGAGTGGTACCCTCAGGAACTGAAACGACCATGCAGCCAACCTCCAAAGAGATGGGAAGATTTCATCATGAAAAGACATGGCCACACATGGAGAAGGAAGGCTAGGATAAAAGATAAATGGAAGATATGTTGTGCTTGGCGCAATCTACATGAAGGCTGAAGGGACCGATCAATCAAGGTGTCTATTGGAGTATGTCCCACAGTATTGCTGCACCCCAGCCCAATGGTGTCCTTAGCAGGGGGAGAGTGTAGGTTTTTTGGGGGGATAACTTCCAGCAGGATTTTCAGATACCTAGATGAGAATTACTTTCTGAGCTGATGATTTCAGGTGTGGTTGAGTTTAGTTAAATTCAAAGCTTTAAAAGGGGCTGAGCTATGCTAATGAGTGTGAGAAAGTATAGTTTGCTGATGAGAAGCTGAGAGAGAGAGTGTGGAGACATAAGTCATCCTGTTTATGATGTTTTATTTAATTGTGTGTCTATTATGCATGTGTGTGTTTATATAGAGTTTACAGATAGCTGAACTACATGACCATAATGATGGTTAATATTACTTTGGTTGAACAACAACCTAAAATGCCCGAGAGATATTGCTATCCTTGGTTACTTGTGAACATTTCTCCAGCAGTTCACACCCATCCACAAAGAATTTCCTTGTGTTTAAAAGAATAATCTTCTGTTTTAAAGAACCTTACAATCTAGTTTCTCTTTCTAGTTCCCTTATGAATAGCTAGGAGTATGTCTTCTTCCAACAATTTTGAAGTAGAGGGACACATTGCATTTTAATTGTTACTCTCTCCATTCTATTTGTAAGAGTTCGAACTTCTTACTTTTATATATGCATGCTATCACCCTGCCAAAGAAATTACTCCACTGCATTAGGGTAAAAGTCTCAGTAATACACATTTTCTTGTCAATATAAAGCTTTCCTGAACCCATTTCTTATCTTTGCTTCCTTGAGCGAGAGTGCTGCTTTTAGTATATACAACTGTGATCTTCTCACCTGACGGTTTAAAAATAACTTGGCAGATGTTTTATTTTTTGTGGTGATGTACGAAGTATTTCTATGCTTAAAACTTAAAATTAACTAAGCAATGTGCCAAGGTATGTCTTTTCATAATGGACTTCTGGGAACAGCATTATATGGCCCAATATGCTACCGATATGTAATGGGGTATAGTTTGTATATAACTATGCTGGTGTGGTCAGAGTTGAAGCTTTGCATTATAATGTAGATATGAGGAATCTGATGTACGCATTGCATTAATGTATGTGTTGGAGGTGCATGTATTTATAGAGGGATAGTGTCTGTCAGTGAAAGTGGGGAATGTGGTGAATGGGGGTTAAATTAGATGGACCCTGTAAGTTCAGTCGGTCTCCTGGATGACTTTTTACTGTATTTAAAACATATTTTAATATTATATAAATAATTACTTACTATTTCTTATTACATTATGTGAAGTACAGCAATACTAAGGCCCTGTCTATAGGAAATCGGGCACTAAGGAGTTGTCTCCATGGGTCAAACCATGTCTTAAAAAGCTTCTTAAACATGATTTCAACCCAGTTGTAGACAAATCAGGATATAACCATGCTCTAGTCAGACAGTGTGGATGGGGACAATACATGTTAGATCCCATTTTGGCCACAACTCTGCTTAAATCAGGTTTAAGATCAATTGTGAATTGTGGTTTGCCTTATGTAGATAGGGTCCTTAACCAGTTTGTGAAGGAAAGCGTTAAAATCCTGCACTAGAAGATGGACTGGGCAAGACAAGTGGAGGAACCACCTCAGAATAATAGGAATACATTGTTGCCTTAACTCACATCTCCCATAATAGGGAGTGGTCTGGTGGAGCACTGGGAACTCCTGGAGCCATTGAATCTGAGGAAGCACAATGTCTTCTGGCGGACAGGTGAGTGTGGCTGATTTTCCAACCTCTGACAGGAAGTTGTATGCTTCCTCCCTAGACCAGCCTGTAAGGAGAAGGCACAACAATCATTTTCTCACCCTTCCTTGCTTACTTGGAGGGGCTGGCAGTTGGTTGCAGTGTGAGCCTTCTGAAGTCTTTCATTTAAGAGTGTGCAAGAAGTGCCTAATCCCATTGCAGGGAAAGGAAATGGGAAAGGAGGCTCATTGTACCCTCTCTGTTATCTTGCCCTCTTTCTATCTCAGCCCCCATTTCTCTTCCTGTTGTTTCCCCATTCCTTTCCCTTCCCAATGTGTTACCCCGTATTTCTCTCCTTCCTGTCTGTTCCCCACCAGTGGTGATAGGGGGGCATTTCTTTCACAACCTGTCTTTCCTAACGTCCTGAGAAAGATGAGAACTGGAGTCAGAGCACCCTGTCACTATAGCAATAAGCTGACAGATAGAGGTTTGATGCTGTCATTGGCTAGGTGGGAGTCATTAGCTGATTGCCCTTTCTACTTCTGTTGCTTTTCTGCACTTGTTATACCAGTGAGCGTAAGGCAGTGAGAACAGAGAGAAGGGATTATGAAATCTAACAGCCTTGCTCCTGCACAACACAGCAGCCCCTAGCCATTGGAGACCCCCCCCCTCAAAATAAAAGAAAATCAAGAGAAGGATAATCTAACTACCACTTCCCAAGACTGGCTTTAAAAACTGCAGCAGCCATCAATCTGGACAGTTGGGAGGCATAGTCATACAATGAGTTATTGGGAATAGACTCCAGGAATACAGTACTACTGTCTAATCATGAGCTGTAACAAACATACTTCCTCTGCTAAGAACTTTTGTAAATAAGCTTTAAAAGAGAGAGAGGACTTGAACCTCATCAGTGACAATAGCTGGTAGCTACAAAGAAACTTTCAGTGTTAGCAGTTCAGGAATGCAGAGAGTTGATTCAGTGAGAGAACAGGAGTTAGTTCTGGCGTTTAGTAAGCACCTCTTGAACTGAAGTTCACTAATGAGTAATTCAAAATAGCTGGCATATTATTGGCCAGATCTGAATTTGCTATCAAGCATTGATATTGATGCCTGTTAGCAATGATAAAATTAGTAACACTAGATCTAGGTTTTATGTAAGTCATCTCTCTTTCAGTGCTTAGGAGATCCTTTCCAGTATTATCAAGCACACTTACAGTATGCCTAAATGTTAAGATGTTTCAAAATGATTCACATTTCTTTGAACATAAAGCATTTTCTGCATGGTTTTTAAACTGGCTTGGAAAAAAATGTGCTTAAGTTTTACCCAATTCTCCATTTTTGCAGCAGTCCAGATCAACAAATGTGCAACATTTAAAATAATGGTTCGAGGGCATGGAAAATTGCTGTGGAAGTCAAATTCTCTTTGTTTAAAAAATAAACCAAGAGAATATATCCTCCTGTAAATTTGCAAAACTCAGAACAATCTACTTAAAGTTAGAGAAACAAGCACAGGAACAAAAAAGACAGCTTAAATATCTTATTTTATTTTTTAATCTCCTGGCCTCACAAAATATCTCTATTCCTGATGGCTTATCCTCTCCAATATGACAACTGACTATAACAAATACAAATAGAGGGTCACCTCTGAGGCTTGCTTTTCATTTGATTTTTAAAGAGCGAAAGGTACAGGGTTTGCAGACTTTTTCAAATTAATCTAGAGAGGCTGGATGAACAGAGTAGGACATCTCCAGCTAAGAACTGGATGTGGCTTTAATTTTAGGCAAGTCATTTTTTTGTGGGTGTATAAAACTGGATCGCAGGGGGCATGTTATCTGCATGCCAGTTTCATTGAATTCAGTGTATGACGTGTGCACGTTTATCTAAGAGTAGAACATGGCCCCAGAAGCTCTAAGTGGTTAACATACCACTTAGAAAGATAAACACTATTCATTTCAGTAGCATGTGGTAAGGAATAATTGTAATTTAACATACTTGAACCAAAGTAATTACCTTTCCAGTGTTTCCACAGTATGAAATTATAGTCCACAGTAATTTAGAAATATTAATTCTTTCAGGCTACTGACGTGAGTGGTGTATTAGGAATACATTGTGCAGGCTGGGGAAAAAATAAGTTTTACATCCTTGTGCTCTGTAATCTGACTTCCTTTTCAAATACTGTACCTCAGAACTGCTGGTCGGAGACTGGCTTGTAGATGAAGAGAAACTGACATTCAACCTCTTTGTGCATATATGGGAGGTGCTGGCAATTTTTGTTTGTATTTTGTAAATTTCCATGTATGCAAAACATGAATGTTCCCAAGATAGTCTTTCTTCCCATTTCTTTCTTGGGATTTTTTCCTGTTTCTGTATCTTCTTATTGAAAAAGATCAGTTTTGCATGGAGAATGTCATTAATAATGAAATGCAGTCTGTGTGCTTTTTAAAAGTCTATTTCTTGCTTATAAATAAATGGTAATTTGTTTTAAAGCGTCATTGCACACAGTGTTCAGCCAGTTCTCATGCATTCGATTATTTTAAATAAATGTACCATAAATGGAACAAGTTCTTTCTAATTTGCAAATGATATGCAACATTTTTCAAAAAAAAGAAAAAAGAGAGGAAAAACTGTAAAATTTGTTCTTAACTACATCTCATTAATGTGAAGCTGTTCAATGACCTGTAAAGATTAAAGAATTAGTGAATTGGTAAAATTATCAGAATGAAAAATCTGTATAATTTTGATTTCAATTTAAAAATCTGCTAAACAGTCTTTGGGCTTTAGAAAAGGATATTACTTTTTAATATCTGTTCCCACAAATGTCCTGATATCATTACAAATGGACTGAAATAAAGGCAACAAATAGTATGTTTAAATGTATAGTGTTACAACAGTCTGTTTAAGCTGATGATTTTTTCTTTTCATTAAAACAACTGAAGACATTTAATTAAGTGACCACTCTGCTAAGTGGAGCAAAAATTAATATACATAAATGAATTTATGGGTGAGCAATGATGCATATTTAAAAATATTCTTCAAATGAGGAGCCAAAGAGAAAGAAAACAGTTTAGGAAGAATGTTCTTAAAGACTGTTAGATAATTAATTTTAAATGGCTGAAATACATAGGGTCTACTCATTGGCAGTACTTGAACTAAAAATTGTGACACAATTGCCTTTCAAATACTGGGCCATTGTAAATGAGTGGGAGAATGACTGCCATCAAAGCTCATCTTGACCAGAAAAATCTGTTGATTGAATATAACACTGATAATAACATGCTGTCTAATATGCTGAAAATGATATGTTGAGGCATGGGTCATCAATGCTAGAATTTGATTCAGATGTGCCTATGGTGATGAGCCCATAAGCAAAAGCCAGACTCACTATGGCAAGAGTCCATATTTCTGCATGAAAAACAAATATGGGCTTAAGGAAGACTCCTTTGACACTCGTACACTATTTTATGCTCATGTAATCTCATTCACCAAGTATATCCAGTTGAGGCATATATATTCAGCCTTAATATTGAGCAATTGAAGGAAGAAAGCAAAAAATAGAAGAGCAAGCATTCTGCCTTAGAGTAGAAACTGGAGTGAATTGAACCCAATACCTCTCTAGAATATTTTGTTGCAGTCTATATGGCTGGCCATATCCTTTTTTGGGCATATATTTTCTATAACATGTTCTTTACGGATATTTTTGGAGGTTCTTTTTTAACCATCGTTCCATTAAAACGGGGAGATTTAAAGAGTTATTTCTCCATAGTTACCGCTTGAAGTTTTAATGTCATTCTTACTGGCAGTTGATTGGACAGATTTGGCCTGATTCTCCATTCTCCACTCTGCTCTAGTATAATTGACTACATAAGTTACAGGACAATGGAGAATCAGGCCCATTGTATCTTACTTCTAAAGTTCATGGAAAAAGAAATCTGCAATAGGTAGCAGCAGTGGCATGAGGATCCCAAAGCTGAGCTATTTCTATTTAGGATGCAAAAGCAGTACTGCAATTAGCATTGGATTGCTCCCCCCCACCAAAAAAAGTGTGGTGGTGTTTGAAAGGTGGATGGAGGAATTAACCAACCAATGGCAGAGGAGGAATGCTAAAGTCTGGTTGTATAGTAAAAGCTCCTGAATCCAATGTTTTGGTGTGCTATTTTTGTTTTTGTTTTCAGATTCTTCTCTGCATTTGAAGCTGCTGGTGTATAACAGGTACACTTATGAAATTGCTTTGTAGTGTCTGTATTAGAAGTACAATTGCATAATTTGGTATACAGTAATGTAGGAGTTTGTAAAGGTTTTCATAGCATAGACCACATATTAATCTTGACTCAGGCCTCTAGGCAATATCACAAGAAATAAGAGGGAGGTTGTCTTGTGGATGACCTTGCCTCTCAATTGCAATATCTTAATAGCCTCTCTGCAACAACTATAGAACGTGTTTACATGGAAAAGTAATATTAGGAAAATGTTAATATATTTTTATCATTTACTGTAATTTAACAGTGGTAAACAATGGAGAAAGCCAGTATCATGTGACCAGCCAGTTATCTGCAGTTAAACAGCAAGTGCTGCATAGACAACAGTTTAAGAACTGTTTAAAAGCTGAAATCCTCATGTGTTCACATGACTCCAGCAGTCTGGGTTCCAGGAATAAGGACCCACCCTTAGCCTGCTTACCTGCTAGCTTAATCCCCAGGCAGTCTAATGAACATAGCTAGGCTCCAATTAAGCCAGCTGAGGAGATCAGCAGCAACAAGGTGCTGGCTGCTCGAAGCTTTCGTCCCTGGCTATGTGATAGCTCCTGTGCCTGCTTGTTCAATCTTGTTCTTGCCCTGCCTCACTCCAGCTCCCCTGGTTCTCACCCTTGGCTCTGGCATCTGGCCTCTGATTCCGGTTCTGATCCTTGGTTTTGATTCCTGGCTGTCTACTCTAATCACTAGGTACAACTGCCCTATCCTGGTCTTAAGAAGTAAAAAAGGGTGAAGTCCTGACTCCACTGTAGTCAAAGGCAAAACTCCCTTGGACTTTTCTAGAGCCAGGATTTCACTGTAAATATCATGAGAACTTGTGAGAATTTGCAATACTGTAATATAAACATCTTGTCTTGTGTATTACAGACACCTGCCATAGCCTCCCTTTCAATGTTCTTCCAGAGATGAGCACAGAAGTAAGAAAACTGCAATGTTCTTACACTCTTGATCATCCACTCACCACTTCCACCATAAGGAAGCTTTAACTAGAATGAAAGAGAGGAACAATATAGAGGGTCCTTTCCCAACTGCTTGTATGTCATGTTCTAACAAATAGCAGTTGGCAGTCTGGTGATGTCCAGGTTCAGTCTAACTCCCATCACTACTGAAAAATTCTAAATTCTAGTATCACCCATAGCATTTCATTGGTGAGCTCACTTCAGTAATGAGAGGGCACTTTGGGGAGTACAAAAGCCTAAGTCCCGGAGGCCACACACAAAACAGGGCAGCCACAGGTTTTTTTTACTATTTTTGCTAATAAACACATGCAGCAGTAACTGCCATAACTTAATTACTGCAAAGCAGCTTGAAACCACTAACTTAACACTGCATAAACAAGACGTAAAAACAACTTCACCAGGAATATCACCCCTCATTCTTGGGCTTGGTCCCACTGAAGTCAATAGCATGAAATTAATGGGAGGAAGGTTGAGACCCTTGTGCACCTACTGGGTTAGGACTTCAATGCCTTGTGCCCAGGAAACCCCATTTCCTTGTAGCTTCTGCAGTTTCATTTTCATGATACTTCACAAAGGTTTCTCTTTCCAACTAAAATGCAGGAGTGAGTTTGTTTTTTAACTTTATACATGAGGGACTCGATCGTCATTCTCTCTAACTAGTGCCAGGGGCTGGTTTGGGCTCTGGTCAACCCCAGGGTGACTTAGAGCGACCTTTGCTTCTCTTGCTCTGAGCTGAGCCAAAAGTGAGAATTAAGCCTTATTGGTTGGCATTTTCAAAAGTACCTAAAATAGTTAGGTCCTCAACTCCCACTGACTTTTGAAAACCCCCTTCCTTTGTATTTTTAATGATGTACCCCTTTGTCCTGGACAGATAGTAAGAAAGACAAGATGCAAGGGATGTGGTTTAATTAGGTTACAACTTTAACAACTCATCTGGGAATAAGCAATACATCCTATATTGCAGGACTGTTGTTTCTACCTGTTTGAGGAGGGCTGCTGTCAGACCCACTTTTCTAGCCCTGCTCTGAACCTATTGCTGGGAGCCTGATGCTGTCCCCTCATATGAGGGTCAAGGGGGACTGAGGAAAAAGGGTTGTCTCCCACTGTACCTGACACTAGGAACTCCAATTTCCCCTCCCTCAGCTTCCTGGGCATACCTTCTCCCAAGTGCACTTCCAACTCCAGTTTCATTGGGGAACTAGATCACCTATAGAATGATACCTGCACTGGACCGGGAAAACACTGCCATGTTGACAGCTTGAACCAAACCTACCTCACCAGGTCCTGGATTTGCTCAGGGGAAGGTGGAAAAACCCACCCCGCTCTGCCTAATCTGGTGGTGAAGGAAAAATTTATTCCCAGCTGCCCAAAAGGTGACTAGTGCAATGCCACAGCAGATCATAAAACCCAGTCTTACTTTGATCCCAAGCATGGGTGCGACTGCTCTGGGATGAAGGGGGGCTCTCACTGTCTCCTCTTAACCCAAAGGAAGGGACATCTGAACCAGGGGTGGACTGGAAGAGGCTGAGGTGGCACACGGGCACCTGCGGGAGGGGGTGTATTTATACCCTGTTCCATGTGTGAGTCAGGCTCTGCAGTGTTCATTGTTAACAAGTAAAAAATAGGTTTTCTCCAGGTAGGGAAAACCTCATGAAACTGCACTGGTAAGGACTGATATATTAGCCTTTTATATTGTGAACATTTTACCTCTTTCATTTTTCCTTTTGAAAGCTTTTGATATAGTGTTGAACAAAAGGCTCTTATAATTATGTGCAAGGTTTGCAAGTATTGTATGTAGGATCAACTACTTGAGCTGATGAAGAATTGGCTTTGATACTGGAGACAGAGGGGTACTTGTGAGATGAATCAGTTCTGGATAGAAGGAGGTGGAGAGAAGTGAAGTACCACAAGGATCAGCTTTAGGACTAATTTAATTCATTTTATATATTAATGACCCGAAAGGAGGAACATGTAGTAAGAGGATTAAAGCTGCCAGAGATACAAAAGTTGGGGGCAGTCAAAATAAAGAAACAGGGCAATGTAATTAAGAATGACTTGGATAGATTAGGAACATAGGTAGGGAAGCAGTTTACACAACTCAGTGTCTAGAAACATAAGGCTAGAGACAAAAATGGAAGAGGAATGGGCCACTGTGGTTATTTAAATTACTATTAATACTTAGCAGTAGTATTGTGGTGGCACATAGAGGCCACAGACCTGTTGTGCTAGTTGCCATAAAAGCATATAAAAAAGGAGTTTCCTGCCCTTTATAGTCTAAGTAATTTGTGTTTTTATCATGTAAAGAGAATAGAAATAGATACTTTAAAAAATATATTGATGCACGAGATAAAACAAAAAACAAAAGCTAACCAACCAAATAAAATCAAACCAATAAAACCAAATCTCCCCATACTCCTCGCAGAATGAAAAATACACTCTAAATATGTGTGATTTTCAGATAACATTTCTATTTTACATAAATGGATTTTACCTAGCAATAAATATGATTGGAGTTAACATTCTGAGCTCTTGGTACAGCTCCTCTTGTGTGTCTCAGTTCCACTGAAGTACTTCAGTATACACAAGCAAAATTTCCAAATCAGGATATAGGGAATGTAATTTATTACTAGGGCATGATCTCTTCAGAGTTCTCTTGCTGGAGTATCTATCCCCCACGTACATGGCATCAGCTGAAGATCTATTTTACCCTGTGTCCAGAGATCTTGCCAAAATTTGACTCAGTAAGTTAGTGAATGTGAAAGTGAGTGAAGATACAAATATCAGTATATGGAGTACCAATTAATGGTGGCCCCCTCCAGAGGTGATACCATAGATATTGTGCTCATCTCACATTGAAGTAATAATTCAATATTAAAGGTGAAAAGGGGCACCCTTGACAAGTATCTTGACCTAGTGAATGGACCACAGAGTTAGCATAATTAATCCATGTCTATGTGAGTGAATAAGCAAGGCTACAATCAGTGTAGCGCCTCTCAAACTCGTTTTTCTCCGTTACTGTGAAGTAGTAACCTCTTTCAATCCAGTCAAAGGCTACAGCATGTCTGCTTTTGACCAGGCAAAATAAAACAATTTTAACACTACTTGGAAATTAATGGAGGAGAATTCTCCCTTTGACAAAGCCAATTTGATCTTTTTGTATAATGTTATGCATTTAGGTCTGAAGCCTAGAAGGGAGAATCCTTGCAAAAATGTTTACATTAGTATTTAACAGGGCAATTGGTTTATATGAGAATCACTCAGCTGGGGACTTGCCCCCTTTAGGGATTAGGGCAAAAGCTGCTAATTACATGGCTTCAGGGAGTCTACCAATATCCAGTGGTTTCTGATACACATTCATTAGAAGAGGCAAATATTTTTTCAGAGACCACCTAATAAAAGTCACTTTAAAAAACACCTGTACTTCTGGTTGTTTTGGACTTCAGTATGTCTAAGGTTTTCCTTTATATCAGCTATTGCTCAGAGAACTGGTTGGGAAAATGTTTTGGTTGTTTTCTTCTGCAGAAAATTTTGACTTTTCATTTGAAAATAAACAAAAGTTCTCCAGCCAAAACTTTCAGTTTTCAGTCAGAAAGTTTTCAATGAAAACTCAATTTTCCACAGAAAAGAGACACTTTTTTGGGGAAAAAAGTCAAAACCCCAATCATAAAACAATTTAGATGACATTTTTTTGACCAGCCCTAATTTCGTGCAACTCCAAAGATGGTCTTTGGAGCATAGTTCTTTGCCCTAGTTGCACTTGGAATGAGGGAATCTCAGGGAAGTGGGGGAGGGGTTTATAGGCTTTCTCTACAAACCAAAATTGCAATAGATAGCTGCTCGTTTGTGACATTTCAGATATGTAATTTCAGTAATGCACAATGTCAAGCTAGACGGGGATTTGTACCTCAATCTTAGGAGGAAAAACAAGCCTTGGATTTTTGTAAATATTGAAATTTCAAGGACTTGAAAATCACATTGAAACTGACGAAACATTTAATGTGAAAGTCTAGGGAAAAAAATCTAATTTTGCCCAGTAGCCTTAGTTGCCCAGCACTACAGAGCATGTGAAAGATTAGCAGGCTAGGTGTCTATATCTTGAGCTAATTTTATACAAAGGGAAGAGCACTAGCAGCAGTAAAATGTGGAAGTGGGAAGATTTCATCTTATTCTCTGGAAGAAGTTAAGAAGGCAGTGCTGTTGTACATTTTCTTCTAGGGGCAAAGAAGATGACAATGATTTTCAAAACTATGCAAAACCAAATGTAATCAGGAACCCAAAAGATGGATACTTCTTTATCCTTCTTCCCTCTTTAACTTACATTTCAGTGGAAGTGATACTTATGCAGGTACAGAAGATCAAACAGTGTAGTCTTGTGCAACTCTAGTGTAATCCCAAATTCAAAATTTAGGCACATGGCACAAGTTAGATGCAGATATAATCACAAAACATATATGCCATGTATTAGATGTGAGTGTGATGATCCATTTCAGCTACATGTCATATTAGGCAGGGATTGTTTTGGGGTGATTCAAATCTTGAAGAAAAATATTTACTTTTTTCCTCTTAGCTGCTCCTATTTTACTTGTTTTCCCTATAATCTCCTCCTTTGCAGTGATGGAGATACGAGTGGGATTAGAACTAGCACAAAACCCAGATTTTAATTTTGCTAATATTTTCCTACAATGCCTCAGTTTCTATCCCTTGATAACACTCCTACTGTGGGAAATAAGGTCACATAACCCACTGGTACTTGTTTCACAATACTTGCTGATGAGGAGCATTTTGCTATTCTCACATCTCTCTACCAACCCCCACCTTGCTCTGCCCCCTGCTAATAACAGCTAGTCCAAATTTCCCAGATTAATCTGATGTGCAAGGAACAGTGATGTAAACTTGAAAATTAAATGTACACAAAAGCAGAGGTTTGAGAATGGAAGACATACATTCTATTTGGTTTGCTGTATGACAGATAGACTTGTAAACAGATACACAGCCTTGCCCATAGCTACTGTATTCCACAAACCCTTTGAAATATTTCAGTTTCATGTCTGTGCTAATTAAAGAGCAATGACCTTCTCATTAGCACCAAGAGGGCTGATGATGATTGTTCCCCGTTTTTCTTAATGGATGCAAGCTACATGCATGATCTTGGAATATCAAAGCAATTCTCCAAGATATTTATTAGAGTCAAAATTATGAAAACACATAGCAAACCTTTAGTTTGAATTACAAGTGTTAATATATGCAGAACCAAATGAATAGCTCAGCTTTCTTCCTCTCTTGTATCTTAAATTTTTCATTACAAATTTCCAGGGCTTCAAAGTAGCATCTCACAGTCGGTCCCCTTTTTTCTCTCTCGCATGACAAAGAGCTGTCAAAAATTGTTCCTGTGTTTGTTAGTATTTTTCTCTTTTTTCTCTCATCTAAATGTCAAACAACTTAGCTTAAATAAAGCACAGCATTCTTCATCTGGTGCGTTTCAAAAGAAAAACAACACCACAGAAGGCGTCTAAAAAGGCCCTAATTAATGTTTCTCATTGATTTTGTTTTAGTGTGATGTATTTTATGAAAAAAATATGAATCCAGAAGGCACTCTCATTAAAATCATTAGCAGCTCAATGTTAGCTGAAAACAGCTCATTCTTTGGTGCACTGTAGTGCTTAAAAGCATGTTCACACATACAGCTCCTTATTTAACATCAGAAGCTAGTGCTAGCTGAAAACTAACATTAGGTTTGTCAGGTACTATTGAACTATGATGAACACAATGCACAAAAGCTCTATCAAGGTGAATAATATGAATATAGTGTTGCTGTATCATGCCTACCTTTTCAGGCTGTCTTTCATGCATACAAGCATAAAAATGTAACCTCCAGACACTAATTTCTATGTTAGCCATTTGAACAATAGTAACAGTGAAAAGAAAATGAAAAAAAAATAACTTGGGTCTGGTGACTGCCTAGTATGTTCAAATAGGCTCAGGAATATTTCAGCAATAAGACCCAACTGGTTTCTTTATTTAGGCAAGCGTTTTAAAGTTAGGTGCCAAAACTAACAGAGACATGGCACTATCACAGAACAACGATCTCAGTTCTGATTTAGTACAACTATAAAGTGACCGTTGTAACAGGATTTTTTTAAAATTTGGGAGCACATTCTAGAGCCTCAAGTTAAATTAAACGGTTGGCAATTTTCAAATAGATATAAAAAAGAGTGCCTTTTTCCTGGTCTAATTATTTTTAATTTTATTTATATACCATCCCTAAAAAGTGCTAGTACATTCCAGTGCAACTATGACATGGTCTACCTTGAAGCTCTCTGCAATTCAGACTTTTTGACAGGGCTACCCTTTATTTAAGACTGAAAAGAGTCTTTTGTGGAAAAAGCTATTTCTAACTCGGGAGAGCCTGGTTAAAGAAACTTGCTGTTCTCATCTAGAAGTGACCATCTTCAAAAATTACTTGTTACTTATTTGAGAACCATTTGAATAAGCTGTACCAACACAATGTAGTTCCAAAAAGACGATAAAGTGAGAGGGCTGTGGAGAGAGAATAGCTATTCTTGCAATGCTATCAAACAAGGCTTTAGGAATTGCTAACATTTTTTTAAAGATTGAAATAGTGGTGTTACGCTGAAGAAGTTTGCCAAATTCTTTCTTGAGCCTGAGACATGCTCTAGCCAGTGATGCTTAGACGCATGATGCTTACGTTAGTACCAATTATAAAGAATTCTAAAACAATAAAAATAAGGATAGGCCTCTTTTCTGCTATTTGCCTTTGTATTTTCAAAAACCTTTTATTAGCTGAAATAATAAATCTGGGAATAGTATTCCAGTTTCATGGTGTTATACTTGAAAAATAGGGTTAGTGTTTGTATGTGTTTGGGGCATATAAATACTTTATATTGGTTTTAACAATTCAAATATTTGGGGTTATTGAAATAAAAGAAATGTAGTGAAATTCCAGGATGACACACATTCATTTATGTTGTGGTTCTTAAATACTAAATTTGTTAGTGCAAATCAAATAGTTAATGGGCTTATACTAGTATATGGCATTCCACCATTACAAAAGTCACACTTTTAGTATTATAGTTAACATTTATTTTGGTTTGATCACCTTTAATAGTATTATCAACAAAATGTTCATAGAAAAATAATTATCCCACAAGTATGAAAGTTTAGATCTAGATATGAACAGTAAACCTGTATTAATTTAAGACTCAAAATATGTTAATGCTTTGCAATATTTTTTCTTTATAGTGAACACAATAGTGAGGTCATTTGTAATAAAGATGTTAATATTGAACCTTGATAGTTTTACCTCTCAGGGCCATAGGATATTTATGGATGAATATGGTACAGAGATTCTTAAAATGTTATTTTATGGCAACCTCTATGCAGTGCTATAAAACATTTCCTGTGAATGATAAATAAACTCAAGAAGATCTGTCTTTGTAAAGAGCTGTACACTTTTACTTATGACCAATCTGACTTTAGTGATATTTTATTTATCAGTGCTACACCAGCCCAGATGTACCCCTTTTGCAGCTTCCTTGATGTTAGGGGAATTGCACCTACTTACAACAGAGCTGAATTTGGCCCAAGGAATGGTAGGACTATAAATCATTATGCTCACTCTTTGACTTTGATATGAATTGCTATTATAGAAAGTGCTCCATTTTAAAAAAAAGATATCTAATTGTCCAGTATGTCTGCAAATAATTATTTTAGACATTTTTCAGATGCACTAGGAAACAGATATAGGTACTATATTGAGTTTGTTAAGAGACTATAAATAAGCTACACAAATTTGCTTTTAATTCTCTGTTGAAATATTGACTGAATTTATTCATGCTAATGAAGTTGTAGTGTATAATAGACACAGCAGTATACTGAAAAGAGTAAAGGCAGGTCTGATGATGAAGCTTCAGTATATTGTATTTTCATGTGGATGTCTCAGGCACAAAAGCTATGAGAGTAGTCTCAGCAATACAACCACATCCTGACTAGAAACCCTATTCTGTTCTCAGTCACACAGGTGTGAAATTGGAACAATGCCAATGAACTCAATAGAATTGCTCTATTTAGAGTGGATTCATACCCCAAATAAATGAGAGCAAAATTTTAGCCTTAGTTGTGTTGCAATGGTAATATGGAGGCAATTGTCCAGTTGTTGAGCTCTGCATCCTGCTTGACTATTCAGTAGAGATACAAGGTCTTTCCTGTATGAGGAGAGTGAGCATCCGTTTTCTATGGCTGTGGACATGAATATGGGGAAAAAATAATTTTTTTAACGTTTACACAACCCCAACTTTTTGACCATTTGTTTTGAACATTTAGTATGATCTATACTGAGATTGGGGCCCCACTGTGGTAAGCACTGTCCTGGCCAATGGGAAATGTGGGGATGGCACTTGGGGCAGGGTGCAGAGCCCCCTGGCTGCCCCTACACATAGGAGCCGGAGTGGGGACATGCCGCTGCTTCCAGGAGCCAGGCAGAACAGGGCAAGCCCCCAACCCCACTCCCTGGCTGAGGCGCCGGAGCGAGTCAAGCCCCGGACTCTGCTCCCCGGCGGGCGCTCAAGGGCCAGATTAAAACGTCTGGAGGGCCCGTTGTGACCCCCGGACCGTAGTTTGCCCACCCCTGGTCCAGACTATAGAAGTGTCAGTCCCTGCACCAAAGAGTTTACACTCTAAATAGCGAAGACAGACAAAGAGTAGAGAGGTGAAGTGAGTTGCATAAGGCCACATAGCAGCTCAGTGGCAGGTCCAGGTGTCCTGACTCTCGTGTTCTATTCACTAGACCACACTACTTCTCTGCCACGCTGCATCTCTTTCACTTGGGGATCAGTGTTTTTAACCTCTGATTTGTATGACTATAAGTTGCTACATAAGTAAAATGTTCATTGATGGTACAAGCTACTTCTTGCCATAGAACAAGCTTCAGGGACCTGGATCTTGAGTGATAATTGTCTCAAATATTTTGCGTGAGCCAAGAATTTACTGCCTGTGGGAAGTTGAATGGTTTTAAAATAAAGAAGTTCCTTGTTACTTATGGGTGTCACCCATTAGATTTCTTCCACTGTGCAAAATTTATCAGCATGGTGTATGTCAAAGAGCTATGTACTCTGACAGCAGCCAGAATATGTTTTTTATCTCTTTCAATTTAAAGAGCTTTATTCTGCTATGCAATTATTAACCATTCTTCAATAACTGATAGATAATGCATTTGCAGCTGTAATTTGCAACAGCTGTATGAGAAGCTGATTGATGGATGGAGATGAACCAGTGCAGCAAAGTTTGGCTCTAGCTCTTAACTGATCCAAGTTTAGGGGATGTCCTGATCGGAACTTTACAAACAGGCTCATTTCTGAGGCTAGTACACTGTATTAGCTGAACCAAATCATTTTTGGTTGAACTTTAGGAAAGCATGTTCTCAGCTGCAAAAAGTCAGCCTCACAGTAGACCTGTGACAATGCAGGAGTGCCAAAATACTTTAATAAAAGGCAAAGGAGAGCCACATATTAACACCTCTCCGTATGCTTATAGGATTGCTTCTGTATTATCTGGAATCATATTTAACAGAGGATCAATTATATCCAGAAGCAGTTGCATATGGGCGCCTCCCTTTCACTGGGGGATAAGTGCTTTTAACCTTTGATCTGGATGTTGTCGTTACTCTGATAGGTTACTCAGTTTTAATTATGTATTGTCAGTATCTGTGGATTTAATGTCCCTAGAAATAATATCTCATCAAAAATCCATCTCAGATAATAGCTTCCAATTGTCTAAGGGTGCTCATCTGGGCAGATGTTTTTCCATTATGAACATCTTTCCTTGCAGTCCTAGAAATTTCCTGAGCTCTTACTAAAGAAACCCACCATTACTGTACCATTAAATAGGATTTCCTTTACTATAGAGAAAGACAGAATGCCCATTTACTTTTCTTGTGTCCCTCTGTATTCTATTGAAAACAGCCTCCCAGAATGTCTTGTGTTTCCGTTTCTTTTCTTTATGGTTGAAACAGAACTTGCCCTGAAGATATGTCCTGTATTGTACAATTGTTCAGTAAATGCATTTGCTACAGACAGAAAATGAGGGGAATGTATTGAGCAACATACTTCAAACTCGTGCTTTTAATTAGCTGGGGACAGGATTTAGCAAGTCACAGCTTTTATTTAAACAGTCCTGACATAACTCAGCTTTACAACCTCAAATTTAACACTTAAGTCCATATTAACAAAAACAGATGGCTTTCAAAAATTTCTCTTTAGAGTGTTAATGTTGGTTTAGTTGATACTCTGCATTTTGAGAATTTTGGGAAATAATTGCTGGTTGCAGGTCACATGATTGAGCAATGAGCTAGTCTACTACAGATCCATGCGAATGCTTTACATTATGATGTATGACCATGTGCCATGCTTGACACTTTGAAGATTATTTGGTGTTCAGATCTGGTACTGCAGTGCTGATTTAGCTCTATATAATAGTTCATACTGTATGTACCCAGCACACTGTATGATTCTTAACTTTCACTCTGCATAACAATACCTGGAATGGGAGACTTTTCCCTATAAATTTCAGATTTAAAAAAAAATAATTTAAAGCTACAGACCAAGGAGTCCATTTTTAGCAGCATGTGCAGTTGAATAAACATTCAACTCTCATTAGCATGAATTGGAATTACATGTCTAATCTGCCACTCAACGGGTTGAATGCTTACCTCTGAATGTTTAAATTGGAGTGGCAACAGTTACAGCATAATGCCATTTAAAGTCACAGATTAGTGCCAGCCTTCCTGGCATGGGGGAAAACCTGTTTTTAGATGCTTCACATAGTTTTAAAATAGGGTTGTATCTAACATAACCTCATGGAGTCACATTTTCTGCACACATACTGCTTTGCTTATATCTACTTTACATGTCTTCACCTTTCAAGCAAATATACAACACATAGTTCAACTTACCTTTAAGTGAGGAATTTTATGAAACAATGGGTCTTGCTCTTGAATTTTATTTGTGCTTTATCAGTCCTTATTTTAAAAAAATCCAAACTGTGATTTACTTTACCACTGAGACAATTAAAAAGGTGCTTTCTCTGTAGGGAGAGAGGTGCAAATTTTGTGAGATGATTCAGGGAATGTGTAGAGTCTCTTTAAATAGTTTGTGGGTCCTCTAGTGACCCTCACTGTCTCTCACATTTCAGAAGCCACCAGAACCCAGTCTAAGCAGCAGTGTATATATGTAGCTAGGCCTTGCATGTTATATATATTTTGTAAACAAGTTTATTTGGACCCGATTGTGGTACTTTCCAATTATATTTCTTGTGTAAGAGCAAAAGACACAAGAGAGTGGTATATCAGATCCACATTAACTAAATACTTTAGGCTAGATACCATGGTATTAGATGGTATAGAATTAGAAAGAGAGAGAAACTATAATAAGGGATAACAGGGAGCTAATTTTTGTTCTCAGAATTTAGTTCTAGTAATTACTAAACTTCTACATTCATAATAAACAGAATCACTGAATAGGCTTCTCTTTATATATAGTATATGCCAATTTATCATAAATATTGAAATTTGGTAATGACAGCAATACTAGAATGGTCATATTTTTACGAATAAGGAATACAAATTCCATTTCTCACTCAAACTGATACGTAAAAATAAATCTTATGTGAATCCATCTCTAAAATATCAGACATTCCTAGATTAGAGACTAAAGTAGTTTCCATTTAGAGCTGTGTGAAGAATTCATAATGACTTGTTTGGTAAATTTTGTCTCTCTTTCTAGCCATAAATTGTCTGTAAACAGATGACAAGTTTCTCAAATTTATTTATTATTTGAAATTATTTACTGATTAATTTGACAGTGTAGTTCTTGAACATATAGGTCACATGGAGCCATATCATCAGTTTGTGTAAGTTGGCATAGCTCCATGCAGTGTTTCTGCTCTCTAATTAGATTGAACATAATTATTAGAATCATATTTCTTGATGTGAAAACTCAAGATTACAAATTCAAAATTTGCTTTGTGCATATTTTGCAAAATTTGCTTGAAGTATGCTGATTCTATAAACATCCCTGCCAATGAATTATTCTATCAGCATATTCATTGAATGTGAACACCAAAAGGTAGGAACATTAATGAAGCAAATGTATTGAAAAATATGAAAGAATGTTTGCAAAATTATTTTTACCTTATTTTTCCAGCTCTGTTTCCATTTTGGGCCCAAATATTTTTGTGAGCAAGGCTTGCAGGACTGAACCCTTAATGATTATCAAAGCTGTAGAAAAGATATGGGAACAAGCCCTAAATATTTCAACGAATGGTATTCAGGTCAGATGATTTCTTGTTACCTTTAGCTGTGAGTGTAAAGACACATACATATTGTTATTTAATAATTGGGTAGCTCCCAACTGTGTGTAAGTATTTGCCAAGCTATGTGGGAGATCTATTCAATGATTCATTTAAAACTGTACCAATATTTTGCTTTTAACCTATTTTGAGTTCCATTCTTTAGCAATATTCATAACTATAAACAACATGTCTAGTGGTGTGCAATTCTGTTTTGAAGATTGTACAGCCTAAAACAGTGGTTCTCAACCTTCTAAGCACGAGGACCACCTCCCCTTTAGCCAGAAATCTTATCTCAGTTAGCAAGATGGGAAGGGAAGATGGTTGTGTCCCATTGACCAGAGTTGGTGAGGATTTTTTCAATTACACATTTTTCCATCGCAAACTGATGATTTATCAAAACCAAGACCTTTCACGGAAACATATCAGTTTTGATTAAATTTTTGTTGAGAAAGTTTCTCAGATGCAGTATGAGGAGGGGAGAGAGAGACACTCATCCCAGAATAGTTAATAGACTGGTGGTCCAGGCACTCACATGGGATGTGGGAAACCCTAACCACCCGGCTATAGGCTATTCTGGGTGGGTCTCTCTCAATCTCTCCAGTTTAGAGCTGGTCCACTTTGTATAAATAATGAAATATTCAGCAGTGAGAGACAGAGAGAGTGTGGCCAGGGCACTCAGGTGGGGTGTGGGAGGCACACAGGCAGAACCTTAAACCTGGGTCTCCCATGTGCCACTAACATGCTCTAACCCAATGGCCTAGTGGCTAACCTAGGGTGGGCCTCTCATTTTTTGTGAAGAATTTTGAAAGTTCTCCATTTTGTCCCCAGTGTAGAAAGAAATGAAACCCTAAAACCTCGATTTTTTAAATAAATCAGAATTCTTGTTTTCTGACCAGCCCTACCTCTAACATTTGATTGTGAACTTCTTATCTAAAAGATTGACACACTGGGAAATCCCAACATGGGGCTAATTTAGGATTACAGCATTTATTTTATGACTATAGCTGAATGTTCTGAGAATTTACAAATATTTACAACCTTAACTCCACCAAGCAGTGACCTAATAGGAGGTGTGCGAATGAAAAAAACATATGTGTATTAAAAATCTGTCTAATCTAATATGGGACTATAAACATTATGTGTTATTTGTAAATATATAGTTCCTGCCTGGTGTCACTACAGACCAGAGTTAAGGTTATTTGGGTGCCTTTAGTGTGCATTTCCATACCTTAAACTTGAAAGAAATCCAAACAAATTACCTTTAACTCTGAATTTACTGTGTTTGTAACACTTGTTTTGGGGATAATTACAACATCATCCTATTGTTTTTGCCTTTGAGGTACTGATATTCACTTCAGTTTAATGTAGTTTTTACTGGGAATACATCCTGTTACGTGTTCTGGTCCTATTCATATTCATCAAGAGGATTATTCCTGTCAGTTTGCAGACTCTCTTTCCTCCATTGCTTTTTCTTTCTGCAGCACCAAACCAAACATGATGAAAATGCAAATATCCAAAAGCAAAGAACCAATTTGTGCAAAGAACCAGCATGAGCTGCAAAGGCAAATAGAGGAATTCATACTGAATAATCTGTACCCAGGGAGATGCTATGGTTGAGTCTAGGGAGTGGAAGGGACAAGGAGAGAATGAACTACCACGTTAAATCTTTGGAAGAGAGGGTTGGTAAGAGAATAAAGAAAGTCTTGCATGAAGGACAGGAGGAAAGGAGATTCTGTAGGTATTTGTCATGTTCCATCAAATATTCAGACTGTGTCAAGCGATGACAGGCATTTTGACTCAGATGGTATGTGGACATTGCAAATAACCGTTCTCTGTAATCTTACTGAGTTTGTTCAGATCCCAAATACAAGTTGTTTGCAACAGCTCTGCAGAACCTGATTAAAAACATTGAAAAACGGATACATCACCTGAATATAATGAGTTATTTTCATTACTGGCTCTCTGTTAGACTTATAACCCATATGCTCCTGCTCCCTCTTTAGGTGGTGGCTGTTGTTGTCTGTTGTATTGCAGTAGTGCCTAGAGGCCCCAATCAGGGTTTGAGGCCCTACTTTACATACATGTAGTAAAATTATCGTCCTTGCCCTATGGAGGATACATATTTGTCATCCATTGATGTTATGTTTAATGGAGGTTAGGGACTTGTCAATTTTGCTTGGCTAATAAGCACCATGCAAAACTATGATTAATTATATCTCCCATCTTTGTAAGAGGTAGGTATTATTATTGTATATTATATGAAGTGTTATTTATTTATTTTGCTGACTCCTCTCTTGAGGATGAGTGTCCCTATCCACATTCAGTTTTAGGCTTTGTAACTTGAAATATTATTTTCTCTTTTAACAGGAAATATTTGTGTAATTGTATACATTTGCTTCTGTTGTTTATAACAATAAAAATCTCTCTGTTTGGAAGATCAGTTGAAAATATCAGGCGGTAACAATCAATCAATCCATGCTGCTGCATAATAAAATATATCACCATCCATAGTTAAGGCAAAGAATATGGCTGCTTGCATTCTGTAGCACATGTAAATAGCTTTTAGTCAAATACGAGGAAGTATTTAATCATTCAACTACAATTTTGTTATTTTTATTTTAAACCAGTGTACATGGTCATATGAAGTACCATATGAAAATTACTTTTGCCATTTTATTATTTCATAGTGCTTCCTCTAAGCAACCTCTTGAGTCAGATGGGTACAATGAGACTTCCCCCAGATCTTCTTATATGGTGCTGGTTATTTTATGATGTCTTCATCAGACGCAATAAGTTTATTCAGAACAGGTACATTTTTTAAAAGTGCCTAAGTCCCATTTTCAAAAGTAACTCAAGCATTTAGGTGCCTAAGTCCCGTTGATTTTTCTTGATAATTAGGGCTGGTCTACACTGGGAATTTACGTCAGCATAGCTCTGTCTCTCAGGAGTTCTGAAAAATCCACATCCCTAAAAGACTTAGCAAAGCCAACCTAACTCCCTATAGACAGCACTAGGCAGATGGAAGAATTCTTCCATGGACCTAGCTACCACCTCTTGTGAGGGGGATTACCTTTGCTGATGGGAGAACCCCTTCACCCCCCAGCATAAGTAGTGTCTACACTGAAGTGCTATAGCAGTGCAGCTCCAGCTGCGCCACTGTAGCTATTTAAGTGTAGACATACCCATAAGTTGCTTCAGTGCCTAACTCTCTTTTAAAAATGTGACATAAGCTCCTAAATCACTTGAAAGCTGTTTAAAACTCAACAGCTGGGATATAGCGAAACACTAAGTGTTATTCTCTGCTTGAAGCTTCTTCAATAGCAGCCTTGACAACTTTCAGAAAGTTGAGACTATTCCATCTGTTCTTTTTCACCTTAAGTTGAGTTGTTTTTGCCAGTCACAGTTGGAAGCAAAGTAAAGTGACTGCTGTGCTGTTACAGGAACCAAAAACATAGATTAAGATATGAAACAAGTGAACTAATGTGTTTAATAAAAATAATTTCCCTTGGGATTATTCCTTACATGGGCGGTTCTCATTGCCAGTCCAAAGTATCTGGCCCACTAGCAAAGTAATGGTGATGAACACGTCTTTATCTTGTTCAGTCCTTGACCTGTTTGTTAATAAAGTTCAAAAGGTACCAATTGGTTGTGATTTTTGTTATGAGGAGAGCAGGCACTAGGAACTATGAGTCCAACAGTTTATTTCGTATAAGAAACAGTACATTATTTGGTTAGTTCCCACCTGCTGACACTTCTAATCTGATTTGTTTTCAGGCTGGTAATCTAGTGCTGAAAAGTTGTATAACCCACCACAAATCATTCCCGAGTCAATAGCTATATCGATATGCAATAGGGCCAAATTATGGTACAGACTTCAATGCGTGTTTTGCATGAGTAAGGACTGCAGAATTTGGTCCTTAAGAAATACTTGACTATCTAGGAACAGGTCAAAATGTAATAACTAACTATGGACTACCATTATTGAAGAGTCTGGCTAGTACATCTCAGCTGTTGCTTACTTGTACACTTGGTTCTTCCAAAACAGCTAGTTATTGCAGGAAGAACAGAAAACTACCAAATTGTAATTAAAAAGACAAGAGGGTGTTTTATACTCATTATTCACAAAAACAAAATAAATGAGCAGTTATTGATTAAAGGGAGGCATGCACAACAGCAATTTATAAATTCTAGGGCACAAAAGATGATGTTTGTTTTACTGCTTTTAATTATTTAACATGCAGTGACATTACTGTTTTGCCAACAGCAGCACAATAGATCCCTAATGAACTGAACCGAGTTACTAATAATTAAACCATCAGACAGAAGTAAAGGGTGCAGCATGTTATTAAATTAACATTTTTAAATAGTCATTCTTTTGTTTTCTAAAGAAAACAGATTTCCCCCCCCACAAACTAACTAGGTTTCAACCTATTGAAAATAATTTGATTTATTAATGTCTGACATTTACATAAAATATCCAAAACAGTGAAAAAAGATTGACGTTATTCATAGGGTTATGGTGAAAGTTCAGTATTGATGCTTCAAACTCTAGACCTCTAAACAGATGACAATTGATTGCTTACAAACTGTGTGGGGCCAAATTCATTACTGGCTATAACTCATTTGGTCCTATGTGTTTATCTGATCATTCAAAGGGAAAAGTGTTTGGGGTACAACAAACAGTGAATTGGGTTGAAATGTTTCATAGAATTTTCAAGAGTAGGAGAAGCTGAAGATGGCAGGCTTGTGCCAGGGCCGGCTCCATGCACCAGCGCAGCAAGCAAGTGCCTGGGGTGGCCAACGGAGAGGGGCGGCACGTCTGGCTTTTCGGCGGCAATTCGGCGGTGGGTCCCTCAGTCCCTCTCGGACTTTGCCACCGAAGTGCTGCCGATCGCAGTGGGGTTTTTTTTGTTTTGTTTTTTTTTAATTTCTGCCGCTTGGGGTGGCAAAAACACTGGAGCCGACCCTGGCTTGTGCATAGCTCAATGAAGACCTCTTCTCAACACTCAGCAGTAATTAAAAAAAGGAAAAAATGAGGGTGCATAAAGACTGGGGTGGAGAATAATACAGAAAATATTATATTTTTGTATGAAATCAACAACATTCATTCGTTTGGAATAATGTATTCAGTACTAGGTGCCCTATCTTTAAAAGGATATAGAAGATTAAAAGGGATTCAAGAGAGAAAACAAGAATGATTAGATGCATGGAAAAACAAAATCATGGAGGGAGATTATGATGTCATGTGTGAAAACTCTGGGCAGAGGAAGGGAAAGAATCGAGTTTTCCTAGGCAGCATTCATCTGCCTTAACCATGAGACCATCCTCTCTCTCTCCTGCCTCATTCACTACTTCTGCAAAAAAATGAGACAGGGATCCTACAGACGACAATCTCATTAACTACACAAATCTGACTCATTCCTTGAACATTGTTCATCCTGTGCTCTGAATGAGCCAGGAGTTCTATGGGGAAAATAATATCTTTTAATGAAAGACTGTGTCATAATTAGAGCTGTGCTAATAAATACATTTATTGTTTCAGGGTGAACAAAACATTTTGCGTGATGAGAAACAAAATGTTTCATTACATTTTTGAGCTTTTAAAAATGTTTTGGAGTTTTTAAAATGACATTTAGCAAATGTCAAAACAAAATGTTGTTTTTCAGCACAATTTAGCTAAACTGACACAAATTCCAAAACATTTTGGTGTTGCCGAATCTGCATTTTTTTGCTGAAAAAGTTTTGGCTGAAATTTCCTCCCCAGCTCTAATTATCATTAAGACTATGTTTTAGTCATGGGTATTTTTAGTAAACGTCATGGACAGGTCACAGGCAGTAAACAAAAATTCACGGTTCATGACCTGTCCATGACTTTTACTATATAGCCCTAACTAAAACTTGGGCAAGGGGTCATGGGTGCTCTGGGGGGATGGTCCGGGGGGAAAGCAGGTGCTCTGGGGGGGGGGAGGTGGGCAGCAGTGCATGGCCCTGGGACCCCTCCCCACTGGTGCTGGGAAAGGGCCCGGGCGGCTCCCTACCCGGCTCTGCGTACCCCTGCAGCTCCTAGGGGGAGGGGTGGCCAGGGGCTCTCCACGTGCTGCTCCCACCACAAGTGCCAGCTCTGTAGCTCCCACTGGCTGGGACCCACAGCCAATGGGAGCTGCGGGGGTGGGGCCTGCAGGCACAGGCAGTGCATGGAGTCCCCAGGGCCCTCCACCTAGGAACTTCAGGGACACACAGACAGGGCCGGTTCTAACTTTTTTGCCGCCCCAGGCAAAAAAGAAGAGAGCCGCCCTGCCGTACCCGCCCCGTGAGCGCTGCCGAAATCCCCGCCCCCCAGCACCACGCCACCCGAAGCCCCGCCCCCCTCCAAGTGCCGCGCCACCCGAAGCCCCTGCCCCCCTCCGAACGCCGCACCGCACCAGCCCCAGCCTCCCCAAGACCCTGCCTCCCCGAGCACCACGCCACCCAAAGTCCCGCCCCCCCAAGCACCATGCCGCCCGAAGCCCCGACCTCCCTCCAAGCACCATGCCGCCCGAAGCCCCGCCCCCCCCGAGCATCACGCCACCCGTAGCCCCACCCCCGAGCACCGCCCGAAGCCCCCGCCCCTCCTCCGAGCACCACGCCGCCCGAAGCCCCCGCCCCACCTCCGAGGACCACGCATTCCAAAACCCCCGCCTCCCCACTGAGCACCGCACCGCCCGAAGCCCCGCCCCCCAGCACCACGCCGCCTGAAGCCCCCGCCCCCGCCCTGATCACCGCCGAATCCACACAAAAAAAATATAAATAAAAAATCAAGCGCCGCCCTGCCCCAAGGTGCTGCCTCAAGCATGTGCTTGGTCGGCTGGTGCCTGGAGCTGGCCCTGCACACAGAGCTGGGGATCCCCCACCACCAGCCAAATTGCTGCTGCTGCTGGCCCAGGGCCTGCTTGGCTCGGGCAACCCCTGAGCCAGCACTGGCCTCTGCAGAAGTCACAGAGTTCATGGAAAGTCACTGAATCTGTGACTTCCATGACAGACATGCATTTCCTAACTTTTGAGTGCTTGATTTGGCAATCTTAAAATTATTTTAATATAATCTTTTTAGGTGTAATTTCCTTGGTTTTGAAAAAGGCAAACTGAAAAAACAGGAATTCCTTCATGTGTAATCATATTGACACCCACATCATTCAGCTGCAGAAATAGAACCTGTAAATCCACTGTACAAACCTCCACTATTTGAGCTAACAGAGTAATTGATAGCCATTGTAGGTTGTCATCCTCTATGTGGGCCAGCCACTAAAGAAAGAAGAGCCATATTTTGCCAGTGTGTTTTGTCAGTGTAATAGCAGAGTAATGTTGAGACTGAGGAATCCTGGCTTCTATTCCAGGTTCCAACCTGTACTCTAGTAGTCAGAGACCTTTCTGCCACTGTCCCCCACACACCTGCCCTAGTCTCATTTACCCTTCTCTCTTGCCCCCACTTGAGACCTGCATTCCTGTTACAGTCCCCCCACCTTGGCTACATGTCACAGTTCTTCCCCCACATCCCAGGCTGCACCCTTGCCACCCTTCCCCAGCCTGGCACTGTGCTGCATTCCAGTCAAGCTGTTTACTTGGGTATTAACATTGACAGCACCAGACAGTCTTGCTGTTCTCCCAGTTTCCGCACTACAGTAGTCACCAATTGCTGAGAGGAACAATTACAGTTACAAGTCTCTTCAGCCCTGGGCCAGAATATGCTCAGGAGAGACAGAATGTTTGAAGAATTTAGCTGAAAGACTCTAACAGATATCTACCGAGCATGTGTGAATTGAAGATTTCCAGAGCCTCATAATTTGGCCAAATTTGAGTGAATTTTCATGTGGATAGCAAAAGATGCATTTCTGACACCAGGGCTACCCCTTTGCCAATTTCAGGTCCCTGCTCCAAAGCACATAGGCAACAGAGTTTCTCACTAAAATAGTTGTAAAAATTATTTTAGCATGGATAAAACAACATCTTTTCCCTTAACCTCAACTGCTTTAACTAGACACTCAGAATGGAAAATTTCAGGCTAAATGGTTAAGTATTGCAAAGTTTTAACCAGTTAACCCATAGGCTTATAATAGAAAGTTTCAAGCAACCTTAACTATAGGAGTTGCTATCTGAGTTGCTATCTTAACTGAGGAGTTGCTATGACATATATTGTATAGGTAGAAAATATAATTTTATATTTAATGTCAATAGAGTCATGCAAAGAATTATCTGTTATATACATAGCTTCCTAGTATGATCCTTTCTTGGTTTCCACACATGGCATCAACCTCTTGAGAGAAATGTGTTTTTAACAGGGAAAAAAAAGCCCTAATTTGACTTTCCTATTTTGAAACAACTCAGCAGGTGCTTTTTCTAGGTTGTGACATGTGAAGAGTTTCTTCTAAATGAGAAATGAATGCAGCAATATTGTGAACTCTCATTTTTTTCATGCTCTGTTGTACTGGCTGATCAATACTGGCACTTCAGTAATTTGGATCACCTTAAATAAACCAGAGGGGTGAGGGTGAAATCCTTGATCCACAAAGTCAATGGAAAAATTCCCATTGACTTTAATAGGGCCAGAATTTCACCCTGAGCGGATAGAAAGTAATAGTGTACATTTGTTTGCCTTTGTCTTCAATATGCTAACCCATCCCCAGGGCAGGTAACACATTAACAATATTTTGACGTTAAACGAAGAAAACTCACAACTGCCTCTGCAATTCAAATCTAATTTTAGGATTCAGACAGAGAAATGAGAAATAACATTTAATTTTCCAAATGACAAGGAAAAGACTGTTTCAACACTGTTTTTGTTGTGTCACCAGACAAAAGCCACAGAGATTCATAGTTAATGCAGATACTTGGGCCACTATAGAAAACAAAGTCAATCAGTGTGCATTTTGGATATATAATATGCATTTTATTTATTTTCATACTAACTTTAGCATTTTTTAAATGTACACTTTGGTCTTTGATTGATCTTGCTTTTTAAACAGTGTTTTTTGAAGGTTGAGAAATGCACAGCACGTTATTCTCCAAGAGACTGTGCCTGTCATTCAAACATATTCAGCATACTTGGGTGGTCATGTGAATTTTAATAGAAGACTGGCACTGCATGCGTGCGTGTGACTATGGACAAATCTAGGCCCTTTTAAAAGTGTTTTCTAGTTACGTAATTTTAAAGCTTTTTTGTGTTCATCATACTTATGTGACTGACACCTTACTAGTCCCTAAATAAATACATACCGTATATACTCGTTCATAAGCCGAATATTTTTGGTAAAAAAGTGACGCATCAAAGAGCGGGGGTCGGCTTATAAACGGGTCTACACCAAAATGTGATGATTTTAAACTCTATGTCAGGGATCGGCAACATTTGGCATGCAGCTCACCAGGATAAGCACCCTGGCGGGGCGGACCGGTTTGTTTACCTGCCGTGTCCACAGGTTCCACCAATCGCGGCTCTCATTGGCCGCGGTTCGACGCTCCAGGCCAATGGGAGCTGCGGGAAGCGGCGCGGGCTGAGGGATGTGCTGGCTGCTGCTTCCCACCAACCCCATTGGCCTGGAGCGGCGAACCACCCCAGTGGGAGCCGCCATCGGCTGAACCTGAGGACGCAAACTGGCCTGGCCTGCCAGGGTGTTTACCATGGCGAACCACGTGCCAAAGGTTATGGATCCCTGCTCTATGGAATCATTGAATTGAATATCTAATACATTGTTGTTTTGTTTACCTGGAGTGTCTGCAGGCATGGAGCCGCTCAGCTTCCTGGGGCCGCAGTTCGCCGTTCCCAGCCAATGGGAGCTGCGGGCAATGGCGCCACTTCCTGCAGCTCCCATTGGCTGGGAACAGCAAACCGCGGCCACAGGGAGCTGAGGGGCTCCGTGCCTGCAGATGCTCCAGGTAAACAAAACATCCCGACCCCCCAGCAGCTTACCCTGACGGGCCGGGAGCCAAAGTTTTCCAACCCCTGAAATATAGGGTCGGCTTATGAAAGGGTCATACAGTTTTTGCTATTTTTACTTATCCATGTTGGGGGGTCGGCTTATAAACGAACGGGCTAATGAACGAGTATATACAGTTTGATATACATAATGGGCCAAAGTAATCTCTAGATAAACTCCAGGGATAAATTTGTCCCTGAAACTTTGAATATGTATATTATATGTCAGAGAGAGAAACTGAATGATCCTTCGATGCTATCAACCTGCATTAGTCATTTTTAAGTGGAGGTATGTTCTATGGACAGGTACTTCATTTCTGGGGCTGCTGACCTATCACATGTCCTACAAGCTCTAAATTCACTTTAAAGAGGGTTGATCTTAATAGACCCTGTTTACCACTCCATTTGCCTCATATACTACCAAAGGGCCAAATACTGACTTGTACTTTGTGGTGCAGAACTGCCATGGTCTCTACTGTTTGGCAGCAGCAGCCACACAGGGTTTTGGGAGAGTTCCAGGGACTGTGACCTCCCTCCCTGCGAGGGTGGAGGGCCCCAGAGCTCAGGCTCCAGCCCGAGACCACATGTCTATTCTACACAGCAATTTTTAGCCTCCCAGCCCGAGCCCCAAGAGCCTGAGTCAGCTAACCCAGGATATCTGCAGCTGTGCCACAGGTCTTTTATCCCTGTGCAGATATACCCTAAGAGAGCCTGCATGTAATGGTCATGGAACTGTAATTTACTTTTGAGAGCTGCACTCTCTTGAAACACAAAGCAACAAAAGGCATTATAGAAACAACCCTTACTTTTACCATTCAAAATCCTATAACACAATAGAGGAAACACAAAAATAAAATGGATTATGCAGATGCTACATTACTGCAAAACTAACAAGTAGCGTGTTAATGCTAGAACACAGGAAAAGCAAAGATATACTTAATAAAACCTAAGGCTGCACCTTTCAAAAGTGCTCACTTTGGACTTCTGCTCCCATTGAAGTTAGTGGCAAAACTTTCATTGACTTCAATGGAAGCAGTTAGACCAATGCTGTAGACTTTTGAAAACCGTACCATGAGGCCTGGTGTACACTAGAAAATTAGGTTGATTTAACTACGTCAGTCAGGGGTGTGAGAAATCTATATCTCTGAGTGGCGTAGTTAAGGAAATATAAGTCCCCATTCTTCCATCGACCTAGCAGTGCACACTATTCTAGATGAAGTTGCACGGTTGATTTACATAAAGGCATTATGATAGTCTTTGTATTCTTCACCATCCCATTCATTATGCATCTAATACCTCATTAGATTTTTTTTTACCACAACTGCACACTGTGAAGAGGTCTTAATTGAGTTGTCTACAATATTGTGTAGGTCCTTTTCTTGGGTTGATGCCATTAATTAGATCGTTGGAAGATGTGTAGTTTAAATTTTTCCCTCTAATGCTACTTTGCATTTGTTGACATTGAAATCCATTTGCCATTATGTTTCCCATCCATCTAGCTTGTTTAGGTCTTTCTGAAGTTCCTCATGGTCTTCTCTGATCCTGACTAACCTAATTATTTGTGTTATCTGCAATGGTTTTTTTTTACCTCATTACTCACCCCCCACTTTTCAGATCAGTAATAAATATATTAAACAACTCATGACCTAGTAGAGAACCTTGAGGCACTCCGCTGTTAAACTTTTGTAGTTAATTTCAGTGGAGCTATGCCAATTTAAACTAGCTGAGGATTTGGTTATAACATCTTTAGGAAGAGGGAGAGGGTTCTCTGTTTATAATCTCAGATGCCCGCTCTCTTCTTCTCTGGGGAGGTCCAGGCAAATCAGGTGACCCTCTGCCAGGCAATACTAACTGGTTAGTTTAAAATTACTTCATTTTGGGATCCACATGACATTGGTAGGTGAGGGACATAAATGATATCACTTAATTATACTAAAGGTCTTTTCATTCTTATTACTGAGTTATAAGTTCACACCTTTTCTGTGGACTGTAAATTTAATTGCTCCTCAGTAGAAGAATCTTTGAGATAATAAGGCCTTGCTATCATGTCACTGTGGTCTACATGGCTGGTCTCAAATGTTTGTTCTTCTTTTTCTGTGGCACAGACAATTTAGACCTTTTTTCTAACTGTCAAAGGCAAGTTGGTTGATGATGCACAATAAGACATAAAATCAAATTGAATGAAAACAATAATAGAATATACATATGCTGTCACAAACAGGAACCTACTAGGCATTTTTCTGGCCAGTGTTTGGAGAGTAGTGATTTTAGAAATGCTAGTGAATAAACTAGAATTGTAAAGAAAATGAGGCGGGAGAGAATTTTAATAGAGTATTGTAGTATATACACTGAATATGGAGGTATTTCCTACTCCTGACTGAAACCAAACTGCAGTGTGAAAAGATTAAGGGCAAAAATTTCAAACTTGGGTTAGGCTACTGTCACAGGTTGGCTGACCCTTTAAGGGGAATCTT
This sequence comes from Chrysemys picta bellii, assembly GCF_011386835.1. Taxonomy (NCBI): domain Eukaryota; kingdom Metazoa; phylum Chordata; order Testudines; family Emydidae; genus Chrysemys; species Chrysemys picta. The sequence continues at coordinate 44,094,462 of NC_088794.1, read as the reverse complement.
AAAGCCAAGCTCAGCCTTGCCTGTGACCTAGCAGTTAACCCCCAGCAGATTATGATATGGACTCCATTACAATTAGTGATCCAGCTGTGTAAGGGTCACGGAGCGTTATATAGACAGGGAAGAGAACTCAATTAGGAAAAATCCAGGAGAGATGACTTCTCTCTCGCTCTAGTGAAAGCAGGCTAGAGAGAACTACAGAGAGCAGGTCAGGATCTTATGGGAGGCCTGGAGATGGGGCCCGTAACAAGCAGGGAGACTGCTCAGAGAAGCTGCTGGAGTCCACAAGTAGGAGAGGCAGTGAGGAAACCTGCTGGGAAGGAGCACCATTGAAGAATTCTTCAGGGCCTGGGAGCAGGGGCAGAGCACAGATAACTTCACTGTATAGCCCAAGAGGGGAAGAAGAATTATAGGTTTGGATTTGGCTCTTCAGTTGAATTTTTGTTACCCCAGAAAGGGACTGACCTGTCATTCTGACCTTATTTTTAGGAGGAGTCAGTGTGTTCTTGTTACCTTTGGAGTGGAGTGTTTGTACCATACTTGCTTTTGGGGTGTTCTGGTACCATCCTTCTGGAATGTGTTAGCATGAGTGTCCTGTGCCTATCCTTTGGAATGTGTGTGTTTTTTTCAATACCAACCCTGTTCAAGCCAGGTTCTGTGAACTTGCACGCAGGCAGAGCCTGACTTCTGCTAACTTTGCTTCCTTGCTTTATATCAGCAAAGCTTGACCACTACTTTAGTTTAGGCCTCAGGCCTCACACGAGGCCTCTGATACAAGAGCTTATGTCTCATGCTTTCTTCCTACTACAGTAAGGAAGTCTGGAAATCCTGGGATCTCTAAACCTAGGGCAGTCTGCATGGTGGGCTGTCCAGCTCCACTTGAAACACTGATTAAAGAGAAGAAAACTGATTGACCAGCTCAGATAATGCTGGTTAAAAAACATTTAACACAGTAAACTTCACAGTGCTTTACAGAGGGCTAGAGTATGTCCTAATGCACAAGAAAGAGGCAAAAGACACCCCACCACTAAACAGAACAATACATTTTATACCCTTCTGTGCAACTGCAGTGCATATTTGGTCTCCATGCTCTTTGGAGCACAGGAACAGTTTTGTCCATATGCCTCGTGGGGATCAAGACAATGCAAAGTATTTAGCACCTCCCTTTCTAGAGATGGAAGTCTCCCAAATCCTACAGACCTAGTTTATCCTTCTGAAGTACACACCACTGGATAAGATTAGAAAGGGAACCACTGAAAAATTCTACTGTATTATTTTTTCCTTATTCATTTATCAGGCACAGGAGATCTTACTTCCCCTTTTTTTTTCTGGCATTGTCTACATTGCAGATACAAAATCGAATACAGTATATCTCTGGGATGGCTGTATAAATGCCACTGCTGCTAATTCACCAGTAGTATATTAGAAATGAGGGGAAAGTGGGGGGAAATAAGACATCTCCCAAATCTTCAACCGCCTTTAAAACTAACTTAAATGAACCATTATAAGGATTTTTTTAATGTTCATGTAGATGTTTCTCTCCCATATTTGTACTTATGTTCCAGCTGCAAGAGCCAGAAATCTACAAGAGTTTGTAGAGGAGAGACTTCAGACTAATTTTGCAGATGCATGAAATTTGGCTAACATCTGGGTTTTTGCATTTACCCAAACTGAACCTGAACACAGAGCCCTTTGGAAGCTTGCTCATCTCTACAGAATATGCCATTCCTTTTAAACTAGGTAAGGAGTAAATACACAGCATAATTTAAATATTTTGTCTTCTCACAACTGTTCTTCCTTCCTTCTCTTCCATATGTTTGTTGTTTTTTTCCATTGTGCTATGTGAGAGACAGTATTTGCTTTACAAGTCAGGTGTATGGGGCGGTTGGGTGGGGGGCAAGTTCCTTCAGTATTGAGTATCTAATTAATCTCTTCTTAAACAGGATGGGTAATCTGATCAGTGCAGATTATTCTGGTAGCATCTGTTTGGGTCAGGTATACTGGTTCTGGGCCACCTCCAAATAGAAATCCAAAGCTGGAAAAAATCAGAGCTGAATATCTTTGTGTCATGTATAAGGAAGTTCAGAAAAAGTTCACATCTTATTTTTACCGTCAAGGATAGTGATTAGCCAGAAACTAGGCTTTCAGAATCCACAAACATTCCATTTATTTGCCAGCATCAGAATAAAGATTCAGAGTTCCAGCGAAAACCACTCTTTTTGTCTGCTAATGTAATGGGGGCTTATTTGCTGCATCTCCATGTTACTTGGAAAAACATCAGGGTTTCATTGTAAATCCATTATGTCTCCCTTGGTCAGAAATTATAAATGACAACTAGTCCCAAGGTAAAGAAAAGAAAGTATTATTTTGTAGAGTAAAAAGGGGTTAAATCACATTTTATCATGACTGTCCTCCTGGTTGTGACATATTCAATGTATTATTTAGCTTAAGTGCATGATTAAGAAAGAACTGGGGGTACTTCTGGGGAGCATTTTCACAGACACTATACTTATAGTACCTCACGCTGTAGTACAGAAGAAAGAAAAATGACATGTCCCTTTGTGAACATATCCTCTTAAAATTAGGTTATAGATTATACAGCGGTGTGGGATCCTGTATGAATTTCTGGGTCAGAGGTACTTTGTTTTTCTTTTAAACAGCAAAACCCTTGTATCTTTATTAAAAATGTATTTGCTGTCAATAATTAAATGCTTATTATTTGATCTTTAATGGGACCATGATTCCCATATTAATGTAATAATGCAAAAGAAAAAACTGCCTTTCAGTTGGAAAAAAGTACTTATTATTCTTTCTTTGTTCTGAATAAAATGGTTTATCTTAAATTAAAAATTAAAAACAGATTTTTCTTTAATCTTAGAATTAAATTAGTGCTAATTAGTTCTGTTTTTTGTATAACATTCAAATGCTAAAATCTTAGTCATTTCTTCAGAGTATTAATGGTGCCCTTTGGCTGTAATTAAGATTGTCTTCAATTAAAAGCGATATAGTTAACTCAGTTATATTAAGATTTATTGTTCTCAAATCACTGGGTTAAGAACACAAATCATGGGTGTTTTTGGCATGGATAAGATTGCCAGGATGTATGATAGTTGCATGTTATCTATACTCTGAAATCAAAAATTCACATGACATATAACACAATATATTAGCAACGTTCCAGAGTATGTGTATTATGCTATCGACCTAGCATTTCATTAAAAAATGGCATGTGAATATAATAGTGTTTATTGTAAAAGTCTGTTATTAAAAATAAGGCAATTCTAGATTAACAGACTAAAAATGTTTTAGTTTACAACAAATGTAAATTATGTGGCATCACAGAATGAGAGATTTGCTGCTTAATATTCACAGTTGAGATTTTCCTTTGTGAAAGGTTTAGGAACATTTGCTAGTCTGCAATAATTCATTTTTGTTTCATTAATGATTTTTTCTGGCACGGAATATGCACTATATGAAATAATAGTGAATTTCAGCTTAAAATAGATGCATTTAATTCTAAATTTTCAGTAGAACCAACATGAAAAACTCCTGGCTCCCCTACAACCACTTTAAGGTTCTTCACACATGCTTGTAACTCGAAAGGCTCCTGATACTTCATATAACAATTTTCCCACCTGCAAAATCTTAGTATGGAGGAGGGGAAATGTCTTTTACATATCTGAGTTTGCAAACAAAATAGGTACAAAACTTGAGCTAACATATCAATAGAACCAGGTTTGCCTGTTATCAGATTACCACCTGTATTGCAATAAATGGAGAGTATGATCCTGCCCCCATAGAAACCAGTGGCAATGGGTGATACAGAAAAACCTAAAGTAGATTGGCTATTTCCATGTTGGCCCATCCCAGGAAGCACTAGAAACCTACAGAGAGAACCTGATCCTCACAGATTCCAACCTGCTTTCCAGTCTGAAGAGGTTTGGATTTGTTCAGATAAATTATCTACATTTTTGGGAAGCTGTTCTGAACCAAAAGTGATGTCAAACTTCAACTGGTGCTAATTTGCAGCATATGCTGGTTTTCTATACTGTACTATAACGGTAAACAGTAGAGCTGGGAATATGGTGTAAGCGAAGTTTCTACAACATTTTGCCAAATCTGTAAATGAATTTGATTCAAACGCAATCCCAACCTTTTTTAATTTGCTTGTTGCAAACATTTGTGCAAGTGAGCTTCTGTTTTGAGAGAAGGTTTGCTTCTTATGGTGCAAATACCCTTGCTTGGGCTGGAAATGCTCACACAGTCATGTTAGATTGGCACTGAGGATATGAAATTGTGCCCTTCAGAAATAGCATTACGCCTGTACACGCAAACATAATTGCTTTCTCTGAATGTGACAAAAGAAAATTGAATGTAAAATATACTGTTAACAGAGAATAAATCTTGCTTCTCTTTCTAATTCAGTCACAAAAGAGCCCACGTATTTATACACCCGGGGTTAACATACATAGCCAGAATATAATGCTCAACCTGCTGGGAAAGGTTTAAATTTTCCTAGGCTTATTTGACTCTCTCAGAGAGCATATAGTAAGAGGAAATAAAGTTCCAATGACTTATTCACACAGAGACCTCCCCAGTTAGTGTACCGCCACTGGCCATTGGAGATATTTGCTGGTAGCAGTCACAGATCGGCTATGTGCCATTATAGGGAGTCTCATTATATCATACCCTCCATACACTTCTCAAGCTCAGTCCTGAAGCCAGTTAGGTTTTTTGCCCCCACTTCTTCCCTTGGAGGGCTATTCCATAACTTCACTCCTCTGATGGTTAGTGTGCTCCTTAAGTCCCAGGTAAACCTTTTTCTGATGACTCTATCATAGGCAGAAAATGGCTGAGAGGATGAACCAAAGAATAAAAGATAGGGGTAAGTGGGACTTCAGTAACACATTGTTCTCATGTTGGTCACCTGCACAGGGACGAATATATCCTTAATTAACAGTTCATGGATGTTCCATAGGTTAAAATATAGTCACAAAAGACCCAGACCTAGCTCATAAGATAAAGTATCATGAGGGCAAGATGGAGAAAGCACTAGCCTTGAACTCAAGATGATAAATGTCTAATAAGAGTTTTGGTTTAGTCATTGTGTAAAAATAAAAATATCACCCTAGAAACCTTTCCACATCTAACCCTTTCCACTCCAAACAGTGATGGCTGGAGGCATCCATCTGCTGACCTGATGTAATGTCCTGGGAGGTGTGCTGAGTACCTGAAGCCTTCATCTGAGATGTTACTGTAAGGTTGTTGAAGCTCATCTGTCCCTCTAACCACAACCCCATGCTGCTCATGCACATGGGAACTAATGATACTGCCATGTATGACCTGTGGCAGATCATCAGTGATTAGGGATCTGGGAGCAAGGGTGAAGAGTCGGGGGTGCAAATTTTGTTCTTGTCCATCTTCCCACTTGAGGGTAAGGGGACAGACAGGGACATACCTATCCTGAAGATGAATGTATGGCTGTGCAGATGGAGTCGATGAAAGGGCTTCGGCTTCAATGCTGTTCCAGGAAAAACATTCTCTGCTGGGAAGAGATGGGGTCTGCTTGACCAAGAAGGGGGAAGGGCATCTTCGCACATCAACTTGACAAACTAGTGAGGCAGGCTTTAAACAAGGTTCAAATGGAGCAGGTAACTAAAGCCCACAGGTAAGCATAAATAACTGACCTTAACAGAGCGCTCGATGTTGGAGGGGGAGGGGATGGACAATTACAATAGAGTCATAAAAGCAACACGAGGAAATCGGTGAGGGACTCTGCTCAGCGTCTTAGATGTCTATACATAAATGCAAGGAGTATGTGGAATAAATAGGAAGAACTATTGGAACATGCTAATGAAATTTACTGATGATAGAAAGTTGGGAGGCGTCAATAAAGAGGAGGACTGGAATATTATACAGGAAGATCAGGCTGACCTGGCAGCCTGGAGTGACAGAAATGGGATGAAATTCAATAGTATCAATTGCAAGATCATGCACATAGGGTCTAACACTAAGAATTTCTGCTACAAGCTTGGGGGCTCATCAATTGGAAGCAACAGAGTGGGAGAGAGACCTGGGTGTATAAGTCAATCACAGGATTGATGCAGCTGTGAAAAAGGCAAATGCTATCCTAGAATGTATTAGGTGAGGCATTACCAGTAGAGGTAAACAAGCACTAATGCCATTGTACAAGGCACTGGTAAAACGTCATTTGGAATACTGTGTATGATTCTGGCCACCCATGTTCAAAAATAGTGAATTCAGATTGGAACAGATGCAGAAAAGAGCTGCTGGGATGATCAGAGGAATGGAGGGCCTGTCTTACAAGAGGAGCTTCATTTGTTTAGTCTAGCAAAGAGAAGGCTGAGAAGGAAAAGGATTACTCCATATAAATACACTGAAGGGGTAAATACCAGGGGGTTATTACTTCATTTTAAGAAATGGACATGTTTATTAGTGTGATTGTATGATGGGGTTGCTTTTGGATGGTAAGGGTCAGAGTTCAACAGCCCTAAGGCTCACAGCTGGTTTATGTCTTCTGTTCCTAAGGCTTATACTTCAGAGTTTCAGCTGATCACCTGCAGAAGTCAGGAAAGGATTTTTTTATCCCCAGTGTATTCTGGGAGGGTTTTTTATCTTCTTCCTCTTAAGCATCAAATGATCACAGCTGGAAATAGGACATTGGTTGGGATGTGCCAGGACTCTGAAGCAGCACCAAACATTCACTCTCTGGTGACTGGCTGGCAGGTTCTTGCTCACATGCTCAGGGTTTAACTGCTTGCCATATGTGGGCTCAGGAAGGAATTTTTCTCCATGTCAGATTGGCAGTGACCTTTGGGGTTTTTGTCTTCCTCTGCAGCATGCAAGTATGGGTCATTTGCCAGGATTATCTGGGTATATCTCACTCAATCATGTCCCTCCCATTGCAGGGACCTTGTGCACTGGTGCATCTTGGTCCTTCCTGTTCTCTGCCTGTGGCACGTAATACTTTAGTATCCTGTGGGTTGTAATATTTTAGTCTTATTTTAGTTGTTGGGTTTAGTGTGGGGTGCTGAGTGGTATTGGTGTTGGCCTATGATATGCAGAGATCAGACTAAATGATCGAGTGGTCCCTTCTGCCCTTAAGCTCTATGATACCCAGAAAGATGCTGGAACAAAGTATTTAAACAATCAATTTGGAGGCACCTAAGGGATAATAGGATTATTAGGAATAGCCAGCATTGATTTGTCAAGAAGAAATCAAGCCAAACCAACTTAATTTCCTTATTTGACAGGATTACAGGCCTAGAGGGTAGGGTATGTGATTGATAGGGCGTTTACCCCATGCTAGTGCCAAAAGGGTTAATATAGGCAAGAGAGGTCAATTAGCTATAGGCTGCACCTGGGAGGAGCTAAGATGCAATGAGGCTTAATTGGAGATGAAGCTCACTTGGGCAGAAACAGGCGGGGTTCTATAAATCCAGGGAACTGGTGTTAGCGAGAAGGAAGGTCTGTAGTGAGGAAACCTGTAGTCACACACTCTAATACAAGTGGGGAAGGGAAGGGCTGGGAAAATTGTTGGATTGAGGGTCCCTGGATTGGAACCCAGTGTAAAGAGTGGGCCTAGGTTCTTCTACAAGCCACTGCAGGAGTGGTATATGAGGAGCCATCCTATATGGGGATTGCTGGGGGCAGTTTGGAAGGAAACTTTGATAAAACCCTGGAAGTGGGAGAACTTCAATGTGACTTGGCTGGAGGGCTAAGCCACAAAGAGGAAAGCGCTGCAGTTCCAGGAGCATGAGAGAGGTCACAGATCAAGTGAGTGGACAACAGGCTGAACTACTGCAGGAAGGGGCATCAGACCACGTGGTAAACTAATCCCCAGATGGGCCACTAGGAAGCTCCAGAGTGGTAAGAGAATGCCTCTGTTATGGGGGAAGCAGTCAAAATGATATATCTTAATTTTTGTAAGGCTTTTGACACAGTCCCACGTGACATTCTCATAAGCAAACTAGGGAAATATGCACCCATCTTATTGTAAATTTAATTACACCACAACTGTTTGAAAGACAGCACTCAAAGAGTAATTGGGAGGGGTATCTGGTGGGGTCCTCAGGAGTCAGTCCTGGGTCCCAGTACTAGTCAATATTTTCATTAATGACTTGTATAATGGAGTGGAGAGTGTGCTTATAAAATTTGTAGATGACTCCAAGCTGGGAGATGTTGCTAGCACTTTGGAGGACAGAAATAGAATTCAAAATGATCATGACAAATTGGATAATTGGTCTGAATTCAATCAGATGAAATTCAATAAAGATAAGTGCAAAGTATTTAGGAAGGGAAAATCAAATGCCCAACTACAAAATGAGGAATAATTGGCTAGGAAAGGTGAATACGGGTGAAAAGGGGGTGGGGAGTTGTAGTGGATCACAAAATGAATATGAGTCAACTATGTGATGCAGTTGTGAAAAAAAGCAAAAATAATTCTGGGATGTATTAACAGATTGTGGTATGTACGACATGGGAAGTTATTGTCACGCTGCTCTTGGTACTGCAGAATCCTCAGATGGAGTATTGCATCCAATTGCGTGTACCACGCTTTGGAAAGATGTGGCCAAATTGGAGAGAGTCCAGAGGAGAGCAACAAAAATGCTTAAAGGTTTAGAAAACCTGACCTATGATGAAAGGTTTAAAAAAAAAAATCAGCCTGTTTACTCTTGAGAAAAGAAAGTGTAAGGGGGAATCTGATAAGTCTTCAAATGTGTTAAAGGCTATTTTAAATAGGATTGTGATCAATTGTTTTCCATGTCCACTGAAGATAGGATAAGAAATAATGAGCTTAATCTGCAGCAAGAGAGACTTAGGTTACAGTATAAAGGTAGTTAAACTCTGGAATGTGCTGCTAAGGGAAGCTGTGAAATCCCCATCGCTGTAGTGTTTTCAGAACAGATTGGATGATCTAGGGGGAGGAAAAAGTTGGCAGAACTAATGCAAATCCTGTTTTTTCTATATTTGTAAAAGGTGAAAATTGTTTGCTTTCTTTTTCTTGGCACCTCAGTATATTGTTTAAAATTTGCAGGAGCTTGTCCATCCTTGTGTCTGATGATTAGAACAGGGGTGCTGCAAGTCATGACTTCTGAGTTATAGTCCCAACTCTGCAACTGGCTGACCAATTAACCTTGGATAAGCAGCTTAACCTCTGTTCTTTAATTTGCTCATTTGTTAGCAGTAGAATTATCTGCCTCACAGAAGACACTAACAAAATACTTTGAGATCCTTTAGTGAAAGGTTTTATAGAAATGTTAAGTATTATCTTTTACCCTACTTTATCTGTAGAGGGAGACAAGATGTTCACTAAGGACTGGATTCTTCCTCCACCTCCATTACTGTGCGGGTCCCTGGCAGCATAATGGATATGGTTCTGCTGAGTAAAGTTTGAGGAAGGATATGAGAAGTCACCTCAAGATAGTGCAGGGTGGGAGTGTAGGACTGGTTTGTGGCAGATACCCCTGCCTTTGGGTATGTAGCTAGTTGCTGAGAGGTGTAGATTCTCTTTCCAAATACCATACACAGTTTCCCAACGCAGGTAGTTGGAGTGTAAGGTGATAGCAAGCTTTTGGTCTCACCTAGTTGGTGAGACAGATTCTGAACTCAGTCACTGTTTGGATTTTCAGCTAAACTAAGTGTAGTTAAGATTGGAATTTGGCTCATTTCTACTCTCTTGATGGAAAAAGAAAAAGGCCTGCAATTATAAAACAAGACGTGCAATTATAAACATTCATAAGACTCCAGGATAGATGCACAAAACACCTGATGCATGTATGTAAAAGCTATCTGTCCATGAGCAGGGTATGAACTTTGAATATTTTGTAATGGAACAGTGGACATGAACATGCATATCTAGAACCATTAACCCCGTGTCTTTACAGTGCAAACATGCAATATATCTGTTAGACAACAGCAGTCACGTCCCTTGATGATGCTTATCGATGTTAATGCCCCGTTGTCTTTCCACTGACTTCAGTGGCTATAGGATCAGCTTCTTACATAATGAGATTCGCTAGGCTCTGATGTGTCATATGACACTTGCTAGGAAATCTTTGAAACCAGTTTTCCACCTCAATCTAAAACGTGTTGTTTCAAAGTGTTATTGTAAATCTCTTTTGCTTGCCCCCCATGTACAAATGAATCTTTTCCATATTAACCTGACACAAGTGCATGAAAAAACATACATTATTGACCGCTCAAAAGCCAAGATACTGGAAGAGTACTTAGATGTATTAAGTGTTGAACTCTTCTGCATACAAGAGACAGAAAGAGGAAGACAAACATATACAGCCTTTAGTTTCACTGATAATTTGTGATGAGACTGAGGAAAAAATATTTTTTCTCACAAATCTACAGGGTCCAAAAATATAAAATTCAAAGTTCATTCAATATAGAGAAAATGGGAGGGGCGAAAGAACCAAAGGACTCCAGATCTGGAACTCTACTTTCAGTTAACAAAGCTGCATATTAACTTCTCATATGTTATTAAATTATGAAATTCATAGTAAATTAAAGCAAAACCTTCTCCATCAAATTTTCAATGTAGCTTGAAATCAGAAATTAATCTGAAATGTTAATATATTAAAGTATTGCCAACCACTGACCACGCCAGCCTTCCAAAAATAACACTCCTAAAATCTGGGGGCAGATACTTGGATGGTGTAAATTGTCATAGCTCTGTTCAGTGGCTGAGGATCTGCCCCTGAACTCCAGCACTGGGAAAGGCAGCTTGGAAGGTACAATGTAATATAATGCACTCCAGTTTTATTTCCAAGTGAAGAATTCTGCATATTAATGTTTTTGATATTTTAGGATGTAGTCTGAGAGTGAAACAATAATTTTTCCTACTATAGTTAGTGATGTGCAAGAAATTGTCGCAAAGATTTTGGGAATTTGATTGATGAAATGAACGATGGTCCTGACTTCAATTCACCAAGATTATTTTTTAATGAATACTACTTTAAAAGCATATGCAAAATTAAGATTGGTCACAAAAATACATTTGGATATGGCATTTAAAGAATGATATACATAATGTATTGGAAATTAACATTTATAAGCCATGGATGTAAAATAATTCTTGTTGCAGACTCTTTCAAGTTATGAAAACTCCACAAGTAAAAATAATAATTACAAGCCAGGGAACTGGAATTTATATATATTGTATTAGTATTGATTGCACTCCCAGTATTGTCAAATCTTATAAATACAGGCGTAGTTCACATTCTTGTCTTACCCTTTCCCCTCTCTGTAGGCTTGATGCAACTTCTACTGAAGTCTACAAAAATGTTCTCACTGACTTCAATGAGAGTTAGAGCAGGACCTATAGTTAGACATATTTGTGATAACTTTTGCCTTAAACATGTTTTATTACGTATATTTTTAAGCATAAGAAGAAATTTGTATGAAAGCAGTTTCTGCTCTTGTTAATGGAATGAGAACTGAAAAAAGAGAAACACACTCACCTTTGTGATCTCTTAAAAAGGATCAGCCAGAAGTTAGTTGAGGTGCTTGACTGGGAAGATTCTAGACCCAATTCAGTAAAGAATCTCTATTTAGGAAATCACTTAAGCCTGGGCTCAAGTGCTTTCTTGAATCAAGATCTAAGGCAATAATGGATAATGATGAACATGCCATAGATATCACAATGTGCAAAATACGCACAAGATTATTGGACTGCCATGATTGCTGGAAGGAAGTCTAACAAGTGTTCTCAGCCCTAGTGATATTCATGTCAAAAGTACAATCTGCCTCCATTGAAGGCAGCAGAGATATGCCAGTTTACACCAGCAGAAGATCTTGCTCATAATGTTTGGGTTCATTCATTTACTTCTGAGACTCAAATCTCTGGAGATTTCTCAAACTAATCTAAAATTTCAATGTTGAATAAATAATATTGGGTTCCTTCTGCTGGGTAGATTGTAAAGATGCGATCGCCTTCATACAGATTTGTTTCAATTGTCTTAACACTTACTTTTGACAGACCTTTTGTAACTAACACAGTCTCAGCTACAACAAATCAATATCGCAGAATTCAAGATCATGGGGAAAATGTCCACTAACTTGAATGATGCAGGGAGTAACCCCCCCTCCATGGGACGAGTAAAACAATGCCATTCAGTGCGTGCCTTCAAAAGTTAACATCTGCCAACAATACCAGACATTTTCCACATACATTAAATATTGGGGAAGACTGTGGTATCAGATACCACTGTGTAGACACCGTTGCCAAATGCTGATATTTCTACATCTTTTCAAACATCTTGCATATTTTCTATCTTTAACTTTTGAATATGAAAAACACATGCTGAGGAACATAACAGCATTGTCCTTTATCCTGGTGAATTCCTCCATTGGGTTATAAGCAAATATGAAAGCCAACTTGTGTCTGGTGATGAATTTTCCTTTTAAAATATATAACAAGCAGATAGTCTCTGGTTTTCTCTCCTCCATCTCATGTGAGTGACTTCCTGCACAAAACACCTAGCCCCTAAAATGTACATGGAACTCCTTTCTTTTAATGGGGTTACCTCCCCCCCATCCAACATGGTGGGTAATCCTATACATATAGCATAACTGAAGAAAAGAAATAGCTTCCAATTCCCCATCTCCCCATAGAAAAAGACACCTTTGAGCATCTTGTAGCCTATTCCTTCTTTTCAGTTGATTAGGAAAGCAGAAGGATGTAGATGATAATCTGAAGGAAAGTCCAGCCTCTTCAATCCTAATCTACTCTAGAAAAGAAGAGGGAAAGTTTTTCTTAACAATTAACTGTTGACTTGATGCTCACAAACAAGGAAGAATTAGTAGGGGAAGCAAAAGTGGATGGGAATCTGGGAGGCAGTGACCATGAAATGGTCGAGTTCAGGATCCTGACACAAGGAAGAAAGGAGAGCAGCAGAATACGAACCCTGGACTTCAGAAAAGCAGACTTTGACTCCCTCAGGGAACAGATGGGCAGGATCCCCTGGGAGGGCAAAGGGGTCCAGGAGAGCTGGCTGTATTTTAAAGAATCCTTATTGCGGTTGCAGGAACAAACCATCCCGATGTGTAGAAAGAATAGTAAATATGATAGGCGACCAGTTTGACTAAACAGTGAAATCCTTGCTGATTTTAAACGCAAAAAAGAAGCTTACAAGAAGTGGAAGATTGGACAAATGACCAGGGAGGAGTATAAAAATATTGCTCAGGCATGCAGGAGTGAAATCAGGAAGGCCAAATCACACTTGGAGTTGCAGCTAGCAAGAGATGTTAAGAGTAACAAGAAGGGTTTCTTCAGGTATGTTAGCAACAAGAAGAAAGTCAAGGAAAGTGTGGGCCTCTTACTGAATGAGGGAGGCAACCTAGTGACCGAGGATGTGGAAAAAGCTAATGTATTCAATGATTTTTTTGCCTCTGTCTTCACGAACAAGGTCAGCTCCCAGACTGCTGCACTGGGCAGCACAGTATGGGGAGAAGGTGACCAGCCCTCTGTGGAGAAAGAAGTGGTTCGGGACTATTTAGAAAAACTGGACGTGCACAAGTCCATGGACCAGATGTGCTGCATCCGAGGGTGCTAAAGGAGTTGGCGGATGAGATTGCAGAGCCATTGGCCATTATTTTTGAAAACTCATGGCGATCGGGGGAGGTCCCGGATGACTGGAAAAAGGCTAATGTAGTGCCTGTCTTTAAAAAAGGGAAGAAGGAGGATCTGGGGAACTACAGGCCAGTCAGCCTCACCTCAGTCTCTGGAAAAATCATGGAGCAGGTCCTCAAGGAATCAATTATGAAACACTTAGAGGAGAGGAAAGTGATCAGGAACAGTCAGCATGGATTCACCCAAGGGGAAGTCGTGCCTGACTAACCTAATTGCCTTCTATGATGAGATAACTGGCTCTGTGGATGAGGGGAAAGCAGTGGATGTGTTATTCCTTGACTTTAGCAAAGCTTTTGATACGGTCTCCCACAGTATTCTTGCTGCCAAGTTAAAGAAGTATGGGCTGGATGAATGGACTGTAAGGTGGATAGAAAGCTGGCTAGATCGTCAGGCTCAACGGGTAGTGATCAATGGTTCCATGTCTAGTTAGCAGCCGGTTTCAAGCGGAGTGCCCCAAGGGTCGGTTCTGGGGCCGGTTCTGTTTAATATCTTTATTAATGATCTGGAGGATGGTGTGGACTGCACTCTCAGCAAGTTTACAGATGACACTAAACTGGGAGGCGTGGTAGATACAGTAGAGGGTAGGGATCGGATACCGAGGGACCTAGACAAACTAGAGGATTGGGCCAAAAAAAACCTGAGGAGGTTCAACAAGGACAAGTGCAGAGTCCTACACTTAGGACGGAAGAATCCCATGCACTGCTACAGACTAGGGACCGAATGGCTAGGTAGCAGTTCTGCAGAAAAGGACCTAGGGGTCACAGTGGACGAGAAGCTGGATATGAGTCAACAGTGAGCTCTTGTTGCCAAGAAGGCTAACGGCATTTTGGGCTGTATAAGTAGGGGCATTGCCAGCAGATCGAGGAACGTGATCGTTCCCTTTATTTGACATTGGTGAGATCTCATCTGGAGTACTGTGTCCAGTTTTGGGCCCCTCACTACAAGAAGGATGTGGAAAAATTGGAAAGAGTCCAGTGGAGGGCAACAAAAATGATTAGGGGTCTGGAGCACATGACTTATGAGGAGAGGCTGAGGGAACTGGGATTGTTTAGTCTCCAGAAGAGAAGAATGAGGGGGGATTTGATAGCTGCTTTCAACTACCTGGGGGGGGGGGGATTCCAAAGAGGATGGAGCTCGGTTGTTCTCAGTGGTGGCAGATGACAGAACAAGGAGCAATGGTCTCAAGTTGCAGTGCGGGAGGTCTAGGTTGGATATTAGGAAACACTATTTCACTAGGAGGGTGGTGAAGCACTGGAATGCGTTACCTAGGGAGGTGGTGGAATCTCCTTCCTTGGAGGTTTTTAAGGCCCAGCTTGACAAAGCCCTGGATGGGATGATTTACTTGGGAATTGGTCCTGCTTTGAGCAGGGGGTTGAACTAGATGACCTCCTGAGGTCCCTTCCAACCCTGATATTCTATGATTCTATGATTGGAGACCTGGGGGCAGACTCTTTAAGCCTGGCCCTCCTTCTCATAGAAGTAGTATCAATGATGGGCGTCTTCTCAGGACCAGATTTTTCTCATCCTCTGCTGCAAGCAACAGATCTTCTTTCCTGGAGGTCTGTAAACCTCATTTGGAATTTATCCAAAGTTATCTTAAAAATAGTCTTTGCTGCAAATGAGGCGGTAAGAAAATCATTAAATTTAATTGCAATTTTCTCTTTCGATAGCCTTTTTTTTTTTTTTTTTTTTTGCAATGGGAGAGAATACCCGTGTTAGCAGAAGTGCTCAATGTAACTTGGTAAACGTAGCTTTGTCAGAGAGCATAATGAAGCACTGCATCTGCTATAACCAAGCTGAGCAAAGAGGGAAATCTAATTTTATATCTTAAAGGAGAATACCCTAAAAATTTCTGAAGGAAAATGAGTGGGTGGGTGAGTGAATAACCTTAACTTCAGTGAACTTATGCATTATTAATTTAATTTTTATAACATTTGAACAAAAAAAAAAACATTGAGACCTTACTCTGTGTTTTCTTGTTATACTGCATTCATAGTACCATCTCCAGTTTGAGATAACATATTCTTCAGCCTAAATAAGATATTCTTGAAGCCTCAGGATTTTCATGCCTTCAAAGCTCTCTGTTTCATTTCTAAATATTATAGATTTTTGAAGCACAAGAGGCTTTAAGTTTGGTACCTCAAAGGCTGTTCACCCTTTTAGGTAACCCCCAAGTTGGCTTTCATATTTGCTTATAACCCAAAATTTTTCACAAGGAACTTCAGCCTATTTTACAATTAAAGGCTTTGATCATATTTACTGTAGTTACGCAAAATTTGTCTGCATGAATGTTACATGAGTTCAGTTTCTCTATTAAGTTTGTAGTGTACCCAATACCCAGAAACTACATAGGTCTTTCTCAAACATGAACTATTAAACACAGCTCAGTCTTGACAAATCCAGTTGTACCATTGAAACTTGCAGCGCTGTGACTGAACCGGTACTAGTTGCAACAGTTCCATTCACTAATGTAGACATGACACTGTTATGTCTTAGTTTTACCCCAAGAAATATTGTTTGGAACATCAAGATGGTTTTCCCAGGTTCTGCATATGAGTTAAGCACTAGTGCCAAGTAGGACATGTTTTCCAGGTAGCAAATTACTGGAAGATTTGTTAAGATTTGATAGTAGGTTTAGTTCTGCGAATTATACCGAACAAGTATGAAAAAGACCTACATTATTTGTTTTGCCACTGTGATTCCTCCCATCAGTACACTTTCTAGAATTTTGTTCAGTTTAGTTTTAGTTTTGTTCAGTTTAGTTCTCCCAGGAGAACTAGTACAAGATACATTGAAGAGGGTTTGCAGACAGCTTTTTGCTTTCCCCTTCTCTTCAGATACTATTGGATATGAAAATTACCCAATTACATCATACTGCATATAAAAGTTTAGTCTGGATATGGGTAGCTTTTGAGATAATGACACTAATTCTTTTCTTGTTTACAAACACACGTTATCAATGCTTTTACTTGATTCCTGTCCTAAATCTTAGTAAATTGTGTTATTCCAAAGGCAATTCCCAAAGAGCCTTCATATCTTTTGTATTCTTAGTCAAATTGTTTCTGTCATCTTATGTTCACTCTCCAGCCTGAATTACAGCTA
Source organism: Chrysemys picta bellii (assembly GCF_011386835.1). Classification (NCBI taxonomy): domain Eukaryota; kingdom Metazoa; phylum Chordata; order Testudines; family Emydidae; genus Chrysemys; species Chrysemys picta. The sequence goes on along the minus strand of NC_088794.1, from coordinate 44,077,700 downwards.
GATGTAATATATGTTTAGACTCCGTTAATCAAGGAGAAGAAAATTGGCAGAATGCTCTGTCCTTAGGGAAACAGTGAATGGTAGCTAGAATGTTTGGAGCTATCTTGCCTAGTCACCACATTTAGAAATGCTTTGAATTTGATAGGCAGTGTTAGTGTTAAAAATTGTTGGGTATGATTCCTCTCCAGTTTAAGGTATGTAAAACACATTCAGGGATTTGAGTGTGACTGATATATTTACAGTGAATAATCCTGAATAGTCCAGGTTTAAAATCTTAATGACCAAATCTGTCTCATTTACCAAGTCTCATCTATATCCTATGTTCCAAAAGCTGATTTTTTAAAAATTTATTTTTTACTCTGATAATTGATTTATATCTTGGGTATGCTGACGATGATCCGGTCACTTTCCTCTGTAATCAGCATAACTGTGTGTTTCAATATAGCCACTACCAGAAAGGCTAAACTATGAGGGCTGTTCTGCAAACTTCTTAGTTTAAAATCTGAAATGATTCCTTTGCTCTTGACTACACTTAAAATATTGATACATTTTTAAAAATGTTTAATGTAAAGTATGTTAATTTCTCTTGTTTTTTTCAAGTACGTCTCCATCTTTTTCTAATCCTTCCAGTTGTCTAGTCTCTGTTTATATAATCTAGCATGCTTCGATTTTATCTACTTATTGTGTTACATTAAAAAGGCAACATTATGGCTGTACAGTTAAAATCACATGATTCAGGAAATTCATATGTTGTTCTGACCACAGCATTGACTCTGCTGTTGCTTATATGCATGTTTTGTGGTATATGTGCATTATATGACACACGATATTATGCGAAACATTAATCCAGAAAAACAGGGATAGAAATGCTACGTAAGTGCATGGTTTTGTTGTTGGAACCTTAATTCTTTTCTGACTTGAGGTTAAAATTTTCAAAAGCAGCTCCGGGTATGTCTACACCGCAGCAAGGTACGAGCCTCCCAATCCAGGTAGACAGACTCTCACTAGCAGAGTTGGAGGTAGCACACTGAAAACAGCAGAGTGGATGTTGCGGTCTGGGTTCTTAAGCCTATCTGACCTCCTTGGCTTGAAAGCCTGAGCTCCAGCTCAAGCCACAATGTCTATGCTGCTATTTTGAGGATGCTAGCTGAAGCCCTGCCAGTGTGAGTCTGTCTACCTGGGCTGGAATGCATGCTCCCAGCAGCAGTGCAGACATACCCTAAGTAACTTAGGCTCCTAGGAAGCACCTCACCTCAGTGAAATTGCCCTATGCCTACTGAGGGTACCCTAATGTATCTGAGGGCTCTGATCCTGCAAAACCCTGACTCACTTAACCAGAAAATGCTTCACACTGAGTTGTTGTAATGACTCTGAAGCACTAGTGGTTTGTAGGACAGTTCCCTTAGCCCCTTATGAATGCTTTTCTTTTTCCTTCCCTGAATTTTCCACTGGTCTAGTTTGCTATTCACCAAAATATACAACTCCTTGTCTGTGACTGAATTTTTAACAGGTACCTGCATGTCTTGTACATGTGATAGATTTTATTATTCATATGCACTATCTATCATTCTCATTTTCCTAAGACATTTTCTTGTACTTAATTTTGTTCATCTGACTTTGCCTGTTTATACTATGCACCAACTTGCATCTAAAGGACGGGCAGAGAGTCCAGTCTTCTTAAAGTTTCTCTAATTTCTCATTTTTATCTGCAGATGTTGCTGGAGAATACTTTATAATTTGCTTTTTATCACATTTATCTCCCCACAAAGTGTCCCTGATCATCCCTATCCTTATACTTCGTAATTGGATTCAATCTTCCAGCTTGGAATCCTTCCAGAAGCAGATGCTGTTACTGATCTATGTTCTACTGTTCTTGCTAGGTAACTAGTCATTTATCCTATGAAACTCCTTTGACTAACGCTTCTCATTAGTCAATTTGGTAAACAAATTACTGGAGGGAGTTTAAAAGCTCTGGTTGAAAGTCTGAGCGCTAGCAAAGGATATCTTCTTTTCAAGTTCATCATTTCCCCTTGAAAATAGCATCCACTCCTCTATCAGGTTGTCATTTCAGGCAACTAAAAGTTCTTATTACTCAGGGTTAATTGCCTTTGGCACAATAATCTCAGATTTCTCTTGAGAACTGTTGATAACATGCTCTAACCTTCTAAAGTCAAATCAGACTTTTCCCTCCATGAGAAGTGTGACAATTTTTTAACATTCTTTTAAAAATAGGATTGATGGCGTGGGGGCCTCTATTTCTCCTCCAATTCATTTTGTTTTTTCACCTCTCCTTAGAGTATAATCTTTCTGTCACTAAGTGGACCTGTTTCTTTTTGACATGTCAGTTAGAATTGTGCCTGTGCAATATATTGGTCTTACAAATGAAGCTAATCATTTTCAATCTTGGGAACGCTGCTTAGCTCTCCTGTATGTTTTAGGGTTACATTCTTCAAATGGATCCATATAGTTAAAGAGTTGTTTAGTGTGGGTCCATTTGCAGGATCTAGACCTTATTTTTTAACCTTAAGACATATTCTAGTTTCAAATAATGTTGCACTAACTCCTGTTAAATCTTAAGCCCTTTTAACCCCAGCAGAATGGACATTATTAACTTAAAATAAGACAGGTCAAAAGGAGGGAATATATTTTTATGAAGGAAAAAAAAAAGTCTGAAATTCTTGGGCTGGGGGGGGCTATATAATAGGTGGAAAGATTGGATGGAGTTTTTGCCTAAAAGTTTGTTCTTTTTGTTAAAAATGTCTAAATTCAGAATTTTTCAGTCAGTTATAAAGCAATAAAAATGAACTGTGGAAAAATGTTTTCATGTCTTCCTATGAAACTCTACCCTGAGAATAGCTTCTGTGGTGTAAGATTATATTTTATGTGCCTTCTAATAGTAGATAAGCTCTTTAAAATCAATAAGAATAAGAAATTGTTGAAAATACACTACCTAGCTAGCTCCAAATAGTTAATACCTTTGATTAACTAGGAGTAGCATTGCAGGTAAAGAGGGGGGATACATCAGAACATTTAATTTTCATTCCTGGAAACTTCTCCAGAGATGATGTCACTGCACCAGCCAATGAGCATCATCATATGATCTGATATAATTTTGGAAATTCTGCTCCTATAACAGGGGTTATATTTGAGAATGACATTTGAAGCTTGGTTGGCTATCATATTGCTAGATGTTCTGGTTAATGGTGAGTTTTGGTAATCCCCTGTGTCCATGTGCAAGGGCCTTTAGATAGCTGAATAGTGCTGGGGCATCTTCCATTGACATCCTGTTTATTACAAATTATTAAGCATATTTCCTGCAGGTTCTAAGTGACTTAGGAAGGGGGAAAATATCTAGTTTCCCCCTGAACAAAAGTCACTGTAGATATTCTGAAAAATATCTGACTGAAAGAGTTAGTAGATTTTAAAAAAAATTATGGAAAGACTTACAGATATTGGCTGGTTTTATTGTCTGGAGATGTCAGATTTCAGGAATATTAGGATAATTCCATGTTCTAACAAAACAATTAGACACAGTGGTCAGGAGAAGCATTTCTCTTATGGTCTGCAGTTCTGGAGCTATTTTTAAGTAAGAGTCTCATGTCATCAGATGTACAGTAGGAGTCTTTCCACTCTGAGGGGATGAGCCCAGTATTTAAATAATGATTTACTGCTGCTTTTATTAGAACAATTATTGGTTATTTCATACTTGAAATGGGCAGATTAAGCTCTGTGAACCTCACAGCTGAAACCTCACAACACTGGCAATTTTCAGTGATTAAAGTAATTTACTTTATCCATAAAATGTAAAGATATTTCATAATAACCATACTGCAAGTACAGGGAGGTGCAGTTTTCCTGGAGATAATCAGACCTCTGGGGATAAAGGGTCCTGGCTGCACCTCATGCATTGCAACACCCAGAGGGCTTTATTATCTGATGATTACCACACCCCCATTTCCATGTCTTTTTGCTTAATTAATCACAGTAACATTATTGCCCAACTTCAGACAACAAAAATAATGAGAGAGGCTCTAAAAGATTCAAAGACTAGGGGAAAAACAAGAGATCCCACAGGAAAGGACTGATAGTGAAACTGAGGTTTACAAATCACTGGGATCTATTAAAAATGATGCTTACATTTTGTAAAGTGCCCCTTTTAATATAAATATAATATTTTTAATATTGTAAATGTGTAGATACAGTATAAAACATACTTGTTTTGATCAGGGGAGAGGTGGTTATATTTTTAGGATAAGAATCCTTGCTAAAATCTTGCAGCCATTACATCACATGGCTACACGCATTCCTTTTTTTATTATTTTAAAACCTGCTGAATACTACGTTGTCCCTCTTTCAGTCTATGTGCACAGTCTCAGTTCTTTGTTGTGTCTCAGACAGAAAGCTATATTGTCCCAAATTCATGGGGGCAAGAAATTAGACTCTGCAGTTATATTATCTTCAGGGGAGGGGAGGAGGAAGTCCATATACATAGACACAAGCTCAGGGTGCTAATTAATTTCTAATTCCAGTGCAAACTCCGTTACCAACTTGCCCTGTGGCATCAGGCAAGGTGTTTAATCTCACTGTGTCTCATTTTATCTGCCTGTAAAATAGGTAGAATAATACCTCAATCACAAGGGGCTGCCTCAGTTATAATTCATTAGGGCTAGATTGTGGTGCCCTTACTTATAGTGAGTAGTAACTTGCTCTTCAAGTAGTCCCATTGATTCTGTGGAACTACTTGTGGAATAAGGTATGACTCAGTGGCAGTAAGGGTGTCACTTTCTTGCCTGTGATCTTTGTAACAACTCCAAACTCCTGAGATTAAAAGTATTATGGGGTCTGATCTGACATCCATTGCATTCAGTGGCAAAGCTCCCAGCCATGTGAAATATTTTCAGTGAAACCCCAACCTCCATGAGAGTTGATTGGTTTCATATTTCTTTACAAACTCTTTGGTTTTCAAAGGACTTGTGTTTTTTTTTAAAGTGAAACATATCCCAGTTTTCAGCAAATGTAGCCCAGTTTGTGGTTTTGCATTGAAATCTTCAGAAATTCATGGTAAGACCGTAGTGTAAAATGAGGTTTTGCCCAGAGTCACTTTCAGATTTGGGGTTCATTCAAATCTGAAATATAAAGCAAAATCTTGAGGGTCTGCAAATTCCCATAAAACCAAACCAGAGAAAAATATCTGCATGGCTCCCTATCCAACTAAACCAGCAGGTTTTGCACAGCACAATTACTGTACCCGGGGAGTCATGATACAGCAGTGTGAACAGTAAAGTGGAAAATTATATGGGTAGAAATCAATGCCTGCCATTTAGCTTAAGCATTCCCACATTTAGTGTTGGAGCATATAGGCTCAGTCTAAATTAGAAAATAAACTAAGTTTGAAAACGGTTTGCAAATGGACAGAGGTCTCACCTATTCTCACTAAACCAAACATGGACATGGTTAGCTGGCCTGTGTAAACTGGGGCAAACAGTGTTCAGGTCTCAGCAATGTCTCCTGAATTGGATTTTGAACGTGACTTGGCCCATCTTATGCAGACAACTAACCATGCGCAAGTTTGATTTAGGTGTGTGGTGGTAGGAAAGGCAATGGAAGTGTTTGACAACCATTTTCAAACACAGCTCATTTTCCAGTATAGGCAGACAGTATGCAATTTAGCATGCAAATGCCAGACTGCTCTTTCATTGCACTAATATTTTCTATCAGAACTGGTGTACAGTTTTTGGCAATACAGAAAGAGGTTTGGTCATGCTTGCATGTGCCCCAAGATCTTTTTTTAAGACTTTCTCACAGGCATTCTGTTAAAACTGCTGACAATAGTATTTGAAGAGTGCTCCCAAAATGATCTCCTTTGAGAGTAATAAAATCCACCCTTTGTCAGGACAATTCTTTTCTATAAGTGAATCTGTGGGGGCTACTGTTCCTCTCTTCAAGGATTTTAGTTGTCTGACTTAAGCCTCTGTGCTTTGCAATGCAGCAGAGCTCAGCAATACGAGCCAAAGATAAATCAAACACCAGGTATTTGATACCTGATTCAAGTGGAGATCATCCTTAAATTTCCTCTGTCTACTTCATTTGTGCTTCCCTGGTCTATAGCACATAAGGAGAAAATCTCCCCACTACAAACATCTGATTCATTTTGCTGTGTTGTTGAATCTTGGAAAGCCATGTGAAGTGATAATGGCTTTCTCAGATGAACATGGTTTGTGCTGCTTCAGCTTTTTCTCAGAAACCCAGGCTTTTGTTTTCAAGTCTGTTCCATTGTTACAACAGATAGGAGCATGCATCTGATAGACAAGCCAAAATAAACCTCTGCCTCTGAAATATTTGTAGGTGATATATCACTTCATATAGCATCAGAGTATGTTGAAATGAAGTTGCAAACAGGATTCAAATCTAGGTACTGACTGTGTTAGGAAGGGGCCAAGGGTGAGGGAGCAGTAAGTAAGCTAAGCCCCCTGCAAAGAAATCTTTATACCTATTTCTGCTGGAACTAGTAGCACTTAAAGGGTCCAGAAGAGAGGAAGAGCATTACTTTACATAATAATAATAATGGTATTCCGGAGCACCAAGGTATTGGGTGGGGGAGTAGGAAATGTGAAAAGGTTCTTTGTGCTAAAGATGTCTGATAGCTAGTGGGCCTCGGGAAATGGTAGTGCTTGGTGCTAGGGAAAAAGGGGAAAGATTAAACTAGGTAGTAGAGAAGTGTTGGCCCTGGGATTATAGACTCTTCAATTTTTATACTCCACCCATCACTGTGATATTTGAGAACCTTTTGAAATGACTGCAGTTTCTGGATGCATTTGAGCTGAATGTTATATATCTGTATTAGAGCTGTGTTAACCCTGCATGATTTGCTTTACAATAGTTGTAATGAACTGGGAGCTGTACTTCCATTGGCAAGGGATTAGAGAACAATGATCCCTGCCGTGTTTGCTCTGAAGGTGCAAACTCAAAACTCCAAAGGAACCTCCACTTTCCTTCCACCGCAGGTTCCTTCTTTATGCCCCATCTCTTCTCTGAACAAGCACAGGTTTCATCTGGAGTGAACTGACTGTATCATGATGAGTGGAACTGGAGTCAGAGGGCCTATGCTCACTGGAGGGGCTGTTATTGTTGGGACACCAGGAAAACATGGAAAGTATGCAGCCACCTAGAGCAAAGCACAGGGTTTAATAAAGTGTCACTTGTTCAATTTAACTTGCATTCAGCCCCACTCTTTTCTAATTAAATGTGATGGCAGTGTCAGAATCTTTATGGTCTGTTATGTGAGGAATTGATTTTGGTACATAAGCATGCTGACAATCTTTGTAACACCATTTGGTCATTACAGATGGCCACACGTGCCAGTGGGCATAAGCCCAGCACCAGAAGTGTTCCAGAGAAGACTCGCCCAAGCTCTGGAACGACTGCCTAGGGGGAAAAAATAAGTGCAGATGATATCCTCATTGTGGGTGAAGGGAGTAATGATATAGAAGCTGAACGAGACCATGACGGACAATGACAAGCTGTCTTTACAGCAATGCAGGGACAAGAAGAGAAAACTCATGCCAGAAAAAATGTAACTCAGATAGCACAAAGTGACATATATTGGACATCTGCTTACAGCAGGGGGTCAGAAAGCAGATTCCCAGCAAGATCAAGGCAGTCAGATACATGCCAGCTCCAGTGGATGTGAAAGGAGTGCAGCACATCATAGAAATCAAATTTTCTTTTCAAGTTCTGCCCATACCTGACTGTGGTAGTGGAACCAATATATCGGCTTGCACGACAGGATGTGGAGTGGCACTGGGCAGATTCTCAACAACAAGCATTTGATATGTTGAAACAAATGACATCTGTCCCTGTCCTGAAGTGCTAGCGGCCAGGAGAGCCACTGACACTCTTGTGCCTTGGAGAAAGGATTGGGTACCTGGGTGGTGAGATCTATGGTCCCATGGTACCTGGGCACCAGAAATATTCCTGATGCCCAGGCACCACGGGCCTGGCTCCAGCACTGGTCTCTCCCTCGGCCCTGCCTTCTGCCCCTGGGCGTGCCCCCCCCATGTCTCCCAGGGCATTTAAAACAGCCTGGGGCCCCCACTCACTGGTGGCAGCACAGGGGAGCTGAGTGGCTTTTGCTCCACGTGGCTGCCAGTCCCTCCCTGCGGCCCCTGGGCGGGGTGGGTCTGTGTCCCACCCCAAGCGCCCCGCAGCCAATAGGAAGCTGCAGGGGCAGTGCCTGGGGGTAGCAGCACACAGCGCCCCACCCCCTCTCAGAGCCCGCACCCCCACCCCTTTCCCATACATCCTCCTCCAGCCCTCAAGCTCCCTCCCAGAGCCTGCACCCCCACCCCTTTCCCAACCCCCTCACCCTCCAAACTCCCTCCCAGAGCCTTCATCCCAGACCTCCTTCCCCACCCAAACTCCCTCCCAGAGCCCAACCTCTCAACTGTCCTGCACCCCAATCGCTTGCCCCAGCCCAGAGCCTGCACCCCAGAACTCCTCTCCCCACCCAAACTCCCTCCCAGAGCGTTAGGCAGTTGCGGGGCAGAGTTTGGGAGGGGCAGGCTCTGAGCGTTTTGGGCACCACCAAAATTTCTACAAACCTGCCGCCCCTGATTGGGTGTAGCTCTCTTACAGAAGCAGCCAGTCACTTATACCAGCAGAGCCCTGTCAAATACTGACATATGTCCAAATAGAGAGAGAGAGAGAGAGAGCTTCTGGTTCTGGTATTTGGAGTGGAGCAATTCCATCTGTACACATGGCTACCAGGAATAGTGCAAGCAGAAAACAAACCCCTAAATGACCAAGCTCCAAAGCTTCTTAGTGCTCCAAAGAGATTGCAGTGCATGTCGATGTGCCTCCAGTGCTATCAGCTGGAGATCAGATACTGTCCAGGATGATTATGCTCTGAGCAGGTCATATAAATCCAGCATGAGTGAGCTGGGGGAAGAGGATCAATGCAGTCTGTTAAAAGATTTAATGTCTTGTCTCCAGTTTCAACAGCAAATCAGATAGAAATCAAAGAAATCTACAGAAAAGAACATCCAATTACAGTGGTCAAGAGATTGATATTAGCAGAGCGGCCAGAAGACAAAAGCCAACTACCGATAGGAGCAGAATCATATTTTCAAATTAAAGATGAGCTGAGTGTGCAGGATGGAATCATTTTAAGTTCAGAGAGCTGTTGTCCCTGCCTTATTATGGAGGGATGTCAGGCAAAAAATACGTCTCACATCTGGGGATTGACAGCTGTCTTAGACGGGCTTAGATGTATGTAAACTGGCCGGGAATTAATACGCAATTGCGCTCCTTGATGGAAGGGTGGGACATCTGTCAGTCCCGTGATACCTGTCAGTAGAAAGACTCTTGCCACATGAGATGCCCATCCAACCATGGGAAAGGTGGAAACAGATTTATGTACCTCCAATGAAAAGCAGTACTTGATTACCGTGGACAAATCATTCAAATTTTCAGGAGGTCAGTGCCCTGCCTGATACAAGAAGCAAGTCAGTGATTGGCAAATTGAAGACCCACTTTGTGAGATATGGCATTCCAGATACTGCATTCACTGACAATGGACTCCAGTGTGCCTTGGAAGAAATCAAGGAATTTGCATGCAAATGGGAGGTTGACCACAACACCTTCTCCACAGCATACTCACACATTAAAATTTTTATTAAAGTTAATGTTTAAAATTAAATATACACAAGTTAAGAGGGAAGGTACTGTACATCTGGGGTCAGGCTTGGGTTATGAGGGATTACAGGTATCGGTTGCAAGGATGAAGAGATACATACATATTACATAACCGGCATAGACCCAGATTGAGGTACAAGAGTTTTTTAAAGTGTTAGTGGATAAGTTGGCTCAGGTACGCCATCCGTGGAACATAGAAGGAGTCCAAGTCAGTATCAGTGCAGCGAATGAGTACACGGGTGGGGTGCATCCTTTGGTTCATCAGGGAAGGAAGTGGGCTATTTCCCTGGTCGGCGGTCTCAATTACTCAATGTGGTATTGACGGTGTCCTGTGATGTGTTCCATATAAATGTCTCTGGCCCACCTGATGGTTTGGGACACCGTGAGCTGTCTCATGAGCCGGGCGTAGTATCGACCTACTCTGCACGCTCTCAGTACTGGCTCATTGTGGGGGTCCCACGAGCCCAGGGCTCCCACGATCAGGGTGTGTATGTGCACCTCATAGCCCTGGGCTCTCAGGGTCTCGGCCAGCGAGGTGTACTTCGACGCCTTCCATGCTCAAGCCTCATGGAAGGCTGGTGACCAGTTTTCAAATGGCACCGTGACGTCTACCATGAGGACCTTCTTCTTTTCTGCGTCCGTCACGACGATGTCAGGTCGCAGTCTGCTGTCTGTCCTGGGGATGGCGGAGTCAAGGGTGATCTTCCCCAGGGATGCGGGATGGCTTTCACCAGCCAGTTCTGGATGGTGTTGTGGCGGTGCCGCCAGGCTCCGGAATGCTGTTTGCATCCACACAGGACGGGGGCAGGGTCTCGTTTGTGTAGCCACACTTCCTGCAGCGCTTGTCCCAGTTGCCGTGGTGGATGGCTCCATTGAGGGGAATGCAGTTGAGTCGGGCCCTGTGGACGAACCACCAGTCGGCAAACCTGATGAAGCTGCCCACAGGGAGGAAGTGGTTGCTGGTGTCCCACTTGCTGGACACCTCAAACACCTTGCCCTGGTCTGGCTTCTGCTTGAGGTTCTCGGCATAGTGGCAGCAGATGGCGTCTTTCAGGGTCCTTTCCAGCATAGCTCTGGCGGTCGGGGTGATGATGGTGCGGTCCGGGGTCTTTACATGTGGCACCAGCATTCCCAGCTCCCGGTGCTCCTCACACCACTTCCAGCAGCAGCCAATCCTCTTTCCCAGGCGTCTCGAGGCATTGCGGGTGCGGGACCAGAGAGAGGACAGGTCTCCCCCTGTCTCTCCCGAACTCAGCCTCCAGGGAGCCGCTGAGGTAAGTGGCGACATCCTGCTCAGAGGGGGCCCTGGCAATGCATTTCCTGACCATGTCCCATACGGCTTCCTGTGCGATGCTCCTCACTGTCGGGTCCGGGCACGTCAGGAGCCGGAAGGCGTGGGTCATCACCGCCAGGTCGCACTGGTCACCCATCCGAGGTACGTTGGCGCCACCCTGCCTGTGGGAAATATAGATGATGTTGGTGCTGGCCCTCTGGGGAAGGTAGAGCCATTTCCTTACCAGCTGCCTGATGGTGCTGTCTGTCTTGTTCAGGGGCACCTTGCTGTGAAAACCGCTCAGACTCATACACTAGGCTGTTTTATTTGGTTCAGACTCTTTGTTAGCATTTTTAGCACACAAGAATAGCCCACAAAAACAGTGCAGGCCCTGACAGGGTAAAGAATCAAAACCCTGCTGTCAATGAGGGGAGATCTGTTGTGGCCAGAATGATGAAGATATTGCCAAGGGAACATGGCCAACAATCAGAGAAAGCAGGCAGTAGAGCACAATAGATCAGCCAAGGACTGCCCGGCCCTGCAGACAAGTGCTCCTCTGAGTATCCAGCCATTAGAGAGACATCAAGAGGACTGGGCTAAAGGAGTTGAGGGTGCAGTGGCACCAAAGTTACCCGAGGTGACACTGCAAGAGGGCCGAGTCATCTGAAGGAAAAAGAGGCATTTATGAGCCAGCAGACACAACACCCAGAGATACCCTACAGGGATACAGAGATCATCATGGAGCGGAGAGAGAGAAAACCACCTTGAGGCCAACCCACAGGGAGAGAAGAGACTCCACAGAGAATTTGCTAGACTTTGAGACAGAGAGAGGCCATTCCCTGAGTGGTTGCCTGTTGAGATCAAACTCTCTCAAAGACTATGTAACCAGCTGAGTCTGTGGTAAAGATAGCTCAGCTTTGTGCTAGCAACGTCTGGCCAAAAGGACGTAGTTTGGGGGGTGTAGGCATCAATTATTTGTTTTAACGTTTGTAAAATAGGTAAGATGTATCATGATCAGTGGAACTGGAGTCAGAGGGCCCATGTTCCTGGAGAGACTTATTGATGGGACACCAGGAAAACAGGGAATGTGAGGAGTTGGACTGGAAGGAACACAGCCACATGGGCAGAGCAATGCACAAGGTTTAATAAAGTTCCACTTGTTCAGCTTAACCTGCATTCATCTTCACTCTTTGCTAATAAAATAGTGGCATAGTTTTTCTCTCTCCCAATGCTTCAAGGGGGTGGGGTGCAGTCATCCATCCTCTGAGTCAGATCGGACCTCAGGATTTGAGGTGTTGCCAGACAGGAAAACTTGGTTGGTAGTCCACTGAGCTGCCATTATCACATGATTATAATGAACTGATATATTTGAAGATCTTTATATGGGTTCTTGTTCTTATATGATGCTGCTGCTTTGCACTTATGCATGAAGGTCTCAAAGGGTTTTACACAGGTGGATAAGCATTGTCATCTCCATCTTGCAGATGAGTGAAGTGACTTGCTCAAAATCACATGGTGTGTCAGTGGCTTTAGTGGGTGTGTCAGTGGCTGTGGAACAAGTCTTCCAAATCCCAGTCCTGCATTCAGTTGCTTAGATCACAGCAGACTGTTGAAAACATCTGTCTTTTTTTAAAAAGCCCATCCCTAATTCAAACCAACTGGCTAGTAATTCTATAAAACCAGAAGAGGCCGGGACCCATATCCTTCAAAAAACTGCCTTGACCTCTTCGACCCTCCATGTGAACTACATATATTCATGCAGAATTCTGCAACTAAGTGTCTCAAGGGTGAAGGTTTCAATTTCTGTAGACCAAGTCTTAGTCTCATGCTGAAATCATACCTTTCGGATTTGTTCTTGCTGGAAATAGATGCAAGATCAAACTTGGCCACGTGTAGAAAGAGATGCAAGTTGTTCCTGTTTGCACAGGTTTTCAAGTAAATATGAAATCCTGGGCCAAGGTGATGCTCCTGCTGCACAAAGTATGAATCCTGTAGTCCATCTTTCTGCTTGCCAACTTCAGTCTATAGTTTGAAGAGCTCCCTTCCTGCTCCTATTTAGGGGAAGACTATAGTATGAATGGATGTTTGACCGGGCAGGGAGGGGAAGCTGGGTAGGGAGAAGCATGAAACTGCCTCGTTTTGGAGGGATTGTAGGGATAGTAAGTACTTTTCCTCATATATCATTGAAGAGCAATGTTTTTGAGTTACCCTCCTTTTAACAACATTGGCAGAACATAAACTGTGATTAGAACCCTCCATGAGTCCTGGCTCCTAGTCTGCTTTAATCAACAGACCCACACTTCCTCATTGGAGCTGATATTTTAAAGCTTAGTATCAGAGGATGGAGGTGAGGCGTTTGTAGCAATTCATACTATTACTTTTGCCGCTTCCGTTACAAAAGAAAAGAGAGAGCATGAAAGATATGCAAATTTTTCATAATTATACTTTTAGATGGTTCCTTAAATACCTGTCTTTTTAGCACTACAGGCACAAACTTGGGGACTAAAGGGATGTATACCTCAGATATGCTAATAAAAACAAATGTCTATGGTTTCTGGCAAAATAAAAGCTCCAGTACTTTGCTCTATGTGTAATATACACCTCTTAGGCGCTGTCATAGTGCCTACTGAGACAAACATGGATAAAGCTGCTACAGTATAAAGATTAAGGCTATTTTATATTCTTTGATTTTCATTTTAATGTTCCTTGCATTTAAATTACTTCATCACTAATTTTTATCTAGTATTGGTATTTATGTCTGAGCTATTTACAGACAAAATATAAAAACCAAACTAAAACATCACACAGGATAATTCTGTAACTAAGTAGGATACAGTGTCATCACTACAGAGCAGGTTTAGTTCTCAGGCATTAATAGGGTTTGGAAATATTAAACTTGGTTTGCCAGTTTTTCCACCACGTCTTTGCAATTAAAGATGAGAGTTGATGAAAGTCTAAAGTCAGTTCTTACTTAAAGGCAGATTGTGCCATCCTTACGATGAGTGGTATCCCTCAAGCAGTTCCATTAATTTTAATGGGACTACTTGAAGAATAAGGTACTACTCAATATAGTTATGGTGGAAGAATCCAGCCCTTGGTGAATGAGAAATATTTTTTCATAAAAAATCACAAATGTGAGCAAGGGCATAGATTTTTTTTTTCTTTTTACTAGCAGTTTTTTTCATGAGAGAAACTACAATGAACTCTGACTCTAGAGTGTGTGTCTAGCAAGAGAGTATATTCATCTGTTATGCACTGTTACCCACCCAAAACAAGCAGGGGAGCAGAGTTTAGATTTCTAACACTGGATCTGGGTTTAGATTCCTAATACTCCCCCAAATTCCGGATGTTCACATCTGGGATTTTAGGTCCATCCTGAGTTCAGACCTCCTGGCACAGTAGAGCTCAGGGCCAGCTCCAGGCATCAGCTTACTAAGCAGGTGCTTGGGGCGGCCACTTCGGAGAGGGGCGGCACATCAAGCTGTTCGGCGGCAATTCGGTGGACGGTCCCTCACTCCTGCTCGGAGCGAAGGACCTCCCTCTGAATTGCCACCGCAGAGCGCGATCGCGGCTTTTTTGATTGTTGTTTTGTTTTTTGTTTTGTTTGTTTGGCTGCTTGGGGCGGCCAAAACCCTGGAGCCGGCCCTGGTAGAGCTGCAGTCTTTCCCCAAGTTAAATTCTCATTCTTTCTAAAATATTCACCTCTACACATTTTCTTCTTAATCAGAAACTCATTTAGCACCTGTGTGTCTAGGATTACCTTCTTTGTCACATTAAACACAGCTTAGATTAATTGTACTAAGTATCTTGACATTCTTTACCTTAATTGTGTTATCACTAAACCTCCTCATCCCAGAGAGGTTTACCTTCAGGTTTAAAACCTTCTATGTATAGTACAGGATAACTCATGTAGCCATCAAGCCTTTTATTACACTTCATAAGTATTTTACCATCGTTTCTCTAAACTTTGTTAACTCTTTGGAAACTAGCTACTCTTTGTCTGAGATTGTGCAAATGTGATGGCTTTCTAGGAGCACAGTAAAAAAACATTTTTGACAGGGCTTTTAAGAGGAAAAAAGAGAGATTGACTAGGACATGGGTGAGGTGTGAAGGATGATGGGTTCTTTTGTTATTTTATCTGACTGAGTTAATCTGTTATCAGTATGTGTGTATTTAATGCTGCTAGGTTGTAATCATTGTTTTAAATTTAATTGTTTGGGTTCCTAGAGCTCTTAGTATGGGTATTTTTAGTTGTTTAAATCTAAACAAAAATTAATATTCTCCAGATGGATATTTTGGGACTAGCTAATTTCTCCTAATCTTATCCCTTTCCCCAGCCTGTTCTCTCATTGTGAGCTACACCTGGTTCTGATCTCTTTCCTGATGCTGGAAAGTAGCAGAGAGCATCTCGTGGGAAAATAAGGGGAATTCTTGTTATGGAGTCCAGTATTTCTATGCACAGAGGTCAGTCAGCAAGGGAGGAGAGGAAAGGAGTGAGGCTTGCTATCTCTTCTGGGGTACCTTCCTTCAGTATTCATGAACAGTAGAGAAATGTCCCATTTTGGAAAGGGGAATAGGGAGAGAAGAGTTGTCAGGATGAACACACTTGTCCTGAGTACTTCAGGGTGGAGTGCTGGGTGAATATCCTCTTTATCACATACTGGTTGAGACCAGTAGATTTTAATCACTTGTATGAAATTACATTCCATATACACCTCTACCTCGATATAACATTGTCCTCAGGAGCCAAAAAATCTTACTGCATTATAGGTGAAATTGTGTTATATTAAACTTGCTTTGATCCACCAGAGCGCACAGCCCCAGAGCACTGCTTTTCCATGCTATAGCTGAATTCATGTTATATTGGGTCACGTTATATCAAGGTAGCAGTTTAGTTAATTTTGACCATAGTCACAACCATGTGGCTTACTCTATTTTTTTTTTATACTGCATCCCTGTTTAGTAGTCTCTCTAATCCTCTCAAGGATCCTGATGTCTCTCTCCCCTTCATGGCTGACAATACAACAATATGGTTTCTAAAGTAAGCACCCAGTCCTTTTTTGCCTGAGCCCTCCACTGGGTTTATAACTTCATAATCCTCCCTTTAAGGAATTGTAAGCCATTGTGAGATGTTTAGTGATGTCCAGCTATACGGTGCTACATTAAAGAATGACAACCTCCCCTACATAAACATCCTTTTTTTTATTTTAAGGGATTGTTGTGATCATCTGCTTCATCTTCCTGCATAACACAGGCCATGGCATTGTATATTCTGTATTCAGTCTTCAATACAATCACCAATTTCTTTAAAAACAGAAGGTTAATATTGAGAGGCTACATGGTCTTATTGATAGAGGAGGGGGTGGAAGTCAGGAACTCTGAGCAGTGATCCCAACTCTGCCACTGAATTGATATGTGTCTTAGGGCAAATCACTTCAGTTCCCTGCCTCAGTTTTCCCATGTATGAAGTCAGGGAGGACAATACCTACTATTCATTGATGTCATGAGGATTAGTGCCAGATTGTGTCTTAAGCCTCAGACATCCATGGGTATGTTGGGATTGGCAGCATTTTGCCTGCAGAGATCCAAAGCCACCAGACTGCCTTTGGTTGAGCTGGGGAGGGCATGCAGGAGTGGCTCCTGCTATACTCTGTAATAGGCTACAGCATACACTCCCTCAGTGTTAACCCCAGTCTGCCAACTGTTGTGAAAA
The DNA here is from genome assembly GCF_011386835.1 of Chrysemys picta bellii. NCBI lineage: Eukaryota > Metazoa > Chordata > Testudines > Emydidae > Chrysemys > Chrysemys picta. Next base: position 44,061,021 of record NC_088794.1, on the reverse strand, counting down.
TGCAGTGTTGTGACTGCAGGGTATCTAGCACAGTTGGTGATGCTAACACCCTTGTCTATTAGCGCCAACCTTTGAGCTCAGCAAGAGCACGGTGTGGCCTTCTGATTGTCTCCTGTGCAGGAGGAAAAAGCTCTAGATTTTGGCCTTTAATTAGTTGTGGTTGGTACAGCATTTTAAAAGTATGAAGGGCTACATAGTATCTAGCTGGATGTTCAAGAGTATTGTTGCATTTTTATTATATAAAGAAAAACTAAACCTACCAATAGAAGGAGTTAAACAAAACAGAACTGTCAGGATAAAATCAATGTATTCCTTCCAATGTCTTTTCAACTAAAATATCAAACTGAATGCTTACTGTATTTCTGTTAGTTTAACACAGATTTGTTATCTCTTATAAGTATTCTTATTTTTATTTTTACATCACTAGATTAAAAGATTGAATGTCGGAACTTTACAATCTAAAATTAATGACTTAATTTTAATAAAAATTAAGTAGAGGGCCATAATGTTAAAGAATAGACATTAAGGTTATGAGTAAAATAATATGTCAAAATCCTTGGGAAGTTTTGTGGGCCATGTTATCTTGGTTGTTAAGGGGAAAAACATGTGATCTGCTCAAGGTAAATAGCTTGAAAGCATTTCCACCTGAAACTGAATTTGTTTATGTGTAGGTGAAGTTGGGACCTGCCTGGGGCTCTCTGGGCTCATTGCAGAGCCTCAGGCACTGCATTATATCAAAAAATATTTCTGAAACAAGTTATTCATTATTACTGTGGGAACATTAGGGTAAACATACACTGGTTGGGTTATTTTAATAAGCCAATTACCCAGACCATGAATTCATCGAATGTTGGGTTGCTTAGCTAAATTGAAGACTTGTGAATTCTTATGTTTTGCTCATCAAAATAGAAATTCAAGATAAATAAGAAATTACAGAAAACAGACTAAGGATTGTCTGTAAAGTAATATAATACTTGCCCCGTAAGCTGATGTGCACTGGTGGAGCCTTATGCCCACATGGAGAACCGTTCAAAATCAAAGTGGTCCTGCACAGGTGCAGAGAGCTCAGTCTCCAGTGATGGGGCCATAGTGTTAACAAAGTTTCATTGAATTAATTCAAAGACCGAAGTAATCAGTCACAATACTCATTCCAATCATGTTCTGATCTGTGGAAATGATTTGGCAGCAATACGATACTATGGATCCTTAATATGGGTCCTTGCCAGTCTTGAGATGTGTTGTACCAAACAAAAGTTAGTATAAGATCCAAATTATGGATAGACTTCCAGTGACAATTCCATAAAAAATAGTCTCTCCCAATTCTGTAGATACTTATGTATGCCAGTAGTACCATTGAATTTTTACCTGCTGAAAAGTCAATTCAATTCTGATAACAACCCTTCTCTGATAACAATAGTTCATAGCAATGCCTTGTCCTTTCATGAATGTGTATACACATCACATACTAACCCCCAAGGCATATGGAAAAAATGTAGATACATTATTTTTATACTATCTAATGTGGCAGTCAATCTACACAAGTGGTCATTTAGAAATGAAATTCACCTCTGTGGAGGGGCTTGTTGAAGGCCTATGCTTCACATAAATTCCACTTTTTTTCTTTTTTTGAGAATTTAAGGGAGACTTATATGATGCACAGACCTCTTGTAGTCTCTGCAGAGATGTGAATTTCACCCTCAAGTAACTAGTCTGGCACTAGATACAGATATTTTATACATACTGTATAAAATAGTTGCACAATTTTTTAGTGGATCATTCTTTTAGCAGTATCCACCCATCCAGAAATATAGAATCATAATGTGAATTTTGGTAATGTGGATGGGATTATCAAGCAACTAAAATCTCAAAGAAAGTGCAGAAGCAGTGGAAGAAGCTGTGTAGACTTAAAAAGCAAAACAGAAAAAGGAAAATGGCTTTTTAAAGAACTAGAGCAGGTTTCCAGTTCTATGAAAGATGAACTATTCAAAGTATTTATGGAAAGGATTGTATGTTTTAAAAATGCAATTGCTATTGAAGACTGTGGGAAAAGTAACAACTAGCATTGATAGAAGACTTATATTTTTCCAACCTCATTATCCTTCTTTAAATTCCTTGAAAACTCTCCTTTGCTGTGATGCATACAAAAAATTGACAAGTTAGGTCACTGCTCAGCCAAGACAGCTGTCTATCATGCTGATCAATGTTGTCTTGTGTCCTTGTACTCTCCCATCTGTCTTGATCCATCTGCTGTCTCTTGTCTTATATTGGGAGCTCTTTAGGACAGGGACTGTCTTTTTGTTCTGTGGCTGTACAGCACCTAGCACGTTGGAATCCTGGTCCATGACTAAAGCTTCTAGGCATTATGGTAACGTAAATAATTACTACTACTAATAAAGTGACAATGTATAAGGGCTTATTAGAGAGGCTTAAAGTCCTTATATACACACCCCAAAACTTTCTAGTTGAAATTTTTTTTTATCTTAGATCCAAATGGAGGGCAAAAATACATTTGTCTACTTCTAGTGAGTGTACAAAAAAAAAAAAATACGTCCACTGCCTGTGGTTTGGGTAACTTCTAATGAGAGGCCCTTAGAAACTATGTGTTAGTTTTGAGATTAGGAACCAAGATTTCAGAGAGAGACTGTTGCTACAGGGGAAGTTGCCATTATATTTCATTTTATCATTTGTGTTATCATAGCACCTAGGAGCCATAGTCGTGGAATAGGACTTGATTGTGTGCTAGGCACTCTACAAACACAGAACAAAAAGACAGTCCTTATACCAGAGAGTTTATAATCTTTAGTGTTCAAATGCACAAAAAGTACAGTTGAAGGAAACACCTCTTCTCACTTATCACATTCAAGAATAGGGCCTAGTACACAGACTAAAGAAAACACAAGAAACAACAAAGAAGTAAATTCTGCTTCAGAGCACACTGTGTGTGTGTGTGTGTGTGTGTGTGTGTTTCCCTGTTACTAGCTGCATTAACCATTAAGAACAACAAGGCTGCTAAACTCCACTCACAGGAAAAATGCTTAGAAATGTAAAGGGATGGTGCACATAAAAAATAAAAGACATCACAGAGTCATAGCAACCTACACCACAGCTTTCAGGTATTAATTATTTTGTTTAACTGTTTAAAACAAACACAAATAGTATGCTTTTTGAGGAGACCAGAGCAATTAGTTATCTAATGTTGCAAAATAAAAGATAAATAAAAGCCCCTGCTGCTCATTTACTGAAAGGGAGAAAGACCTACCCATTACTTCTTTTTAACAAACTTTGACCACACTCAGTCTAGGGAGCTCTATACAAAAGATATACAGGACTGGAAAAGAATAACTGATTAAATTTTAACCAGCTGCTGGGCAGATAGTTTGCCTGAGGCACATTTGTCAGTTTCAAAGGGTCCTTTTATTAATTTTGCATTTTGTATTTTGTTAGTGGAAAGAGCTTACTCTGTTGGGACTGCCAAAAGCTATCGGCAGCGAATCTTACAGCAGCAAAGAGGAAGCTGTAGAGCATGCCAAGTAGATTTAGCACACTGAGCACTCTAAATTACATTTGTTTTATCCATTCTAAAAATATATATATTAACTTCAGGTGTAAGTTCTCTGAATAAAGCCTTAAAGTTAGTACATCTAGTTTATATAAGGTTTTCAGTTTGTCTATAAAAATAAGCCACTCTAGTCTCTGCCAAATATCTACCAATGTAATTTTAATCTTTTCCTCTTGTGATTGTTGGCACATTGTTTATTGGTCTGTTTTCTTACTAGTGTCTGATCATACTTTTCTTATTGAAAAAGCAACTAAGACACTGTTGGGATGATCACCAATTTCCATGTTAAGTCTGCTAGGGTCAAAAATATTAATATGAAGGTGAAAGTAGTATGAGAATATACTAACTTTTGTTTGGATGAAGCGCTGAATCCCTTGCAGATGTGGAAAATGCTTCATGTGCGTCTTTCAGACAATTTGTGAGCAGAAGTTAGAACTCAGGGGTTAAATGGAAAACACAAAACTCTCCTGTGATGCTGGAAATTTCACAAGTTCCACTCAGGCAGCTTCAAACAGCATTAAACACAAAGCAAAAAAGTACACCCCCAGGCTAGAATTTGCAGAAGGCTTACCTGCAGGAGAATGTAGCTAAATTTAAGTCTGAAGACAAAGCATGTGGGCTTACATTTAGAAAGTGACTAGCAAAATATACCTTTTTAGAATGCATATCATCCTCCTTTTTTTTGGTCTCATCGAATTTTTCAAATAGTTTTGTTTTGTTTGCTAGAATTCTTATGCCAAATCAATATATGATGGTGTTCCGACTGCATTATTTAATGTCTTCAACAGCTATTTTTTTTGGTGAAGGCCTATGTTGGCTTACCTCGTTGTTGTTGTTTATATATAAAAGGGGTCTATTCTTTCTCCCACTCAAGTAAACAGCAAAACTGACATCCTGAGGGGATGGGACCTTTAACCTATTCCCACCTTTTTTAATACAAATTAATAAATATTCTCTGAGGAATTAATTATTCTTGGCAAGAGAAACTTATAAATTCAGGTTTCTAAATAAATAATATACTAGAGTACAACAAATACAATTACAAAATGTAGGCCCTGACACCATGTACCATGGAATTAAATGGCAAAACTGCCAATGGCTTCATTTGGAGCAAGACTGTATTTTTACAATACTTCTTTTTCTCAAAAATAAAATAGCACTTAATGTGTCTATTGCTTTTGCATCAAACATAGACGTTTTCAAGATAGCCTTTATACACGCAGTGCTTAGAAACTCTGAGGATATGTCTACAATGCAATTAAAAACCCAGGGGTGACCAGCTGACTCTGGTTCACAGGAGTTGGGATGTTTAATTGTTGTGTAGACATTTGGGCTTGGACTGGAGCCCAGGCTCTAGGTTCCTGCGAGGTGGAAGAGTCCCAGCCCGAACACCTACACCACAATGAAACAGCCTCTTAGCCAAAGATCCATGAGTCCAAGTCAGCTGCCACAGGCCAGCCACAGGTGTCTACTTGCAATGTAGCGATACCCTCTGTAGCCTATGCATGTGCTGTATAACATTCTAGATATCTTGAAAAAATGGCATCTAAGGGTATGTCTACACTGTGAAGAAAAACCAGTGATGCTGAGTCTCAAACCCTGAGTCAATTGTCTCAGGCTAGGGGCTAAAAAACGCCCTGTAGACGTTCCCACTTGGCTGGAGTCTGGGCTCCAAGACCCTCCCCCATACTGGGTTTCAGAGCCCAGACTCCAGCCCACGCCTGAATGTCCACACTGTTTTTAGCCCATAGCCCAAGTCCCGCAAGCCCAAGTCAACTGACCCAGGCTTTGACCCGTGGGTTTTTCTTTGCAGTGCAGACATGCCTAATAGGACTTTATGGCTGGACAACATATATTCAAACACTCCTGTAAAATGAATATTGCTGCTTTACCACCCTTCTCTCTATTTTCAAAAAATACCTGAAAAGTTGATGGGAATGATCACAGATAGTTTGCTGTTAGTATCTGATACTCAATGTTTGAAATTCACAATGTTTTGGTTAACTCTGGTCATATAAATCTCTGTATTGTTCCTGTTCCCTGATTTTCTTATTCAGAAGAGTTTCAAGAAGCCCCTGTGAGTAAATGAGTCACTCAGGGAGAATTATCAGTAGAGAAAGGAGGTGGCAGATAACTAGGTTAAGGAAATTTAGAAAAATTCAAAGCTCTGTTTTCTGGACCACACAGGCCTTGTCTGAGGAAAGTTTGGCTACTCTAAGATGTACAGGGTGGCTGCATTGTTCAAGATTAATTTTTTCTCATTCACACACAATAGGGGTGTAGGTGTGTGGTCCTAGATGCAAAGTGTGCAACGAGATTCCGTGTCCGGCTCTTTAAATCTACCCTGTGCCAAGGCTCTCATGGAGTTTTTCCCTTTATGTTTCATATCATAAAATATACCACTTAAGATTCAGGCTCTTCTACTATTTGTTTTTTGTGATGTTCCTAATGAATAAAATAAAATCACTAACTCAGGAAAAGTGAACACAAAAGCAGCATGAGCTTGGCTGAACTGAATTCTTTAAATTCTAGGTGCTACCTGTTGACAAGTTATGCGTTTTTGTCCAACCTGACATACAGAATAACACAGGTCATTGATATTTTATCACAAAGGAAATAAATGTTAATATCTGCAGTTATTTAAGAATAAGGCTATCCCTTTTCATTTCCACTCTGTAGAATCTGAACCTTTCTAAGGTACTCAAAATGCCTTTACTCTACCTGTGTGAGAGAAATGCCTTCTTCACATGTCATTTAATGTGTGGTTACATCCTGTTGGATCACATTAGCTGACATAGTAACCCAATGTATCAAATGAGATGAAAACAGAGATTTAATGAAACCAGCATTATTCCCCATGAGGGGGGAAAATGCAGAGGATTATGCAACAGCCAGGTTACCTATGTTGTACATATCAGTTTTGGCAGAATACAATAATAATTGCAACAATCATCTATTTACAATTTCTCTTAAAAAAAAGTCCTGGAAATAATACATTGTAGTTTGATACCTTCTTTGTTGTCAAACAATTCATTCCAATCCTAGTCGAACTGCAGAATGTCAATAAAACAAGTACAAAATGTGACAGAGAATAGTGCAATTTTTCAGTATTGAAGTTGCATTCTGTATAATTTACCATCATAAATCTCATACTGGTGATTTAATCTGATCAATGTTTAAATTAAAGCTTGAGGTAAAATTTTTGGAAAAGAAATAATTACTTTGCACATTAGCCAAAACAAAGAAACAAACCCTAATTCTCAGCATTGAATTCACTTTGAAGTAGGGATGAAGAACTCATTATGGCAAACCTAATAGCGATTTATGTGTTTGAATGTATCTCTAAAACAATTAACCCAATCATTTTAAGGTACAGTTCTGTGACAGACATTGATTAGTCTAAGGTTGGCTGGTGGATATAAGGAATATTGTGGCTCTGTCCAACCCCTGGAAGGTACTTAGCCTCTTGGAGAGATGGTCAAAGAGACAAGCTAGGAACATGATCTTTGCTGCAGCATTTTGCGTGGATAAGTGGCTAAAATGAGATTTGTCAAGTCCAGAGAAGAGGATGTTGTAATAGTTGAGACATGAGATGATGAGAACCTGGATGAGAGTTTTAGCAGTGTGGATGGACGGACAGGAAAAGCCATATCTTAGAGATGTGTACAGAAAGAATTGACAAGATTTAGACAGCCTGGGTGTGAGGATCTACAGAGATGATTGAGTTAAAGATGATGCCCAGGTTAGGGGGTCTGAATGGGATGGTGGTCTTGGCCACATTGCCAGGGAAAAGAGGCGGGTTTGGAGGGAAAGATATGGAATATTTTTTGGCTATGTTGAGCTTAAGCTGATAATTGGGTATCCACAAAGAGATGTCAGAGAGACAGGCCAAGATTTCTAGTTTGGACAGAAGAAAACAGGACTAGAGTAGAGACTCAGCAGGATAGAGATGATAGTTGAATTTGTGCTTGCAGATAAGATTATCCAAAGATGAGGTGTAGAGGGAAATGAGAAGTTGACCATCTATTTAGCTTCAGAAGAGAAGATTAAGGGGTGTCTTGATCAGTTTATAAGTACCTGCATGGGGAAATTTGATAATCAAGGGCCCTTCAATGTAGTAGACAAATGTATAAAAAGATCCAATGGCTGAAAGTCAAAGCTAGACACATTCAGACTGGAAATGAGGTACACATTTTTACACTGAAGTGTAATTAACCATTGGAACAACTTAACAAGGGTTGTAGTGCTTTCTCCCTCAATGGAAATTTTAAAGTCATGATTGGATGTTTTTCTAAAAGATATGCTCTAATTCAGGGGTCGGCAACTTCTGGCACGCGGCTTGTCAGGGTAAGCACCCTGGTGGGCCAGGCCAGTTAGTTTACCTGCCGTGTCAGCAGGTTCGGCCGATCGCGGCTCCCACTGGCCGCGGTTCGCCGTCCCAGGCCAATGGGGCTGCGGGAAGCGGCGCGGGCCTAGGGATGTGCTGGCCCATCACCCCCATTGGCCTGGGATGGTGAACCGTGCCAGTGGGAGCCGCGATCGGCAGAACCTGCCGACGCGGCAGATAAACAAACTGGCCCGGCCCGCCAGGGTGCTTACCCTGGCGAGCTGCGTGCCAGAGGTTGCCGACCCCTGCTCTAGTTCAACCACAGCTATTGGACTGGAAGCAAGAAATTAATACAGAGAAATTCTGTGGCCTGTATTATGCAGGAGGTCAGACTAGATGATCACAATGGTCCATTCTAGCCTTAAAAATCTGTGGAACCTCACAGAAAGTTGGAGGGAGGATGAGGAGGATCCCCTGAACAGCATCCTAATGAGGTCATTAGAAACTTTAAAAGCTATTTCAGTGGCATGAAAAGAATGGAAGCTGGATTGGAGAGGAACTCTGGTCAGTGGTTGTGGACAATGAGTTCAATGACCTTAGAAATTAAAGGAAGAAGAGAGAGAGGCTGATGAGGTCAAGGATGAATTTCTTTTTTTTAAAGATGGGAGAGATGCAAGCGTTCTTGTATTGTGAGAGGAAAAACCTTTTTCCTTAGCCTCTCATTCTCTTCTGGTAAGAGAGAGGATAAGAGTGGGAGATGGGATGGCATCACTGGAGAATTGGAGAGAAAAGGTGATAGTCAAAGAGGGGGAATTTAGCAACAGAAGATCAAAGAAAGAGCAGTGCTTGGTGAACCCCAAGTCAAATGAACAGCCCTTTTGGTAAGTGGAAGAGTTGAACCAGACCTGCAGATCAAATGAAGAAGTGAAGTTGAGGACACTTGTGGCTAAGGATTCAAATGGGCTACCAACATTTAAATGTCAAGTGGAATAGTGGAAGATTGTGAGGCAATGAGAAGAGAGAGTCAGGAGTTGAAATCAGAGAGGAAGGCTGTCAGGAAGTAGCAGGATGGGTAGCTGGTGACAGCAACATGGAGAGAAAAGAGTCAGCTGCAGTGCTGCTCAAAAGAAGAGACAGTGAAACCGGGAGGAAGATGGGTTGGGAGAAGCTAGAACAGGAGTGGAACGAGAAGCTGGATATGAGTCAACAGTGTGCTCTTGTTGCCAAGAAGGCTAACGGCATTTTGGGCTGTATAAGTAGGGGCATTGCCAGCAGATCGAGGAACGTGATCGTTCCCCATTATTCGACATTGGTGAGGCCTCATCTGGAATACTGTGTCCAGTTTTGGGCCCCACACTACAAGAAGGATGTGGAAAAATTGGAAAGAGTCCAGCGGAGGGCAACAAAAATGATTAGGGGTCTGGAGCACATGACTTATGAGGAGAGGCTGAGGGAACTGGGATTGTTTAGTCTCCAGAAGAGAAGAATGAGGGGGGATTTGATAGCAGCCTTCAACTACCTGAAGGGGGGTTCCAAAGAGGATGGAGCTCGGCTGTTCTCAGTGGTGGCAGATGACAGAACAAGGAGCAATGGTCTCAAGTTGCACTGGGGGAGGTCCAGGTTGGATATCAGGAAAAACTATTTTACTAGGAGGGTGGTGAAACACTGGAATGCGTTACCTAGGGCGGTGGTGGAGTCTCCTTCCTTGGAGGTTTTTAAGGCCCGGCTTGACAAAGCCCTGGCTGGGATGATTTAGCTGGGAATTGGTCCTGCTTTGAGCAGGGGGTTGGACTAGATGACCTCTTGAGGTCCCTTCCAACTCTGATATTCTATGATTCTATGATTCTATGGATAAACCTAAAACCTTCACCACAATCTGATCCAGGGTGGGCAGTGTGAGAGAGGAAGAGGCCTCTCTGTAAAAGAGAGCAGCTGCAGCGACAATATCAAATGAAGGATTCCAGGCCACTGAGAGAGCCTTGCGGGGGAGCAACATATGAAGGGAACCAGGCCACTGAGAGATCACTGGAGGGAGGGAGATATAAAGAGGTTATGTATCAGAGGGGTAGCCGTGTTAGTCTGAATCTGTAAAAAGCAACAGAGGGTCCTGTGGCACCTTTAAGACTAACAGAAGTATTGGGAGCATAAGCTTTCGTGGGTAAGAACCTCACTTCTTCAGATGCAAGGATATAACCCGCTGTTCAGTGGGGGTGAAGTTCTGTGCTGCACCACTCAGAGATGAAGTACAGAACTCATACAGCTCAGGTGGAGGGTGGGATAAGATGGCTTTAAGTTGTTGTGGATGCTGGAGTGGCCTCTGGCATAATTTAGATAACTAGAATCTCTGCAATGCTGCAACCCCCTCCCTAACACACAACTCCCACTCTTAGCCCTGATACACCCCATACACCAGAGCTCATGAGGGGGTCCTCAGAGGACAGAGTGCAGATGTCATCATCATCAGTTCCTGCTCTGGGGAGTTTCCCCCTTTCAGATTTGGGGCTTTTATGCTGCTACAGTCCTTTTACCTGATGTAAAGGGGCCATAGATGGGGTGAGAATTTTACCTAGCTTCTGAGTCCTCTCTGTGGCTGAACTACAGAGGATATGATTTTGCTACCGCTTCCAGGTATGGGACTTAGTCTTTTAGCTCAAACTGTAAAGAATCACACATGAGGTCCGCAGGTGACACTTGATACACTTACTGAGGTGATTAGTCTCATCAATTAATTGCTGCAGTGAACACTACTCAGTGTGAATAAGGGTTGCAGAATTGGGCCCAGTGTGATTTATATTAGGATATTTACAGTGCAATTAAGAAATGTAGAAGGCTAATTCTTATTGGAATATGCAGTGTGCAGAATAGTGAGTGAAATCTTCATTTTAACTAAGAGAAATGGTGGCCTATATCCCAGTGGAAAAAATGTGGCCCTGGAATAACCCCCAGATTATAAAAATACTTTTACAATGCACACTGAATAAGTTTGAAAGGTAACTTCATTTCAAACCTCTGTGCAGACAAAGCAAAGAGCTAATCACATGAGTTAGGAACACTGGAAAATTAACATCTGGATATTCAAATCACAACTATCTTGACATCATGAGCTTGAAGTTTTTCATAGTCAATCCATGGCTTAGTTTATTTACCTTATGAGTCCCACAAGGAAAACAAAACTGAAATACCTGTATCATAATATTTCTCACAATTGATGCACTTTTTATCTTGGGAATTACATGATGTTTTATTTATGTATTTTTTTGCTACTTCCAATCTTATGTGAAACTTTCCATACAAGATAAATGTACATTTGATCCCTTAAGTATTACGGAAGGAGTAACTAATATGAATATGTTACAGTAGTGGATAGCTATCCACATGTACTCTGTTTCCTGTTTTCCGATGATTTTTCATAGTTAATGGTTAGAATAAACTCAGGGTAAACAGGGGAGCTAATATTTCAAGAAGAATTTTAAAAAACTGAGTTGTTAATTTTTCCGTGAGGAGTGAAAGCTGGAAATAAGGAAAAGGTTAGTAACAGCAATACAAACCCAGTGATATTGTGCTGATAGAAAGAACTGAATGAACTTAAACGTAGCACATTGATTTTAAGATGTCTGTGATTTACTGTGAAAATGTGTTCTTGTCCTGCACACGCCATTGGCAGACAAAATGTTTGTTATTAATTTGATGCCTTTGTAAAGTCTTAGTTAACAGACTGATCTAAGAGAACTTCATCATGACTGCTGTATGTTTGTTTTCTCTAGGACCCTAAATATCAAGAAATGCAAAGTAATTACTAGGAAATAAAGAGGAGGACAAACATACAAAGAACCATGTCTATCTCCTGTTAAAATCAATGTGCCAGATTCTGATAGCCTTACTCACAATGAGTAACATCTGCAAATACTCTCACTGGCTTTAAATTATGGAATAAGACACTATTCAAGATGAGTAAGGGTATGAAGAGATGGCCCAATGGGAGTAGGATTGGACGCACCCTAAGATGACCTTTGTTGGGCTCCCAAAACTGTCTTAATCTTATGTCCAAAAAAGATCTACATATCTAATTTTAAACCAAAAGAATTATGTGGAATAGAAAATCTCCTGCTATATTTGTTCCTCTCTCCCAGTGGCAAATGCTGAGGTATATCACCTTTTGCTGATGTGCTAATGTAGGGAAACCCATTGCCACCAGGGTTGTGATGCCTGACCTGCAGTAATTGACAGTGCTAGATTTTAAAGTATGTTCTCCTGAATTCACTCAGCTGAATGCTCCATTCCTCAAATCCTGAGTGAATGAACTGGCTTATCTCCACGGTTAAAAGGCTATTGACCCCCATTTGGTCATTGCAGTGCTGGCAGGTCTGCTTAAAATCCATGCAGATCAGACTATTTGTTTGTTTGAAATTCCATGAACATCCATAAATGTTACAGTACTCACATTTATTAGGGGCATAAGAGAAAGCAAAGTAAGCATTGTTTCACTTAATGCAAATAAAAAGTACCCAAGGGGGAAATTAATATAGTCTATGGACCTATAAAAGTTATGTCACACAGGCAGATAGAGACAGAAAGGGCAATAAGTCAAGACTGAGCATGGCAGGCCAGAATGAGTGGGGCAGAATAATGGATATTATAAAAGAAACCATTGTGTGTTTTTTTTTCTAAATAGAATTTTGCATCTTGTGTACTTTCTTGGTAAATATATTGTCTTTTCAAGACCCATTAGACAGGTTTACTGTAGGCAGTGCATATAGTACAGGGGTCAGCAACCTTTCAGAAGTGGTGTGCCGAGTCTTCATTTATTCACTCTAATTTAAGGTTTCGCGTGCCAGTAATACATTTTAATGTTTTTAGAAGGTCTCTTTCTATAAGTCTATAATATATAACAAAACTATTGTTGTATGTAAAGTAAATAAGGTTTTTAAAATGTTTAAGAAGCTTAATTTAAAATTAAATTAAAATATAGAGCCCCCCCGGACCGGTGGCCAGGACCTATGCAGTGTGAGTGCCACTGAAAATCAGCTCGCATGCCACCTTTGGCACACGTGCCGCAGGTTGCCTACCCCTGATATAGCATGTAAACACTGCAAATTGTATGATGATCCCCCTATCGTAAAACCATATTTACTGTCTCTCTGAACTTCTTTCCCAGTCCTACTTAAAAAAAACCAATATTTTGGAATGATTAAATAAATGACACATGTTCCTAGCAATAGAATACTGGTCAGCAAGAGATTAAAGTGTGTGGGGGAAGGGGAGAGAGCTCATTTCCTTTTTCTGCCAAGATGACTGCAGCCTTACATGATAGGGCTGAAGGAAGCTTTGTTCCTCCAGAAAGTTCTCTGGAGGTGATGGAGGAGGAGTCTGTTTGTTTGGAGACTGATGCAGAAGCTACTGTGCACAGACAGGTGCATCCTGTGGCACTATCAGCTGAATTCATATGCCTTATCGTTTAGTGCCTAGAGATCAGCTGCCAGACAGAGCCCTGGGTATGGAGGGGATGGATCTTTACTCTGGGAAATGATTTTCAGGGTGTCCCCCTTCACTTCAAACTCTGCATGGGGTCATGAGTAAGGGCAGGAATACAACAGTCGGGCTGTATTAGTAATGTAAAGGTAAAGGGCAGTTTAGTAGCCATGCCTATAGCTTCCCCTTCCCTTGTAAGCGGAGAGGGAACTAGTACTGGGCTCTCTTCTGTTGCAGGAACTCCGTTTATTTTAAGGGACTTCACCCAGGGGATTATTAAGAGTATCAGTCAACCAGAGGGAAAAGGGGCCCCAAAGAGGCATTTTTGAGAATCTGAAACAGGGTCTTTTGTTTTTCTTGACCCTGAGGTTCTTAGCAACACAAAGGGAAGCCCCAATGCTGATGAGGGAGCAGAGAGGCCTGTCATGAGTGAGCAACTGAGGAATAGTGACAGTAAGGAAGGACCTGAGGTGTCTGTAAGGACTTAAGGAAAGGAGACTACAGTGGAATCTGTTGAAGTTACAGAATCCTAGCACTGGGCAGGTCCTCAGAATCCCTGTGGACATATTGAGGATAGTTCAGGAATGTTGCAGTGAACAAATTCATAGACAAACCATTCCTTCTTTCTAGGAGCACCAGGTTTTGGATAGTATCGTGGGTTTTCCAACACTGGCAGAGGCTGAATAGGACTTGTTTGCCTCTAATAGCAGAGATAGATGTTCATGAAGCTACCTTGTCACTGAAGAGGGAACTTCCCCAGGGAAAGATGGTTTTACAGTGGAATAGTCCTTGTGGCACCTTACAGACCCACAAGGACTCCTCGGTGTTTTTGCTGATACAGACTAACACGGCTAACACTGAAACCTTACAGTGGAATGTTACCAGAGGTTTATGAATACCCTCTCTGCAGTGCTCTTGTGCTTTCAATGATGTCTTGACTAAAGGCACATGGGGCTCTTCCTTTTATGATAAACTTTCTGTTTGTTTTATTTTGGCAAAAAAAAGAAGAATTTGGAAGATGTTGGGAATTAGAGGCATTTTGCCCTTCTGATCACTGATTTTTTTTAAAAAATTGGCTTCCAGTCTAGACAAGAGATTGGGTAAAATAGGGAAATTATTACATCCCAGTCAGCCTATTGCAGTTAAAGATTGCACAGTGGCAGACGCTTTGTCAAATTTGTGGGAGAATGGCAGGGTTGTGTTTTGGTCTTGTACCAGGCCAAAGTTTTTAACAGAATGAACCTACCTTACTTATGTTTGGTCCTGTCTCAATATGGTATTCCACCATAGTTTATAAACTGGCAGCAGCTCTTGTATGTTCATGCACTACATTTCCATTTAGTAACTGGGTGGAGGAGAGAGGCTATACAGATATGTTCTGGGGTAAAGCAAATTTGAGTTCAATGTTGTATTGTTTGTCTTTGGACTCTTTACTGTAGGCAGTGTATGGTATCGGGATTTCAGGGCTTAAATCTGTGGATGAAGGGGAGAGAGGAGTTTCAAAGACCCCCCCCCCACACACACAGATGATGTCATAGTGCTAGGAGGTAGTGCTGAAGATAGGGACATATTTTGGACATCTTACAGAATTGTTCAGCTGCAGCTGGAGCAGCAATTAATATGAAGAAGAGCAAGGCTTTGTGGGTGGAGATTTTGGGGTGCTCTCTTGCTCTTCTACAGGAGTTGCAGTTTGTAATGAGCCATCCTGGGGTTATATATTTTGGGACTCACTGGCGGTGCTTCAGAAGCTGAGTTGCACTGGGGGGAAGTGGTTTGCCTCCTGCCAGCTTAAGGTGATGAGGTGTCAGAGATGGACTTTGACTTTGGCAGAATGGTGTATGTCAATTAAAACATTTGTTACCTTTTTGCATTAATGTGGCATATGTGTATTTTCCACAGAGAAAATTATTGGTCAAATTGACAGCGTTATTTTTTCAGATGCTCTGAATCATAAACATAATCTAGTGAAGAGAAGTGTAGTTTACCTGCCAATTAAAAGAAAGGTGTTTAGGGATATTGTGCTCTGAAACTTTTCTGATTATTTTTTTTTTAAATTTCATAGGAATTTGGCAGACTGGTAGGAGGCATGGAGGCCTGTGATACTGGATAGATCTTTTAGTTTTCAGGGCAAAAAGTCTGTGGCAGGGAGGGTTTGGATGGTTTCTTGTAACTATGATTTGTCCTGATTGTTACTGTAATTTTTGGGTTATGTTTTGAAGTTTTTATTCCAATAAACATGAACAGAGAGAGAACAAAAATGAGGAAACTCACTGTCAGGAGTTCCGATGTGTTATGGCATGCCAGCAGTCTGTGCGTACTTTTCAATGTAACTCTGTCACCCTTAGTCTGTTACTATTTTTTAGAGCTTAACTAAAATAGTACATTGCTGTCGAGGTGGTGGTGGTGGTGGTGTTTGTATTTATATCTTGCTTTGCTTCATTTTTCCACTTAAGTTATTAACCAAAACAAGTTTGGAAAACTGTTTGTCCACTTTACATGGCCTGTTAGCACTTTGTTTGCAATTCTGTGTTTCGGCGGCCGGGGGGGAGAATGTTCTAAGTAAAATGCATTAATGTCTTTTCAAGAAGCTTGTAGGATATTGGAATTAATGTCTTACACTAATAGCATGGCTAGTCAAACTATTCAGTGAAATTGCTAGATATGTTTAATCTCTTTGAGGCGTTCCTTGACAAAGGAATCCTAAGGTGATTTTAACCAAACATCTTTAATTTTAATGTATGCGTCTTTAGGGTCTTTCAGAATGCTGTGCACCAACCAATGTCCTCTTTTTCACATATCTTTCAGAAAAACAACTGGCAGCATATCCTGAGCAGGTTCCAGGTTCTTTAAATCACTCCGCTACCTGGCCTTAAAGCATTATTTATATTTCAGCTGATTAATTTATGACAGCAGAAGCCATTACAATTTCTTTGGCAGAAATTTCATAAGCAGTTGCCAGTGGTAATCTTTTAAGAAGTTTCCTGCTGTATCTGGCTGGATAAATCCAACGAAGTTCAGGTTTCACTGTTGGTCACAAGGTCTGACAACTCAAACCCAAGCTGCCTATTTCTGGGAAGGGATTAGCTTACCTTTGGGGTCTTATTGATTATCCACTTCCACATGCTGCTAGCTTTCTGTTCCCTTTGCTTTAGAAACCAACTCCTGGAGAGCATAGCAGGATGATGATTATGTTGTGATTAGGGCTGTCAAGCGATTAAAAAAATTTATCGCGATTAATCCCATGATTAATTGCGCTGTTAAACTAATAGAATACCATTTATTTAAATATTTTGGGATGTTTTCTACATTTTCAAATATATTGATTTCAATTACAACACAGAATACAAAGTGTACACTGCTCATTCTATATTATTTTATTTCAAATATTTGCAATGTAAAAACAAAAGAAATAGCATTTTTCAATTCACCTAATACAAGTACTGTAGTGTAATCTCTTTATATGAAAGTTGAACTTACAAATGTAGACTTATGTACAAAAATAACTGCATTCAAAAATAAAACAATGTAAAATTTTAGCATCTACAAGTCCACTCAGTCCTACTTCAGCCAATCTCTCAGACAAACAAGGTTGGTTACAACTGCAGGAGATAATGCTGCCCACTTCTTGTTTACAATGTCACCTGAAAGTGAGAACAGGAGTTCACATGGCACTGTTATAGCCGGAGTTGCAAAATATTTATGTGCCAGATGCGCTAAAGATTCATATGTCCCTTCATGCTTCAATCACCATTCTAGAGGACTTGCGTCCATGCTGATGAAGGGTTCTGCTTGATAATGATCCAAAGTAGAGCGGACTGACGCATGTTCATTTCATCATCTGAGTCAGATGCCACCAGCAGAAGGTTGATTTTCTTTTTTGGTGGTTGAGGTTTTGTAGTTTCCGCATTGGAGTGTTGCTATTTTAAGACTTCTGAAAGCATGCTCCACACCTCGTCCCTCTCAGATTTTGGATGGCACTTCAGATTGTTAAACCTTGGGTTGAGTGCTGTAGCTATTTTTAGAAATCTCACATTGCAAAGAAATTTTTGCGTTTTGTCAAATCTGCTGGGAAAGTGTTAAAATGAGCATGTCACCAAATATTCGGCTGTCACAGTAGAGATGACTAGAAGGTGATAACACTTTGTCAAGTCAAGTTCACAATGCTCAGGTAAGGTTCAGCAAACACACACACCTGGATTGGGTTTCTTGACCTAGTTCTACACGCATTGTCCTACTCTACTGCTCAGCAGAAGCAGGCTATAGTGCCCAATGTGTGGCTACTGAAAAGTGAACTTTTAAACAGTATTCATTATGTCCTAATTGATAGAAAAACATTGTCTGATTTTCTTTCAGTCTGCCAAATTCTGATGTGAGGGCCAAGTCAGCAAAGCGTAAGCACACGCTTAAATCCATCCATATCCAGCAATGCAGTTAAGGATCTGCTTAATTTTAAGCATGTGCTTAAGTCCCATTGACTTCAGTGCCCAAAGATAACCACATGCTTAAGTGCTTTGCTGGATAAGGATGAACTACTGGGCAATAGTAGTTCAACTATTAGGGCAATAATTAGAGGAATTTAATAGGTGCACTATTCAAATAAAATATACATAATAATATAATATCAAGTACATAGACATATAATTTCTTGAGTTTCTCTTTCAGTACAATCATTTAGTACAATTCTCTTTTAGTACAATTATTAAAAGTGGAAAGAGCCTGGAAAAGCTGAGACTCTCAGGATTGCTGCTGAGGTAGGAGCCTGGAAGACTCTTGGGCTAGCTGGCTCCCTGGCCAATTCTCAGACCAGATGGCTTTCTAGGCTGTGGGAGTTGGGCAGCCTTAGAAGCCAAGCCTACGAGTTCGGTGCCTCTGGGATCTAAGTCCCAAGGGTGTCTGCCTGGTGGGGCTACCCTAGAGCTGTAGACCCTGGGATTCTGGGTGACTGAGTAAAATTGACATGAAATTGTTTCACGGACTTATCTCCCCACCCTTCTTGTACTACAGAGAATTAACCTGCAAACCTAATGGTGTTACACAACATTCTTCAAAGTGTAAGGCATTATACATGGATTGCGCATGTTCATAATTCTGTTGGAGTGAATCATCATCAGCAAATGTTAGCTTTTTCTCAAGTAATCAGAGCCTGGAAAGATCTAATGACTGCCTGATCTTTGCAGTAAGAATTGTTAGTTTTCCCTTACCTTATAGTTTAGGCTGCAAGCAATATTTCTTATCAATTTTAAACCCATGCAATTTTTTCCTCAATTCAGATTTCATTATATACTAAAAACCCAGGTTAGGTTTAACCAAATAGTTACTAAGATTCATAAATCGTTCAAGTGTACCTGGGCCAGCTTATGGTTTTATTATGAAGCCATGCAAAATTTGCATTTTGTTACCAAATTAGTTCACTAATGCAGCAAGGTACTTAAGCACATGGGGCACCACTCATGCTCAAAGTTAGGCATGTGTTTATAAGTGTTTTTCTGAGTCAAGTGCTAGTGTGTGACATCTGGCAAATCTTTACCCTCTCTGACGCTCACTTGACCCATCAGTGCACACTTCCCTATCTCAAGGGCCTTGTGAGATATAGTTATTTATTAATGTATGTAAAGTGTTTTGAGATCATCAGTGCAAAGTATTGTTAATGGCATTAGTAAGTAGTAAAATTCTAGGCTGCACTAGTGTGCAAAAGTTCTCTAAACTCCTGTAACTTTGCCTAAAACAATTAAAATATTAGTAAATAAAAATCAAAAGTCAAATAGTGTGTGTGAATTTTGACTTGTATTTTAGCTGATCTGTTTTCTTTTACTTTTATTTTAAGCTGTTTTTGTGCCACCCTGATTGTCTTGAACTTCTTTCAGAGCAGTGGGAGACACAATAATTCAATAATTTCTGTTTTTAATTTCAAGAAGTATGCTAAAATAGGACAGACAAAAACAAGCTTTCCCTTCTGCCTTTGAAATGAAAGTAGCAAAAATCTAAGGACTCACTACTAGTATTTTGATAACAAAGATTGAAGTCTTATTAATATCAACTTCTTGTGTAGGTACAGTATCTGACCCAATTATTTGGAAAATTACTGTTATAGAGAACACAGTCTTCAGTACAGATGTTCCTATGCCAGCCTGTTTCTGAACATGGCTATTTATACATAGATTTCAAAAAAGCTAAATTGAATATTTCTGCCTACTTATAGAAGTTTCTAGGAAATGCCATCCCCTGGCTACTTGTCCACAGTCTGTTAAAGATGATAGAAATCACCACAGTATGCCCCTCCATTAGCTTGAAGCATTTGCCCTGATGTCCTCTGGAAAGACTCAGTGCATCAGAAAATTAATGTAGAAAGACTGTACCTGTTGAAAAGTATTTTTTTCTTCTTCACTTAAAAGTCTTCATAGGTCAAAAGAAAATAGATTTAAATGCTCCCCAGTCAACCAAAGTACTTAAAGTCCTACACAATCAGCTCCTGGTGGGTGCCTTTTACACCCTCCTGAGTGCCTTTCTTCAATTGATCTAATATTGACTTCCCTTGAAAATTTTTCATGTCATTGTAGTCAGAAGTAGCAGAGTACATCTTCCATTAGTGGTGATTAGTGGTTAAAACTACAATTTAAAAAAATGTTCAGGAAATAGTAGTTTCTCATAGGAAACATAACTGGGTTGAGCACATTTTCTCCCTCCACCCCTGCCAAGGTCACAAGGTGTGATTGCTGGATGCAATTGCTTGCTAAGGCGTATAGCAGAATAGACAAATATCTAAAAATAAGTTCAAAGAAATAAAGAATCAGAAGAAAATATGAAATATTAATTGAGATTCTTACACAAATGGAATGAGATGATTTTAATCAATATAGAACACATATAATAAAGACTCAACATGTTTGCAAGGAGATAATTTGTCACAAATATTCAGACAGATGTTGATATAAAGATTCATATGTTTGTTTTATTCAGGGGCTGGTGTAGCATATCAAGTAATTACCTAAAGTAACAGCATTTTTCATTTCTCAATTCCTTTTTTCATAAGTTGTTCTCCTTTTGCTGTGCACTCACTATTACTATTATTATTTCTTTTGCCTTTTTGCCTAGATGTTCCATTCAGGGGTCAGGGTCCCATTGTGCTAGATCAGAGGTGGGCAAACTATGGCCCGCGGGCCACATCTGGCCCTCAGGAGCCCCTGAGCTCCCAGCCGGGGAGGCTAACCCCCTGCAGCTCCCCCCGCTGTCCTCCCTCCACTGCAGCCACGCAGCCGCGCAGGCAGTACTCTGGGCAGCGGGGTTGTGTGCTCCTGCAGAGCAGTGCAGCAGCATGTCTGGCTCTGGCCAGGCGGCGTGACTGCCAGACATGCTGCTCTGAGTGGTATGGTAAGGGAGCCAGGGGGTTGGATAAGGGGCGGAGGTTTGGGGGGGGGGGCAATCAGGGGACAGGGAACGGGGGGTGGGATGGGGGGGTCCCGGGGAAGGGTTAGGGGCGGGGGGTCCTGGGAGGGGGCAATTAGGGGACAAGGAGCGGAGGAGGTTGGATGGGTCGGAGGTTCTGAGTGGGGCAGTCAGGGGTGGGAAGTGGGAGGGGGCAGATAGGGGCGCAGGGCCAGGTTGTTTGGGGAGGCACAGCCTGCCCTACCTGGCCCTCCATACAGTTTTGCAAACCCAATGTGGCCCTCGGGCCAAAGAGTTTGCCCAGCCCTGTGCTAGATGCTGTACAAATACGTAATAACACAGTGCCTACCCCAAATCTTACAAAATTACCATATGATGAGAGTTAAGAGGTGAAGAAAATAAATATTCTAGGGAGAAGTGAGAAACACTTGTAGCAACCTATATGGAACATGGAGGGAGGAAAACAGGTTGCAGGAGGGAAGAGTTTGGAGGAGGCACCAGGAATCCAGTCTGTTGTGTTCATATTGATAGAATGCTTGCTGCAGCATCTCTGTTTATGGGTAGCTCAGTAAAGAGCCCATTTATTTTTAGAAGCATGAAGTCCTTTCATTTTTATGGGATACATAAATACATACATACTCTGCATGGGATACATGAAACAACAGTGACAC
Source organism: Chrysemys picta bellii (assembly GCF_011386835.1). Taxonomy (NCBI): domain Eukaryota; kingdom Metazoa; phylum Chordata; order Testudines; family Emydidae; genus Chrysemys; species Chrysemys picta. The sequence continues at coordinate 44,039,612 of NC_088794.1, read as the reverse complement.
AATTATGTTTTGTATAAAAAGTAAGTCTTAGCACACCCTCTTGCTAGCCATGGTTGAGTGTTTTGCAGGCTTCACACAGAGGAGTCTTAAAGAGAGATTTGAAAGAGACATGTGATTGCAGCTGTAGTCAAAAAGTGAATGTGTAAATACGGCACTTTCTTACTCAGCAGCTTTGTACCCAATGTATGTTGTTCAAAATGCATCTACTCACTCTAGCGGCTGTGAGTGAAATCCTGGTCCCATTGAAGTCAATGGAAAAACTCCTAAGGACTTCAATAGGGGCAAGAATTCACCCTGCATTTTACTTCTGTTTTCAGGCCAGTACAGCTATGGAAGAGGAAGATGGATCCTTCCCTGGTTTGCACGTCTCCATAATATTGTCAGAATTGTTAACTAAGTTTCAGGTGGAGAATCATTATTACTAGTGATGATAAAATGGGGGAGAAATATAGGTCGACTTTCAGATTCCCAGGTTGAATTTGTGCCCGATAGAATAAACAACCCACTTTTTTTTTTTTACTTGTAAACTGAGCAAATTTGAGCTGGAAGTGAGAGAGAGACAAACATGGAAACTCATGATAATATTTTAAGGAGAATAACTTCACTTTAATTGAAGTTAGTTGATACATCAAAGAGAAAATATCCTTTTCAATGTATTACACATTCATGACCTAGACGAAAATACTCAGCCTCATGACAGAAGAAAAAATGAGTTTATGCTCTTTATTTTCTTATTCTGGCCTTTCTGATATCTTGGAATTTGGTTAGCTGGACAGGTGTACCATAGTAGATATATGCCAAAATTATTGCTTACTGTGAGAAGCAGCACATCGTAAGTTGATTTTGATGAGTTAGGAACCAAATTCGAAGTAAAACATCAGACCAATTCATCTTATTTTGCTAGGCAGTAAAGATCTGTGAGCAGGTGACTTTCCTACTTAAAGCACAGTCCATATGTCCTATGTGGTGTCAAAAACCATCTCCCTCCTGGGTTTTGTCTTAATTAAAAAACAAATGTAACAATAAGATGATAAAAAGTCCAGTCCAAGCATGCTCAGGCTTGGCTGCTCAGCCCACAACACCCGAGGTTTTCTCAGACTCAAGAGCACTGGCAGGGCAGTCCACGTCTAAAAACCCGTTTTATGCCCTTTTTATTCCCTCTACCCGAATGGCTCTCCTGCTATGCTTTATATTGCTGACAGATTTTGCTGAGCAGAGCCAACTTTAGCCCCTTTCTCTGGCACAGATATGAACACCTTTCTGCCCTGACTCGGTGTGGGATTTGTCAACCCCATTCCCTTCCTTTTCCAGTGTAAAGATAAGGGACTAAATCCTGACATTCTTACTCTGATAAAACTCCCATTGATTTTCCCCAGCAGAGGAAAGCATAAGAAGGTGGAAATGATGGGAGAGGAAGATGATTATAGCAACAGGGTTTGGATATAATGGGAAACGCAGAGGTAGGCTGAAAAGAAGAAGCTTGCAGTATCGTGCAGTCTTGCAGGTGCACATACCTGTGTTAAGTTGTACTATATTTACTGTAAGAATAATTTTATGATGGTGCTAAAAGAATCTACCATTTAAAAGCAATTGTCTAGTCTAAAAAGAAATATGTGGGTTAGCCTTAATTTGCCTCTTCAGTACTGTATCTTAAAAAAAAAACATGATTGCAATTTACACAATTTCAGAGTGTTGAATTTTTGTCATTTATTCTTAAATTAATCCCCCCTTAAATGATGCTTTCTGCTGATATAAATTGAGGAATTTTTTAGTTAACACCATTAGCTGTTCATGGTATCTAAATCTCTTCTGCCATGAGCATCAATACTACAGTGCTGCTGTCTCCAAGCAGTTCTGCATCAGTGCTTCTAGATGGAACATGACAGATACAGTAATGTTCTCCATGTAAATTGCTCCTTACATATAGGCAACAAGCAAAATAACATGGAACATTCAATGCACTGTGACTGCAGAAATTACAACTGCATTCATCGTATGCTGGTTCAAGTGCCCGAGCCTATTATAATATACAGCAATCTTACTGAATTTTAAAGCAAGTGTTTTTAAGCAACAATGCACTGAGAGGTTCCTGTGGGGCTTTTAGAAAAGGGATCATATATACAATTTTAGTTGTAGACAATTTCTTCTTAGTTTTTCAGATGGCACAGAAGTAAACCCAGTTAAATAATTTTGGATTATGAAATGGCTTTAGAACACTGGACAGAGTTGATGCTCTTCATTGTCAGGTGTCCTACCCATGCCTATGCTGCACAGTAAATATACTGGTTTAACCATTCTCCTTAATTTTACTCAAATTCCAGCTTTAATAGCAGAATGTAACTCAAGGAAATACATTTCAGTTTGAGTATTTAATTTATTGTGATGTTATAGTCCCTCATCATTCTGCCTTATTCCTCCACCAAAGCCTGATAATTGCTTAGAGTTATGCTGCCTATCCTGGCTTACAGCCAAATCTTACTCCCATTGAAGTCAACGGATGAGAATTTTGCCCTTAGCGTTTTAAATAAGAGCATGACTAAGTCTGTTTTCTACTAATATGTAGTTAAGTGACATAGCAATGAAAAACTGTATAAAACATGGCCTTCTACATTAAAATACATGCTTTGAACTTATTGTATATTCTTTTAGTGGCTGTAGAATACATGGGAATCAAATACGCCGTTAATAAATAGGATATTTTACTCCTTATTATGTGAATGTGTTATGCAGCTTTACTTCCTTGTATGGTTTGCTTTTTGTTACACATCAGACTTCACAGGGAAAATGGAACTGAAGCTGCCATTATGTTTTAAAAAAATCAAGACACTCAGTTATGAAACATAGAACATATAATTAACTTTATTGAGCAGAACAAAGCATTTTATAAAAACTCACTCAAACTGAATTAATATAAGGATACTTAGCATAATGTGTATAGTTTAAATTACTGTCTACTAATCATCAAGCAGTTGAGTGGTAAAGTTGTTAGACTTTCAATTTGCAAACAAGTAGTACAAGGAAAGGCCTATTTTTATTTTAGATTATTTGATAGCATATATAGTAGTATCCTTTTATAGGATATAGTAGTATCCTTTTATAGAATTATGATTGCCAGATTAATTATATATGTCTACCCTATGAACATGTAATGTACTACATAGGTACAGCATGCCACATGCTGCAATAACAGGTGTGGGGAAAGATCCAACTACTAGAAAACCCAAAATGCTCTACTCATATCTATTTATTTACTGAAGTCTTGCATCTGAAGAAGTGAGGTTCTTACCCACGAAAGCTTATGCTCCCAATACTTCTGTTAGTCTTAAAGGTGCCACAGGACTCTCTGTTGCTTTTTAGTGTCTACAGTGTTTGTAATCTTTGTCGCGTGTACTCTACTGAAATAGCACAACAAGCCCGGGGCTTTACGTTTTAATTCAATCGTATGATATCCCTTTTCTATTTTAAAATATGGATCGGTTCGTTCTTAAGATAAGAAAAGGAGCAGACAAACTGAATTATAATGAATGTGCTGATAGTAGTGCAAATACCTCGGACTCCTCGCTGAAGAACTTACATGAAGATAATGCTGCCACCAGTTCCAGTGTGTGCAATAAACTGAGTAAAGACCAACAGAAACAGACTTTATCTCTTAGTTCAGGTCAGTGTAGTTCCTATTCAAAGCCATCAAACATTCCATCTGATGACCCGGTCTGTGATATTCCAAAAAATAGATTAGGACACCAGTCTCGATTATCTAGAGGTCCTTATCAGCCTAGATTGAGCATGTTTCCTAGAAGTAAAATAGGGAATAAACAAAGAAGTTTTCAGTCCGATTGGTATGAAAAGTATAGGTGGTTAGAATATAGCCCATCAAAGGTCGCAGCATTTTGCTTTTACTGCGGTTTCTTCTCCTCTCATGATGCAGCAAACAAAGGTCACACTGATCCAGCATTTATTGATAAGGGATTCAGAAACGGGCATAGGGCTAACAAATGTTTTAAAAACCACCAGCTGTCAAAATCTCATGTGTTGAGCTGTTCTTCATGATCAAGTTTTAATGAAGGGAAACCTATTGATGTATTGTTGGATAGGGCAAGCAGGCTTATCTGTCTAAATAAGAAGAAGAACTGTGCCATAACCGAAGTGTAATGGAGCGACTGATTGACATTGTTCTGTGTTTGGCGAAAGGTGGGAGACCATTCAGGGGTCACAATGAAAAAGCTGACAGTTTTGAGAGAGGTTTATTTCTAAATCTTGTCAATATGCTCCAAAAATATGATCCCGTAATGGCAAAGCATGTGCAACAATCTTCTTGAAACACTACCTATCTGAGTAATCGCATCCAAAATGATTTAATTGTGGCCTTGCACAATGTTGGGCAACAAAAGATTCTGTCTTCACTAAATGGAAAAATGGTCTCAATAATTGCCGATGACACTACTGACTGTGGACACCATGAACAGATGTCCATTGTGGTGCGGTATTTTGACAATGAAAAACATAATCCAGTTGAACATTTTGTGTCTGTTCAGAGATTATTAACAGTTGATGCTCAGTCTATTTGTGACCAGTTAAATGACATCCTTGGCATTCTTAAAATTGATTGGTCATCAGTGATGTCTGTCAGTCTGTTTTGATGGCTCATCTACTACGTCTGGATGTACTGCGGGAGTTCAAATGAAATGTAAAGAAAGAAACTGAAATACTCTATGGACACTGCTATGCGCATTGTTTGAATCTCGTCCTAGTAGATGCTTGCACTTCAAGTAAACAAAACAGAACTGTCTTTGATTTTTTTGGTGTTATTCAGACTCTTTTTGCCTTCATGGAGGGGAGTCCTGTGAGACATGCAGTAATGGAGAAGATTTCACAAGAAGTAGGATCCCAGTTGAAGACTTTGAAGTCACTGTCAAACACAAGATGGGCATGCAGAGCAGAAGCAGTGGCTGCTGTAAAACAAAACTACTCCATCATTTTACAAGCTTTACAAGAGATTATCGAAACAACTTGCCTTGCTGACACTAAAATAAAAGCCAGGGGCCTTATCCAGGAATTAAATTCATTCAAGTTCATCTTTGCCCTTCACATGATGCACCCTATTCTCCAGATGGTGGTAAAAGTGAGTAAGGCTCTTCAAGCTCCAGATCTCAACTTACTTACTGCAATGACGGGGGTGAAAAGCTTGCGTAACTCTTTGGCTGTGATGAGAAGTGGCCCAGAATATTTTCAATCTATTTTCAATGACAGTGTGAAAATGTGTGTAGAGAATGATATATCGATTTCCCCAGTTAAGTGAAAAACTTCCACTCGTATTGATGACGCATTTGAGTCCCAGCATCACTTTGATACAAAAGAGGAGCAGGAGAGAATAACTTCATTTTACCCACTCCTAGACTCAATGATTACCGGCATTGACCAGTGATTTGAACAGAAGACTTGTAAAATTGTGACTGCAATGGGAAAACTGCTGAGCTTAGACATTGGCAGGGACGCTATGAGAATCATTGCCAACAAATTTAAAGTGTCCTTGGATGAGTTGGAAGCTGAAGTTTGATTGCTTTGGAGTGATGACGGATCTGTTCCTAAAGGTAGCATTACGAACACCACCAGAGAGTGGCTTGGTTGGCTAAAGCAGTGTTTCTCAAACATGGGCCGCTTGTGTAGGGAAAGCCATGGCGGGCTGGGCCAGTTTGTTTACCTGCCCCATCCGCAGGTCCAGCTGATCGCGGCTCCCAGTAAGTTCCTCGGCCCATGCCGCTTCCAGCAGTTCCCATTGACCTGCAGCGGAGAACCGCGGCCAGTGGGAGCCGCGATCAGCTGGACCTACGGACGGGGCAGGTAAACAAACTGGCCCGGCCCGCCACGGGCTTTCCCTACACAAGCGGTGACCTCGGTTTGAGAAACACTGGGCTAAAGGAATTGGATTGGTCTTCCCCAGGCCTTTTACAAATCTATTCAATGCTTTCCAGTCTTACCTGTTACAAGCTGTTCATGTGAAAGAGCCTTTTCAAAACTAGCACATGTAAAAAACAAACTAAGAAGTACAATGTCCCAACAGCGCCTCGACTCATTCATGATTTTGTACATTGAACAAGAATTGGCTTAGTCAGTTAATTACAATGATGTGATTGAGGAATTTAAGTCCATCACACCTGGTGAGCAACGTCTCATTCTCTAGGACAAGAAGATGAAGAAATCTTAATCTGCTTTGGTCAATTTGGGTTAGCTCATTATCTGGTTAAGGATAAAGATCGTGAAAATTGACTGTAACTTTGTATACGCCTGGTTATCACTACAGCAAAATTTTGGAATTTTGTTTCTCATTGTTTAAGTTTGTATTTTTTAAGTAAAGTTTAATTGTTAATTTAAAAAAAAAACTAAGTTTAGTTAAGTTTTAATTTCTTTAGTTTGTTTGACTAAAAATAATGTCCTTTATGATTGAGTATTCAATAAATGTTCGCCTTTAAAAAAATAATAAAATTCCCTGGGTACAAACCCTAATGAAATGTGCTGCGCACGCCTATGTGCTCAGGGTTTGGGGGGGAAGGCAGAAATCAGTGCTTATCTCATTAATACAGAATAGTCCAGCACTGCTTCCTGAATCCTATCATCTTCCCTCCTTTTCAATTCCTTTACTCTTCTCCTCTTTAAATGTTTTCTCTGGCTCCTTCTGTCTTGAAAAAACAACAACCCTTCATTTGTTTCTGTTTGCCTCTAATTATGATTCTATTTGTGTCTTCTCCTTTGTCTCCCAAATCACAGAACATGCTTTTTTCTGCTACTTTGACCCTTTCCAATCCAGTTTTCCTTTACCACTACATTAAAACTGCCTTCACCGAAGAATATTGTCTTCCCTTAGGTAGATTGTAGGTCACTTCTTCTTCTAGCTCTGTCTCCACCTTATCACTCTCCTTCCATTTCCAAGACTCTGCTCTCTTGGTTTTCCTACTTTGCTTTCTGCTCTTTTAGCAGATGTAGATCCTAAATGCATTCCCTTTCATTGGCTCCTAAATGCAGTCACCGTCTTTCTCTGTTGGGGTCTCTTTCAGTCTGCAGTCACTTTCTCTTTTCCCCTACTCTGTCTCTTAATGAGCTCATTTGCTTACTCCTGGGGGAATTCTGCATCAAAAAAATTAAAAATTCTGCACACAATATTTTCAAATTTTGTAAAATTCTGCATATTTTATTTGTCAAAATAACACAATATAATCACAGTTTCAATTATTTTTGGTCACTTATTTCAAAATACCTGTCAGCAAGTATGTCTATAACAATACAGACAACAAAGAAGATTCAGGAAATTATTTGTCCTTACTAGGCATATTAATACAGAAGTCTGAGTAATAATTCATTTAAACTAATATACAGAACCATTTCTCCCAAACCCCTCAGAAGCAGTGCAAAGGCTTGCGGGAGTCAGGGGTAAGGGGGAGGGAAGTAATTTCTGGGAAGGATCCTGGGTGTGAACCTGGAGGGCTGTTGGGTATGGGTGGGAAAAGTATGGAACAAGTTTTTTGGAGGGGTAGGGAAGGATTGTTAGGGAGCTTCCCCATGCAAACCCTAGCATCTCCCATTCAGTCAGGCACATCTGCCTATCTCCATGTGTCCCTGCACCCCTATATGTCCTTGCACCCCTGTTCATGTGTCCTTCCACCTCCACTCAGACACCCACTCCCCCATCCCTATGTGGCCCTGCACCCCTGACCCTGTCCCCATGTGTCTCTGTGCCCCCACTCAGCCACCCCCCCGTCCCTATGTGGCCCTGCACCCCCCATTGCCCTTTGCCTCCACACCCAGTCAGCCCCTGCCCCAGTCCCCCACTAGCCCTTATGAGCCCCATCTGACCCCCCCAGCAGCCCCACACTGTTTGTCTCCCCATAGCCCCTGACTCCTGACCTGGCCCAATAGACACTGTGAAGAAGGAAGGCTCTTTCTCTTACCTAGCTGGTGAGGAGCTGCTGCTCTGTTCTAGCACTACAAAGCCCTCTGGTGGGGAAAATGGCAGAACTGCAGCAACTTTCTAGCCAGTTATTTTCTGCTGCAGCTGTTGGGGGAGGCTGCTCTGTTCTATCGCCACACCACCCTCTGGTGGGCAAAAGGCAGAACTGCAGCAACTTTCCAGCAGAAGCTTTTTCTGTGCAAAAAAAAATAAAAATATGCACATGCAGTGGTGCAGATTTCCCCCAGAAGTATTTGCTTCCATAATTTCTCTGCTGCCTCTGTGTAGATTATTCCCAAATATACACCAAACTCCCCAGTCTTGCATATCCAGTTGCTTTGCAGTCATCTTCTCTTGGACATTCTTCTGCATTTGACAGTCTCTACAAAAGTGAACTTCTTATCTTTCCTCCTGATCCCTCACCAATGTTCCCTTCACTATCTACACTAAGAACTCTACTATCATCCCTGTGTCCCAAGCTCACAACCTTGGTGATATTTCTGAGTCTTCCCTCTCCTCTCCCCACCCATCCAGACTCTCTTAAATCCTGTCAGTTTTTCCTTTTCAGCATTGCAAAAAATATATTCTTCCGTCACCATTCCTCCTGCTGTAAATTAGCCACGGCTAATATTGCAGCTTTGGAAAAGACACACAATACAACAATTCTAAAAGTTTAGAGATGACTTGTGGAGATCACATTTCAGTTTGTTTAAGGTCAGATGCTTAATATTTCAGAAATAAGGCTTGGAAGGATTATCTATCTCTTGTATAGTCGTAAATGAGCATGTCCACACTCAAGCTTTGATTCTACATATTCTTTGTTGTAAATTTGGAAAATTTGATTTATCACCTGACGCAAACATTCTTTTTTTCTTCTTGATATGGTAGTTAGAGGACCAAAACCTACAGTTCTAATACCCATTGATTTAGAGAGGGAGCTTGTACTGACTAAGGACTAAACATTACAGGATTTGGCCCTGTGTGTAAAAATAGTTATATATCTGGAAACCACTATTAGTTCTTAGAGATTGTAACTGACTTTGATAATCTGTTGAGAAGATTTAATCAGGACCAAATGCAAGGAAAATTCCATCTTCTCTACTGGTATGTGTCATGTGGCATTCAGAAAGCATGGCAGTAGCAGGGGGCACATGCTCATGTATATGCTAACCTCTATTCTTGGGTGTGGTAGATACTGTTGTAATGATCTTCTAGTTCTTTAGTAATGTTATTTGAACCAAGTGAGTACTATTGTGTAACATCTGGAATGCCCAGGGCATATTATTTAAAGTACAGTTCTATTCTTAAGGTGTTTTTACCAAAATTGAAAAATGGGGTTTCATGTTAATTGGGCATTTGGGATCACTCACTTCCATATCAAACTTGTTCATTTTTCAAGTAAAAAGATGCTTATTTGGGCTGTGTATTTTTTTTTTTAACTTTCAGTCTAGCAAACTCACCCTTGAGTCTGATAGTCAAGCTGAGTTCTTTCTATCACACATCATCATCACCAGTAATAGTGTATCTGAAGGGTATATGATTTTTTCAGCTACATCTCTTTAGCTCCATTGTTTTTAGCTCATGGCCTTAGTGACACCTTTGGAAACCTACCAAAGGCTAGTAATTGTAAATTATTAAAGGGGTATCATATCTTTCCAGCTGGTGCTATTTTGTGTTTGTATTGAATCAGCATGTGAGCACCATTAAAACTGCATGTAATTGTGTAATTATACGTAGTAAATAGCTGCTGACCAAACTTACAGCAAGAATTTGCTGCACAAAGACAGATTCCAATGCCACAAGTATGCTAGTTACATAGAAACTGGTGGCTGTGAAATTCAGAAATGAGTGCATTGAATACCAGAGGAGTGGATTGAATTTGGCAGTTGTATAGCTGAAAATGTTTTCAGAAGTGACAAAATTTCTTAATTGTTTATATTTTTAGTCGGAATATTTATGCTGTATAGCAGTCAGATTTTACAGGGGTTAAGGTCGTGAGCTACAATTTTGTTTTGGGGTGGGTTTTTTTTTGCTATGATATATAATCCTTTTTGTTTTTGCCACTGGCACCCATATAAAATATCAGAAAGTACAGCACAGGTTTTTGTAATCTGAAGTGTAAGATGAGTAGGAGTTAAATTGATGTTCACTTTTGAACAATTTTGCTACTTAAAACACCTGGGATAAATTAATTAATATAATAAAACAGCCACACCTTTTTATCTAATTAGTGCAAATTAATATTACAAATACTAAGGAAGTGTGGGGAAGGGAGAAACAGCAAGCATTTTCATAAACTGGCAAGTGGATTTCTTCTGATTAATGCATTTCGCAATCTGCACTATTTTAGTGGTTACACTTCTGGACTTCTTGGTATCTCTTGTTCAGCTGAGGTTTTAAGTCCCTAAGGTGATGGGTACCATCACAATAGTTTCGTTTTGCATCACCTTTGATTGAGGGCTTTATACCACTTAAAATATATTTTGGGTCTATTTTTTATTTGAATCCCAAAGACAGGAGATCTGCCTTATACTTTGGCTTAGAATTTTTTGAAGTGCACTTGTTTTCTCTTCAAGGCACTTCATAGTCCCTTAAAGTTCTATGGCTGTATATATCTAAAATTTTGAATTCTCACATGAGTAATATCTAAATGTTTTACATAAAAATGCAGAACAGTTGTAACTTGCCCAATGCAAACTTTGAAAGAGCAGGTACACCAGAATTCATTGAGACCATAAGCCATGTAGCAACACAAGTAGCAATCTCCTGACACACTCTTATTTCATTCCAAGAAATATACATAACCAACTGGGAAAATAATGTGTAACGTTTTTTCTTTCCCTCATAGAATCATCTTTTGAACGTAGAAAAGCTGCATGAAGTGTTACATTCTTGGTAGAACATCAACACATTCATTTTTTCTCTCTCTCTCATTCTCAAAATCCCTTACAACTGAACCATTACGCCTCATTTCCACATTGTGACATACTTCCTAATCCATCATATCAGGCACCCCAAGTCTATCATGCCTGACACAAAGCATTAGACTAGGATGCACCTACCATATAGGTAGTTCATGTTGCAACAATCTCCTTAATGGGGAAGAGGAGGTTGTTCTTTGATAGATGGAGCAGTCTGTAGCAAATCAGAAGTTTCTTTTGCTGATTGCTCCTTTAATGAGATGTATCAAACAGCTAGATAAATTATCTGCTGTCTGAAGTGACTTATTATGCCAGAATATACAGTATATTGTGATAGGTTGTTTGTTCGTTTGTTTCACTTTTTGATTCTTCAGTATTCTGATGAATTATTTGCAGCATTTCCTTTTTCACAGCTGCTGGAATAATCAAGTTGTGTCCCTTGAACAGCAGTCTACCATTTCCATTGACTTCCTCTCTTGTCGAAGATATAGGAGGTAAAAACACTGTTTAATTTCACAAGACATTCTTGTGTTTCCTCTGCAGCCTGTGCTTCCTTTGTCACAGCTTTTAACTTAAGGGAGACTTTCAACTTTCTCTGCTTCAGTCTAAGCTAATGAGGTCTCATTTATTTATTTTTTTAAATAATGAACTGTTGTTTTACACCACGGTGCTCTGAGCTTTAAACCCTTTCTGTTCTGTAAAGTCATTTGGTCTAGGTCTAATGTATATACTTATATAAATGTGTGATTATTATTATATGTTTGTTATTATTGTTGTTATTATAAGTGTGTGTATGATATATATTATAAAAAATGCTCTGGTTCCATTTGGCAACTGTAAAAATATTTGGTTAAATTCTTGTGTTACCACATTCAGTAACACTTGAGCCATTATAGCTTCCATAGGTCTCTGACCCATTTTAGCCTCAGCTTGCTGACTCTGAGCACAATGGTAAAATTGTTTATTTATAACCAGCTCTGTTTCAAGAATTCCAATCTTAATTTGAACAATTTTTGGAGCGAAGGGCTTCGATACATATCCAAAGGCTTCACAGCTTAAATAACACATCAAATTAATATTTAGAGACCTCAACCTGTGGTATAATAGCTTTCATTACAGCACAACATTTCATAACTGGTTTTATCTGTTATAACAAATATTGCACAGGTTTAGCTGGTGTGTTTCAATGAAATTCAATTATGTTTCAAATTACTGACTTTCCCTAAACTACTGGAATAGTTTCTACATTCAGCTACAAAGGTAAACCTGTGTATTATCATTCCTTGAAAAAGTATGCAATATATATCTGTAGAATATATTTGCATATGAAATGCTTCCACCTTGCTAGTACTATAGTCAAGTTTTCTAACGAGTATATTGAACATACAAAGGTCAGCTGTCTTCTGATGATGTGTGTATTGTACTCACCAGCAGTAAATCTTATTGTGCAAACCTAGTAACATCTCTTGATGGTCTCTGAACTGTGTATGAGCATTGCAGATAATCCTCCCTCCCCACTCCCTCCCCATTCCACCCTACACAATGGGAGGTTTCTGGGTGCAGAAACTATGGTAATATATCAAATTGGACTATCCTAAGACTTTAAGTGCTTACATTTAGTATTCTATCATGAAAACCTTCATACACCTCTACCCCGATATAACGCTGTCCTCGGGAGCCAAAAAATCTTACTGTGTTATAGGTGAAACTGTGTTATATCGAACTTGCTTTGATCCAACCAAGCGCGCAGCCACACGCCCCCGGAGCACTGCTTTACCGCGTTCTATCCGAATTCATGTTATATCGGGTCGTGTTATATCGGGGTAGAGGTGTATTTACTTTTCTCATAAATACTATACTCCATTTATAAGTAGGATACATAATTCTAGTTTCCATGTAATATAGAATTATCATTGGTTTTGTAACTACACCATAGTTTGGATTTAAATCCTATTGTTTTGTTTGTTTGTTTGTTTGTTTTAAGGCAGTTAGATTCACAAGTAGGGTAGATGTATCTGTGATAACAATCATTCGTGTGAATCAGGGCTATCCATCAACATGGAAGCGAGACATCTAAAACCGAGTTGCAGTTTTAATCTTTCTGCATGAAGGCAAAATTCAATCCCGTGTTCTGCAGAGACATAGGGACCACGATGCAGAACTGGTGAGTGCAGGATGCCTGAGCCCAGGCAAAGTTGTGCAACATGGGTGTTTGCCTCATAGATTCTCCCTGCTCCCAAGTACAGAGAAAGGAAAGCACCTGTGCCAATTGATCATCAGCTATGAATATTCATAGGTCATTTCTGTGGAGAAGTCTATCATAATCTGGGGTCAGGGTTTGGTGATTATCCATAGATATGGGCACATTAAAAGGCCTAAGATAGATATATTCTCCACCCTCCATATCAGTTTACCACAAATAAATCAGCAATTCCTAATATACTGGTTCATTTCAGGTAACAATCATAATTAACCCAAAGAGGTGGGAAGGGAGATGTGTTATGGGCTTCTCCCTTCCTGTCCTCCCATCCTTAAGTATTCCTTAAGGAGCAAGGTGTGAGCATGATTTTGTTTCCAAGGCTTCCACAGAGATCCTATCATTATTCCCATACTGCAATAAATTCTGTGGATCTCAGAAGCTTCAAGGAATAGGGTGTTTGCATTATTAGAATTCACTGTATGATTCTTACCTCTAAGGTTATTAAGTGTTTCCTTTATATGATAACCCAGCAAAGGAGATTGAATTCTCCATCACAGTGCATTGGGTCTGCTATAGATATAGTATGATACATTCATTTAAGCTATTCTAGTGGTACATATAGTATCTAATGTGAATTACTGTTATGATCCTTTTGAAAATATGCACTGAAAAACAAACAAATTCAAACAACCCCACACCAACTGACAAGCAAACTCAAAGTAAATACAAAGAAAAAACAAACTGGTTTCTATCTGTGTCCACAATGGAAACTGGATTATCCGAATTTATATGCTTTTTTTAAGAAAAATGCAATGCTCAGAAAAGGTGCTGAAGTGATGAACAATGGATTCACATGGTGCCCTGCCTATGCATAACTATAGGTGCCATTCTAGGGATGAGAGGGTAGCTTAATTTGCCTTCTGACTTTGTCTTTTTCCTTTTTGTCCTGAGATTCCCAACAAAGGTGCCAATTAGGGCATTTGTGGTGGAGATTTTTCTTATGTGGTCACCAATTCAGGAGCTGGACTAACAAATCATTTCATTTTGGCCATTAGATACCTTTCGAATAGAATTAATGTTCAGTCACTACTTGTATGAGCCACACTGGAAAAAGTGCACTTAGAAGTGAAAGACTCTCAACTTCTTTACTACCAATAACTATTTAGCCCAGTGGTTCCCAAACTTGTTCCGCCGTTTGTGGAGGGCCAGGCTGGTTTGTTTACCTGCCTAGTCCACAGGTTCGGCCGATTGCGGCTCCCAGTGGCCGCGGTTTGCTGCTCCAGGACCAATGGGAGCTGCTGGAAGTTGCGCAGGCCGAGGGACGTACAGTTTCCATTGGCCTGGAGCGGCGAACCGCGGCCACTGGGACCTGCGATCGGCCGAACCTGAGGACGCGGCAGGTAAACAAACCGACCCGGCCCCCAAGGGGCTTTCCCTGCACAAGCGGCGGAACAAATTTGGGAACCATTGATCTAGCCCTTTATACTCTATGATGGACAACTTTATTTTAGGTTTTATTTTAATTTTGCAATGAAATTTCTTCCCCATAAAGCCTTTAATCTGTGTTTTATGACATGACACTTAACACCCAACCTTAGTTAGTAGAGTAATGAAGATGGATGTTGTATGGACACTCTATACTGATAGTATAATTCATGCTCTGAATAAGAAAGTTCATACTGGAGAATGTATGTTTCTGATCCAAAGCCCAGTGAAATAAATGGAAAGACTCCCATTGCGTTCCATGAGTTTTGGATCAGTCCCTAAATCTGTAGTCATTCAGTCTAAGTAATTTGTAAATCTTATGCTTTGCAAAGGAACTATAAAATTATCTGCAGAAAAATCTCATTATATGAGAGAGTCTGGAGTTTTCCAGAAGTGTTTTTTTTCAATATTTGGGTAAGTAATTCATTCCACGAAGCTCTAATTTCCAATATAATCTGTAAATATGTTTTTAATGAGGAAACCACACTGAGTGATCTTCAATATATGAATACCTTTGGCTGATAGATGATAGAAATTTTCAAAATTTGAGCCAGCCAAAAATATTTTATATTTGATTCAAAGTCCATTCAGAAGGCAGCTAGCATTAAAATTTGGAGAATATAGTTTACAACTAAAAATCAGAATACTTTTTCTATATATTCAAAAAGATAAAAGAATTGCTAAATTATGCAAATATTTATGGGAAACCAAAAAAAAAAGTAGATTTTTATTTGTCACCTTTTGCTGATTCAGGTATGTTAATCACAGGGAGTCCTAATTGTTCTAAAGACTTTACTAATGTATTTAAGTAAAATTAACAAAATAATGTCTACATTTTAATTTAAAGTGCTCCACATGTTAATGAAGTTTTGTTCTTAATTAGAAAGTAGTTAAACTGGTTTGAATAAATTCACCCTTTGGGTTCTCACCTACCTGTGACGAAAGAGAGTTTGCATCTAGTGCTGGTAAATGCTTTACCCCAGTCCATAGAAATTCATCCCTGAGTATAGGACTTTTGCAAGATCTTCTTAATTACTTGTGCACATCCAAATGGATCACTTCCTCCTCTCCCTTGCATAGATATTGCAGAAGATTTTCTCAGTGCCACAGCTGGAATAGTTATGAGCCAGAATAGTTATGTGCTTGGCTGCATGGCCCTTACCTTCATAACAGGTGACTCGTGCCAATGGCCTACCACAAGCTGGAAATGGCAGTAGATGAAGGATGTTGTTGTTAATGCTTCCCACAGACCAGCCCCAATAAGCCTCTTCTCATTGCAGCTCTTTTCCTTCCTTGTCTTTGTTGTGCTCCTTTACAGTATTTACTCAGGTCTACTTAGGGTTGCCAACTTTCTAATTGCACAAAACTGAACACCCTTGACCTGCCCCCCTGCCCCGAAGCCCCGCCCCTGCCCCACCACTTCTGTGAGCTCTGCCCCCACTCACTCCAGCCCCCCCACCCCCCGTGGCTTATTCTCCCCCACCCTTCTCTGAGCTGGGGCAAGGGGTTGGGATGTAGGAGGGGGTGAGGGTATTGGCTGGGGGGTGAGGTCTCTGGGGTGGGGCTGGGGATGAGGAGTTTGGTGTGCAGGAGTGGGTTCCAGGCTGGGGCCAAGGGATTCGGACTGTGGGAGGGGATTATGAGCTGGGGTTGGGGTGCAGGAGGGGGTTTGGGGTATGGGCTCAGGGAGGGAATTTGGGTGCAGGAGGGGGCTGGGGCAGGGGGCTGGGGTGTGGGAGGGGTTTTGGAGTGTGGGCTCTGGGCAGTGCTCACCTCAGGTGGCTCCCTGCAAGTGGTGACATGTCCCTCAGCTCCTAGGCAGAGGCGCGGCCAGGCGGCTCTGTGCACTGCCTCTGTCCGCAGGCACCGCCCCTGCAGCGCCCATTGACCACAGTTCTCGGCCAATGGGAGCTGCAGAGCCAGTTCTCAGGGCAGGGTGGGGGCAGCACACGGAGCCCCCATGGCTGCCCCTACACCTAGGAGCCAAGGGACATGTCACAGCTTCCGGAGAGCCGCACGGAGCTAGGTAGGGAGCCTACTGGTCCTGCGCCAACTGGACTTTTAACGGCCCAGTCAGTGGTGCTGACTGGAGCCTCATGGGTCCCTTTTCGACTGGCCATTCCGGTCGAAAACTGGACACCTGGCAACTGGTCTATTACAGACTGATGTACAGTCCCATGATACATCCACCACCGGTAAGGAAGGTCCAATTCTCACTGCATTTAAATAGAATGGCCTAGCTCTTTCTGTGTTATGATATCTTGTGACCTGATGTTCAGTGGTATTAAGATAATCACACTATGTGCTGATCTTCTGTGAGCATTAAGAATTGATGTCCATGAGAACTTGCCCAAAATTTTGTCCATGTCTGAACTGAAGCAAATCCAAACTCTTCTCATATTCTCTAAACATTATATACTAGACTGTGCCCAGCCAAACAGAGATCGCAGGAAACCTCCTAGGGCCAGTTCTAGGCACAGGCATGCAAGACAGTCATCCTGGGCATCTCCTTCCAAGGGATGGCTTAGAGCTGTGCTGCTCTCAGCTGTTACTGTTCATTTTGTTTTTTTGCTCCACTAGCTGTGGGGTTTTTCTGTTGTTGCTCAGCCACTCCGGGGAGGGAGGGGACACCATGAACACTAGGGCTGCCATTGCATTTGGATGCATATTTTAGAGGATTTTATATTTCAGAACCTCACCAATTTTTACCTTTTCCATAAAGAAAAGAACCTTTGAGCTGGTAAAGGAAAAAGTTAAATGTTAATTTTAATGGCAGCACCTTAGAGAAAAAAACATTATTAACAGAGGGAGATGTTTAAAGCAGATCTCAAAATGAGCTGGTATATCTAGTATCCCATCAACACATTACTGTTCGGAGACAGATCATTTGAGGTTATCTAAATCTGATTTAAATATGAAACAAAAAAATCATCAAAATTTGAAGAGTTGTTTTTAAGTGGATCTAATTTTAACTTTTAAAAAAGAATTTGAAGGAAAAATACTCAATTTTTCGACCAGCTCTAAATTGATATTTACAATGCTATAATTCTATTAATAATTGTAATCTACAAATTAATTAGGTCTTCTGTCCACCCAAGCTATATAGTGAACAAAGGTTGATAACAAGACTACAAAGACTCTAAAACTTACAGCCTTATCAGACAGAAAACTTTCCAACTTCAGTCAATGCTGCCTCACTCATTAGCACTTAATGATCTATGCGTTGGCCCTTATTCTGAAAATCACTTATACAAATGCTTAACTTTAATAACATTCTTAAGTCGATCATTGTTCAGTGAAGCACTTGAGCATGCACTTAAGTCTCATTGCACATACTTTAGTGCATTGGGATCTTTGTATGGAAACGTTTCACCCAAATTTGCAAAATCCTTTGATTTTGGATCCCTCACGTTTTAGTTGCACAATTGGGGCTCTCTTGGATTAGCTTTTCAGAAGTGCTGAGTGCCCACAGCTACCATTGACTATAATTGGAGATGTGGGTAGTCAGGCTTCTTTAAATCTGGTCTGAGTAGCCTAAACTTGACAGCCAAAAAACCAGTGGCTGTTTTTTGGAAATGTTGGCCTTTGTAATTGTGGTTACCTTAAAGCATGAAACACTCAAATCCAATTTTCATTTGACTTTTTCTTTTTTTGTATTTCAGCTGAAAACAGTGATGAACTTTTATACCTTTACTCCCAATTAAAACACAAAACAAAAACACCACCAACACCACATGTAAGAAACAAAGGTGTGGCAAAAACCCTCCTCATTTCCTTGCGTATAATTTTCTTGTTTTCTCTTATGTTTGTTTTAACAGCACCCATCAGTGTTGGTGTCTTTGAGGACTAATATTAATTTGTACTGTGGTAGCACCTAAGAGCCTCTGTCATGGACCAGGGCCCCATTATGCTCATTGTACTAGGTGCTGTACAAATACAAAAAAAAAAAGATGGTCCCTGCCACAAAGAGCTTGCAGTCTAAGATCAATGGAGACTATCATAACATAATTGTCAACTGCTCATAGTGCCAATAATACACCTCTACCCCGATATAATGTGACCCGATATAGCACGAATTCGGATATAACATGTAGTTATAGTAGTGCTCCGGGGGTTGGGGAGGCTGCGCACGCTGGCGGATCAAAGTGTTATATTGAGGTAGAGGTGTAATAATAGATCATAGATCATATTACATGAGGCTACACCCAGACATTCAGGAGTTTCACTTATGAATTTATTATACTGTGAATTAAAAATAATCATTTGAAAGCCAAATAATTTGAGAGATAAATTAAAAAAAAAAAAGCAGGACAGAAAAGGGTGGAGTCACAACAAAATAAAGTCATCACAGAAAATAAAACTCTCTAAAGATATAATTTCAGTGGAGTAGGGACACTGTTTTTGACAAAGTTTCTCACTGGACCAAGATATGCTATTACGAAGGTTCTCAATAGCATCTAATGTGTACTACTTTAGTTTTCAAGCATGTGTGGATTCTGGATAGAGTCATTATTAGATAAATGTCACCATCTCACTTTTATAAACATACAGGGTATTACAAAGTACTGTGGCACCTTAAAGACTAACAGATTTATTTGGGCATAAGCTTTCGTGGGTAAAAACCTCACTTCTTCGGTTGCATCCGAAGAAGTGAGGTTTTTACCCACAAAAGCTTATGCCCAAATAAATCTGTTAGTCTTTAAGGTGCCACCAGACTCCTTGTTGTTTTTGTAGATACAGATTAACACGGCTACCCCCTGATACTTGACACAAAGTACTGTGTTTTCCAACTTTCATTACACAGTATTCTTTTCTACTCCTCAAACAATAAGGTGACAGCTCCATGAAAGTATCTTACAGCATTCAATAGACAAAAATGTTATAGAGTTGAGTATAAGTAGAAAAATGTATAATGCATTGAAGCAGTGTTTTAGGCATTCATATTAGACTTTTAATAGAAAAATTAAAAAGTAATGCTGCTTTGCATTGCAGTTATTGTACATCGACAGTATGTATTTATTTCTGGCAGATGACGGGTAGTTGCCATAGCAGCAGCATCTGTACCACTGAGCAACATGGAAATTGAATTTTAGTTGCTTGTATTTTAAAGATTACAAGAGTAAAGTGGGAAAAGTCAATATATTATAGAAATTGGTCCTTCAAAAACTGCTTTTTCCCCTCTAGAATTCCTAAGCTGTGATGGAAGAAGCAATTCTTGCAGTTAATCCCTAGTACTTTCACCTCAAAAATGGCTTACTTGATATGTATGATAGATTTTTAAACGGTTTAAAACTCATAAAACTAAAAAGTTGAAAAAACACCCCCATGTTCAACCTGCATGGTCTCCTTTCTTTGGCAGCAATCCTTTACTCACGGCCAAGTGGACGTAATTAAGATTTGTATTGGTTTGCTAGGATTTTTTTTTACTGATTTCTATTATTATAATGCATTTATTTATATTACTGTAGCACCTAGAAACCCTAGTACTGGACCAGGACCCCACTGTGCTAGATGCTGAACAAACCCAGAACAATACTTGTGTTACTTAAAGAAGGTACGCTTTCTTTTGGTGCATGTTGAGTATATGTGCTTAAGGGTGAGTGTTACTGTGTGTGCACAAAAACTGTGTATTTTATATTTAAATCTGTTTATTATATTGAGTTCTAAAGCATAGTGGTGGAGAGGACTTTTTGTTGGTTATTTTGTTTGGCTTTGGTTTTCAGTTCTGGCTTATGGGGGGGTATTTTTTTTAATTGCCTTATAAGACTATTAAAGGTAAACCTAAAATGACTTCCTAAATTCCTTTCTGATGAAAGATCTATAGAGTTGTACAAAATATATAGTCACATTTTATGTATTAAAAAAAAGGAGATTGGGAAATATTTCCTAAGGTATGTAGGGATCATTTATTGAAAAGAAGCCAAATAGTGGGGAGGATCAGTATATTGGGAAATACCAACAAATGGGCATGTCAGCTATTGAACACTTTTAGAACATATTTCATTTTCGTGTATATGTCAAAGGGGAACAATTTGAGAGGTAAATCCCAAATGGCAAGTATTATTTTAGTGAAGGAATAATGATAAAGGCTAGGATTTTCTATGGGAGTTGGGCATCTAACTCCTTTATACCCCTTTGAAAATCCCAGTCTTTAGTGACCTTTCTGCTTTTTTCAGCGAAATACACCAACCCAAAATAATAGCCTTTAAAAACTTACCATATAATATTAACAGATGTCAGAACGTACCAATTCTTCTGCTATAATCGATGTATAAAGGGAGTTCCTGTTTCTTTGCCCCATCAAAACTGAATGAACATCTTTTGTAGATCTTTTCGTATTTTGATTTACACAAGTACTGGGAATGTCTGGAACAAGAAAACAAATATTCCAGAAGTGTCATATTTACTGTCTTTCCTTCCTGCCCCTGGGATTAAATTGTCACATTACTCCAGATCCCTCTGTTTTATTTTCTTGAGTATTATGGTGGCAATTTACTTTGTATAAGGCTTTCCATTCTCACAGGGAGATACCCATTTAAAATTAAATAACAGCTGTACTTTCTTTGGTCTGTGATGCTATTTGCCATAATTTGATTCAATATGGTGGCTTTAAACACAGCTGCTATTCGATAGTCTTCAGTTGCTTTGAGGTCTATGGATTGGATACAGTTAAGATGACATCAGTTTACAAAGATATGTACCTCTGCATTTTAGTCCCTTCTTTTTTGTTATCCCCTATTTGTTGTGCAAATAGCTTCAAAACCAGAAGTAATAGCAGGTTGAAAGGAAACATTCTTGATTGGTACTCCGTACCCACTTCCTTACAAGCTAGTACTCATACTGCATAAAGCACCCTCAATCCAACTATCAAATTTGGATTGATTCCTAATTTTAACAAAACCATCCATTCAACCCAGTCAAATACCTTCTCCACATCTAATAAGAGTAACACTCGAGGAACCCTATTTAAACAGACCAAGTGAAGAACACTAGCTACCCTGCATATGTTGTTGTAAAGTTACAGCCCTTCAATAAAATGTTTGACCCCGTTGATGTATTTGTGACAGCAACTTTTCCAGTATTGTAGCTATTTATTTAACAACTTATCAGGCTATAATATGCATGACTGAGATCAGGAGGGAGGGGGCTTTTACAGGCTTGCAGATAACTCTGTTGAAATTTATATAATACCTAATAGTGATAAGAAAATTCGACATAAGATTTGCAGGATTTTTTTATTGGGAGCTTGCTTGTAATTGTATTGAGTAATTTCCTATGAACTACATTTTTAAAAAATGTTAATATGCTATATGTTTTCAGATTCTTCTGGGGTTTCCCATAATGTAGATCAGGTAACATAGCAAGTATCAAAAGACATTTATATTTATTTTGCAAGTTGCAAAACACCTTGGAATTAAGCTTTTTGTTCCCAACTGACTGGAACTGGGTTTGGAAGTTACTGATGCAGAATCAAAATACAAATAAGAGATTTCAGAAAATAACATTTTTTTTCTTTGTGTGTCCCATCACACAGAGGACCGTCAGCATAGATTTGTACCTTACAATGTGGAAATTTTGGGTCAGATCCTGCACCAAGATCTGCTCAGCACAGGAAGGGAAGAGGTGCTATCAGGAAACCAGTTATGGCTCCCTAGTTCTCAAATTTGCAGAGCAGAGTTACACTGAGGATTCTTCCCCATTCCCTCTCCATTCCTCCCTGACACTGTGCTAGCATGTGTTGGAACAAGTGACATAGGAGCCAGCTCCACCAGCTTCACAACACTGAAAAATTCCCCCCCTCTGGTGGAATTCCCAATCTGGCATTTATAAATTCCTGCGCTTTTGCCCTTCTGAAGCTGCACACAGGAGCATAAGATGGGGCAGATTTGCAGATAATTTTCCTAATGAGTTCCCGTGGAATATGTAGTGATGTTTCAAGCTACTACCTATATTTTTATAAAACAGACCAACTTTTTGGGCCTCATTGTTCACTTGCAATTTGATCAGGTATTTACAGATGTTCAAAATTAGTGCAACATTGTAGCATTTTATTAGATATCATGTAACACTTGCTCTGCACAGTTAATAAAACACTATACAAAGAGTTAGGCAGTGCAGAATCAGATCGTCTATGTTTTATTAGAAGAAAAGCTAATTGAATAAGACCTGAACCAGCTATACTGTTACATAAGGCATTTGAATTTGACTCAAATTGCAGGACCTATTTGATTTACACTTTCTTTAATAATTATTTATACTGTTTCTCTAACATCTGTATTACATATTTTTGGTCAGTCAAGAAATAATAACTAATACTTCATCCTATTGTAATATTCTGTGTTCTCCTTCAGCTCTGTAATTATGTAGACTGTAATGAGACAATTTTTGCTAGCTTTTTGAATAGATCATGGCTTATATTTTTTCTGTTTCTTTTTTGCAAATAACTGTAATTCTTTTGGGGAGTTTTTTGAATTTGCTTTTGTGACTACCCATCAGTGAAGTAAGCCATAAAGAATAATTCTTTGCACTTATATGGTACATTTTATCTGAATAGCTAAGGCAGTGGCTTATTTCTGTTTTTTTCTTTTAATGTGTCGGTTTTCATTGATTTTTGCACTTTGTGTTTTGCTAACATTAATAACCTTATGCTTCAGAAATTATTAAGACGGGGGGGGCGGGGGGGAGGGGGGGAGACACTGATGAAAAGGGAGATCAGATCCAGAGAATTGTTTATGGGATAATGTTGGACAAATTTTCAATGAGGCCTCTTAAAATGCACATTTAACATTGTTTGCAGCTTATTTGGAATATCTGGTGAAAATGAGACATTCTTGAGAGAATCCAGGATATAATGCAGCTCCACAACATTTTCCCCATACCAGCTTAAATAAATGGAACCTAAACATTTAGGACCTGACTCAGTTCATCAAGTTCCCCTAAGTATCTCTTTCATCTATCTTGCTGTCCTGCAAATTTCTGAATTCCTTTCTGAATTTGATGAAGTTTGGGAGAGAGTGCGTATTAGATGGGCATAGTGATAATTTGGGGAAGAAAAAAGGGAGAGATGATTTATTTGATTTATTTGTGGGAAAACAATTGATGATTTATTGGGAGGAAATTAGAAAGGAATTAGTCAGGTGAATTATGACTGAGGGAGCTGCATATAATGGTGACCCAGAGTGTGTGTATATGGGGGGAAGGGATGAGTGAGGGTTTGGCGGAGTGAGGAGAGTTGAGGAGTGAATGTACAATGTAGCGGGGGGGAGGGAGTGAGAGAGCGTGAGAACACAAGCACATACATGGAATCTAGCAACAATTGTATAGCTCTCAGATGTATTATTGAGTGTAAGAGAGAATCCATGTGTGTTTATTCGGTTGTGTGTGTACACATCTCCATCTACAAACAACCCCTCCCCACCAACATACACTTATATATGTGAGTGGATGTGGATGTGAGAAAGGGAGTGTATATGAGGGAGCGGGAAAAGGGAAGGGATTGAATGAGCATGGATGAATATGTATGTATATCTTTTCAGGGGTATATGCACCTGTGTTGATGGAGTATGTATGTTGGCTGCATATATATTGTGGATGTTAATATTTAGAGTAAGGGTGGCCTAACAGATTTTTGCCTGGGCTGATGAGTTTTCTTGACAATTTTGCAAGGCTAATATACACTTTTTAAAATTCCTTGTGTAAAAATGAAGGTGTTTTAATAGAAAATATTATTTTAAAGTATGTTATAAAGACTACATACATATACCCTTATGTATTACCTTTATATTCCCCCCCCTTCCCCATATTAATACAAGGCTTCTTAATTTCCTCTTGGCAAGCCAGGTGTAATCTTTAGCTGGTAACTAGCTTGGTCATAAAACACTGACTCAGATTTTGTGAGTAATTAGCAAATTGGGTAAATCAGCAGAGGCAGGTGTGGTATATTTTCAGTACCAGTGAAGAAAAGCAGTTAGCTGGTGTTTTAATCCTCAGTCATTTCCAGTAATTAACTATATAACATTCTGGCTGGCTAATGCAATTAACATTGTCCCCTTCTTCACCCAGTCCATTTTTTTAAGGCAAATAATTACTCCCCCTTTTTTGAACTCTTCATACAATTACATTATTATTAAGCCTTTTGGAGAACAGTAATCAAAAATGTATACAAATATATATTATATTAAAGGCCGAGATGGAAAACAATGTTTCCATTATTAAAGCAATTAATTATTGTGATTAATGTATTCCCTGCTCCCTAAGCCCAATTCTGTCATGCAGAGCCAGCCCATTGACATATTGTGGAATTATAATGCATATCTAATTAAAGGTGACCTGAAAAGGCAGGGTGTTTAGCCTTCTATCTCAGGACCAAGAAACTGTTAATCAGAAAGTGCTTGCTTTCCACACACACCCTACATTTTTTTTATTTTGTGCTAATTTCAAATCCTCTCCCTGCATCAGTGAGCAGATGAGATCTTCAACCAGCTTTCATCTTTTAGAAAAATGAATAGTGCAGAAAGAACATTATCAAATGAGCTGTTGAAGGAGTCAGTGAATATGTCATTGAGTGTGACTGCTTCCAGAATGAATTTAGATTTATCTCTGTTATCTCCCCTCTCCCGACTCACTCTCCACACTCTGTTTGCACTCAGTCCACATGTCAAGCAGGATGGATCATAATGAATCATGAGGGACAGTTACTTGTAGTGTAGTGACAGGTCCAATTGTGATACAACTTGTTCTGGAATTAAGTTTGTTAACATTATAAATTGTCTCATTTGACCAGAGGTTTAAACACCTAGAATCTTTTATGCATGCAATTTCTTAAAGTATTTCATTTCCATTAGGCAGCTGCTACTTTGCAGTATTCCACATATAAAATTGTTTCATCACATCAATAGTTGCACAAAACAACTGTGACAACAGGAAAGCTGTGGGTTCTCCCCCCCCCCCATCTTGGAAACAAGTATTATTCAAATCAACAACTTCCAGAAACTGCATAACAGAAGACTTTATTTAATTCCCATCTTTAAGCACAACTCCAAATGCTTCTAGTGGTGAAGATTTTTGGTACAAACTGAAGAGTTTTCAGAATGTCCTCTTCTGTTTCTATTGAAGTAGCTTAGTGATTTAGCAGCATCCAAAGTAGCAAACCAATGAATATTTTATTTTTTCTTTTCAAAGCAGTTAGTTATAGTTTTTCTATCTGGGGTGCAAAGCTGTTGTCATAATAAAGAAAATTTCCTTCGAGTGATTGCAAATAGTGTGGTTCCATCACAATGCTTTACCCAGTAGGAAAATAGGAAAGACTAATTTCTCTTAATACATCATGTAAGTGAATAATCATAAATCATGCAGAATCAATGCACTTTTGATATACACATTGTGTCCTGTAAACCCTCTTAAGTATTTTATTGGTCACCTGCAAGATCATACTTGTGGTAATAGTTGAATAATCCTGCTTAGCAAACATGTCTTATGAACATCCCAATATATATTTTACAGTTAATTTATCCAAAGTAAAATACTGATCAATGCAGCAGTAACTGGATTTTTGATGATGATGGGTTTGATCAGGTTCTCCCATGGGAACATGAGAGGAAGTTTTTTTCAAGTTCTCTTTTTGTGGATTTCTTCCCAGTTGTGACACACACACACACACACACACACACACACACACACACACACACACACGCGCGCGTCCCTGAATGGTCTGGGATATGCCTGAGAGATCAGCATATTCCTTCTCCCTGTACAATACTAGCATCTTTAGATTGGAGTAGACTCTTGAGCTCTAGACCCTCACTATAAATAAGAGGGAGTAAAATGTCCTCACTGCTGGAAGTTGCTTCCCCAACTTGGTTTTTGGAACAAACTGATTAATTGCCTATTCCAGGTTATATACAAGAACCAATATATGCGAGGGCAGGAATGTTTAGTTCCAGGTGGATGGTTGACTATGCCAGATGTAACCAATAATCTGCTCGTTCTTTATTTTAGTATTGAGTCTTAATGCATAAATACATATGAAGAAGTGAGGTTTTTTACCCATGAAAGCTTATGCCCAAATAAATCCCTTAGTCTTTAAGGTGTCACCAGACTCCTTGTTGTTAATGCATAAACTATAGGCTCTCAGTAACACGCATTCAGACATGATGGTAATCAGCAAAAACACATACATTCAGCATTAGGGCAGAATTTGGGACCACTTTCTCAAAAATCATAGAGCTCTACCACTTGATCTAAAGGAGACTCTCCATAAGCTTTAGTATTAAAGGTCTAATTCTCTTTGTGGGCCGAACACACAATATAACACATGAAGAAAACTAGGTCTGACATTCTGTCTGGCTGATGGCAGTAGAACATATGCAGGGCTCATCTACATGAGCATTAAGTGAATGTGCAGGCTAGTGCGAGGTAGAGTCACACCCCAGCTTGCTGTGAACTAAATGTTGATGTAGACAAGCCCTGGCTAGCAAGCTCATTACAAATAAATAAGTATGAATCTTTGGACTAAAAAGACAGAAACAACAGCAGAAACTTGCAATATTTTTAATGTCCATGAATCAAGAGGTTAAGAATCTATAAAATATTGATTTGAGGTTAGGAAAAGCAGAGCATTAAGAGTATATCAGGAGGGCAATGACAAGATACTTTCCCCCTTTGTCTGTGAATGCTTAAATGGCATTATCTTTTTTGAGGAAATTATTAACTAAAATATTATACATCATTCTCCACCATAAAGTCCTTAAAGATCTGGTTCATGCAACACCACTCCAGTGTAGTATGACAGATTGGTTGTAGTACCGCTCACGCTATGTAAAATAAACATAACAAAAACCATGTGAAATTCACCTGTGTTCAAGTCCCACTATCAACACAGGCCACCTTCAACAAAAAAGATGCATTAAGTTTCATAAACCCATGGGCATAGATTTGAGAGAGCTGGGTCCAATTTACATCAAAAGCACAAAAATGTTTGTGTTTTCTCTTGGCTTCAACATGAAACCAAGTTAAACTCAGCTATTTTGACTGAGTTTTCCTTTAAGTTTAATAGTTGGGCTCAGAAATGAAGATATTTTGCAACGTGAAAGTTCCTGGTACATTACAGCACTAAATAACAGTTTCTTGCCTCACATGTGCATGCCATTTTTAAAGCAATTTTTAAAAATTATTCACTGTTTATTTTTAAGATTTCCTTCAACACCAAAATATCTCTGACTGGCAGCAGCTAACCTTAGTCATTAAGAACAACCCACTCTTCTGGGTCTTTTTTGGTTTTCTCTTCGTTTAGCTCAGCGTAAGTGTTGCAATTGCAAATTTGTCCTAAAACTCTGAGCATCTGAATTTTTCATTTCTGCCTTGAGTATTTATAGTCTTTTCTTCCATAGTTTTTTCTTTCATTGTTTACTGAAATACAAATTATTTGGGGCCAGGTTTTCTGAGGTATAAATCTGGCAATTCTTACTCAGTTTTTAGGCAGGTGAAAGTCCTATTAACCTCAACTAGACTTTTGAATGATTATCTACCTCAGGATTTCCCATCTCCTCGTATAAGACCTCAAGCAAAATCTTTATTGTAATTATAATAGAAATAAATAAAGGCTGTAGGTAATAAACCATCACAAACACAGATAACGCACAGAACTACAGTAAAGCATTTTGAATGGATCAGGAAGCACTTAAATAAGAATTAGATGTTGTGTGTATGAGCCCTGGAGTCACCAGCAGTATTTTCATTTTATCAGACAGTGCTACAATTGATTGTTTTGAAGGTCTTTTAGCTTTATGGTACAAATGAGCAATTTATGCAAACATTTTTGCTTAAATTTAAGACACAGGATATGAAAATTTGACAATGAAAAATGGTACATTTTTGTTGCTTGTAAAATATCTGACTCGCATAATTATTGATATGACACAAAATAGATAATAAAGATATTTCCAAGGTAAGTTATATCCTTGTTCCAACATAAAATCTAGTTTTGTTAAACGTTCCAGCATTTTATTGCCGAACACAATGACATGATACTGTAGGTCAAATCCCAGAACAGAATTTTATGATTTGTCATATTCCTTATTGCATTATGGTGACATATTTTCCAAATAATGGAGTTAAACAAAGAAAACACTGTAACTGCACCCTGCATCTGAAATCCCTCCCCCAGGAAAACAAATAATAAAATCTCGTGGTACTACTACTACTAGAAATAAATCATTTTGGTCCAAATACTTATCCCCTTCTACTGAATAATGCTTCATTCCACTAATGTTCCCACTGAAGTCAATGTTCACAGTGTAGTGTTTTATTCAATATGAGTAAGGGTATCAGACCAGTTGGGTTTGTCTGCTATCCCTACTTATGATAATAATTACCTCATTCATTGAGTATTTACCTTGAAATCAATGTGGAAGCGATACTAGCTGAGCACCTTTGACCCTGATCATGCAAAAACTTAATTTTAAGCACGAGTAGTTCTTTTGAATACAATGTGACTTCTAATATTTAAAGTTAGACACATGTGTAAGTCTTTGCAGGATCAGGACCTAAGGTGCTATTCAATGTGAGTAAGAGTTACAGAATCAGGCCCTTTGCAAGTAACAGAAAAACGATGGAGTAGATTCTGATTTCAGTTACATCAATATAAAATCCTAATAACTCCAATTAAATCAGCAGTTACTCCAGATTTATACCATCATAACTGGAAATCAAAATCTGGCCCATTGTTTTAGCAGAGATATATCTAGTCAATATCAGTTTATTGCAGAGAGGGAGAGAGAAAGGAAATGAGAGAGAAAACAAGGATTTCGTTAGCAATGCATTCTGTAGTATAAAAGATAAAAAGGAATATCCAATTAACACACCACTATAATTGCTTGCAGACATTCTTTTTTATTTAAAGATGAAATAGCTAAGAGTTCTCATCAAAACTAGGGTCACAGCCTACATATTAAATGAAAGAAATTGATTGGGCTTTATTACACCCTGACTACTGCAAATGTGCCTCAATCACTGATTGCTATAAATTTATTCTTATAAACTACTAATTGCCCAAGTCATAATGGTAACAATGGTATAATGAAATTATCTTGATCAAGCTGATGCGCAAATTTTGCTTGACAACATGAGCAGTGTGAGAAAAAAGGAAAGAAGACATGCATACAAATACATAATGTTTCATTAAAATTAAAACCAGTGTTAAAACAACTGTTCTCTGAAGTATACAAAGTTCTGTATTAGAAGGGTTTCCTTTAGAAAAAATCATTTAAGAAGACAGGCATTTACATTTATAATAAAATGATGTTGCATTTTTTATTTGTCTTGAAAATTAATGACTTACTTAATCACATTTGATCAAAGGAGATAAGTTGATGCAGTCATGTGTTTCTGATTGCATTAAGCCTGATCTGGAGTGGCATGATGGATATTTAATAGTCTTCCTGTCCCTCTGTATCTTGTCACAATTTTTTGATATGCATGGATACTGTAAAATACCTCAGAACACACAACTGTACTTTTAATGGCACAGGACAACACAAAGTTTAGAAAAAAGAAATTACTATTGGAATTCATGTGGCTGAGCTTTTAGAAGAATGAAATCAACGATTAAAATATTTTTGTTTTTAAAACAGCAAATTTGGCTTTCTTTCTACGCAATCTGAATGATTTTTATCTTCTAAATCATATTCCACTTTTAACAGAAAAGTTTCTGTGCATGCAATAATAGTTTTATTTCGGGTTTCAAAAGCATTAGGCAGAGGAGAGATATGTTTAAAGGAAGATATTGGTGCACAGCTTGTCTGAAATATAGGAAGTTTCTGGAAGCTGGAATTTGGAGAGTCTACAGGATCTGAAGAGATGATACTATTTTATACAGCTAATACCTACTTCTATAATGCTGTCATCAGAACCATTTCAAGGTACACCTATGAGACATTACTTTTGATGGTACAAATTGTAGCTCCAACGGTTTCAGAAGTATTCTCCTCACTGGAATTTTTCTTGAATTTTCTTGTCTCACTCTTTCTTACAAAAAAAATTGCCATGCAACTGTGGTCTTCCTTTCATCACTACCTAATGCTTTATTCTCTTCTGAAGACAGAGGCTAGATTCTGTGCTGCGATATAATCACCTTACATTGCTCTACTGACACAAAGTGACCCTAATGCTGATAGCCAGCCCTGTAAAAATTTGCTGCAGTGCATGGAATCCTCTCATGGCATAGAAAGGATGTAGCGGCTCCTCTGCCACATAAGCCAGACAACAGGAACAATGACCCGGGCTTAATAATGCTTATATTGACTGCTATATTGGCCCCTTGGGCCATTCTCTGAAGACATAATTCATAGATTTCTTTAGGAAACTGGAATAGAGCTAGACAGCAAAGATTTTCTAGGCCGTGAGATTCATCTGATTTGATACTCCTCGACTAATATTAGAATATCTCCTGGGACAATGAACATGCCATTTTTAGTATCTGGCAGACTTTCATAGGAGTATACTCCTAGGTGTTTCTCTACAATAGTTAAACTTGTGCGGACATCTAGGGTGAAATCCTGGCGCCATTGATATGATTGGCAAAACTCCCATTGATTTCAATGTGGCCAGGATTTCACCTGTAATATTTAAGGACTCTAAATATCAGTAAAATGCTTTTGTTTGACACTCTCATAAAAATATGTATCTCATGTGGTAATTTGTGGGTTCACTGAATAATTGTTCAAAAAGTTGTATATCCTCATCTAAAACATTCATGCTTAGAATGATCTAAAATATTTATGCTTCAGGGAAGGAAGCTTGTCTTTTTTAACTGTTTGTACAGTGCCTTATATGCTGTCATTTAAGCTACAAAATACCTCAGTGGAGTAACCAGGAGTAGACCAACGACCAGCTCCCCTCCCAGGTGAGTGAAAGGGTATATTTACTATAACAAACTGAAGGCATATCCTCCGAGTGTTCATTATAGCAAGGCTGTAATGGTTCTTCTAAAAGAATTATATCCTATGGACCATTGCCTATATGGCATGTATAGAGTAAACATATTTTTATGGGTTTTATAATTTGATTGCAAACTATTCTATAAATTTAATTATTCATTAGTCTGAAAATTATGGTGCCACTTTTACACACATTAAGAATATAGAAGATGTAATCAAAGCTTTAAAAACAAACAAACTTTATAAAATTAAACCCAAATTAAATGTTGTGGAATGAAAACAGAATCAAAATGCACTTTCACTTTTCCTCACTCACCTCTAGTAATTGTGCATTATCTTAACTTGATATCTTTTTTGTTGAGATTACAAGTGTGATTGATAAAGGTAATAGAGTTACTGTAATATACTTAGACTTCTTTAAGACATTTGACTTGGTATCGCATGACATTTTGATGAAAAAAACTAGAACAATATAATACTAACATGGCATACATTCAATGGATTAAAAATTGGATAATGGATAGGTCTCAAAATGTAATTGTAAATGGGGAATTGTCATTGAGCAGTTGTGTTTCCCGTGGGACCCCACAGGGATCAGTTCTTAGCCCTATGCTATTTACATTTTTATCAATGATCTGGCAAAAGACATGAAATAATAAATGATAAAGTTTGCAGATGACACACAAATTCGGGGAGAAAAGTAAATAATGAAGAGGACAGGTCACTGATTCAGAGCAATCTGGATAGTTTTATAAACTTGGTGCAAGCAAACAATATGCATTTAAAACAGCTAAATGTAAATGTATACACCTAGGAACAAAGAATGTAGGCCAAACTTATAGGATGAAGGATTATCCTGGGAAGCAGTGACTCTGAAACGGATTTGAGGGTCATGGTGAATAGTCAGCTGCATATAAACTCCCAATATGGCACTGATGACAAAAGGGTTCCTGCAATCCTTGAATACATAAAAAGGGGACTCTTGAGTAGGACCAGAGACATTATTTTATCTCTGTATTTGGCACTGGTGTGACTGCTGCTGGAATATTGTGTCCAGTTCTGGTGCCCACAATTCAAGAAGGTTGTTCATAAATTGGAGAGGGTTAAGAGAAGAGCCATGAGAATGATTAAAGGATTATAAAACACGCCTTAGAGTGATAGACTCATAGCTCAGTAGGTTTAACATAACAAAAAGAAGGCTAAGGGGTCGCTTGATTACAGTCTATAAGTGTCTACAAAGGAACAAATATTTAATAATGGGTTCTTCAATCAAACAGAGAAAGGTATAACACAATCCAATGCCTCGAAGCTAAAGCTAGACAAATTCATACTGGAAATAATGTGCACATTTTTAATGGTGAGATAATTAGCAATTGGAACAATTTACCAAGGGTCATGAGGATTCTCCATCACTGACCATCTTAAAATCAAGATTTGGTGTATTTCTAAAATATATGCTCTAGGATTTAGTTGGGGAAAGTTCTATGGCCTGTGTTATATAGGAGGTCAGACTAGATGATCCCAACGATCCCTTTTGGCCTTGCAATCTATGAATTCTTGCACAAGGTATTCAATTTTCTGACTGACATTATTTTCAGGAAGGATTTCCAAATCCCTATCATAAATTTATTGCTCCCCTCTTTTTTTAACTTCAGACAATTTCTAACACATTTGACTGAGTCTGTGGAAATCCATAACTCAAGTTTTTGTCATCAAATAGAATTTATCATGACAATTAAAGCAGTTTTTGCAAGTGACTGTTTAGTTACTTGAGAGCTTCCTGAATTCTTGCTCTGAAGTAACTACCATCTTCATTGAGCATATATTTCCTGGTTTGGAGATCCATCTAGCACTAACTAACATTTCCCAAATGCTTTCCCAGCAACAGCAGAACTAATCTGGGCTGGATCGAGAAGTGGTACCTTCATCAGTTATTCCAAAACTCTAATTAGGAGGGGATTTTCCCAGGCCATGACACATACGCATGCACAAGCATAGATACACACACAAGTGCGCACACACACAAAATAGCACTAATTGATGCTGTTGTTGGCAGTGTCAATAGAGAAGCCAGAGGCTATATGGGCAAGGAGGCTGAACTACCTTTCAACTCTAAATGTGACTTCTCCAGATCAGACTTTAGTCATATTGATTTGACAGTGTGGAGGCATTTGTATTGCTACTGAATCTGCTGTAGATGTTCTGTGGTTGAGCTGGGCAAAATTTTTCTGTCAAATAGTAAATTCACCAAAATATGTAGTTTCAGGAAGAATTTGGGTTCAAAACACTTTGTTTTGATATAGTCAAAATGAAACATTTTGACCTTTTGTTGCAAAATGATGTTTCATTATGAAATTAAGTAGATCTGGTTAAAAAAATGTAAAGGGTAAAACCCATCCAAAACACAATGAAAATTAAAAAAAAACAACACATTTTGTTCAACCTGAAATTATTATTTTTTTATTTTGTTTACCTTTTGGTGAGGGGGAAAAAATCCTTTTCAGATCAAAACTAAACTTTTTTTTATGGATTTTTCCATTTTGCCATTGAACTGAAAAAGCAATTATTTGCTTCTCTATTCTGTGGAGATGGATTTACTTTTGTCTAGGCACCCTCTGTAGCTCCTATGATGATACATTTGCACTCAGGTAAGAGCCAGACTGTTGGTTAAAATGAATATTGATAGTTATGCACAGTTATGTCTTCCTGCCTCTATTATATTATTGCCCTTCAGATTTCTCCTACAAGTCTTGCTTTGTTTGGTCTGGACAAATTAAGTTAGTATAATGTCTCTCATTTGATGCTTTGCTTTGAACTTTCTAAAACAAAATACTTCATATTTGGAGGTCAGATTTGCACTCTTCTCCCCCACCCCACGATATTCTCTTCCGTGTGCTGTTGAGACCCTCAACACATCACTAGTTCCAGTTACCATGCTATGGTCAGTCTAATCCTATTACTGGAGGCTTGTCTACACTACAAAATTAAGTCGACTTTATCTAATTCGACCTCGAGTCTCTGAATTAATTAAGTCGATTGTGTGTGGCCACACCATGGTCATTGTCTTGATGGAGTGCTCACTAGCAGTGCCTGCATCAATCCACAAAGCAGTGCATCGTGGGTAGCTATCCCAAAGTGCAACCTGCCGCAGTGTGTTTTGGGAAGTTTGAGCAATGCCTCATAAGGCCAAAACATTGGAGAATGGGAACATTGCGTCGGCATCCTGTTATGCACTGTGTTCAATGGCAAACAGCCCTGTGGTTTTCTCACCAAAGGCACATTCAAAGGACGCTGGAGAAGTTTACTAACAAGGTTGGACCTTAGTGAAGAAAACATCCCTATGGTTATAGTTGCCAGCTATGTGCTCTATAATATCTGGGGGAGGGGAAGGGGGCAAAATTTTACATAGGGGGCAGTTGAGACAGATCGCATGGCAGCCATTTTTGAGCAGCCAGACACCAGGGCAATAGGATGAGCACAGCAAGGTGTGCTGCGTATCCGCGAGGCTAAAGCTGTTTCAATAGTGAGTCACAGTAATGTGAGCTACTTGTCTGAACTGTGCTTTCCCAAACCTTCACTTGCCTTGTATCACTGTCCCTGTAAAGCCAACCCCCCACCCAAGTCCGTTTACTTAATGAACGTAAATAAAGAGGGAGAACAGAAAAAAAGGTAACCTTGGAGAAAAGAAGTTGTAAAGTTGGAATGGGAGAAACATTTTCAGCTGTATAACATAATACCACATTCCAGACCATCAAAGGTCTGCGAATGGGCACCTTCTGTTCCTTGTACCCTCTCCCTGAGTTAAGTGAAAGGGATAATGGACTTTTCGCCCATACCTGAGGGAATGCTTTGGGGAGGGTGATTCTGTGCCAGGCGATGCTGTCTGTCTGTCCAGTAGGGTGTGCAGAAGGACTCTACCCTCCTGCTTCTATTCCTACAGTTCAACCAGTCACCTCAGCATGTCTGCTTGATCCCTCATAATCTGAAGCATCTCCTCCTGTGTTGCACGCTCTTACTCATTGCTTATTACATTAGGGGCAAGCCATAACATAATCAGAATCCGTAACCATTCACTGGACCATTTTGCTGTTCCAGCCATGGTGTGACCGCATTGGTCATGGGTGACCACACTTTTAATGAAATTTATGGCAGGCTCATGGCGGGAGCAGAGGTAGCCAGTCGAACAATGGCCCTTCCCCATAGTACCGCGGAAAGCTGTTTACAAACAGGGCACAGGGGGACGTTTTCACTCCCAAATTGCGGAATCTCTCATCTGGGGCCCCAGTCCCCTATCAGCCACTTAAACTACTTACTGACCCATGCTGAGCACAGTAAAGGCACATTAGCGGCTGCATGGATTGGCAATCTGGCGTGTGTGTGGGGGTCTATATGCCCTTTGTTTTTCTTGTAAGAGCACTTTTAATGAGAACTTCCCCCATTTCCTCTAGGCAACCCTATGTGATATCAGGCTCCTGAGGGTAACAGAGGCAGAAAGGAAGGAGATACTGCAAATATCTGGGTATAGACCCGATCCTTATGCTGCTATGCTGTGTACCACAATGATGCTAGCAGAATTAATTCTGGAGTTGAGTGTGAAAGCATCCTACCATGGTGAAAGAAATAAGACTGCCCTGCCCAGAAACCTTCTGCAAAGGATTGCAGAGTACCTCCATGGAAGTTTCCTAGAGATATCCATGGAGGATTCCTGGGCTATCCCAGTCCACATAAACAGTCTTTTCCAGGGGCCACCCTCTGCATAGCTGGAGCGACCTCTTGTAAGCAGAGAACCACAGCACCTCGCTTTTTCTTCACAGCAAACGTGCAATACCACCAAATGTGTGTGCCCACTAAAGTTTAACTAGACTTTGATTGTAACTGTATACTCACCAGAGGTGCCTTCTCTGGCATCATGGTCGGCCACTGTGATGTCCGGGACCCACAGGGCTCCAGGGTTTAAAATATTTCCTGGCGGTCTGGGAGAATGGATCCACCGCTCGCCTGTCTCCCATTCTCCTCCTCCTCCTGTTCCTCATCCACCATATTGTCCTCCCTTTTGTCCCTAGACTCTCACACCTGTGAGGTGTCCCCATTGCTTGTGGGGGTGCTGATAGGGTCATCCCCGAGAATCACATGCAGCTCGTTGTAGAACAGGCATGTGTGGGGTTCAGCACCAGAACAACTGTTCACCTCCCTTACCTTCTGGTACGCTTGGCGAAGTTCATTTATTTTCAGACGGCATTGCTGTGTGTCCCTCATGTAGTCCTTCTCCCCCATTCCACAGGCGATCTTTGCATAGATGTCAGTGTTTCTTCTGCTGGATCAGAGTTCTGCCATCACAGACTCTTCTTCCCACATAGCGATGAGATCCACCACCTCCTGTGCAGACCAGGCTGGAGCGCGTCTGGGGCGTGTAGTCTCCATGATCAGCTGTGCTCAAGCTGGCATGTTCCCAATGCTGATTAAACAGGAAATGGGAAATCAAAAATTCCCGGGGCTTTACCAGGGGAGAGGCTGTTTCCTGTGTATCTGGCTGCAGTGCAGCAGAGTTGAGCCTGATCTCCAGAGCGATCACAGATGAGCATTGTGGGACACCACCTGGAGGCCAATTAAATCGAATTACACAACGCTGTGTCTGCACTACCTTGCAGTCGACCCATGAAAATCGAATTAAGCACATCTCACAGAGTGGATT
The DNA here is from genome assembly GCF_011386835.1 of Chrysemys picta bellii. Classification (NCBI taxonomy): domain Eukaryota; kingdom Metazoa; phylum Chordata; order Testudines; family Emydidae; genus Chrysemys; species Chrysemys picta. Next base: position 44,002,441 of record NC_088794.1, on the reverse strand, counting down.
ACAAAAGTTGACATTAGAAGTGACTTAGGTTGGCGTAAAAGACCCAGTAGTGTAGACACATACATTAACAGGTCGACTTAAGGCAGCTTCCTTCGACCTACCTTTTTAGTATTGACCAGGCCTTAGTCTTTTACCCATCCAGTCTTTTCAAGGATATTTGTAAAAACATCTTAAAGCATACTTATGCTAAACACAGACTTTGAGGCACTTGTATGAGAGATACTGCTGGCCTGCAAAGGGGCTGTAGCCATTCTGCCACATTTATAAACCCAGACATTGCAATCGGGACCAAATATATTACAGTCTATTACTCACCACATGGTAAGGCCCATGTCAGAAGACAGGAAGCAGTGTGGAGCACTCAAGGGGCCAGTAGAGATCTGCTGAAATACTAAAACCCATATATTTTCAGCTGACACCCATTTGGAATCACAAACATAGTTTAATAATAATAAAATTCAGACATAGCTAGAACACTGTCTATGATGCTGTCAATATTAATCTATCCTTCTTGGACTTCAGAGGACAGAAGAGCGTGGGGTCGGTTTTCATTTCAAAATGGACTGTTCTCATCACACTTTCTCTCTGCTCTGCCTGGCCCATCCATCCATTTACCTATCTCTGTCTCTCTATCTATCATGAAATGACAATCCTAACTTATTTTAAACTCTCCAAAGGTATATTCTTAAATTTTAATGTTGGAAAAGCTTCATGATGACTAGTACTTTGGCTTAATGTGCTATGACTTTTGACAGCTGCTGCTGTAAGAAAAGCAAAGGATGACTGCATTAATGTCAGTTTCTGTTAGATTCTGGCTGCCAAACTCTCACAGCAATGATGACAGTGAACCAAACTAGAGTGACAAAAGGAGTCAAAGCTGTGATTTTAAATAAGGAAGAGTGGACATTTTCATTGAATTTTTATGCTTTCTGAAGTTGTTCATTCTGTTCTACATATAGACCTCATTGTGATAAGTGGTCTTGTCCCCTAGCCTTTTAAATATTTACTCTATGGGGTTTCTACCTGTTCTTGGGATTCCCAAAAGAAATACACTGAACAGAAAGGTTGTATACTTTATTCAGATTATAGGTAAGTCTGCAGCAGAAAAACCAGGATATTTACCATTCCTAGTTTAATTATTGCAATATTTCTGGTACGTCCCATTCTAAGCTGTAGGAATGCTACAGCAAAGGTAGATATCATGGTGCTGTAAACATCCATTTTGCAATGGCCCCGTCGTTATCACAGCAACTTCTAATCAGTATGGACCTGTTCAAAATACAGTAGTGTCTACAGAGAGAATAGGTGATTTGCCTAGCAAGTCAGTGGTAGAGCTAGAAAGAGAACAAAGATGTTCTTAGTCCACTGCTTTAATTACTGTTACCCATTCCATTCACACCTGTGATACATCATTAGCTCAATACTGATTTGGAGGGAAGAGAATGCAGCTACCTATGCATTGTTTTCAGGACTTTCATTTGTACAATATCAGATTAAGCCCACAACAGTGTTTGGCATTTTACCCGATTGTCCTTTAAAATCCAGATGTACCAGTCAGGTATGTCCAGCTCTGTGCTTAGCTGACACAAGCCACATGTGCTCTGACAGCCACAGCAGGGGATGTTGTGATCGTTGTCAGAGACACGTTATGTTTCAACCATAGGCGTGCGCAGCACATTTCATTAGGGTGTGTACCCAGGGAATTTTTTTTATTTTTTTTTAATGACTAACATTTATTGAATACTCAATCATAAAGGACATTATTTTTATTCATCAAACAAACTAAAGAAACTAAAACTTAACTAACCTTAATTATTTTTAAATTAACAACTAAACTTTACTTAAAAATACAAACTTAAATGAGACACAAAATACCAAATTTTTGCTGTAGTGATAACCAGGCGTATACAAAGATACAGTCAATTTTCATGATCTTTATCTTTAACCAGATAATGAGCTAATCCAAATTGACCAAAACAGATTAAGGTTTCTTCATCTTCTTGTCCTAGAGAATGAGACGTCGCTCACCAGGTGTGATGGACTTAAACTCCTCAATCACATCATTGTAATTAACTGACTAAGCCAATTCTTGTTCAATGTACAAAATCATGAGTGAGTCGAGGCGCTGTTGGGACATTGAACTTCTTAGTTTGTTTTTTACATGTGCTAGTTTTGAAAAGGCTCGTTCACATGAACAGCTTGTAACAGGTAAGACTGGAAAGCATTGAATAGATTTGTAAAAGGCCTGGAACATGGAAGACCGATCCGATTCCTTTAGCCAATCAAGCCATTCTCTGGTGGTGTTCGTAGTGCTACCTTTAGGAATAGATCCGTCATAACCCCGAAGCAATCAGATTTCAGCTTCCAACTCATCCAAGGACACTTTAAATTTGTTGGCAATGATTCTCATAGCGTCCCTGCCAATGTCCAATCTCAGCAGTTTTCCCATTGCAGTCACAATTTTACAAGTCTTCTGTTCAAATCGCTGGTCAATGCTGGTAATCATTGAGTCTAAGAGTGGGTAAAATGAAGTTATTCTCTCCTGCTCCTCTTTTGTATCAAACTGATGCTGAGACTCAAACACGTTATCAATATGAGTAGATGTTTTTCTCTTCTTAACTGGGGAAATTGATATATCATTCTCTACACACATTTTCACACTGTCATTGAAAATAGATTGAAAATATTCTGGGCCACTTCTCATCGCAGCCAAAGAGTTTTGCAAGCTTTTCACCCCGTCATTGCAGTAAGTAAGTTGAGATCTGGAGCTTGAAGAGCCTTACTCACTTTTACCACCATCTGGAGAATAGGGTGCATCATGTGAAGGGCAAAGATGAACTTGAATGAATTTAATTCCTGGATAAGGCCCCTGGCTTTTATTTTAGTGTCAGCAAGGCAAGTTGTTTCGATAATCTCTTGTAAAGCTTGTAAAATGATGGAGTAGTTTTGTTTTACAGCAGCCACTGCTTCTGCTCTGCATGCCCATCTTGTGTTTGACAGTGACTTCAAAGTCTTCAACTGGGATCCTACTTCTTGTGAAATCTTCTCCATTACTGCATGTCTCACAGGACTCCCCTCCATGAAGGCAAAAAGAGTCTGAATAACACCAAAAAAATCAAAGACAGTTCTGTTTTGTTTACTTGAAGTGCAAGCATCTACTAGGACGAGGTTAAAACAATGCGCATAGCAGTGTGCATAGAGTATTTCACTGTTTCTTTCTTTACATTTCATTTGAACTCCCGCAGTACATCTAGACATAGTAGATGCGCCATCAAAACAGACACAGACATCACTGATGACCAATCAATTTTAAGAATGCCAAGGATGTCATTTAACTGGTCACAAATAGACTGAGCATCAACTGTTAATAGTCTCTGAACAGACACAAAATGTTCAACTGGATTATGTTTTTCATTGTCAAAATACCGCACCACAATGGACATCTGTTCATGGTGTCCACAGTCAGTAGTGTCGTCGGCAATTATTGAGACCATTTTTCCATTTAGTGAAAACAGAATCTTTTGTTGCACAACGTTGTGCAAGGCCACAATTAAATCATTTTGGATGCGATTACTCAGATAGGTAGTGTTTTGAGAAGATTGTTGCACATGCTTTGCCATTACGGGATCATATTTTTGGAGCATATTGACAAGATTTAGAAATAAACCTCTCTCAAAACTGTCAGCTTTTTCATTGTGACCCCTGAATGGTCTCCCACCTTTCGCCAAATACAGAACAATGTCAATCAGTCGCTCCATTACACTTCGGTTATGGCACTGTTCTTCTTCTTGTTTAGACAGATAAGCCTGCTTGCCTTATCCAACAATACATCAATAGGTTTCCCTTCATTAAAACTTGATCATGAAGAACAGCTCAACAGATGAGATTTTGACAGTTGGTGGTTTTTAAAACATTCGTTAGCCCTATGCCCGTTTCTGAATCCCTTATCAATAAATGCTGGATCAGTGTGACCTTTGTTTGCTGCATCATTAGAGGAGAAGAAATGGCAGTAAAAGCAAAATGCTGCATCCTTTGATGGGCTATATTCTAACCACCTATACTTTTCATACCAATCGGACTGAAAACTTCTTTGTTTATTCCCTATTTTACTTCTAGGAAACATGCTCAATCTAGGCTGATAAGGACCTCCAGATAATCGAGACTGGTGTCCTAATCTATTTTTTGGAATATCACAGACCGGGTCATCAGATGGAATGTTTGATGGCTTTGAATAGGAACTACACTGACCTGAACTAAGAGATAAAGTCTGTTTCTGTTGGTCATTACTCAGTTTATTGCACACACTGGAACTGGTGGCAGCATTATCTTCATATAAGGTCTTAACCAAAGAGTCCGAGGTATTTGCACTACTATCAGCACATTCATTATAATTCAGTTTGTCTGCTCCTTTTCTTATCTTAAGAATGAACCGATCCATATTTTAAAATAAAAAGGGGATATCATACAATTGAATTAAAACGTAAAGCCCCAGGCTTGTTGTGCTATTTCAGTAGAGTACACGCGACAAAGATTACAAACACTGTAGACACTGCGCTGGGCACGCCTGATGCAGCCGCTTATATAGGTCAAAGAATTTTCTAGAATAGTAGTCAGAGGGGGAGGGGAGAACCAATGGTAATGCGGCGCCGCAGTGGTGGGGACGCATGCTGCGAGCGAATGCGGGCTTTCCATACATTTCTACAACATCTATATTACGCAATTCGGTGCTTATTGCATAATACAACAATCCATACTTTAAAACTAAAAGAGCATATCATGTGATTAAATTAAAATGCAAAACTATTTTTTTTGAGACATTAGGGTGTTCCTGGGCACACCCGGCACACTCCATATGCACAACTATGGTTTCAACTTCCAAAACCAAAGGGATGTTTTAAAATTTATATCAACTACAATTTTATATGTTCAGGGAGGGGCAATAATTTTCTCAGCCTTTGCATAGGGGAGATAACAGAGTTGCTGGAAGTTTGGTTAGCTTTGAACCTGAGAAATCTCTGTATGCAAAAAGAGAAGGTGTTTTCTTTCTTGCTTTGCTGCGTGTACCAGTGAAATAACACCGAGTGTGCAAACAGAACTACGTTCTTTCTGTGGACAGTGAATCTTCTCTTTTTAAAAAATTAAAGGCAATAAATAAAAAAAAATGAAATACATTTTATAGATGGCATAATTAGCCAGTGGAACTCATTGACATGATAAATCATTGAGGAATGCAGGAAGGGATTAGACATTTATATGCATAATAGGAACATCCACAAATATATTCAATAGGAACAGGGTAGAAATATATATTAGAGATGTAAACCCTAATACTTTCGGTCATAAGCCAGTTACTAAATGACCAAAGATAAGAAAAAGCTTCTACTATGGGCAAGTTATTTTGCACCTTCCTCAAAGCATCTGATGCTGGCCACTGGCAAAGACAGGATACTGGGCTGTATGGACTACTGGTCTGATCCAGTATGACAATTCCCAGCTCAAATGAAACCATATTTGAGTGAATTATTGACAGTTCGATGTAGTTTACTCAGGCTACATTCAAAAATAAAGTGATTTATTTTTTTAAAAGCATTTTATACACTTGGAATTATTTTCAGTAACATGGAATGTGGGCCATATTCTAGTTTGGGTCATGTGTGGCTCCGGCTGAGCTCTGTGGAAACGTAGGAGATGGCCCAGTTTTTTTTTTTTCCTAAAGATCCTTTGACTGTTGTAAAAGATAATTCTTTTTGAATGTTTATTACTTGTGATGATGCTGGTTACAAGAGGGGGGCTTCCCTGTAGTGAGAAAAGCATGCATGTGATGGTTTTGTTTTGTTTCGTTTAACTGAATTTCCTTGAAAAACACTATTAATTTTAAATTATACCCCCCATTTCCCTCCTCATACCACCCAGAAAAAAGTATTCAGACTGGGCTCAGAGATTGCAAACCCAAAGTTTAATTTTAAAGGTTTAAAAAGATACAGAATGCACACAATTCCCTGAGTAGTCTCCTTGTGCAAATCATTGTTAAAATGCACCATGCACGATGTCTTTTAGAAAGTAATGATGTTCTTGTAATTTGTTGTTTAAGCAGAGGTGGTGGGGCTTAGAGGTGTATACATGAACTGAGAGTGAGAGCCTTTGTGTAGGGTAAGGCAATCTACCTGCAATTTCTTACTCCTGCCCCCAATCCAATTTTTAAAATGGGGATTCTGGAAACATCAGTTGGGGTTGCAGAGCCCAAGAAATACTCTTCTCTTGCCTGGGAAATTTTTGTGCATCCATGGTAATCAACTGTCTGAAGTGAGTTTTAAAGTCTTGAACTCTCTCTTAGTGTACGTGTTAGAGTACAGTCAAAAGCGTACAATAAAAGAAAAGTTGCACTTTTTTTTTTAAAGTTCCTTGCAGATCAGAAAAGTAGGGGATGAGCTTGTGATTTAGGCACAGACCAGGCAGCCAAGGGACCTGGGTTCTAATCTTGCCTCCACCACAGCATTCCTGTATGACCTTGAGCAAATCAGGTCTGCATCATTTTGGGTCTGCATCACAGAAGTATCATGAGGCTTTATTGTTTGTTAAATGCTTAAGATATTCCATTGGAAGGTGTTCTAAAAGTGCAAAGGCTGCCATATCTATTGTTTCAGAAGTCATTATTTTTGAGGTATGCATTGTCAACTGTCAGGACACTGTTCTCTAGTGTAAAATAGGCACATATTGTCCTAAACTAGAAGCATGCTGAAAGGTCACCTAGTAATTAACTCTTCGACACAATTCATTGACATTAGGAGAGTATTCTTCAATTGTTTTGTGATGCAGAACAAATGCCTCATTAATCAGAAACATATCAACCTGAGACTGAATACTCATAAAATCACAGAGTAATGATTCAACATCACTGGGGACACAACTTATTACGTGCACCCATTCTTCATATAAGTGCACAGTAGAAGTAGATGGACCTTTACAAGCATATGAAGAATGTAAAAAAATCAAAACAAAACCTACTAAACAAATAAATCCACCCCCAAAACAAAATTTAAATCCCAAAGAAACAAATATTGGCAGCAGAAAGATAGGGGCGGGGTGAAAAAACTAGCCATAAAGGCACAAAAAGGATGCAAAAGTGATTATTTTACTAAACATATACTTTCCATTTCCATCATTGTGCACCTTGGTTTCTTCCTATAGAGGAAGAAATTTAGAAAAGCAATCCACACAAATTGAGCTGGTGTAAATACTTAAATCTCTGCTGACTTTATTGGAAATGTATCCACCCACTAACTTTCAATCTGGCCCACAGTCTTGTCCTTTTTTTTGATACCACACCCTCCATGTTGGTAGATGGGAAAGAGGAGAAAAGACTGAGTTGTAGACAGCTCCTTACTTCCTCATTCTAATTAAGTGGGTTTTGAGAAACAATTTGAAAAAGTCAACGTTTTGATTACAGAGATGTTACTCTGCATTTTTATGGAAAAAAGAGCATAAAAATAAAAAAAGTAGGATCTCTGTAACTCTTTGGAATAGGTAATACAACCAAATAATGGCACAATTAAAAAGATATATGAAGTTTTTAAAAAAAATTAGTACATACATTTATCTCTCCACAGTCTTGAGTCAGTTACGGAAAGCTCTACTGCGGATATGATCATAAAACTACTGAAAACGCATGTGTGTTTAAGTAAAATTAGTAAAGGTGATCAAAAATATTGTATCTCAGTGTATGCCTTTAATGTGTGCAGGTGCTTCTGTGAAGAATATCCAATGCATGCTCATATTAGGGAGAGTTGCTGGTGTGTAAAATTCCCCTCTCAGCTGTTCAGGGGAGGGACCTTGACAGCAAATGCTCAAACAATCAGCTAGCCTATAGGGTAGTTTGATGTGGGTGGGGGCAGTGTGATGGTACCTCCCATAAGGCTTTATGGAAATATGACATAACTGGAATATGTCTTGTGCTGCCTGTGCCATGTAACATTTCTCTGTAAAGGTTATGGTCTACTATATCTGTTCATCCTATTTGTACATATATATCATTTTGTACGTGAAGTTAAGAATATTGGCTGTATACTTGCTTGATTTCTAAGTAAGCATTGTGAGGCATTTGGTCAGCTTCTTTAGGAAGGAATTCGCAAGGTTAAGTACCCGATCAGGAAGCACTTGGGGAACAATGCATCTTGGAATGCTCCAATCCACATAAGTCTTCCTGGAGACATACAAAATACCATGTGAACAATGGCTTCTGCCTGTAGTGACTGTGAGTCATGCATGGACATGTGACTTGCCCAGGTGAATCCAGAACTCCATCTTGGAGCTGGACTTTGCATAGGAGTGAGGAGGGGGGTCTCCACCCACAAGAGAGAGTCTATTTAAACCCATGAGAGACCCCTCCATTTTGGTCTTCAGCTGGCTAAAGAAGGAGCCTCTCCACCCCCCCAGGATACTTGAAGAAAACTGGAACAAAGGACAGTAACTACAGGGCGTGTGAGTGATTGCTGGACCCAGGCTAAAAGGAGATTAGTCTGTAAAAGGGAGCATTCTGGAACTGGTGAGGATCTTATCTGTATTCAGTTTGATTAGACATAGATTTGCACATTTTATTTTATTTTGCTTGGTGACTTACTTTGTTCTGTCTGTTACTACTTGGAACCACTTAAATCCTACTTTCTGTATTTAATTAAATCACTTTTTACTTATTAATTAACTCAGAGTATGTATTAATACCTGGGGGAGCAAACAACTGTGCACAGGGCCGGCTCCAGGCACCAGCTTACCAAGCAAGTGCTTGGGGTGGCCACTCCGGAGAGGGGCGGCACGTCCAGCTGTTCGGTGGCAATTCGGCGGACGGTCCCTCACTCCTGCTCGGAGTGAAGGACCTCCCGCCGAATTGCCGCCACAGATCGCGATCGCAGCTTTTTTTGTTTTGTTTTTGTTTGGCTGCTTGGGGTGGCCAAAACCCTGGAGCCGGCCCTGACTGTGCATATCTCTCTATCAGTGTTATAGAGGGCGAACAATTTATGAGTTTACCCTGCATAAGCTTTATACAGGGTAAAACGGATTTATTTGGGTTTAGACCCCATTGGGAGTTGGGCATCTGAATGCTAAAGACAAGCACACTTCTGTGAGCTGTTTTCAGGCAAACCAGCAGCTTTGGGGCAAGTAATTTCAGACCCTGGCTCTTTGTTGGAGCAGACGGGAATGTCTGGCTCAGCAAGACAGGGTGCTGGAGTCCTGAGCTGGCAGGGAAAACAGAAGCAGAGGTAGTCTTGGCACATCAGTTGGCAGCTCCCAAGGGGGTTTCTGTGATCAAACCCATCACAGGGAGCTCCTTCAACCTCTCCTGTTGAAGCCATTCCACTGTGGATGAATAATGAAAGAAGCATTAGGTGCACACCTGAGAGTGAGAGAGGGAAAAAAAGAAAGAAAATAAGAATGACAGTTGCCTGGTGGCTAGAGCACTCACTTAGGTGGGAGGCCTGGGATCCAGGCCCTGGTCCAGTGAATTTTTAAATTATTTATCCACAGGAGAACAACTTCAGTAGGAGAGACTGAGGAATTCCCGCAACAGACTATCCTATAACCTAGTGATTAGGGCACTCACTGTTCAAATCCCTTCTTCACTTCAGGCAAAAGGGGGACTTGACCTGCAGGGGCTCCTACATGCCAGGTGAGTACTCTAACCACTGGGCTAAAGGACATTCTCCTCTTCCCCAGGCTGATCCAGTAAGTGTACTCAGATCTTGCCTACCAGATCAGGCTCTGCAGGTGAGTTAGATGGAGGAATGCCTATCTATCCTCAGTTTGTGCTATCACACTGGGGCTTAGGTGTCAGGATGCCTTGAGTGGGGCCACAGTGCACATGTGCAGAGGCAGATACATAGGTGCCTAGAGAACTTTTATTGCAAAAATGTAGGTGCCAAGAAAGTTTAGATATCCACAAGCTTCAGCAGCCTGTGGGAGGGTTGTGAATCTCAGTAGGGCCTAATTCTAGCATTTAGGTGCCTAAAGTGGCAGCTAGTCACCTAAACCCTTTTATGTACCTAGCCCATAATCCCTATGAAAGGTTGATTAACATGTTTTTTCATAGAGATTAAGGTTCTGTCAACTACCTCCCAGCATCATGAGTTTGCATATAAGTCAATAAGTGTGCTAGGGTTTAGAACGCTTGTTCTGTTTTGAAAGATTTCTATCAGCTTGAGAGAGGTTCCCTGTATTTAAAACAGGGAATACCGTTGCTACTGGTAACATCTTTCAAAATGGATGAAATTTTCTAGTGTGACCATGGTACTTTTGTGAAGTGTTTAATTCAAGTGCACCTCTTTGTTGTCAAGCGGGGTTAATTTTTTTTGGATATACATTTACATCATTGTATGTGTATTAATGGTAAAACTGGATATTGTAAAAAAAATTAGGTTATTGATTTATGGAGCAGTCCATTGGAAATCATAATTTCTTATAACTACACCTAATTTTCAGTGTGTTTCAGTGCAGAGAGCACTACACTGGGACTGTGGGTTTCGGCTCTGTCACCTTCGACAAGTCACTTTAGTGCTTTGTGGTTCAGTTTCTCCATCTGTAAAATGAAGACCATATTTTCTTTCCTTAAGGCTTCCTGAGATCTATGGATGGGAAATGCTATGTCGGAGGAAGTATTATTATTTTATTTATTAAAAATGAAATCCGTTATAAGGCAGTATTCACTTGGGCACTGGTATTTAAATGACAGAAAACAGAGAGTGAGGACAAAGCAAGAAGACCAGTGGTCATTAATGAATATGGCCCAGATCACTACAAATCACATTACTTTACTTTTTGAGTTGTTACTGTGACAGCCAGATGATCATTTTCTGTATTTGTTCCTCTTGAAGTCTATCACCATTAAATAAACCAGCCATTAATGTACCTGAACTGACATTGCCAGGAACTTTATTTCCTACACTATACTCCCTATCCTTTCAAGGAGCAGAATGAAATTACTATTACTATCATAATCTTTACATTTTCCCTTGCAAAAGCAGTAGCAGAAACAACTTAGATAAATTAGACACATGCGTATGTTCACCACCTGCTTCAACAATGTAAATGTTCCATCTGAAATTTCTTGTCACTTGAGTTTAAAGGACTTAAAAAACAAAATATTGGATGCAGCTGCTAGCTGTTGGTCAGCGTTTTTGTTTTTTTAAAAAAAACTTAAATGTATATTAAAAAAATCTATTTGACTTGGAAGAAAATATATTATAAAGAAAGTGCCAATGGATTTCTCTGCAAATCTTCTGTGTAATGTATAGGCCAACTCCTGCATGATAATAATTGGTTGGAAGTAGAGCCAACCCAAACTCCTAGGGTTTGGATTAGTCTATGAAAAAAATCACTCTTAAACTAAAAAAAAAAAGTTGCTGAAATTGAATACATTTTTTTTTTAAAAAGTCACCTAGAGGGGATTTTTTTCAGTCTTCAAAGTCTGTTTTAGATAGAACTGTATGACATTCATATTGATCCTGAAACACCCACTTGAAATGAGCCTACTGATCAACATTTGAAGTGTGTGTAAACGTGATTCCATGCTGGCCCAAAGTGAATTCAGCTCAGCAGCCTGTAACTAGACTTCTATGGAATCAAAGTTAGCTCTGCTGCAATTGGTGTTTCAGGCTCATTAAAGGGGCCTATACCCCCAGGTATAAATACCCATCTCCAACTTCTCTCAATTCACTAGGTTTTGTAACCCATGTTGCTTGTCAAGCAAGTGCTACTTAGTTAATGGTGAGTCTTTCTGTCATACAGCAGTTCCACTGGCCTTGATTCACAGAATCAGGGTAACAAAACTTTATTCTTCCTGCCCCAATAACAGAGAAACTGGGGATCCCACACCAGCCAAAGTAACCACTTTCAGTTGCTGTTGTCTCATGCCAGGTGAGTGGGTGTGCCTATGCAAACAAGATCAGCCCCTGGAGTTCTTTTCCACACTTGCCATAATTCACCACCAGATGTCAGGGTAGAGCTCATCCTGACTCTGCTTACAGGAGTAAAAAGTAGGGAAAACAAGGGGGGTTGTGAGAGTCTCACTCCTGCTGCTCTAATGTAGCTGTTCGGCAGGGAAGTTATCCAAAAACCCTCTGATGAAAGAGGCAGGATGTCCAACATTCAGTTCAGAGGATTCCAGCATTGTGAAGCCCCAATCCACAGGACAGAAAACAATGTGATATTCTTTCCAGCCAGTGGCATCTGAAGTAGGTGAATTAGAGGGAGCTAAGGAATTTTATAGCAATTATTCCAGAGAGAAAAAATAGAGAACAGCAGCAAAAGAGATAATTATCTAGAGATAAAAAGAGAAGTGGATAAAAAAGATGCAGGACAGAGAAGTTGAAAAGTAGTTTTTATGTCACATTTTGAGAGGATAAATTCAAGGGGAATAGGGAGAAATGAATAAAAAGAGAACATAGAAGCCCTGAATGATATAACAAAAGCTACTTAAAATAGATCTGCAAAAAAAGAACAAAACTTAGCATATACTGATAAAATCACCACATCCTATATCATGTAATAAGAAACAAGTTGTCCATGTCACATGTTGGGCATCTTTTAGCACCATCAAGTTGTCATCTTTAGTAGTTCCAAAAGCATCACCTTTTGTGACATATCTAAGCTGCCAGATAACTTCTATTCAACAAATCAACACACATTTTTAAGATCAGAGACTGCAACAATGTTTTAGGAAAGGGGGGTCTCCATTTGTGTGGTAGACTTAAGAAAAAGTCTGCAAATAGATCTCCCATTCCCACCAGCTCCAAAAATCTTCATGGGTTACTACTGCTCCCAAACTAATGTTTTCCATTGCAGTCTGTGTCCTACATATTCATTGCATTGCGGTGAGAACTTTGCAAGCAGGCAGTTTTATTCTTTATACTTTCTCCCTCCACCCCCTTAATCTCTCTCTCTCTCTCTCTCTCTCTCTCTCAGCATTGAATATGGCCATCATGTGCTTCAATAGTTTCAAGACTCAATAAATTAGAGACAATAAAATGCTATGGAGAAAGCTTTTTCACCACCCATCCATTTGCCATTTCTTGTCCTTCACTGCCCTCATGTTCCTTTCTTTCCTTCCTTCTGTGGAGATTTTTCTGTCCGTGGTTTTTATTTCTATTTTTCAGCCTTTGACTCTTTAGTATACAAATCTCACTAAGCTAAACGTCGGTAGGGCTGACTCTGCATTGTGTCATTTGTCAATTTTATTGATTGTTCTCTGACCAACAATACTGAAGATAGACTTGCCAAGTCAGCAACTCAGCAATTGGCCTTTTCAGGATTATATGTTAAGAACCTCCAAATTAGAAGCAAGGTGCTTTCTGACTCCTCTGCTATGGGAGTTTCAAATGAATAAAAATAAAAATAAAAAAAACTATGCTCAACCCACTTTCTTCATTCAACTGCAATTTTTTTCTATTAATCCCTGCTCATTTTTCCTTAAAATGACTCTCTAGTGGAAAAGCAAATTGAGCTTTACATGTTTAAATAATTTTACATTTTATTCTCTTTCCTGTTAGAACCCTTCATCCACATAAATCAAACAAGAAGAGCTGCACTTATATCCCTGCTCTAGTTTTCAGCGAGGTATGATAGTGTGTTTGCAAACCAGGAGGACAAATGGTTGTTGTAAGGTGGGGGCTGAAAGGAGTTTCCCCGCAAAGTAACTGACTAAGGAGACATTTTTAATGCATCCCCAATAAAACTGTATAGCAAAGAATCCCGACACAGTGAATCTTTTAGGGCTGCTGAATTCTGAGACCCAAAGGCCTTCCTAAATGAATGTGTGTTGGGTACCTTTATGGGGCTTGGGAGGAGGGATCTTTTCCCCTTCATCCTCGGGTGATAACACAGCCCTGTAGCTGCTTCATGAAAGTTATTTCAGCCGTTGGCCCCAAAATACCTCCCCCCAGAGGGAGGAGCCAAGGATCTGCATCTGGAAAATCCTATGACCCTTGCCCACACTCACCTCCTGAATATTACTGCATTGGGAGTCCTTGGCTCAACGGAGATCAATGGCTTAGAGGTGGTATACAGACCCAGTGCATCCCCACCCCCAAACCTTTTCCCATTGCAGTGCGGTACTACATCGGTTCTGTGCATAGGGGTACCTGGACAGCCAAAGAGGTGGGACTTAAGGTCCCAACTCTATAAACACTTATATACGTGCTTAATCTTAAGCACGTGCGTGGTGGCACTGGAGTCAGTGGGACTAGTTTTATGCTTAAATTTAAACATATACAAAAGATTGTAGGATCAGGGCCTAAACTGTCTTCACAGAGAATAATCATAGAAATATCCTTCAAATTGAACATTTCAATTCTTACAAAATATCATGGGTAAAAATGCCAAACAAGTCTCCAAGAAAGACCCACAATATTCAGAAATGCAATTAGTTGTTTGCAAGGGATTTAGCTATACTGAACCAGACTCTCAGAAACACAGTTCTGTAGACCGCTAATAATATATCTGCAATATTTGCCTTCAAATACCACTGTGATGGGTGAGTGGCAAACTGACGTGTAGTGAAATTGGTGGTCATAGTCCAAGATTTGCATGTAGGCGGCTCATGACACCAATTATAATAGCTTCATGGAATGTTAGGACTTGAGGTGACAACCTTACTACCAGCCAACCTGAGAAAAGCACAGCACTTGTCACAAGAGAACTGGCCAGATGTAGGGTTGACATTTCTGCACTCAGTGAAACTAGACCCACTAACAAAGGGCAACTCTCAGAGATCGGGGCAGGCTACACATTCTTCTGGCAAGATCGCCCATACTCAGAACCACAACAATCAGGTGTTGTCTTTGCCATTGCTTTCAAACTTGAAAGGCATTAGTATGTGGTTGTCTTATGGTTCTACAGGTGCCTTTGAAATATAACTGGTGTGTTACCATTGTCAGTACTTATGCTCCTCCCATGACAAATACCAACAATGAGAAAGAAAAGTGCCATAGTGACTTAGACAAACTCATTGTGTCTACATCAACATCAGATAGATTTGTTATTATGAGGACTTTAATGCAAGGGCTGTAAGTAACATGGTAATCAATTTGGTGGCCTGCCATCATACAACAAGGGACTGGGGAAAAGAATAGCAGTGGGACTCTGCTACTTAGTGAATGTGTCAAGCAGCAATTAGCAATCACAAAAATCCTTTTTCCACTTACCAGACAAAAAGAAAATGTCATGGATGCACTCAAAATCCAAACACTGGCATCTTATTTGACTATCATCACCCAGCAGCGGGATCTACAGGTTGTACAAATCACTGCAACTAGTTGGGGGGCAGACTGCTGGCCAGACCATCACATGACCCTCTCCAAACTGTTGTTATAATTCAACCAATGCATTGCAAGTCGTGATCTAAACCAGTAGAATGGATCAATGTAAAGCCATTACGAGGTGAAGCTACATGAGCGGAACACTGTAGTAACATTACAGCAGCTTTGTCTGACCCTGCTGGTTTGACTAGTAGTGCTAATGTAAACAGAGAATAGATGTCTTTTCATGACCTGGTATGTCTAGATGATCTCGCCACCTTGGGTACAGCAAAATGACATCAAGATTGATTTGATGAAAATGATCCAAAAATTCAGCTACTTACTAAAAAAATGCATGAGCTGCAGCATCAAATTCTTGTAATCTGTGTCCCTGTAGACATAGTTATAACATACAGAATTCTTGAGTCATGACATCCAATCTAACCTTAGAGATATGCAGGATCAATGGTGGAGTGTCAAGTAAATGAAATCCAGGGCTGTGCTGACCGTCATGAGACTAAAGACTTCTATGCTGCTTTGAAAGACATACATGGTCCTACACATACCACTACAGTGCTTTTGAAGCATGTGGACGGCCTGATCACTGACAAAAGAGAAATCCTTCAGTGGTAGCGACAGCATTTCAGTGATCTTTTGAACACACCGTCCAACATCACAGAGAAGATGCTAATAAGAATAGTGGATCAGCCAACATGTAATGACAACATGGATGCAGACCTATCCCTTGACAAAGTCAACACTACAATCAGTACCATGGAGAACAGCACAGCTCCCGCATCTGCAGAAATATTCAAGTATGGAGGTGAGATCCTGCTGAGATAACTGCATGAACTATTTTTCAATACATGGAGTACTGAAGAAGTACCACAAGACTTCAGAGACCCCACTGTTGTCACCATATACAAGAGGTAAGGTGAAAAGTGGTAGCTATTGCAGTATCTTGTTACTCTATTGCTGGAAGGTGTGCTACTGGACTTGCAATACAGTTTTAGGTCAATACAAGGAATGGCAGACTTGATATTTGTAGCCCATCATATGCAAGAGAAATGCAGAGACTAGCAAAAGGACCTTTACACTTTTTCTTGTCCTGCCTAAAGCATTTGACACCATCAGTAGACTTGGGTTTTGGCAATTATTATGTAAGTTTGGTTGTCCAGAAAACATCACTAATTTTTGGAGGCCTTTTCATGGTGGAATGCTCAGAGATGGAGTTCTTTCTGACCCATTTCCTGTTACTAATGATATCAAGTAGGACTGCATAATCATTCCACTCTTGTTTAATCTCTTCTATGCAGCAATGCTCAATGATGGTATAAGAGACCTGAATACCATATTAGGATACATTTCCAATTCTCTGGAAAATTATTTAATCTGAATAGACTGCAATCTTCCATGAAGGTCTTCAAGGCAATAGTTCATGAGCTGCTGTATGCCAATGACTGCTCTAGAGGCACACACTCTAAGATGTACAATAGATTTGCAGAGTCTGCAGAAAAATATGGGCTGACAATCAATCTGAAAAAGACAGAAGTCATGTATCAACCTATGCCAGGAAAGTCCTACACAAAACTAAATGTCACTATCAGCAAAACACAGCTGAACACTGTTACAGACTTTGAAATCTTGGTGGCATATTGTCAAATGATGTTACTATAGACAAGGAGCTGCGATGTCATATCAACAAAGCCAGAGTCTATTATGCAGAGTCTAGAAGCAACGTGGTATTAAGCTCCAAACCATGTCTATAAAGTGGTTATGCTGTCCAAACTGTTGTATGGATGTGAGACCTGGATCTGCTACAAACATCACATTAAGCTTCTAGATCAGTTCCATACACACATCTGTGTGCCATACTCTGCATCAAATGGCAGGATAAAATTACCAATAATGAGGTTTTGAAACATAGTCACTCCCCAGGGACTGAAGTCATGCTTATCACTTCACAGTTACATTGCGCTGGTTATGTGTTGAGAATGGATGACACCAGAATCCAAAGCAGTTGCTGCATAGAGAACTGAAAATGGCAACCACATACATGGTGGACAGAAGAAACTCTTCGAGGATACACTGAAGCATAACTTGAAAAAATAATGTGAGCATGTGATGGGGCATTCTCCCCCACACTAGTACTGCAAGGGTTAACTCCACCCTTTGGCTGAGGAGGCCATGCGCTCAGCTCTTCTGGGTATGCTCCAGCTGGAGACTAGGTATAAAAGGTAGCAGCTCAGCTCATTCAGGGCTGACCACCGAGGAGGAAGGATGCACGCTGTGGAGTCCAGCCCGGGAACTGCTGAGGCCCCAGACGGCAGAAACCAAAGACATCAAGACCCAGGCGAATGCCCAAGCTCCTGCAGACACTCAAGGACTGATGGAGCTGCTGAGAGCTGCACAGGCCAAGGAGCCCAAGGACCACAGTAATGCCAGGACCACTGCACCAGGGACAGGGTAGGAAGTAGCTCAGGGGGAATTAGTCATTGTGCCGGGTGGTGTCACTGTGTTTTGGATGGATTCCCCCACTGACCCAGTGTGAGTGCACTTGCCACTGCCAGGTACCCAGCTGCCACCCACCCCTTGTGGCGACCCACTTCCCTGACCAGTCATTGGGTCACACAGCCCTGCTGAATAGGACAGCCATACTGAGTCTTGCCACTAGGCCACACAGCCATGTTGACTCTGGCCCTTAGGCCGAACCGCCCTGCTGAAGAGGGCAGCCCTACTGACTCTGACCATTGGGCCATGCAGCCCTGAAGGGGAGGGCAGTTATACTGACTCTGGTCATTGGGCCAAGCAGCCCAGAGGGAGAGGGCAGCCTTAGGTGATTCAGGCCATTGGGCCACACAGCCTTGAGAGAGGGCAGTCATATTAACTTTTGCCCCTAGGCCATGCTATCCCAAGACAAGGGGTGATCATACAGACGCAGCTGTGGAGAAATAATAACCCCCACCCTGCCCAAAAGGGGATGGGGAGTGCTTGCCCTGCAACAGAGTAGGAACCCCCCCACCAATTAGTTAGTGTCTCTCTGAACTTTCCTAATCCAGCTTGTTCAACCAAAGAACCTCAGTTTTAGTCTAGACACATCACCACCAGCCACACACACTTTTTTTTTTAAAGTATCTTATAGATGATCATAAAAGATTAAATGAAATAGGACTGGGAGAATTTGCATATATTTATCACAAAAACAAAACAAAAAACAGTAGTATAAGAGGGTTGTTATTTGGTCATCAACAATGAGATGTTGCAGAGTTGTACTTATTCTTCACCCTGGGTTAGAAATGGCCTATTTGTGTCTAATTTTCAGAAGTACTGAAAAATCAGTGGGAGTTGTGGATGCTCAGCACCTCTGAAAATCACGCCCTTTTCTACTTTGAATCTAATTGTATTTAATAACAGAATACAAAAACTTAGGCCTACATGCTCTGGATATTGTAAAAATGTTATGGGATTATTGTGTAACAGCATTAGTTACTTATAAGTAAGGAAAGCTTTTTAAAATCCATACTGAGATACATGTTATCTTTCTACACACAGAAAGGAAGAATGGAGAGTGTATACTTGTTTTTAAACTGATGACAAACACAAGCAAAAGGACCAGGAATGACAGTTAATATAAGCACACATCTGGGAGATAGCCACACAGCTTTTCAAAATTTTAGGAGCAGTTTACTGGCATTTGTTATCCCAGATGAATTACACAGTATTTCTATTTGAAGAGTCTCAGGTTTTCACAGATTTTTTTTGTCTTGGTATGGATCCCTCGGCCAACATTCTTTTCTTTTAAATTACTATGCTACTCAAGAAGAGTACTTGGGTTTAATAATGCCTAATAAATGTACTGTATTTGTTTATTGTGTTGGTAGCTGCACAAATATACTTTCACCATTATAGTTCTCTCACACTATACATCCAAACTTGCAACTGTACAAAACTTGAAGTATAGGCCTTTGTTGAATGATAAACAGGCAGCCCCACCTTGGGATTCTGACTTAATACTGTATGGACTTTTGGACTGTAATTGGTAATGGGTAAAAAGTACTGAATGAAATTGTCATCCACCTCAGCCATTATGTTTCTGTGTCTGATTTCTGCTGAAAAAGGCTAGTACAGCTCCGACTTGTACAGCCAGCATAAGTCTTCCCTTTAGCTCACCCAGTAGGGCTGATTCCTAAAGCCATGAAAGTTTTGGCAGGTTTAGCATGCATGTCACACTCTCAAACACATGCTGTGATCCTAGCCATGGAATGTGGGCATTTGCTCAATCTGATCAGAATATCGGCCTTGGTTTGGATAAACAAGAAAATAAGCAGCTTTTACAGTAGTTTACTAACTATTATATACCCAACATATCTAAAATGATTACTCATCAATGTCAGACTATTCCTGGATCTTACAATGGTGCAAAGCAGCATAAGAAGAGGGAGATACTTATGAAATGACATAAATAGTAGGTGCTGTGGAGGAGTCAACACAATGACATTATGGCAACGTAAGTATCTGGCACACAAGTTTTTGAGGGTCTATTTTGTTTTTTCATCATTGCTCAACCTCTTGTCACAAAGACAGCAAATATCCTGAGTCACTTTCCACACTGGAGGCTTTTTCTACAAGTTCTGAGCACTTTCTGGAGTGGACTAGAGCACATTTTTCCTTCCTTCCTTCTGTAGTTTTAAAAAGTCTTCCGTTCATTGTTTATTCATGTTTAAAAAGTCATGTTGTTCATTCCTCTAACAGCCTCTATTCCTCATTCACTGCTTATATTTAGGATTGAGGCAATTCTTGGAGGTTAGTATTGCAACTGTTACCTGTACAACTAAGATCACTACCATGCCTGCCAAACGTGGCACATTCTTTAGCTCTTGCTTCCTCAATACAATCCCTTGAATACCTATAGGGAAAGAAGCAGGATACCATTGGAATTAGTGCAGCTTTTTATCACAGGCTTGTAGTGAGTAACACAGGAGAAGAGAATGGGAAAAACGCCAACAGAGGGAGTAACATGCTTCATTAATTCAGGTTTGGCTGGTGAACCATAAGAACCTGTGGAACCCATGAGAGTGAAACTCTCAGTAGAGACTGTGGCCATTAACTTCCTCTTTGGTGATTTCTCCATGTTTCCATTGTGTTCAAGATTGAGAATTAGCTTCTTTCCCATATTAGTTGCCCATTGCAGCTACCCTGAAGGATGGAACTTTGCTAAGATTTAGAAGCTGTATCTGGTATGTGTAGTGCTTTTTGTTGCTCCCCTGTCTTTGCTTTCTTTTGTGCTTTTAGTCTCTCTGCCACTGGGAACTGCTGCTGCTTCTGTTTGCTGTCATCTTTGGGCACTTCTGTTCTCCCATGCATAGGCTGTCAGCTGCCTTTCCTTATTTTGAGCCACTCCACCTGAGACTGCCTACTAAAATTTTGTGGAAGTCCCTGATGTCCCTCAATGATGAGTAGCTCACAAAAGTACCCCCACCATCCCACTGTGATTTTGCAGAAGGCACAACATGAAGCTACCTCTTTCTGACCAATGGACTATACAAAGCTTGATATAGTGAGATATTAAATGTAAAGAGAAGTGAAAATTACAGAATATAGAGTTAGTGACCACAGCGTCTATTGAGGGACCACTCTCATAGGCTGGTGGTCAGAAATAGGTCAGTCAGACAGAGGGCCATCAGATCAGGGAAGGGAAAGAAAGTGCCATTGGATGCTAAGCACAAAAAACATGTTCGTATTTCCATTTGCTGTGTTCAAGTTTCGCATCCCATTTGCTGTGATCAAGAGGAGCATGCACAAGAGAACCGTATAGCCCTTCTTGGGTCCAGCTTCCCTCAAGATGAGGGAAGGAGTTGACTCACCATTGTGTCACTCAAATTCTGTATCAGACTAAATTGGTGATTACAATCACAAAACTGGAAAAATGCAGTGGTGAGTTAGGGCCAGAGTCTCCAGTCGTGGTAAAGGGGGGGGGGGGCAGCTGCGCACTTCGGTAGATCAAAGCAAGTTCGATATAACACGGTTTCACCTATAACGCAGTAAGATTTTTTGGCTCCCGAGGACAGCGTTATATCGAGGTACAGGTGTATTATGAAGCTAGAAGAGAATCTCAGATCTGTTGAAGATTGCAAGGGATTTTTATTGATTTAAAAAGAGTTACATCAAATGTTTTCATTTTACAAGAAGGTCATAATGGAAGTGTGATGGTGCACAATCATCTCTCGTGAGTGCTTACTGTCAGGTGGGGGCAAACCTACACACACACACACACACTCTCTTTTTGTCATGCCATCTGTCAGCTGTTGCCCTTATCAAGCAGGTCTTCAGTGTCTCCGCCCTCTGGCCAAGTCACACACAGTCAATATGTGAATGAACAAACCTCTTCTGGGTAAAAGGTCCAACAAAGCCTGTCCCTGTGCCCTTGATAATGTCTTTAGCCTGGACTCTGGGCTCAGTCCTTAGCCCCTTCTGGGCTAGCTTTAAGTCCCTATCTGCCCTGGTATAGAGCAGTGCCCCCAGGGCTTTCTCCTTGGTGACTCTTTAAGTCCTGCCCTTCACTTGGGCCTCTAAACAAGCTTTGCCCCCTTCTTGGGGTTCAAGCCACCCTGCCAGTGCGGGGAGGGGACTTCCTACTACTCCGGTCTTGAACCAGGGACCCTATAAATAGCAGCCATGTGCTGCTTCCTGTAATAGTTGCTGCTACTATTCCCTGGGCCACTTTGCATATAGCCCCTTCCTCTTCACCCTTACCTCAGGGCTGAAATTCTTCCTCATGGAATGCCAGTGTCACCAGAATCCATCTTCTGTCTCTCCCTTGAACTCCAGCAAAGAGCACCTTCCTTGCTCCTCTGGTCCTCGCCAGGAACTGAATAGCTCAACCCCTGCAGCTCCTTTTATCTGAGCCTGCTGAGCTCTGATTGGCTGCTTCCCTGCAACCTTTCTAGGCTGGCCTGGGGGACCCACTTTCATTGCCCCTTTTCTGGGGCAGGGTGTGGTAGAACTGCAAGGCCTCCAGTAGGGGGACCTCAAAGGGCCTGGTACACCCAGTCACAGGAAGACCAGTATCTCTCATTGCCTTTAAAATGATTTTAAATAAGGGCGAAGGAAAGTTCCACAAACCCTGAAGCTCACAAAGATTAACATTTGTCTAAATGTGTGAATTGAGTTTGGGTTCTCAAAACCACAGGATTTTGGCAGCTTTGTGTGTTTTAATCCCGTCAGAACAGAGTTCTGCCCTAATGAAATAGACATGGGGTTGGGGGAAGGCATCAGATTTCTTAGGTCACTTTTTTAATTATGAGCAGTAAGTGATTTTAAATATAAATACAATATGCTACGAGGAACATCACAGAGCTAGAATTGGTCAGTCTATATCTCAAGCCCTAATTTTTCATGACAGCAAAAGAAATGCAAATTTCAGATAGAAGTATATTTTAGGACTCAGTTTGAACCCAATACACCTAATAGAGTACACAAGGAATGCAGGATAGAGACCTTAATTTTATGAAAATAGTGCCTAAAGCATTACTTTCCTTATTTACTAGGTACAGTGTAGTACAGCAGCAATGAAATATTCTTTCTGAATTATCTGCAAGTGGGGAATGAAAGACTATCAATATTATTCTTAAACCAAAGCCATAAATCTCAGTAAGGATTTTCTGTTAATTTCTTGATACAAATGCATTGCGTCCCTCTTAAATAACTTTAAAATACTCTTTTAATAACATTGAGAGTTAACCAGAGTTTGAAATGCTGCTGATCTTAGACAAATTTAAATAAAAATGGCATTCAGCTGACACAAGTGTATTAGAAACAAACCTATGTAAAGGAGCAGTTAACCCAGAACTATTGTGTGATATATTATATATTGTTTGACATACTTTCATAAGAGCAAGCACTAGTACCTCATCCTTTAGACTGTGGTAATGTGCCTTATTGTTAAATTCAATAGGAAAAGCTATTCATACTGTAGTATGATTGAAAAGAAAATTGAATCCTTTTGAAGTTATAAATGTGTCTATTACTGCATGTGCACACAAATTTTCCATGAAAATTATGGTGAAAGTAGTGATTCTCCTAGAAAAATGCATTAGTGTTGACATGTTCAATTTGATCTGCATCAGAATATAAATACCCTTTAACCAAGGTAAAATTGTTTGAAATGTATATACTGTATCTACATAAGTCAGTTGTCTATCTGTCAATCTAAAAATATATCTTCGTATAGTCCAGTTATGTCCTCTATTTTATTTCAATTGAAAGATAAATTAAAAACAGTGTGTGACTTGTGTATTTCACTTTTTTCTTACAGTATCATATTTTAAAAATAAATTTTAAATGTACAGTATTAAATTTGTCATTTTAATATAATAAATAGCTAAATAAAAAAAAGTTTTTATTATACTAAAAATTGTACATTGAAGGTTTGCTTTCCATACATCTGCATGTTCTGTGTATGAAGCACTAGGTTTACCTATGATGGAGAGAGAGTCTACACTCCTTGGCATGGGCAATGAAGTTAAAAGGAGAGTACCTAATAACTAAAGATGTGTCTTACTAACACAACCAAGCGCACTGCAGCTTTCTAGAAAAGGAATCCATGGAGTCTTCTAGAATATAGCCAACTAAAATCACATGCAATGTCCTAAAATTTATCACTCGATGTGTATTGTACATTGCGGTCTATTAGGTTACAAGGCTTAATGAAATAAGAACTAACCTTTCATAAGCAGACATAAAAAACATATGTATACTGCATCATAATTATATGGTAGAACAGTGTTTTTAGAAAGAGGGAAGTCTTTGATTCCTCCAACTTTGGTTAAAACCAGCTGGGAACTCAGTTGCTACAGTAATACTATATTGGCAGTACATATTCTTAGCACCTAAAGAAGAAGAAAAAAAAATACATATTGTTTTAAATTCAGGTGCAGTGGACAAAGATTTCATTTTCATTGCACTCAGAATGAGCTTTTCTGTGCTTTAGTGATTTTAGCACCCGATCAAATCTTTTTTGTTGTATTTCTAAGTGTGGTGCCAAAGGAGTCAACTTACTCTGTCCATTGCTTTTGCTTTTCTTAAGGGGAGGGAATTTTTTGTCTCTAAGGTTTTCCATAGGATTATTGGTGTTGCCTCTCATTCATTTTGATGTAGGGAATCTGCATTGTTCTTTATTAGTAAATAAACTTTTATTTTCAGGGGAAACGTGTATATCCATCTCTGTGGGGAATATGTGAAAATGTTCATCTCCTAACAGTGAGCTGTTAAACTGCCATGATTTAGCATATGGTCTAGGTGAACTTTGCAGCGATAGGAAGATGGGGGCATAGTACAAGAAAAACAAGGGGAGAAACTTGAGATCAGATGTTTCTAATAGTTCTGTGTAAGTAAGAGATAAGAATAGAAATAATCTACAGTCTTATAGGGCACTCTTGAAACATGAATCCCATTGTTCCAGTGGCAAGGTTATGATCATGCAGATTGTGCAGTCCCATGGAAGGCTTTGAACATAAAGATGTAAATATTGCATTTTACTTGGTATTCAGTAGGGATCCAGAGAATAGAGAAGAACACTCTAGTGGTGAGGTCTCAGTATCTGTGAGGCTGAGTGGATGGGCTGTGTACTAAAACAATCCATTTTTTGGGTAGCTGTGTTCTAAAACATTCATAGATTTTTAAGTTCAGATATTTCATACCTAGACACAGTAAATTATAATAATTAATCATGGAGGATCCAAATGTGTTGGCTGCACTTGTTAAGACCAAACCCCAAGGGGAGAGGACCTTGTCTATTTGTCAACTGTAGATGGAAAAGTATGGGGTTTTTTTTGTCTGTGGTTATTTGGGGTATGCATACATAATGAGGAGTCCAGGTGATCATAGAGACTGCAGATTGCTTTAATGATCTGACAGCAGAACAATGTCTGTGGAAGGTGACGTTATGCGTGTAGTGGGGTCTTTAAATTCCTTCCCTCTGGAGTTGATCCAGCAGCATTGCCTCTGTTCTATGATACTTGTTTGGAAGAGGTTCAGCATGTTGTCAGTTCAAAGGAACCCTTGATGAATTTCTCAGTTAGTTTGTTCACATTAAGGATATTTGAACCATTCTCTTATGAATACTCTTATGGATAGTCTTGCTGTAATAAATTTTAAGGTGCAATTAAATTCCTTGTTTGGATAAAAGACAGTTTCATTTGATGCATATATATTTAGTATATAGCTTATATTCAGTTTCTTCTGATACAGTAATAGGATTCATCTTCCACCTGATGATGGTTGCCTGGAGGGGAGTGGCCAATTCCCTCTCTTCTCCTGCAGTTGGATTTAGTCTAAAAGTATTAGAAGGCTTTTCTTACACAGCTCATTTTGAATTTTTATGAACTGAATTGAATGTGTTTTTTTGGTGACCTGTTTCTTGCAGGAAGGCAATTGAAAAACAGGTTTTTCAGATGGTTAAAGTCGCAGACCTAGAAGTCTCATCTCACCAGAGGAATTTTATACATAGAGGAATTGCAGCACTGGGCTCTGCTATCTTTTTTATTTTTGAAATGAATTATTCAATCTACTAATATTTAGGGATATAATATTAAAAAGTACTGTCAATTTTTCGAAGTGTCCTGTTGATTTCCCTTTAGCCACTAGGTGTCTATGGAATGTAATGGAATTAAATGGAAAAACTAGACCTATATACATGTGTGTGTGGTCTTTAAGACCAATGGAGAACATTGGAATAGAAGTAGGCTGGGGGCATGCCAACAGAGGAAACAGCAGTCTTTCAGAGCAATTTCCCAAAGTTCTCATCCAATGCAGAACAGAATAGCCAACAAATAGAAGAAATAAACTCACCTTATGCAAACTGGTATATAGGAAACTGTATCGCGAGCAGGAAGAATGAACTACACTTGCTACCAAAATACAGATTTTCCTGACAACAGTCAAACTGACTAATTGTACTGAACACTTCAACACAGTGCTTATTATGTAGGGCCACTGGAAAAAAGGAGCTAAAAGAGGTAATTAAATCATTTAGAGGAAGCTAAATCTTAGGCTCTAATTTCCATGGGGCATGTTGTTTTTATTAATTTATTTGTACTGCGATAGTGCCTAATGGTTCCAGTTAGAATGAGAGCCCTGTTGTGTTGAGTGGTGCTTGTATGCACATGTGCACACACACAGGGCTCTTGCTTCATAGAGATAACAATAATCTAATCTGAGAACAAAGGATCTAAATCATTCAGAAGTTTAAATTTGGGAGAAAGGAAAGAAAGTGAGTTGGTCACTCTCAGCCCTGCCTCTTACTATGAATTAGGAGCAAAGGGATTTTCAAAGGCTCCAGAGTGATTTTAGGCCAAGTCTCATTAGCTTTTAATGGGGCTTGTGCTCCTAATGGGGCTTGTGAAACTTTGGGTATGATTTTTAAAAGTACCAATGTGTTAATCTAGCCCTGAATTACTATCATGTTAGTTTTCCAATCTCTCAGTAGTAGCATACATTTCCAGTAGCAGATGGCTAGTCTAGCTAAACAGAGATGGTGGATGCCCCAAATCTTTTTAAGATCACAGGTTTGACAGCCTCCATTTCCTCTTTCTATTGTGTTTAAAATGTTCAGGTTATGTATTTATTCATTTAATGAGACCATTGTGTCTGAATGCCCTCAAAAAGTGAGAGTAACATGAAAGTAAGAAGTGATAGACAATACAATAGTTTTGTTACAGAAAGTGATCTTGTTATTAAACATAACAAAGGAAACCTTAAATTGGTTTTTGCTATTGCAGTCTTTTACTCCTGGAGGGGCAATCTGCTGTACCATTAGGATATTACTGATCTTAAAAAATGAATCCTCAGCTGCTGTAAACAAGGGTAGTTCCACTGAAGCCAATGAAGCTAAACCAGTTTGCACCAAGGATCTGGCCATCTATGTTTGGGAAAAACATTAAAAATTGGGTATTAATATTGCAGAAATATTCCCACTCCCATCTAATTCCTCCATTAGTGCTCAGTGGTTTCTGCACACAGTTGAAATCCTGTCTCTGGCCACATAACACATTGTCCTCCTTAGGATTTCCAAAGCAGAATGATAATTTGGGGATTTTGTCTGCCTGTGTTTGGTCAGCTGCTATGTATCTATCTAGGTTTTTATAAGGTCACCCATCCCTGTGGTATTTGGGCACCCTCCATGAAAAGTAAACATAAAAATGTCTGTCTCCCAGCCTGCCAGCAGAAACAAACTATAAAGTTACTGTTGAGAGTAAAACATATTGGCATCTATAGATATAAATATATAAAGTGAGAGAATGCTGATATATTTGAGCAATATACTGCACCTTTTTCTTCTATTTCTACCCCTCAATGACTTCCTTCCCTTAGCTGAGTCTGTGTCTTTCCCTTCTCTGTGTCAAATAAGTTAGCATCTCTTTGCTAAATTGTTCAGAATCCAAGTATGGGTGGATATATTTACACAGAGTGAATTATGGCTGGATGCGTTCCTATGTCAACATGTGCCACGTTGATTTTTTGTAAAGTAGATCATTATTCTGTGTGGCATAAATAGTATTACCAGACTCATATGATTAAAGCTAGTGAGTCATTAATTAGCATCTAATTAAAAGAGACGAGTAACATGCCCATGTACAGTAGCGAGTGTGTTGTTATCCTTGAAAAAGCGATTCAGATGTGTGTGAAGGATACAATGCAACCATTACCTCTTTTTTAAAATCTATTTTACTGAAAAACATTGAGCTACTTTTACAGAAATTGAACCCTGGAGAATTAGTCAGAGGAATGTGGGCAAAGAATATTTAATATATGCAAAAGTAGATAATGCAGTCATCTGCACACTCTCTACGTTGATTTTTTATTATTGTGTGAATGGAGCAGTACATACAACTGATTTTGATTATTGTGTGAATTGAGCAATACACACAATTGATTTTATTATTAAGACACATGTAATAGAAACACACAGTCCTTTTGTGTTCCAAGATATTTATAAAGTAACTTCACTGGAAAAAAGGAAACCACATAAATAGTGCAGAACTGCTCAAGCCTAGACTGTCTCTTTATTTTCCACTCTTCCCAGTCAATAGATCATTAACAGATCATAATAGGCCAAAAATGATGAAGGCAGTTCAAAAATTAAAATTTCATGTAGCTGGACCACAAAGCATAGAAACATTGTACTGGAGACAGGGATATAAGGAAAGCTATAAAGTGCCAGTGAAATGTTTTAACCAGGCTAGATTTAGTAGTTCAGTCTGACAGGTTTTTCTGAACACAAATAAATCACAGTTTCACAAAATCATACGACATACACTCAGAGTTTCTTAATAAATCACTTGATTTTGTTCTTCTGTTTAAACATTTATTATTACTGTACTTTTAGGACTGCATAAATCAAGTAGCAAATCAGAAAGTTATTAGCAGTCACAATTTTCTGTTCTGTCATATAGACACAGTATTTTAAACCATTTTTGTCTTTTCTGTTTGCAGTCCTTACTTTACAACTTCATCAGAAAAATCTATGCAAGCAGAATCATTTTTTTCAAATGAAAACTTCAGAGAAGTTTTAATAGACTGTGATTTCTACTCATGTGTAATAGTTAAACACTGGGGGAAAAGTGTTTCTGGGAAAGAAAATGACACTGATTCAGAGCAAAATGCAAAGTATTTCACAGTAAGGGCCAAGTTTTCAAACATAGCCTGAAATAGTGTGCCTGCAATTTTATAGGTGTAAACTACAGAATTTAAAGTTAGATTTAACTACTGGATTTGTAACTGGATTTAAACCCACCATCAGGTTGTCAGAAGTTCAAACATTGGAGGTCCAAAATTAGATTATTTGAAAATTTGGCATTTTCCCCCTCCCAAATAAGTTTTTCTTGTCTTTCTTGCTCTGCCATAGTTTCTGGAGTCCTTTTTCACCTTAAAAACCACTGCTAAAGTTTTCATGAAGCCTGTGATGATGACTACTACTAGTACTTTATATTTCTAAAGCATTTTTCATTGAAGTATCTCCAAGTGATTCCTGAGCATTAATTAATTATGCCTCATAAAACTCATGTCAGATATAGTAGGTAGATTTATTAGACCTATGTCTTTCACATGGATAAATTAAAGCTAAGCTGCTAAGAGGTTAAGTGACCTTCCAGAGGCAACACAACGAGGTGCTGGCGGAGTCAGAAATAGAACACAGCAGTCATGACAGCTGGGGCCTGATTCAAAACCCATTGGAGTTAATGAGAGTGGATCTATTTACATATGTCTGCTTTGGATCAGACTTCTAATCCGCATCTCCAGTCACTAGACAGTGTAGGTATCCCTTTAGCATAGATTCCTACGCTGCCATTATGGCTGTGATCTTTGTCAGATATTGGTGGGACAGGGTTGTCTAGCCAATTGTATAGTTATTATAGCAAGATTTGGAAACTTACTCTTCTTTGTGGTTCTGGTTAGTCTACTCTAAAGCCTGGAAATAGATCACTATTCTGACTTCACATTCCAGTTTTCTAGAATGTTAACCCATCACAGCAACACTTTTACTCTCTCATATTAAAAATATTATCAGTGGCCTGAATTACATTTTTTCATTGAAACTCAAATAGAAAGATTTGGCTGTTTAGATATGCACACATTTTCCGGGGCTGAGTTACACTGTGGTGTTTTGGTTCCATAACCAAATTAGTTACATTGATCTTGTGATAGGTCATCTGGTTTGGGCAAATCTGGCTTGAATGAGTGTTTAGAGCTTAATGGAAATCATCCATTTCATTTGGATGGTACCTGTGCCATATTGAATTTTAACAAGACGGAGACTTAAAGCAAGCCTCGAAAGGTACAAAACTACATAAACCAAAACTGGTAAACTTCCCAGTCAATAGATCATTAACAGATCATAATAGGCCAAAAATGATGAAGGCAGTTCAAAAATTAAAATTGTTTTTAGTACAGCTGTACTAGCAATCCCCACTGGGCTGATGCAGTCCATGGAAATATTGGCTCTGAAAGCTCTGCCACTCTGTCTCCAAAGCAGGTGTGTGTGTGTATATATATACATAATATTATAATTATGTATTTCTCTTAAAATAGTGTTTTTGACGATGGTACTCCGAGGAACATACTAAGTAACAAAGGGACAGAAGGGAATGCAGATTGTAAATATATATTTTTTCCAAATCTGTTTGGCCAATGCCTAAAACATAAAGGGCTAGATTCTGCCATCCTTACTCACATTAAATAATACCTTACTCCACAAGCAGTCCCATTGGGACCCATTCTACCACTGAGACTATTCACAGAGTAAGGCACTGATCATGAAGAAGGATAGCAGAATCTGGCACGTAGTATGCTGTTACTACACAAGGAAGTTAACTTTCCCACAATTATTCTCATGCACAAGTTTGGAACAATAAATCATGGATCAAAGGTCCTAGTTCTGATCTCATTTACATTGGGGTCAGTCAACCATGCAGAGTTCTGCAGGGTGAGTTACACTAGGTAGAGGCCTGGTTAAAAAGCATGTAAGGGAGAATGTCATCAGACTCAAAGTGTCAATGATAGCCCAAACTATGAGGCATATAAGTAGGAATGTAAAATGGCTTGTTTTCAATTGATTTAAAACAAAATTGTCTGATCCTAAGAGGTCCAGGGCATCCATAGCTCCAGTTGAAGTCAATGATAGACTGTAGACATTGTAGGCATACAGCTATACATTTCAGGATACCAAGGAAAAATTGTCCAATGAGATGTCCATACTTGATCTAGTCCCAAAGGTGAATTTTCCCATTAAAGACAATGAAAGTTATGAGCACTCAGCAACTCGTAAGGGAGTCTGTTGCCACCTCACAGGACATAGTCCCCCCACAAAGTCTTATTCAAGAGTAACAACAAATTATTTTGCCTCTCATCAGTAGGCAAGCTATTCATTTCAGTTCTGACTTTAAATCATCCCGGCATTTCTGCCACACTAGGTCAGAGGTCTACAGGTGTAATACCAATAATCAAAGATCTTATTATAGCCTGGTGGTATAAAATTATTTTTCTTTCTTTGCACTCCTGCATAGATTTCATTTGCATTTCTTCTGACGTGCTTTCATATCCATCATCAGAAGTTCTCAGCCATCATTTTCAGCTTTTGTTGTTGTATGTTACTATTCCGCCACCATGGTAGAATCCCTTTTTAATATTGCTTCTACCTACAACATGTTCAGGCCTGTCTCAGCAGTTCAATCCTGAGTGTCAGGCATTCAATTAAATTGGGTATCTTATTTTATTCAAGGGACTACATCATGTCTAGCTCAGAAACTATTTGACTGGATAAGAAACAAGACAAAAATTTCCCTTGAAAATGGCATAACATCTACAGCCAAATGTGAAAAGATCACAGGATTAGCTTTTCTTTAACACTATTATTTCCTTTCAATAGAGTGTAAAGTTTTAAGAGATGAACTTTAATACTTTCTGTTACTTGAATAAGATTGGTTTTGCATGTGTGACATAGCAGCAGTCAGTTTGAACATCTAGTTTTCAGATAATCCCATTTGGATAGATGCATTTTTGCTGTTGTTGGTTTGTTTGGGGTTTTTTATCCTTAATTCAAGACAATTTTTAGTGCTTTGTGTGTTGTGCATGCACACACACACACACATATGTAATTAAAGATTTTTTAACTTCCAAGCAGTAAAATTCTTTTTGTCCTGCATATTTCAACTCCTTGAATTTCTTCAGGCAGCTCAGACTGAAATTTTTGTGCATAAAATTCTTTTTATTGTCACTGATTTGGTAAAAGTGTTTACATAGTATTTTATCCCGAAGCAGTGACACTTTAAAATGTCATTAAATTTGGACATTATTGTCCAAACTATAGATATATGAATGACTATGTTAATAACAAAGGAGCCTTTTAAAAATAGCTGTTAGTTATAAAGTAAATTTTTCAAAAGTTCCTAAGTGACTTAGGAGACGAAGTCCCATTGATTTTCAATGAAACTTAAAATCCTAACTGCCTAAGGCCCCAAATCCTAAAAGGTATTTAGGTGCCTAACCCCTAGTAAAATCAATCACTAGATTGAAATCAATGGGAGTTAATACAATGTGAGGATCTAGGCCTAAATCTCTTTTGGAAATGGGACTTAGGCACCTCAGTCACTTAGGCACTTTTGAAATGTTTACCCTCATAGCCTTAGCCATTATCAACCAAATTTTATTGTAAAATCTCTCACAAAACCAAGAAAATCTATGCTCTTTTCTTACAAAAAGATATGCACACACATGCTTAACTTATGCACTCTGAATCATTCCATTGACTTCAATGGGGTGACGCACGGCATAAAAAGTCTTTGCATAAATATAACGTTTTATGTAAATATAATGTGGTGTTTGGCACTGTGATAGAGATGAAGAGCTGGGGAACTGTCTAGCAGTGGAAATCTCAGATGTTAATTAGTAGTGCTGTATTAATGCACATGAATGCATTTGCACATGCCTAGATTTATACCATCGTCACCATTAACAATAATTTAATAACACATACTGTGGTATGTGATATACTATGGTCATTTACTGTTGAAAGCCATATTTATCCTATCTAGCACTATTGGGTGATAACTCTTCATAAAAAGTTGACTTTTTAGTAGTGATATCTGTCTGTCTAAATTTCATGACTCTTGACATCTAGCTAAAAACATCTTATTTCATAGATGTGATGTGATCAAAGGGTGCTAAGTTTCAGGTCTGTGAGGTCAGAATTAGAGCTGACTGAAGAATTAACAATCAACAGTTAATTCAGTAAATGGTCTCCGATTCTCTTGTTTGTGAATTATTGTATTGAGGAATTTGTTCATTATTCAAAATTATTTGAATGCATACAAAGAGTTTTCAGCATATAGATTGCTTGCAAAATGTTAGCCAATGGTATTGCTTAGAATATTTGTTATCTGCAGTTCAAAATCTGAGTTACTTTGATTGGTCTTGTACATCACAAGATATGTTTTTATTCTCTAACTGGATGACTGTAACTATTAGGTTAATGTTTCTGGTAAGAATGCTTGTAATTGTAAATTCTACAATATTTTATTAGAATCTGCTGTTTTGTCAAACATTCTTGCCTGCAATTTTGGGGTCCACTTATAGATCCAGTTACAGGAACTAGTCCTGAAATTATAACAATATTGCATGAATGAAGAATTTCATATATACTATGAAATACAATGTAACTACATTGGTTATTTTTTATTTAAAAATAAATAACTACCAAGTGCCACTTTTTTAAACCTAATTAAAATGCATAATCATCACCAGCCACACCCAAAGCAGGAAATCAGTTGAATCTGCATTCCAATTAATTGCCATTCTACAGTAATATTTTTCAGCAACTTTTCATTGTTGTTTACAAATGAGAGGGTAGCAAACTGATGTAAAGATAGGAAATGCAGAATTTATAATTATATAAGCCCTTTGACATTTCCTCATGTAAATCTTCTTGTAGCCATGCTAATCACGTCTAGAAAGGGCTGGCTGAAAATATTACAGCAAAACAGTTTTGTGACAGGGTGGTTGGTGGTGGTTGTTTTTTTTGGACAAAGCAATCTTTTTTCATAAAACATATCTGTTCTCTGCAGAAAATTCCAATTTTTCATCATTTAAAAAAAAATCCAAACCAGAAAGTTTTCAGTCAAACCCCAGAAACTTTTGCCCCAAAACAGAAAATTTCTGATTTGGAAATTTTGCCCCAGTACCTCAGGGGTGTTGTAATTTGGGTGCCTCATGCCCCCATTCTCCTCTATGGGCTGGGCTGCCCAGTCACACTACATCTCTCATGCTTCACGATGTCAATTCAATGAGAGAGGAGACCATGGATCATCGTAGGAGATGTAGTCCAGCCAGGGACCATAAAGGAAAATGGGGGCATAAGGAAACTGAACTATACATCCTATGGCACCAAGGCAGCATTTCCAGATCAAATTTTTCAGTTTTCACATGTTTTAAATAAAGGGTTTTTTTTGTTTGATTTTTGGCTGAAAATTTTTTATTTCTGATTTTTCAGCAAAGAAAAATCTCGCTGGAAATTTTCCATAGAGGAAAAAAATTCTCAACTTCTAGACTGTGTACCACACACAGTGGTATAGAAAGAAAGGTTGGGGAAGCTGGATGCAACAGGTTCTTCCTCTTTCCATCTCTGCTCTCTCTGGAGAGGACTGCAGAAGAAAGAAGGCACAGAACTGTGCTTCGACAATTTCTCTTTACCAGCAGCTGCCAGTGCTACTTGACCTACTGGCAGGACAGTTTGGGACTAGAACTGGTTAGAAAATATGTAGGTTGGTGGAGGGTTTTGTTTTGGTTTGGTTTTTTGGGTGGGGCATATGTGTGGGAAATGTTTACTTTTCATTGAAACAATGAAAAACAATTTTGATGGAAAATTTAGGACCAGCTCTACTTGATACCTTATAAACAGTTTCTCCTGCTGAGTGCACTTCATATTCTCCTGCCTGATGTGTCCTTATTATACCAGCAGTCTGTTTGTTTGTTTATTAATTTGCAAAAGAGGAGAAGCTGCACTTCCACATGCCCCCGCTTACTTTAGTTTCTGCTCTGCAAATCAAGTTCAAGCCTCTGTAAAATGACTAGGTCAACCCTAATTCCTTGCTGGGCTGATGTCAAAGTACAAGCCTGCTTGAGGCCATTCAGGATTGCTGGGCTGATTAAGATGAAAGTTTCTAAGGTTACTGTCTCAGAATCTTGCTCTGATGTAAAAGTAATAGGGACCTAAGTTCCCTGGCTCAGCACTTTTAGTTTGATGTTCTGATGTCAAGAGAGAGGCTACTTCAAACTTACTGGCTCTAGGTTGCTGTTATCTTCTCTGTCTCACTGCGATGATGCCAAGGCACAAGCTTCTGTGAACTCATTGGATTAGCAGCCCTAATATTACTGGCTGATGTGAAAGCACAAGTCTTTGTGAAGTTATTGGCTTTGTCTCTCTCCTTGTGAAATTCACTGTTCCCTGCATAAAGCAAGACTAATGGGGTCTTACCTAGAGAAATAAACTGGTATGGTGACAGAATTTGCTCCCTCATCCCTTGGACAGTTAGTGGAAATGCAACATAGCCCTGTGGGCGATGTGTATACTAGCATCTTCCCAAACATTTCCCATCACAGCACTACAGCTGATTCAGCTCCACTAGAGGTAGGAATGGTGGGAAGCAGAAATGTGACAAGGCTCCTCTGTTTTAATTGACATGTCTTTTTTTTTATAGCTTCCTTTGATAACATTGTGCTTTAACATGGTCACGGCTGCCACCCACCTGTCTACACAAATGAACCTATCATTGTTACCATCAGTGGAGGGTCACCAGTGATTTTTAGAAAAAACATTAGTGTGGACAAGGCCTCTGTGGCTACCATTTAACCCTACTGGCTGGAATAGGAGCAGCTGCTTTTCTGTGCTATCTATGAAGAGATTTCAGAGAAATATAGATTGTGTGATCCCACCCCCAAAACTCTCTTCTTCGCCAGCCTAAACAGAGTTGTCCTGGAGACCTAACTGTTGCAGTCAGGGAATGCAGAGGCCTCCCTTGCATGTCCCAATGCTGGGCTGATATGGTAACAGTCCTGTGCTGACCACCTCTACCAGCATGAATTTCACGTT
The DNA here is from genome assembly GCF_011386835.1 of Chrysemys picta bellii. Lineage (NCBI taxonomy): Eukaryota > Metazoa > Chordata > Testudines > Emydidae > Chrysemys > Chrysemys picta. The sequence goes on along the minus strand of NC_088794.1, from coordinate 43,966,519 downwards.
GTCTGAGTATCTGATTCCCAGTAGCATCATGACCCTCCCTTCTGATCAGCAGTTCTATTGTAATTTACACCATGTGACTTCTGGAATGAAGTTTCACAATAAATCTTCGCATTTCAACCTCTTAAAAGAGGTTGGTACCCAGCCAGATACAGCAAATCATACTTCTAGGTTTTATGAAAGGTTCATGGTCTAAAAATGTTTCAGACAGACTAATTTAATCTCCACCCGCAGAACTGAAAAATCAGATGAGTTTTACTTGCATTTCAGATTGTGCAATGAAAGGACAATACAGATCCATTCTAGGATTCAGCGTTAGAAATGTTAAAACTAAAGTTGATAACAAACTCCTCTCTGTATTTATTATAGGCTTTCACTGCCCAAGCCTATATTGTATTTTTCAATATCAATAGGGAAGAATTCAAAAGGGAATTTTCCAGAACAAATAGGCTTCCCCAAAGAAAAGGATAACGCATTGTGGAGAGTTGAACTTACTCCTGCTGGTGTTTTAATTAATATTACCACCTGGATCTATCAACAGCAAGTCAGTCTGGTTCACACCAAGAGATAAAAACAATCTGCACCTTGTCAGCCCTGGCGCTCTGGGAGCAGTCACAGGTCTGCAGCCCCTGGTAATTACTCACCTGGGTCTTCACGCTGCCTTCATTTCCATTTTGATTGTTGACATTGCACAACACTGCCTCATTTACGTAAAAAGGTGGGGGAAAAGTGAACAAAGTGTGTCAGGCCTGGTAATTACACCACTGTCACCTCTCACTCTGTCAGCTATGGGACCCTATCAGCAAAATGATAGTCGTCAGTCTCATGTTAACTGTTTCATTAAAAGACGGTGATTATGTTAAGATGAGTGAATGAGTTGGCACTAAGAATCAACACCTTCTGAGCAGCTGTGAAAACATTGAGAATGCATTTATGTACAAAGTGACTAAGTGGAATGAGAAGAAAAACTACAGGTTGGACAGATTTTAAAAAATAAGCGGAAAAAAATAACTAATTAGTTGTGTATGTGTAGAAATGCCAGAAAAGAACATAATCCTGTACTTTCCTAGGGAACATACATACTGCCTAGTCAAATGGGATGAAAATAAGAAATTATTAATTCACTCAAGTGAAAAAGAATTCCTTTGTTGCATGTACGTTCATTCCCATTTGCAGTATATTTCATATTTTTAAAAGTATTTGTATTATTATTTGGTAAGCACTGACTAGTGTGTTTGCTATTGGACAAGAGACAGAGATAGCCATTGTCAGTGCGCCAAGGAATTCCAGTTCTCAGTAAATGGTCAATGCAAAATGCACTGTAAAGCTCAGAAGAATGTTCAATGTTAAGACATCTGTGTATTCTATTTTACACTTTATATTAAGGGTCTAGTTATTAGTAGTTTATAAGGGATTAATAAGTGATTGATACAAGGCATGAGCATATTACCGACAAGTTTAGTATGTGTTACAGAAGGGTAACGCTCATCAGTAGAAGGTGTTATCAATGTATAGTTAAAGCACTGTATTGATCTTTTGGCCTCTTTAACCATCTATAAAAGAGGTGGGCAAACTATGGCCCGTGGGCCACATCTGGCCCGCGGGATTGTCCTGCCCGGCCCCTGAGCTCCTGGCCCGGGAGGCTAGCCCCCGGCCCCTTCCCTGCTGTTCCCCCTCCCCCGCAGCCTCAGCTCACTCGCTCTGCCACCAGTGCAATGCTCTGCGTGGCGGGGCTCTGAGCTCCTGGGGCAGTGCAGCTGCAGAGCCCAGCCTGACCCAAGGCTCTGAGCTGCGTGGTGGCGGCGGCGGCGTAGCCAGACTCCAGCCGGGCGGCGCAGCTGTAGCGCTGCCAGCCACCGGTGCTCCAGGCAGGAGGGGTTGGATAGAGGGCAGGGGAGTTCGGGATGGTGGTCAGGGGACAGGGGTGTGGATAGGGGTCGGGGCAGTCAGGGGGGATTAGGGGGTTGAATGGGGGCAGGAGTCCCAGGGGGGTAGTCAGGAAGGAGGAGGGTTGGAAGAGGCAGTCAGGGGCAGGAGTTCCGGAGGCAGTCAGGGGACAGGGAGAAGGGGTGGTTGCATGGGGCAGGGATCCCGTCAGGAATGAGAGGAGGGGTTGGATGGGGCAGCGGGGGGCAGTCAGGGGTGAGAGTCCGAGGGCGGTCAGGGGACAGGGAGCGGGGGTGTGTGGATGGGGCAGGGGTCGTAGAGGGGCTGTCAGGGAACAGGGGTTGGATGGGGCAGGAGTCAGGAGTCTCGGGGGAGAGGGGGGCAGATAGGTGGTGGCCGGGCCACGACCGCCTCCCGTAACCAGCCCTCCATACAATTTTCGAAACCTGATGCAGCCTTCGGGCCAAAAAGTTTGCCCGCCCCGATCTATAACAATTGATTCACAATTTATTGAAACTATTAATCATTTATTAACCCTTTACAACACTATTTATGAAAGTACCTTTAATATATGAGGTGACCTTTATTTCTTTAATGTAATGGATCTAAGGTCTTGTCTGCACTACCAGGGTAAGTCAACCTAAGTTACAGTCAACATAGTTTGGGTCAACTTACTGCGGTGTTTACCTCGTGCTGCATTGACGGGAGATGCTCTCCTGTCAACTTACCTTACTCCTGTCATTCTGGTGGAGTACCAGAGTAGACCAGAGAACATTCTGCAGTTGATTTAGCGGGTCTTAACTAGACCTGCTAAATCGACCCCTGTTGCATCAATCACAGCAGCGTGGATCCCCAGTAAGTGTAGACATGGCCTGAGAGAAAGCATTCATGCACCTTGTAGAAGAAGTTGTGGTGAAACACCTTTCAGAGTGTGTGGATGATTCAGACTTTCTTAACACTTGTCAATATTGGTTTACAACTGATGGGAAAGAGATTTCAAAGCAGCACCAAGAGTTCTCTTGGCAATGGAAAAAGTTAAGTTGTGCATGCTAAAGATTATTGCCTGCCTTTGGTAGAATTGTTCATGAGGTGTTGTTAACTTGCTTCTGGACACCAGTAGTAGAAGAAGTGATTTCAGATCAGTAACTTTGGGAATATTGCTTTTCTGTCTTTCTTTTGTAGGACTCCATTTTCTCACTTCTCTTATTCAGCATGAATATGGGGTTTTGGGAGGGGTAGTGAGGAGGCCATGGGTTGTGCTGTTTCCGGTATATTGTATGGCATTTTCATCTGAACAAAGTGTATAGTTGAGCAACTATCCGTGTCTGTTTGACACTGTACCTGGATGAGAGCAAATTGGTGGAAGGCAGTTCAAGCTAAGTACAACTGGGACAATGAAGGCAGGTGTGGGAAGCAACCAGAAAATATTGTCAAGATTGAGGGTATGTGTCTACCAGTGGCCACTGGAACTCACAATCTGGGTGACTTGTTAAACTCCCAATTGCTGTTAGATGATCTAATAGAAGCAGTGATCAAGGTACTTTTCCCATCTCTTTCTGGTCAGGAAGTTTTTACTTCTTCTCTGATTTCAGACCTTGCTACTCTCCTCAGTACTCCTCTCACCTTGAGATTAAGTTACTGCAGTGTGCTTTTATGCCTTAAACGCACCCAGAAACTGAAGTGATGTGCAGTGCAATTGCTTGTTAAGTAAAGCATGTCTTTGTGAGTATAGTATAGTGAGTATAGTGCTCTTGGATTTGTTCTTAGCTGCCTGTTGGCTTATGGTGAGTCTTCAGGTATTGTTTTTGATTTATAAAGGCAAAACAGATTTGGACCTTCCTAAAAGAGATACCTCATCTTTCCCTGAACCATACTGCTGTATTAGAGATCAACAACAGAGGAGTTCAAGATAGAATTCTCTCAGTTTATAAGAGAGGAAGTTGCTGACTGAGCATTCTGTGTGAAGGGTCTTTGTTTTGGAACCTTGCCCTGGATTAGTACAAATTTCCTGACCTTCAGGGTTTCCTGACAAGTCCATGTATTAAGGTGGATGTTTGCGAGTGGTACCAGTTTATGAGTGGTGGTGGACTGAGATCTGATGGAAAGGGGCGGCTGTGTGATTTTGGGGGGGTTTGTGGGGCGAAGGACTTCTGAGGGGCCTCAGATGAGGAAGGTTTTGTTTCTTAGATTACTGCTCACTGGCTGTTTGGTGTGGTGGGGAGATGGGCCACTCCTGGTGCTGGTTTTGTTGCTTTTATAGATTGCTTTTCATGCTTCAAAATGTCCTGTATTAGGAAGCACCAACATTTCTTCAAATCTTTTTGCCTATCGTTAATTATTATGATGATGGCTGAACCAGGAAATTAATGGTTTATCCATGATATGTTTTCTTTGCACTTGGTGCCAAAATAACTAACTGTGTGTTACTATGTCCTTATGTGCTGTCAAACCAAGGAACTCAGAAAAACACCATAAATGGTATTTAAACAAAACCTTTCAGGAAAACATGGTTAATACCAAATAAATAAAGAGCAGCTTGAAGGCACTCCATCCTAAAATCCAATTTGAACTCTCAAAATAACATTTTTTTAAACTAAATAGTCTACCAACAGATAATGGATATTTTTACTGTCAGCCATGGAAAGAGATAGGTAGCAGGTATTTCCTCTCCATACGGTGCCTCAACCCAGTTTCTGTTGCAAATGAATAATATGATTCTATATGTATTCATTTCAAAAGCTGTAATGTAAATATAATAACAGACCCAGTACAAAGGGATATTATATTTGCAGTATGGGATACCGCTTATTCTAGCTCAACTTCCTGTTAACTTTTCTATTTTTAACTTTCATCACCTTCAGCCATAAAGATACAGTTTAGTTTTTACACTATATGAAACATGTGCTAAGAACTTAGGACTCAGTGTTCCCCCTACTCTTTAGTCTCACCTCAAGTTTTTATGTGATCAAAATGAAATGGATTCTGGTTTAATGTTATGATTGTTGTAAAACTGCGCAAGTTATATAGGAATGAAATCACTTCAACACAGTACTGAAGAAATCACTTTAAAAACAGAAAAATGACTTCTTATTTAATTTTGGTTTAACCCCATTTAAAGTTAATGACTGTTTTCTCTTGTTTTGCCAGTCCCATTCTCGCTGCATTAGCAACAACATAACTGCTGCTTCAAGGATAGAAACATTTTATGTGAAAACCAGATAATGGCAGTAAAAGAACGACTCAATTTGAACCCACTAAATCATTAATTGTACTGTACCACAAAATGTTGGCTGTCCTTTGAACCAGCTTAAGACTGTGCAGAAACAGATGGAAATATAACTGTCTTTATGATAGACCAAAACTCATTATTAAAACAAAAACAAACCTACAAAAACAGGCAGAAGATTGTTCTCATCTGGGATTTGCTAATTACCATTCTCTGAAGGAAAATGTCCCACCTATCATAGCCTGGGCAATTAAAAACAGATTATTATTGTTGTTGTTTTATCAATATTATGGTAGAGCCCAGAAGCCCCCATTGAGATTACCCATTACTGCAGGTGATGCGCAGGCACATAGTGAGAGGAAGTCCTTGCTACAAAGAACTTTTTACTTAAGTAAACAAATAAAGGGTGGGAGAAAGGAAATACTATTACCCGCATTTTACTGATGGGAAACTGAGGCACAGAGACTGTGGAAGAGCCAGGAATTTAACCAATATCTTCTGAGTCTTAACCACCAGATGATCCATGCTTTTTCAGATCTTGTATTCCTTGCACACCCCAAATTTCTGTTCATATCAGCTGGAAGCAAATCTGTGCTAGGAACATGCAGCAGGTTCCTTGATAAAATTAGTTTGGCCAGTTATGGGCATATTTGTGAAAATTTGAATAGAAACAATTAATCACCATGTGGAACTACCATTCCCCAAGCCATGAGCGCATTTTTAGAGGGAAACAATAATTTTGCATTTGAAACAAAAGGTTTGTTGACACAAAACTATTTTCTGGGAATGCTGCATTGAATAATAAACCTACTGTATAGTTTCTTGTTGTCTTAACTTTGTTTTGTCATGATTAAACTTTGATTGATCAATCTCTCGTGCATTTTGCCATGCCTTCTGCCTGTAATCTATTATTAAACTGCTTATTTGAATTGTAGGGTAAAGACAGACTGCTTTTCTTCTCTTTAGAAAACCTAAATGTACAAAAACATTTTTATACCAGTCAAGTTACCCACCTGGGGAATACACGCGCACACACACACACACACACACACATTCACCCCTGAGGAGATCAGTTAATGTAAAAGTATTTCACATTTTGGAAATATAATATATCTTGGAAACATGCTACTGGTTGATTTTATCCATGTTAATGAATACAGTTCTAGAAAATTATTTAAAAAATTACCTTTGTGTTTGCTTGTATGTTTCCGCTACAAACGTTGTTAATACTTCATAATGTAGAGGTCCTCATTCAAATTTCAGATCATCCTGAAAATCTAGGCAATTTCCCCTCAGATGAAATAAACAACATTCAGTTCCTAAACCTCTAAGGAGTAAAAGTCTGATAATCAATAGAATGAGAATTCCCACAAACAATAACACACACACTCTAAAATATCTAAGGAATGTAAAATAATGTATTTACTGTTTTTTTAAATTGTTCATCTGGTGTAACAGACAAGAGCACTTAATAATAAACATATTAAGATATTGCATGACACAGATAAAATTCCAGTTTTTGCTACAAAGATTAATTGCTTTCAGGACCTGTTGTCTAGCTTATCTTGTGTTTGTTTTGTGCATCTTTTTGCAAAGAGTGTGTACTGTATGCTTGTGTCCAGGAAGAAATAGCCAGATATATCTATATTTGAATGAACAGATCTTTAAATCTTGTTCAGTCCCATAAAGCTTTTACCAGTGAATAAAATTTCTTCAAACATGATAACGAATCTTGTCTTCGTTTACATTCAGGGGCCCAGTACTGTATCCCTTCGAAAGCCAAAGCTCCAGTGATTTCCAGGAAAGCTACATTGAACTGTAAGTCCATGGCAAGTTTAAAGTTTTAAAACCAGCCTGTTCCTGGGTTATTCATCAAGGCAGGGTCATAATCCTTTAAAAAGGAATGTGTATTTTTTCCATGACATGACATGGCAAAAATAGTTCAACTGATATTGTTGTGACTTTAATAGAAATTGGTGAGACTAAATATGAGAAATTCAGCCTAAATGGAACTCTTTTGTAGAAAGTTTACAAGGGGATGAACTAGATGGTTAATGAAATGAGATTCAATTTGCAATGAATGTGGTGTAATTCTGACAGACAAAACAGAGATGATCAGATTTCTCAGGATCTGAGACGGTGTTTGGTTCACAATCGTCTTAAAAATACAGAGCCCAATTCTGCAGCATCTCGGTGCCTGAACTGCCATGGAAGGAGTCCCTATTCCATGGGAATGCTGCACACAGAGCACCTAAGAGCACTGACCTAAGACTCTGGAGAGATGGGTTCAATTCCCACCTCTACTACAGACATGGGTGAAACACTTAGGGTCAGATCCAGCTTCCATTGAACTTAAAGACTTCAATCAGAGCCAGATCAGGCCGCAAGTCCCTCTGAGCCTCAGTTCTCTTCCTGTAAAATGTGGGATAATAAAAATATGTGCACACCTGTCAAGCTGTCAAGGCCCAAATGTGGGACACCATTTGAGTCAGACATAAAATAAGAGAGAGACAAAAAAAAAACATGCAGGAAATATAAATGTGGTGGGATTCATTTCTTTACTGTACATAACTTTCTATAACCTCAGTTTCATGGTGTGTTATTTCTGATGGAAATAATTTTTGGTAATAAAAGTGAGGACACTAAGTTTTTGTGGAATGATGGTTACTTTGGTACTAAAATGACTCAGAATGATACATGTTTGAGAGGTATGTTCAAAGGAGTGATGTGAGGCTAAAATACATTAGTAAGTGTAAGACACTGAAATACTATGGTGATGGAGCCAACACAGATTGAAGTGTACTTTTTCCCAGCTACAGTATGATATATATTTGTTTCTTCAGTCTAGTCTACATTAGAAAAGATTTGCCAGCAAAGTGAAATAAGCTTTTCCAGCAAGAGCATTTTTATGCTGTTTCTATACTAGGGCTTTTCATGATCTAGAAATGTCATTAAAACAAAGCACGCTCCTAACTGACATTACGATACCAGCAAAAGTTTCTTGGGTAGACCTAGCCTTCGTTTGGGATCCTACATACAAGTCTTAATTTTCAGTGAAATCTGTGCTAGTCACGTTTAACCACTCTCTACATAAATATACAAACCATGTGGATGTGGTGCTGTGTGGGACAGTATGAATGGAATGTGCCACTTTCCAAGCACATGCCACATAAATGATTAAAGACCTTTCTAGGTTTGACACCAACCTGCATGCATTCTAACTCCATAGTAGTGACTGCTGAACAGAGTACACGCTATGGTAGCCAACGATTAGATAAAGGGTCTAGTTTTAAATAAGGCCTCTGTTTTCATGCCTGCAATTAAGTGCTGATAGTTGATGTAATAGATGTCTAACAAGATGATCATGTCTGCATATCAAATACTTAGACATCTAAATGACATCTATTGTCCCCGCACATAATGGCAGGCTTTGAGATCAGCTTAATAACAATTTGATCAAAATATGGGTACAGTCTGTAGACTAAAATTTTGGACATTGAAAAATCTTTTATCACTACAGATGTTGGATACATAAGCAAAGCCAGTCAATTTGACAAGTCTGGATTTTTTCCCCTTTTTTAAAATCTACAATGAAAATGAAATACTTTTGTAAACTGTTATATGTAAGTCAATGCTAATTACTCTGTACTTCAAACAAATGTAATATGCAGTACTGTGTAATTTTTCTCTATCTTGTTCGCCACCAGATTTGGAATCAGCTGAAACATGTATGGCTGGCTACCATGGTACCAAGAAACTATAGAGAGAATTAACAGAGAGTTAACAGTAATTATCTCACTGATGTATGAGGGATTTGTATATATTCATTCCCATTAGCTTTAATGGGAATCAAACACAAATGCCCCTCACAACAATGTGGAAAAATGAGTCCTTTTATTTGTAGATAGATCAGAGAAATCAGACAGAAAATAATTTGTAAATAAATACATTATATAGATAGTACATACCATAAACTGCATGTGTGTATTACTATATGTACAGACCATATGTGTATGAATCTCTTTTAAATACATGTTCCCATCTCTTCTATATTACCAAATCTTTCCTTTTTCTTGAGGTCTTGAGTCCAGCTCCATAAAGTCCATTTGAGCATTGAATGGAAAGGAAGAATCTCCCTTGTGTTATCAGAATTCCTTTCATCATGGTGCCTGTGAAGGATTGAGGTGAAGTGAAACAATTGCTTTACACTGTCACAATCCCATTGAACTGAAAACCAAAAATGCAACTGATGATCTACAAGGATATTGTTCTTTCACTCACTAATAGTGATTTGCATGACCTTTGTTTCATTTTTCTAAAAAATCCAAACCTAATCAAAACTGAAGCTGACAATTGAACTAATGTGCTGAAATTGTGTTAGAAAATACAGTTTCCTTGTAGTACGCTATAGACATGCATTCTGTTTTTATCCCCCTCCAGTCTTCTTAAATCACATTGTTATCTTAGTCTTTGAAATGTAAAAATGCTGGGACATCAAAGAAATGTTGTGATGGTCAAAGAAATTTAGAAAGAGAGTATATAATGAATGCTTAACACAGGAGGTTTACTTCATGCTTCATGAAGGTATCCATTGTAGCAACTTATAGCAGGAAAACAAGGCATGAAATTGTTCGTAGACGATTCAGTAAATTGAATATTAAATATTTGTGTGTTTGTTGTAAAATTATTCCTGTAATTTTAATTATTATGCAGGTAACTTCACATTTGTTCTTTAGCATGTTAAACAAAAAACAAAACAAAACAAATACGGACAAGAAAACTTTACAACAGTTGGACCGGAGTAAGTCTGAGCAAAAGAATTTAGGGCCATATCCTCGGGAGATATAGGACAGTGTAGTCCCTTTGCCTCAGTGGTGTTTTACACCAGCTGAGGATTTCATCCTTATTGTTAATTACCATTTTTATCTAAAAGTCAGTGACTTACCAGTTCATGTTTTTACAGTGTAGTAGAGATTGATACATACAGCACTGAAAGAATCCAGCTCATCTGGCTACTTGAAGGTGCATGAAGATACTTATGGTTGTGTCTCTAGGAGACCCTCATTGCCAACTGGCAAGAGGTTCACTGTTCTATAACAGCTACACCTAACACTTTGCTGTCATAGTATTTATCTATAAAGAATGTTGTGTGAAATCTTAAATGAAAGTCAGGACCACGCTGATCATTAATATTATTATGAAGCATATGTACTGATTCTACTTTAAAAGTTATGTCTATATACTGAAACTATGTCCTTATAGTTTGTATTAATATGTTACTCCCCGGAGGAGATGAAACAATGATTTTGTCAGATGAAGGGATGTATTTTTCCATTGTCTGTCTATGCTCATATATAGATTAAGGATTGTAAAACCATTGTGTAAAACACAACAGAAGCCCTATTTACATTCAGAAGTCATCAGGAAAAACAGGTCAGCAGGGGAATGTGAAAGAAACAGAAGAATAGGAAGATACCTTGAGCCAGCACCACAGGAAGGGGACATACCTGGGGGGAGAAAACAGTGAGTTTGGAGGACTGTAAGGAGAAGCAAAAAGACATTTTATTATCGTTTACTGAGGAAGCAAAAAGGACAGTGGTTTTTGCCTCCATGAAAGTTGGATCCTGGACATGTGGGTTAGTAACGCTGGGAGGTTGCTTTAGTAGAAAAAATGCTTTAGACAAGAATTTTAGCTAAGTTTAGACTCTAAGGCATGGTCTACACTCAAAAGGTAAGTGGGCCCAGTGAAAAATCCACATCACTGAGCGACATAGTTGACCTACCTAACCCTGGTGTAGACAGTGCTAGCTGGATGGAAGAATTCTTTTGTCAACTTAGCGACAGCCTCTCGGGGAGGTGGATTAACTATGCCAATGGGATAACCACGCCTGTCACTGTAGTGATGTCTACACAGAAGCTCTACAGTGGCTGCAGCTGTGCTGCTGTAGCATTTCACATGTAGACGAGCCCTAAGAAGCGTGTTATACCTTTATGTTTCACATGTAACCTGTTGTTTCTATCCTTGCTCACTATCTCTTAACTCTCAATCTTTATAAATAAACTTGTTTTAGTTTTCACTATAGATTCTAGTGTTGTATTGTTATAAAGGACCTGATCCTGAGTTATACCAGTCAAGCTGTGTGTACACTGTCTCTCTGGGGACAGTTTACCTGGTAACTACCGTGAGTTCCAGTGACAGGGGCTGGATACGACAAGGGGATACTTCTGAGGAGTTCGGGATTCACTAAGTGTTAACCTGCAAAGCAAAGTAGGAGCTGGCAGAGCTATGAGGAAAGTGCTTGAGTGGCTGAAGGGTTGTCAGTGTCAGGGAGCTCTCCCAAGAAAGACTCCCTCTCACTGGAGGCAGGAGGGTAACATGATAACTCAGTCCTGGACACTCTGAGAAAGTGTTACAGTGAGTGACTGGGTAACTTGACAATCTGTGACTCGTGAAAATATTTGTTGATAGTTCACAGTAGCTGAATATACAAGTTGCAGCTTTTTCTTGTTGCCTTTGTGGACCAGCACAATAAATATTCTAGAAAAGTATACAGCAAGGTGCTGGGAAGATGAAAGGATATTACTTAATGTCAAGTAGACTTTTTATTGCTTCACAATGGATCTGCACCCTAAACCATCCCCTAAATCAAGCAGCTACCATGTGACATGTAGAAGTGGCAAACATACAGTATAACTGCCTGTAAAGTGCATTGTATAGGCCATATCTTTCAGAGGCATAAAGCAGCACTAAGGTCATCTTAACGGCATGAGTATTCATGTTGATAGAGGAATGTTTGGGTGGGACAGAGCTGCTGTAGCAATCCCTTGCTATGCCACCCCCCCCCCCCGCCCCCCAGCTGCTGGCGCAGAGGGCATGGCCCAGGTATTCTTATTCGCTGACAATGATCAGCTGTTGGAATGGTGTCTTACAACCATGGGTAGCTGGCATAGATTAGAGCAGTCCTAAGGGGACTTTATTTTAGGCAAGGAACTGGCCCAATGACACATTTATGCCAAACAGCCCCTGGATCATAGTGTAGTAAAGATAGCTTTGCGCACACACCCTCCCACTCCTGAGCTTCATCAAATTCATCTCATCCACAGTTCAGGGTCTTGGCTTCAGGTCTTTAACCCTGAGGAAACTGATTAATTACTAGGGGAGTTTCCAGTTGGGAACTGCCTAATTTCCAGTTGTGGGGTTGCCACTTGGGGATGGAGGTGAGTACTATGAGGTAGAGGAAGGGAAAGTATTTTGGTTTCTGGTAGTGTCTGTTTGGAATACTAAGTGGGAGTAATTCCCTCCTGACCTAACCCAACTTTCCCATACTAGGAACATAAACTTCTCCAACCTGTATTGCCAGAGTAATTCAGCTTTCTCCATCAGGCCAGAAACAAGAAGAGGGAAGCATATCACGCTCAGGCCAGTGGGCAGGAACCAGCATGGATCCTGGAATGTGAGCTCTATAAAGATATGCTGAACTGAAAACCAGCTTGCTGAACATTCTTGTTTACCAGCTGTTAGGGGAAGTCACATCTCACTCTCAAACATCTAATAGGGTTTTGCATGTGGCAGAAAATATTCCTCTGCTATTTGCTATTGTCTTGTTTCTCTTCAGCATACCCAATCATAAAAAGAGCCTCTGATGTAGCAGACTTTTTTCCTGCTCCTGCTTCCTTTTCTTCTAGATCATAGAAACTGCATGGAACTTTTTTAAAGATACCATAATAGAGGCTCAATTTAAATGTATACGCCAAGATAAAAATCATAGTAAGAGGACCAAAAAGTGCCACCATAGCTGAACAACAAAATAAAAGAAGCAGTTAGAGGCAAAAAGGCATCTTTTAAAAAGTGGATGTTAAATCCGATTGAGGAAAATAGAACAAAGCATAAATTCTGGCAAGTGAAGTATAAAAATATAATTAGAAAGGCCAAAAAAGAATTTGAAGAACAGCTAGCCAAAGACTCAAAAAGTAACAGGAAAAGACTTTTTAAATACATCAGAAGCAGGAAGCCTGCTAAACAAGCAGTGGGGCCACTGGATGGTTGAGATGCTAAAGGAGCACTCAAGGAAGATAAGGCAATTGCAGAGAAACTAAATGAATTATTTGTATCATTCTTCATGGCTAAGGATGTGAGGGAGATTCCCAACCTGAACCATTCTTTTTAGGTGATAAATCTGAGGAACTGTCCCAGATTGAGGTGTCATTAGAGGTGGTTTTGGAATAAATTGATAAGTTAAACAGTAATAAGTCACCAGGACCAGATGGTATTCACCCAAGAGTTCAGAAGGAACTCAAATGTGAAATTGCAGAGCTACTATCTGTGGTATGTAAGCTATCATTTAAATCAGCTTCTGTACCAGATGAGTGGAGGATAGCTAATGTGATGCCAATTTTTTAAAATTCTGCAGCGCAGACATGCCAAATCCGCAAAAAAACCCGCAGAAATTGGGCTTGTTTTTGGCTTAATTGGCTTGTGAGTTGCTTGTTGGCTAGTTTTTGGCTTGTTGCTTGTTTGGCTTGTAGCTTGTTGCTTCTTTTTTTTTTTGATCGGCTCCCGGCAAGCAGGGGTGGGGGAGGGGGGAGTCAGGGGTGCACAGCAGGCCCACCACAGTCCCAGACTGCACGCCAGGGGGACCTAGTTACATAGAGTGTTGAGATTCTGAGGGATTGGCTTGTTTTGGCCTTGTTTTGAAATGGGCTTAGCTTGATTTTGAGCTTATTGTGAAAGTCGGGGTGCTTGTTTACCACGTGAAAGTTGGCAACTGTGCTCTAGAGGCGATCCCGGCAATTACAGGTAGGTAAGCCTAACTTCAGTACCAGGCAAATTGGTTGAAACTATAGTAAAGAACAGAATTATCAGACACATAGATGAACATGATTTGTTGGGGAAGAGTCAACATGGTTTTTGTAAAGGGAAAGCATGCCTCGCCAACCTACCAGAATTCTTTGAGGGGTAACAACAAGCATGTGGACGAGGGTATGCCCACATCTTGAATACTGTGTTCATATCTGGTCGCCCCATCTCAAAAATTTATTTTGGAATTGGAAATGGTACAGAAAAGGGCAACAAAAATGATTAGGGGTATGGAACAACTTCCTATGAGGAGAGATTAATAAGACTGGGACTTTTAGCTTGGAAAAAAAGATTACTAAAGGGGTGATATTATAGAGGTCTATAAAATCATGACTGATGTGGAGAAGGTAAATAAGGAAGTGTTATTTATTCCTTCTCATAACAAAAGAACTAGGGGTCACCAAATGAAATTAATAGACAGCAGGTTTAAAAGAAATAAAAGGAAGTATTTATTCACACAGTGCACAGTCAACCTGTGAAATTCTTTGCCAGAGAATGTTGTGAAGGCTAAGACTATAACAGGGTTCAAAAAAGAACTAGATAGGTTCATGGAGAATAGGTTCATCAATGGCTATTAACCAGATGGACTGAGATGCAAAACCATACTCTGAAGTGTCCCTAGCCTCTGTTTGTCAGAAGCTAGGAATGGGCAACAGGGGATGCCTCTTGATGATTACCTGTTCTGTTCATTCCCTCTGAAGTACCTGGCATTGGACACTGTGAGAATACAGGAAACTGGGCTAGAGGACCATGTTCTGACCCAGTATAGCTGTTCTTATCTCTCTAAATATGCTAATCCAGAAGTGATAGGACTTCCAGATATCTGGGGCTGTGCACTAGTCTAGCAACTTATAACTATTCTCACAGAGGAGAACAATAAGGGTAATACCTCTCTTCTTCCTTGTTCATATTGTGATGATTTCAAAGTGGAGGGGCAAACAAATTTCTGACTGCTTGTATTGAAAAATTAAGGAGACCCTGTTTCTCTTTTTTCCCTTCATCACCATAATCCTAGGAGCAAACTCATCGCTGCTGTAGTATTTTTGACTTCAGTGGAGTTATACCAGGGCTGAATTTGGATACTAGTGCCTATTTGTCCACATAAAACTACCAGATGGTATAGTTGGAAGTCTGGGCTCAAGGTAAGGTTGGGATTGGACTATCAGTACCAGAGGTGCTTTGTAGATTGGGATCGAATTTGCCAGGAGTAAGGTATATGGGTGAAGAGTGCCTGGCAGCTGCCTGCACTATGTTATATTCTGACAGTTTCTTCTTGCTTTCATGAATTCCTTACATTGGGCTTGATTCTGATCTGACTTACTCCAGTGTAATTTTATTGACTTTAATACAGCTGTTCCTCATTTGCAATGGTGCAAGAGTATGGTCAGGGCCGGCGCAACCCAGGGAGGTCGCCTAGGGTGCTAACATTTGGGGGGCGGCGACTGCGGCAGCCGGATCTTTGGCTGCCTCGGTCGTCGTTGGTATTTCGGGGGCAGGACCTTCTGTCAGGAGAGGCATTTAGGGGGGCGGGACCTTCCGCCACCTAGGGCGGCAAAAAAGCTGGCAGCGCTCCTGAGTATGGTCACTTACATTTTGTTCTGAATATATCTAATCACTACACTGACAAACATAATTATGAGGTGTACTGATCATGTCTGCACTACGTGAGCGTTCACATAGACTCCCAAAGTCCCATTCTAGTTCATTGGATCTTACACTGCTGTGTAAATCCTGGGAAGATTCTTTGCGGACTTCTTCTTTGGTTATTTCAAATCCTGGACAGAAAGCTAGAGAAATTCCAGGACTTTATAACTGCTCTTTTTTTTTTCTTTCAGAAAAGAAGCATGATGTCAAATCACTAGCTGAGATCACTACAAACTATAACCAAGACAAAGGAAGTATTTGCAAGATTAAGGCAAGCAGATTTGGCCCTATTACTTACAGCTCAGACTGCATTTTCTCAAATAGTTACTATTAGCTACTTGCAGCTTTGAGTTACATCACTTCACTTCTGATCAAATGCATAAAGCCATTTATACATGTTAAATCCTGGGGCCTGATTCTCAGATCTGTTACACTGGTTTCATGCTGGTGGCATTGATTTCATACAGAGCAGTGATTCCATAGTAGTTACAGTGGGTAAAACTGGCGTAATGAAGTGGACAGCCAGGCCCCAGTTCTCATAATTTTAACTGAGAGTTTTGATTGGAAATGGAATACTGGCCTGAAACCTGGTCCAAGTTAGCCTTTGTTTTCCACTCATGATTTCATCATTTATTTCCCATTCAGATGTTCTGCATTAATTTCCACCTCCATCGGAAAGCAGCTAAGAATTTGCTAAGAAAGCTGCTAAGAGACAGATGGGTTGAATGTCTTGTGGTCCTCGTGATTTTAAGTTGTGTGTTTAAACTCTATACTATATGAACAGATATTTGAATCAGCTATTGTACTTATAAACTATAATTTCCAAGATATTCTATAAAGCTCACTCTTTTCTTCCTGGCATCTGAACATCCCACATCCGTATTCAAATTGTTTTAAATGTCTCTCATTCTGATGACTGCTAAAGTCTGGTTAAATTATGTTCTGCACGTTGGCAATACTGACTTTCTTGTTTATGCTTCCAAATGTACATTTGCTTAGGTGAGAAGTGTTTTTTTCACCAGGGTAATTAATCCTTTATTAGGTACTTCATAAAGTCACAGGTATCTACAAAGATTCCTGTGATTGCAGACTAGCTTTTAGAATTCTTTTTGACTAGTTATTGTCTTGCACCATTTTTCTTTTTCTTTCCTTGACATTTTTAGATGATTTTTGACATCTGAGAAAATATATACATTCAAAAGATTAGAATGTCACTACCTGGTCTCTCCTCTAGTCAACCACAAGACAGCTAAAAGTGCATTAGAGGAAAAGGAAATTAAAAGGCAATGATATAGGATCTCTTTTCTATGCTATTTATTGAAAGATCAGGTGAATGTCAACTAGAAAATGCTTTTGCCTTTCTTGTTTGATTTTTGATCAAGTGATTTCCAAGCTGACATTCACGTCTCCATATTTAAATCTCTTTGCAAACTAAAAAATCGACTGTTTCCTATATGTCAATCCAGGTCAATGATGGCAATTTACCATTATGTTTCAGTTTTCATTCTTGTGCTAGAAAGGATATTTTCTATGGTTGTATGAGGTTAGAAAACTTGCGTCAGAATTACTTCTCCAAAATGCTCCATTTTTGCCTTTTGTTAGACAGCATCAGTATCATAAATAGATGTCTAGAGCAATAATAACAGAAGCAATAACCATTGCTATACTTACTGAAGTCATGGCAGATATCTGTAATCAGGGTAGAAAAAAAAGAACAGTGAATTGAACTTCTTGAGGATCAGTCAGTAGCAAGATTCTGATATGCCCAAGCTTTGAAGCTCTTTTAATAAATTGTTGTTTTTGGCCAAAAGAGACCATCAGATCATTTAGTTTGACCTCCTGGATGTCACAAGCTCTTCAATTTTGCCCAGTTACCCTGTATTGAGCTCAGAGGTATACACTTATTCACCTTAAAATGGCACACACATTTCCTCAACCTCTTTTTAATGGACAATCTATTCCTAGGGAAACTAATATATATACAAATTCTTAATGTGTTTCTATTAAATTCCTGGAGCAAAATGGGCTCCCTCCAGAGAGCAAAAGAACACACACACAGTCCCATAGATAACTAATATAATCAAAGACCATTTAGCCTAGTGGAGACAATGTTTGACACATACGTAATATTTAAAAATATATATATTGAGTTCAAATCTTTTAGGTCATAGTTGTATTCAAAATTCTTGTTTTCCCTCAGTGTCAAATAAACAGCCCTATTTTCACTTGCCTGTTTGTAAGGAGAACAGGAACTGACAGAGATGCACACACTCCAAGACAACTCCGGTGCCTTTCCTATATATCACATAATTACTTATGAATCAAGCCCTTGCTAATTTTTCTCCAACTTTTGTACATAGAAGCTTCTTGATTAATTAGCTTTAACTTTCAGGTTACTGCTAAAATCCATTTTAATATGTCACAAGTGCACAAATATGCAATGTCAACCAGTGATTTCTAATTGACAATTTATAGGCATTGATTTCTTCATATGTCTTGCTTCTGTAATAATTACAGCATCTCCCACAGCCCATCTGGCTGTTGCTTACTGCCATGATGGTGAGTGTAGTAGAAAGACCAGACATACTTATCCTCTCACCATCCCTTGTTTTTCTCTCTGCTCTGCTGTTGTCTTTTTTCCAACATCCGTTTTGCTGTTGTCCAACTCACACTACAGCCTCAACACTTACCATTGATCTCTGGCCTCTCCTTGTCAGATGTGACATCAGGAAAGACAATACAATAGAAACAGCTAGCTCATTTCATTTTCTTACAAGTCAAAAATAAGAAGAAGCAGAGATGAGCAGTAGTTGCTGATTTTGCACTGAATTTATCTATGGTGCTTGCACTTAACTTTTAAACCAGAAGAAACCGTTTTTCATTGGTTTGAAAGAGATTCCCTTTTACTGGGGAACCAGTAAAATCTCTGATATTAGGAGAAACTTGTAAAGAGAGACCACTTTATCCATCCAGAAGGAGGTCCATCACTAAGCTCTCTCTTGCTTAGGAATGTGAACAGTGCTAATTTGGAGATTAAATTAAAGGCACAGAATATATGATGTACACCATTTTCTCCCTTCATGTTCCTTCCCACCCAGAGATGTGTGCACATATCCTGATTCTCTCTCCTTTCCATTAAGGTGAAGGTGGTGCAGAGTCTGGTTGTATCTGGCCTGTTGAGAATTCCTTTGGCTGGAAAAAAACACTTTTGTGGGCGTACAGTTGGCACAGCCAGTTACTATTCTGTCTCACTCTATTGGCCCCAGCATAAAGAGCAGGCTGAGAATGAGGTTGGGGCTTGACCAGAGTATACTGTGCTCCAGAAATCCCCTAGCTACAGTCCCTTGTAGACTGTTACCAACTGGAAGAGTTTAAACAGCCTTGAGCTGCTAGAAACACCATCAGGGCTGATGCAGAACTGGCCAGAGAATGGAGGAGTTGTTATTAGCAATCTGACAGGGCTCCTCCCCCATGCTGCATAGAGCAGCTTGTGGGATTAGGTGTGTTCTTCCTTGCTCTTTATATGTGGAAGTTACCACACAGATTTACTTGCACTCAGAGGTTTCAAGTTAGAAGCCTTTTGTGCTATAAGTGAAAAATAAAATTAGGAGGCTAATACATCACAACTAAGATAAGTGCTTGAGAATATTGGCAAAAAAATTAAATTTACAGCCCTGTTCATTAGCAGGTGTCGGTGCAGTTGTGATGCAATATGAACTATCAGTGCAGCCAGAAATTTTCTCCCTGCATATTGTTGTGATGCAGTAATAGATTGTGATAGACAGGAATACTGGCTGCTAGATAATTGTTTTTCTTTCACGTTTTTTTCATCTAGCATTATTTAGGCATGCTCTGTGAAGAGAATCAAAATGAAGGGTTTCAAGGAAAGAGTGCTGGTATGTGCCGAGGTAATGTGTAATGATAACAGTTTATTTGTCTTCTGTATGAAACACATACGTTTGTGTTTCCAGATGGAAGTTCTCCTGATGTCTGCAAAATGCATCAAATGAGAAAGTCAGATGGAGTAGAAGAGACCTAACATACATGCCACGGTATATAGAATACTCCAAATCCAGATATAGGATTTGTATGAACTTCAATAATGCAATCGATCTAATATTAAATGTGTGTGTATATATGTATAGTCTATACACTTATCTGTCCAGAGACACTTATTTCTGAAGATATTAAACATATAGTTCTGAGGCTTAGTACAGTGGTAAACTAAATTACCATTACTATACTTGAGAAGATATGTAATTAAAATCTATTATCCCCTCCCTCCTCTGGGAAAATGTGGGAGTGGGGGGAAATTAGCTCCCTATGCCAAATTATATCTCCCATCCTCCGGGGCTGGGTGAAGATTTGCATCTCCAGTCTATTTTATATCACGTTTCACACATTCTGACTTTTCTTCATTCACTGAGAAGATATCAACGCACACTGGGTGGGGGAAGAGGGAAGATTGCTTCTGATCAATTTCTCTTTCATTTGCATTCACATCCATATATTATAATGCTTGTTAATTTTATCCTCAGTTTCACTCATTTCAGCATACGGCTCAGTGGCTAAGATACTAAAAAGTAATTACTTCCTCTGTTCCCAAGGAGCAATGGAGAAAAGATACATTTTTGGCCTACATGAACACATGAGGAAGTTTACATCTTTGGACTATTTTTTAAGGGATGCTAACAGTTTGAGAAATGTCACTGCTTGTGGAACCAGAGAGGAGCCATTTAGTATGTAGTGAATTGAAAAACTTAAGGGCTGATTCTTTGCAGTCTCCATAACTCCACTGCAATCTGTAGCCCGGATTCTATACTTCTTTGTATCTTGTGTAATCATTGACACCTGTGCAAAGGGAGTACAAAATCTATGTAAGATTCACTCATTCTGATCTGGTACCATTTCTTGCCCACTTTGCACAGATATAAATGACTACAAAAGGTGCAAGGCAGTGGAGGGAGAATCAGGCCCAATGTTGCTATTAGCACAAGTGAGAGAAGTAGGCTCTTTAGGTTTTAAATAGGATAAGCAGCAACAGTGTGCCAACAATGCCAGCACTAGGATTTAGGAAAGTGATTGGGTCCCATGGCTTGGTACAATATATGAAGTCTCCATATATTTAAAGGTCTCACTTACTACCTAAGAGAAGAAGTTAGGTGAGAGGATGACTTGAACCACCTGATGCGCTCTGACTACATTGATCACAGGGAGTGTCATGAGGCAAGGTGTCTATTTATAACAGATAAACAACGTAAGATTTGTGTTGCTCTTGTCATTTTGTTGTATGCAGCACTCCTAGAAGCATGCAATACTTTTTAGGAATGGTGCCATTTTGCTTTTCTCTTAATAATGATTTCTGTCCACTAGTACCTCCTTCTGGACAGCAAGGCTGTGCTAACTGATCAGGAGAGAGTTTGCTGCAAATGGAATAATTGGGCCAAATCTCAGTTACACCCAAGTCCCTTTCATGCCACTATGGAACTAAAAAGGGGCCTTAAAGATGATGGAAACAGCCCATGGAGAATTTGAGAATACTTCCTTTGCAGGGGGCTTCTCCAGCTGGTGTAGAACTGATGTAAAAGTTCCAGCACTTGGTGTATTGGAGTGGGGCTGGAATGCACAAGACTATGGTTATGCCTTGTCTCCCAGGGCCCTGAGGCCACTCTAAATATGGACTAGGGGCCTTGTAGGGCCCTGTACTGCCCCAAAATATGGGAAGCACAGAGATAGTTTAAAGCCACATATGCCACCTTGACCCTTCATTCCATCCCCAAGTGCAAGGACAGAGTAACTGAGACCTGGGCACTTTGATGCAAACAGACTTGAAATGTGCAGGAATATCACTTGTCTTTCAGATCTATTTTGAATCAAACTGTTGGATGATACGGTTGCGTTTTTCTCTAGATTAAGTAGTCAATTTCAGGATTAAACATCTGGATCAGAACTACTTCAAAGTGCAATTTCACTTTTTAAAAATCATGATTTTACTTCTCAACCAGATGCCAGTGACTATTCATATATATTTCCTTTTTCTGACTAGACTTCTACCACAAAGTGAGACTGAGGGTAGATTAAAACTAAAAGATCAAAAGCAGTTTGTGTTCTAGAAGAGAATATGCAAGGCTATGAATTTAAAGGCAATAAAAGTAAATTAACAAATGTTAGCAATACTAAATGACAACAATATTCAATGAATGCTAGATTTCTGTTAGTATGTTAAAACAGTAAATATCTGCTGGTGCATTTTCAGATATTTTTGCTCACTATATTAACAATTCTAACATTCTTCTGAGCAATCAGGTTTCAGCTCATATTTCTGGCAATAAAATATCTAGCAGCGCCTGGAATACTTTATTGTAAACTATTGACATTGCTTTGCAGTTTTCCTTATTCATGACAGCTATTGCGATACACTTCATTACCTCATTTAAGCAGAGTTCAGCACAATTAATGAGTGATAACAGAAATTCCAGTGTGACATTAGCAAGCCTCACATAGAAGTGCTCTGTGCCTATGATTTCTTGTAGCTCAAGAAGAGAACAACATCAAATAACTCTGTTGTGTGGCTTTTAACAATACACTGTCTCTAGGCCCTACTGTCCCCTGTGCACCCATATACAACAGAGAGCCCTCACTTTTTGATTGCTAGGCTTCACTTTTTTTTCCTGCTCCACTAATTTTAAATATTATTATTGTTAGTAGTAGTAGTATTACAGTTACACCTAGGGCATGTCTACACTACAAAGATAACCAGCAGTAGGCTGGTGCCAGCCAACCCTCCCACCCCATAGGGTCCTAGAGCCCAGGCTCCAGCCTGAGCCCAGAAGTCTGCACAGCAATGAAACAATCCCGCAGCTTGAGCCATGCAAGCCTGAGTTGGCTGGCGTGGGCCAGCCACAGGTGTCTAGTTGCTGTGTAGACATACCCTTACAAGCCCCAGCCATGGTCAGATCCCCAAGTGCTGGGCACTTTACAAACACATAGTAAGCGACAGTACCTGCACCAAAGAGCAGAAAATACAGAAGAAGAGTGGGAAGGGAAACAGGCACAAAAAGGTGAAGTAACTTGTCCAAGGTCCCACGGCAGCTCAGTGTCAGAGCACGGAATCTTCAGGTCTCCTGAATCTCAGTTTGGTGCCCTATTACTGGACCACACTGCCTCTTTGTGCTTTCTCTGTGACCCGCTCACACACTCACTTGTCACATATTTCTAAAGGGAGACTCTGCATGGTCCCAATTCTGTAGATCCTGAAAAGGTAGACAGGAAGTAGTTGCTGGGCTACTTCATATTCTCCCTCCAAAAAGCCATGGAATACAGTAGGGGAATGTAATACTTGATGCTGTGTAATCATATGCTGCTTACATTACTTTGCACTGTACGATTCCCCTGTGCAGCCATAATAGAGGAAGAAGCAAAGAACTATGCTTCAATGAGTCAAGGGGGACCAGGAAGGTTATTGCTATGTGTGGAGAATGGGGTCCTAAATAAACCAGAAACGAACCCTGGAGGCAAAACACCCACCTCACGTTTGGTGGAATTATATATTCATAATGTTGTTTTTGATTTTAAGTAGAACCACTTTATTCCTTAGCCAATCCTGCATTGTGTTTAATGTGAAATGGTTCTGCATGTTCTCACAATTCTTTTGCAGTGCATATCTGTTCTTTTTAAAGATATGAAGGGAACATTTTTAGACCGAGTAAGAAACATGTAATACACAACCAAGACATTGTGATACTTCCTTAGAGAACTAACGATAAGTACGATTGTCCTTAGTGTCTGAGCAACTTGAATCAAGTAAAACCACTTATTCAGTCTTCTTCCCCCAACACACACTTCCTGACTCTGTAACCAGTCCTTTACATACAAAGCAACAGCCTCACGGTGCCTGTACATCTCCCTTTTACAATGCCGAGATAAGAGAATGGCACAAAATAAGAAAAAATTATGTGCAAGCTTCTGTTTATTTCTGGTGCTGGATTAGGGTACTTAAGCTACTGATGTAGCTTTAAATTCTTGCTCTGCTCAATCCTGGTAGGATATTGTAATAAGGTGTTTTAGTATGGGCAGCTCAGTGATCTGATGCTTCTTTGGACTAAATTCCGCTTTTGGGTGCATGCTGAAGGTTTTCATTGACTTCAAAAGAAATAATGAGTACACTTTAATGGATGGGATTTGCCCCCCTTCCCTAAACTGTAACACTACCTTAATATTTCTATCAGACATTTCTGATGTGACATTGGCCTCTTTGATTTGGGAGCATACACAATGGGCCAGGTTGTAAGACTCTTCCTCAAGGTGTGTAGTATACTATACTACTCCACAAGTTGTCCCATGGATACTACTCAGCCTGGTCTCAGAATCTGGCTCTATGTAATTTTAAGTTCTGTGTCTACTATTTTAGAGCTAGACTGTGAACCTCTGACATGCACTGGTGGGCAGGTACTCACATGAGTGATCCTATCAACTTCACTGGAACTGTGCACGTGAGTAGCTGCTCAGCAATGTAAGTAAGGGGTTCAGAATCAAGTCCTGAATTGGTGTTATTCTTGTTTTCTGTACTTTGTCTCTAGCAATGTATGTAGGTAGGGAGAAGAATGGCTTTGGTCATGGAGGTCAGGGGAATTCATGTAGGGATTGACAAAGGTTTTTACACCAAATATTTTAACATTTTACTAACCATTTTGCTGTCTATCAATTCTTCACCTTCAATCTTCTTAAAACACTACCTTAAAAACAGAAGCTTCTCAGCAAGTCTGAAATCTGAACATTCAAATCCCAAACCACCAAAATAAGATTGATTGGGATGATTCGATGCTCTCAACGCTCGCAGCTCCAATATAAATAAGATTTGTTTATGCTTCTCCTCTTGCGGTGTGGTTCTCAGCTGAGTTGTAGATACTGACTGGCTGTTATCCATTACTCCATATGGAAATGGAGAAAAACTAAATCTTATAATGATCACACTGTGTTTAGGTGTAAAGTGCTGAATTATGGAAAAGGGCAGCCCTCCTCTATTTATCTCCACTAAAACTAAGGCAATTCATATTAATCTTTTATTGAAACACACATATAATATTCTCTCTGTGTTACTTATGACAGATACTTTTAATAAAAAAGGGTTTGTGAATATTTTTTAACCATTTCAATGGTTTTTAACCATATTCCTTCTAGGCTCCTAAAAGATTTGCGTCACATTTTCATGAATCCTATAACTAATATCGCCAATTTCTCCCTGGTTCCTGGAATCTTTCCATCTGCCTTTTAAGTGGGCTTTTGTTATTCCTGTATGTAAAAAAAAAAAAAGTCAGCTGGATCCTCAGCTACTTAGTAACAATTGCCCAATTTTCATCCTCACGTCCTTTTATTGCAAATTGCTTGAGCAGGTGGTTGCCATACAGCTCTCTTCCTTTTACAGAAGTATAATACATTTGATTGTTTTCAATCTGGTTTTAGATCAGCCCACTATGCAGGGATTGCTCTATTTAAGGTCTCCAATGATTTATTCCTTGCCAACTCCTTCCCCCTGCTAGACTGCTCTCAGTGTCAGGTCTGATTGGTCGACCTGTCCACTTTTAACACAGGTGACCACTCTGTTCTTCTCCATGGCTTTCTTGTGGCCAGTGTTCAACTACATCTCTACCTCGATATAACGCTGTCCTCGGGAGCCAAAAAATCTTATTGCATTATAGGCGAAATCGTATTATATCGAACTTGCTTTGATCCACTGGAGTGCGCAGCCCCGCCCTCCCCGCTCCCCTCCGGAACTGCTTTACCGCATTATGTCCAAATTCGTGTTATATCGGGTCACGTTATATCGGGGTAGAGGTGTACTTTATTTTCAAAAGGTATGAAGAAATGAAATTGTAGGTGCTTGCTTCCAGTTTTGGACAGCCTTTTTTCCATGCTATTTCTCCTTTAATGTGTCCCAGCTCCCCACCCCCCTCAACGTTTCCGTTTACTCTACCTCACTTCCCAGGTTCTCTCAGTTGTGAGCCTGAAAACTGCTGATCAAAAGGTTTGACTTTTCAGAACATGTCACATCTGGACAAATTGTCGTTCTGACTGTCCTATCCCTGTCCGCGCTAAGCAGAAGTGTGGATATTTTCTGGTAGAAACTTAGAAATTTTGCTTCTTAGATAACCAAGCTTCAGTGCCAAGTAATAGGATTTTTGTATGTGAACTTCTGCTTGTGTAAGGTATTGAATTTTTTGGCCAGGAAACTGAAATCTTTCATTTATCCACAGGGTAGGTCTACAGTGCAGGAAGCATCAGTATAAACTTCCCCACATTGCCCTACCAATGTATTTCAATCATGACTGGAGGAAACCACCTCTGGGGGTGAATGTTCTCCATGCCCATTCAGTACTTGCCTTCTTTGCTGATGCTGCTACAGAAAGAGCCAGTTAATGCTAAATATATCTGTGGCTTTTGTGCTATGTCCACAATCCAGTTTTCATATGACAGAGACTGCTGAACTCATTGTACATAGTCCACTAAACAGATGGCAACTGTTTTGATCACTATCCCTCTGGGCTGGATTCAGAATGTAACCAAGAGAATATCCCATCACATTCCCTGAGTCATCTAGTCCTTTACAGACACCTCTCAACCCTCCACCCCCATTTCTATGATTGTGAGTAAATATGTTTTGCATGTCGGCAATACAGTTTATATAATGCAATTCTTTTCCAGCCCCATATATTTATTTTGAATGTGAATTTTTCTTTGTTTTAAATCATATTCAGGAATTGATCAGAAGTGGTGATCATAGCAGTGTTGTGACCTATCTTCCCCTTAGCACTTTTAATGGGGAATATTGAAAATTAAACTACACTAGTGGGGTGGGGGGGGAATTGGACGGCTAATCCCCCAGAAATAATTTTGGTTAAAATTCCCTCGAGTCCCTTGAATTTTTTAGATGCTGAGCCAGGGCTGACTTTCTTCCCTGATGTGTTTAATCTTCACTTTCTTGTAAGTAGTCTACAGTCAAAAACTCTTAGCATTCACCTTCACGCTCTTCAGAAGGAGGGTGTGCAGCACTTTGTAAAAACGAGGCCTTTTAAGGTGACTCAAAAAGGTCAGTTTTGAAAATCTTGCTCTCAGTCTCCAAAGTTATCAGTCTGCATTTTTTGTGAGCAGTAAATTCACAAAAAGAAGAACACCTTTCCCTTTCAACTTTCTTCATGTCAGTTTGGCAAACATGATTTTTTTACTCTGTATTTTGTATGGAAGTGAATTTATAAAATGTCTGCTTTAGTTTAATAATAATAGCTTCAGCTAACCTACTGTCTTGGATGACCCAATGGACATATGAATACAGACACCATGGCTGTTAAAGGAATAGCACCACTGATAGGGCCAGGAGATTGACACAATAAGCAGTTCTGGCATATTCCAGCCAGTAGAGGGCATTGATAGTCAAATACACAAGCCTAAAAGCTCTGGGAATAGTGTTGTTAACTGTGGATGCAGATCCAGCATGGCAGTGAATAGAAATGTTTTTATAGAATTGGGAACAAAATGACATTTGTGTTATTTATAATTTTGTTTTCATTTTTAACTTGTGCTCCTCCGTAGACCCTTGAGAAAAGTTCTGTATGAATGAACTAGCCACATGCAGTAAGCCTCTATACTACAATAAAATGCACTGTTATGCAGTGTCCTTTATATTATCATAAAGCAATTTACAAGGGTCAGTGGCAAACCATAGAGAAATGTTTAAGGTGACATGGGAACAGAGCAAATGACTCAGAGGCTAGGAAGGAGGGGAATAATAAAGGCCCAGGTACTGTACACAGGAGCAGTGAAACCATGACACCATCTATGGAGAACTGTGGATGGGAGGTAAGAGAGGAAGCCGCAAATGGAATGAGTGTGCAGGGAATATAGGGCTCTGAGGTTCAGTAAAGGAGAAGCAATATGTAACCTGTCACTCAATAGGTGAAAACAACTCATGGTACTTAAATGTACCTTCCCACTTCAATGCGCTGTTCACAAGGTTCATGGGACTTTAATGCAGATGGAAAAAATTCCGAGAAAACATATTTCAGGGGACGATGGCTGGGTCCCTAACTGAAGAACTATGGTCACAACCCGAGTTAGTGGCAGAGTTAGAATCTTGGCTCCCAGTCTAACCACTAGACACCACTGCTTTCTATAGGTACATCTCTCCAAAATGCCATGTCCCACAATACCATCACAAGAGACAGCTTCGCTGAACTGCTGCTTCCAAGAATAACATAAAATTATGGTGACACCCACTAGTATCAAGTGCCTGTAGCTACAGTGGATGGTTGGGGGATGGGGGGGCAGTTGGTGCTAGGTGCCAACAATTTAATCCATCTTAACCAAATCATCCTTTCTCTGAAACAAAACATACCCTGCTATAGATTCAAATGATATTAATGATCAATATACATTTTTTGTGACTAAAAGAGGTCTGAGGAAATGTTGCCATAAGAGAGTGTTTAGTTGTGTAGCCGTTGTTTCCCTATGCAAGCAAGTGACTGTTTCATCTAGCAACCTGAGTTGAATAGCCAGTCCTTTTGGTCTTTCAAAGGCTGTGAATACAGTAAGAGTACTCAACCCTTCTGAAGATATGCAAATGCATGCATTTAAAAGATTTACATTCATCCTTCACAGGCCTCAGAAATATAAATATGAAATATCCAGAACCTTGTCACTTCAGTAATAATTAAGCTGATGGCCTATTATGTTCGATTGCAAATCAATATAGTATCTTTTGGTGCCACTTGAGTTCTTGAGGGTTGGCTTGAGGCCAGCACTAGTTATACAATTGAAGAGCTGCAGCTGCATCTAAAACTTCTCTGCCATTTCCATTCAAAAAGAATAGACTGGTAACAATGGTGGCCAGCCTCTTCATAGTAATTGTGTGCAAGTACACATTTTGAAATAGTGTTTTTGTTCAGCAGGTGCTGTTATTTTAGTTTAATTTGAATTTTGAAATATGGAGGAGAGAAGGGGCCTAATCTTAACAGCATCTAACCTACAGCTGTTCAGAACAGGACAGCAAACAGCATATGTTGCTTAGATGAAAATCATAATTGCTCATTCTTCCTGGCATATTAGCAGACCAGTGCTGAGCCTCTGAAATTATCTAGCATTTTCAGGCTTTTTACTTTACAAAGTGTTCTACAATGCTTTGGAAGAACAATTCTAGAACATCTGACTGTAAGTTTTCCCACAAGAAACTACTTTGGGTTTTCATCACAAATTACAGTATGGGTAATTCACACAAGGCAGCGTCAAGCAGCACTGGCCTTTAGATCTACCACTGTAACACCAATACAAAGTCTAGCTTATCTTAATCCATGTTGCTTCAGATATAAGTGTGATGGTTCATTGCTGAAGATGAGAAAATAATTTGTAAAGAATGATTTCTTTGACAAATTTTGCCTTTTGTCCTGTCTGCAGAAAGTCCACAATGAGATCACGATTTTCTGGAGTGGGTGTGTTGTTCAAAATAGTCTGCTGAAGTTTTTCACCAACTTTAATTATTCTGTGGCTTGCTGTTTGGAATTTGAAAACTGAGATGTGGTGCTTATATATCTTTTTAATTTGCTTTTTGTGCATCTTTGAGCATGAGGGGTCAACATTAGGTTTCCATCAGCATCAGCATATGCTAGTAAAAGCTTTCTATGCTTTCTAACAGAGAAGAAGTATGGTCAGTGTCTAAGGCCAACATTTTCAAACCTGTGTGCCCAAAGCCAGTGCTATCTCCCCGGATATGTAGTCTGGAGGAGAGGGCTGTAGAAACCTATATTCTGTTATGTAGGGACAGTTGTAACTGTGTTATTGAATACAAATGATGTCTTTCAAGCATCTCAGACCCCGTGTAAAAGTGCTAAAGAACATACTTTAAAGCTGGGTGAAATTTTTCAGCCAAAACTTTTTTTCATAGAAAAATGCAGGTTCACGCTGATGAAAAAATTTCATGAATTCATATCAACTTTGCCAAATTGCTTTTGGTTGATTTAAAAAAAAAACAGGAAAAAAGTCTAAATGTTTCGTTGTGACATTTTCTAAACAAAATGGTTCAATGTTTTTATTCCAAATGACTTTTTGTTTAGAAATTAATTTCATTTTCTTTAATTAAAAACAAAGTAAACTAAGCATTTTATTTTCTTCAACCTGAAACAAAATTGTTTTCAAATTTCAGTTCACTGAAACGTTTGAAAAATGTTCATTTTGGGTCAATCTGAAGCAATTAGTTCTCCCATTTTTTGGTACAGCCAGTGAATTGAATAATCGGTTATTTACACAATTCTAATCCATGGAGTGAATGGTCTGGGACTATTCACAGGATGTAAAGTTACTTAAGTCATTGCAGGATTAGGGCCTGTCAAGGCTGATTCCCCACTCTGGCACTTCAAGTGCAGAAGGTGGGGGCCGCAAGGATTCTAAAAATGAATACTGGCCACTCCAGGCTTATATTAAACTCCCAAGGTTACAGCTTCTCTCTGACCTTGGATGGGTAGATGCTGCTACCACCCAAGTGCAAAAAACCTCTTGGGACTCAGGAAGGCGCACTGGGGAATTCCTCCCTGTGAGGCACCCTAAAGCCCTTTCACTCCTCTCCAGGGAAGAGCTGAGAAAAAAAACAAAGGAAATCTGCTGTTGCCACCAACTAGTTAAACAACATATGCATAAATCTCTTAGGACACAAAAAACCCAATCCTGTTCTTAAAAAAGGTAAAATTTATTAAAAACAAAAAGAAAGAAAATACATCTGGAACTTAGGCTATTGCTAGATTTAAAAAGAGCAAATGCAATAATTAAACATCAAGAATGGTTTTCCTGAGGTCAAGCTTAATGGTTACTAGCAAAACAAAAGCATTTGGGGATTAGCACAGAGGAGTCCACAAACCAATAAGAAATAACCCTAAACGTGTCTTCCTAGATATTCCCTGATTTACTTACATATCTGGGGTTTCAGATAAGCAATTCCTAGGTATGATTTGATGATTTTTCATACCTGGTTTAGCTTCTTTAGAGCATTGCTGCTCTGTGTCTCCTCTCTCCAGAGAACAACAACAGAAAGACAAAGGAAAAGTTTCCCCTTCCAAATTTTAAAAGGTTCTAGCCCTCCCATTGGCTCTTTTGGTCAGGTGCCCACTCCCTTCCTTTTACCTATGAGATTTTTAACCCTTTACAGGTAAAGCAAGTAGAGAACAGCTACTAACAGGGATTTTATATTTAACTAGCTGGCTGGGTGTCCATAAAAGGGAGCTACCCCCCATCCTCCTTCATTTATCACAGGGCCTATGTGAAATCACTGGAAGCTGCATGTGCTCAGTGTAGTTATGAAATTCAGGACACTTTTATTTATGTGCCTAAAGTTCTGATCCTGAGCTCAACCTGGGTGGTCCCGTGTGCCTTCCTCTAGATCATTTCAGAATTAGAATCTGAGCATGGATTTAGGAGCTTAGCTTTGGTCACCTAGGTTTGAAAAAATGTGGCCTAAGTGAATTGATTCAAAAAGGTGAATGAATATTCATGAAGAATATACATATTTTGTATTATTTGCCCATTTATAGTCAGGGGGTTATGGAAAAATAGAGCAGTTTTTGTAGTTCTGTCAAATCCATCAAATGATTTCTACCCGTGATTCCATTTAGATCAACTCCTGAAAAGGTGAGAGGCGTGCATAAATACTACTGCTGTGCTAGTCAGCCCCACTGAGGAAGTTGGTTTTGAACTAACCTCTTGGGGGAAACAGAAAATAATACACTTGCAATTCAACATTCAAACAAAACCAGAAAATAAAGTTTATTCATGATATATTTCCCTGGAAACCCAGGGTTTATACTGTTAGCAATGTAAAAGGGAAAGCATAGAATACATGTGACAGGCACCATCTGCCTTTGAGGAAATACATTCTGTTAAAAAACAAATCAAGATGCCTTTTTCTTAAAACTCTGCAAGAAACACACAAAGTTGAAATAGAGAATAAGTAACAGTGGGAGATAGTTTAGACAGTCTGCATGTGTCTGTGTTCACTGGACCTTAAAAACTGAAGTGTTGGCTATTCTGCTTGGACATCAGGGGCCAAACTGTGGCATTTAGATACTGATCAAAAGAGCCTAATGCAGAGGGGAGTCTTCACTATACTTTATGCTGACTCAGCTGATGGGGTTGAACCATTCTTGGGACCCATGTGAGGGGCCACGGGGCTGGCAGAGTACTTGCCTCCCTCCTTTGGGGTGCCATGTGCCTCTGTGGATATGCTGAGGAGCCCTCCCTCCCTTAAGCACAGGTTCTGCAGCTTGAGCAGGTCTTTGTTATGCAAGTGTGGAAGGCTCTTTGTTTCCTCTGCCTCCCTCCCCCAGCCCCCAATCATGTAAGGGCCTTTCACAATTTGACCGTACAGAACCGTATCATGTTTTCATATAAGGGGGTTTGCCCCAGCCTCCTTGGGAAAAAATGTTCCCTACCTACACTGTCATGTGAAGCATTCTATACACTGGTATGGGAACACTCTTCACCTCAGAGGTAGCTGTGCTTCAGAGGGTGCTGCATGTATATAGCTATAAAGCACTGTGTGATCCTTCAGGATAAAAGCTGTTAAGTTTTTATATGAAATATTTCAGCTTATAGGATCTTCTTTTTTTCCTTGTCTTCTAAAAGGAATATGGTCTGTAATTTTGAAGAATACTGGCATAGGGCCAAATACTAGTTGGCTTCACTGCAAAGGTGCTTCCTTATTCTCCCAGCCCACTGTGCATCCGGTACCTCTCTTATCGCTGCCCTCTGGTGCTGTAGTAACCCCTATGGAACTGGCTGGGAGGAAAGAACATAGAATATTCATGCTCCCCTCATTCTTGTTACATTCTGTTGGGCTATGGAATGGGTCTTTCTGCTCTTCCACTCCATTTCTCACGTTGTAGAGGATGAGGGTTGGGTGGGGAGTAGAATGACAAATTTTTGACCTGGCAGGCCTATTTTCTCTTCCAGCTGGCAGCACCATCAAGTCAGCTGGGAGATCCATCTTTGGGCGGGCAACCATTCTAAAGCTCTCCACAAGTGACCATCCATCAGAAACTGAGATGATTTCCCTCCCCGCCAACTTTCTTTTCCATTTATGGACTCAGGGAGGTACTGCATGTGCACGATACCTCTCTAAGTTCACCTCTCCGATTAAGGGGAGGTGGAGTCACAGATTCTGTCCCTGGATATGGGACCTAGCTGTTATGTGGGTGTGAACCCCTCTAGATAAGAGAGGTGTTCTTGTGTGTGTCGCACAAGCAGGCTGTGCAGCTTTCAGCCTGCATCTGTACTACAGAGGGATCAGAGCCAGTACTTGGCCCATTAAATGGATTTAATAGTTAACAAATACTTAAGCTTTGCCTTGGTGCCATTTCCTGACTTTTATACTCTTGGAAATTACCCTTTAAATATAGATTATTGGAAATTAAAAAGGGAAAAACAACTAGGGATGAATGTTTGGGTATGAGCATCATGGATTCCATAAATTTCATGGAGGTTCTATTCTTTTAAAATATATCCTCAATTTCTGACATGTTGGGATTGTTTGCTTCCAGGTGTGAGTGGGTGGGAAAACAACCATACGAACTATTAGGAGCCTCAAGAGAATTGTCTTAGTGCTGCCCATCAGGCTATTATCATCATATAATAGTTCCACACATCGAGAAGTCAGTGGGAGTTTTGTATTAATGAAGGAGCTTTAGGTTCTTGCACCTATTGAAGTCATTGGGAAATGAAATGAAGCAAAACAAAAATCCCATCTTTGTAAATAGAGGCAAATAGGTTTATAGAGGTATAAGTGAGTGGCAACCTCACCCCAAACAACACAGTTCACTCACATAGTCAAAATAAAGTTGCCACTCCTGGCTTATTAACAAAACAATAATTTCAAAATATTCCTTTTCCAGCAGGATGAGCAGTTTCCCAGAAGGCTGGGTGGTTCAGACAAACACTGCCACCCTGTTACTAAAGGTACAGGCTATGTACTCTGTGGTACAATTTCAGTTTCAGGGGGAACAACATCATTTTGTTCTTCATGAGACTATTTCTAACTCTCTGTGTCTGCTATGTTAATGATTATATTGTGCATCTACCTTAGAAAATTATGGGTGCACTCTAACTGAGGTTTGTAAGGGGAACAACAGATTAGCCAGTGTGTTGGAGGGTGCAGGATACAGGAGCATTAAATATTTAGGTGATCTGAGCTACCATTAAACTGATAGATGCTGCCATTTGAAATGGAGCACTGCCTATCGTATTCTGTGTTTCTGGGATCAATGATATCTTAGCATAATTATATCACTACTGGATATGCTGCTTGGCTACATTGTGCTGATGCAAAGAGATTTGGGGCTTCGTGTTACTGTTGATACATGTATGACAGTTTTCCCTGTCTTTTTTTCCAAGGAAAGCCCGGCAAACCTAGAACACATAACTAGATAAATTGATTTTGGCAATTCAAAAGAATAATGGGAGCCAAAGGTTTTAGATATTTATACTGGAAACCTTTCAGTATGTCCTATATAATTCCAGCAACATTTTAAACTTTCAAAGTATAATCCAAGATCAACTTGTGTTTTCATTTTCTTCACCTTACCATTGTAATATTGATGTCATAGAATCATAGAATATCAGGGTTGGGAGGGACCTCATGAGGTCATCTAGTCCAACCCCCTGCTCAAAGCAGGACCTAATCCCAACTAAATCATCCCAGCCAGGGCTTTGTCAAGCCTGACCTTAAAAACCTCTAAGGAAGGAGATTCCACCACCTCCCTAGGTAACCCATTCCAGTGCTTCACCACCCTCCTAATGAAAAAGTTTTTTCCTAATATCCAACCTAAACCTCCCCCACTGCAACTTGAGACCATTACTCCTTGTTCTGTCATCTGCTACCACTGAGAACAGTCTAGATCCATCCTCTTTGGAACCCCCTTTCAGGTAGTTGAAAGCAGCTATCAAATCCCCCCTCATTCTTCTCTTCTGCAGACTAAACAATCCCAGTTCCCTCAGCCTCTCCTCATAAGTCATGTGCTCCAGCCACCTAATCATTTTTGTTGCCCTCTGCTGGACTCTTTCCAATTTTTCCACATCCTTCTTGTAGTGTGGGGCCCAAAACTGGACACAGTACTCCAGGTGAGGCCTCACCAATGTCAAATAGAGGGGAACGATCACGTCCCTCGAT
Organism: Chrysemys picta bellii; assembly: GCF_011386835.1. Taxonomy (NCBI): domain Eukaryota; kingdom Metazoa; phylum Chordata; order Testudines; family Emydidae; genus Chrysemys; species Chrysemys picta. The sequence goes on along the minus strand of NC_088794.1, from coordinate 43,931,713 downwards.
CTGCTGGCAATGCCCCTACTTATACAGCCCAAAATGCCGTTAGCCTTCTTGGCAACAATGGCACACTATTGATTCATATCCAGCTTCTCATCCATGGTAACCCCTAGATCCTTTTCTGCAGAACTGTTGCCTAGCCACTCGGTCCCTAGCCTGTAACAGTGCATGGGATTCTTCCATCCTAAGTGCAGGACTCTGCACTTGTCCTTGTTGAACCTCATCAGGTTTCTTTTGGCCCAATCCTCTAATTTGTCTAGGTCCCTCTGTATCCTATCCCTATCCTCCAGCGTATCTACCACTCCTCCCAGTTGAGTGTCATCTGCAAACTTGCAGAGAGTGCAGTCCACACCATTCTCCAGATCGTTAATGAAGATATTGAACAAAACCGGCCCCAGGACCAACCCGTGGGGCAATCCACTTGAAACCGGCTGCCAACTAGACATGGAGCCATTGATCACTACCCGTTGAGTCCAACGATCTAGCCAGCTTTCTATCCACCTTATAGTCCATTCATCCAGCCCATACTTCTTTAACTTGCTGGCAAGAATACTGTGGGAGACCGTATCAAAAGCTTTGCTAAAGTCAAGGTTTCCCTTCCAAGGAAACCATCCACTGGTTTCCCCTCATCTACAGACCCAGTTATCTCCTCATAGAAGGCAATTAGGTTAGTCAGGCATGTGTGTGTGTGTGTGTGTGTGTGTGTGTGTGTGTGTGTGCATGCACGCGTGCATTATAGGCAGGGTTGGTAGTGCCACTCATTATAATAATTATTAGACCTCATTTTCAGTTGCTTATTACTTTGGCAGACTTTAGCCATTTGCACTGACATTGTACGTGCTACATGTTGCCCTCAGGCTGAATGTTTTGGGAAAATTGCAGTAAAATTCATTGATCAATTTCTGTGAATGAGAAAGTATGTTGTTTTTTTCCATGTTAAAAATTGTTGGCAACCTTTTCTTTGAACAGCTCTAATGCCCTCATGCTTTGAAGAAGGGACTTGACATTTGGCTGGGAGGCAGCCTTCATGACAGAGATGTGTCTTTTGCCCTCCCCATAAAAAATCCACCCAAATTTGTCCAAGTTGTAAACTTTTGAAAAATTGGAGTTCACACATGCTCACTTGAGACTTCTGCAGTTTTAGCAGCTAACATCTAAGATGACTCCAATTCTTGAGCTTCTCACAGCTCATGGTCTCTGCTAGGCTCCTTGGGCTTCGCTCCTCAGTTGCAGAAAATAACTAAGTGATGGTCTCTCCAAAGCCCCTCATGCCACCAAAATGAGACACTCACAGTAAATTGTGCAGATCTTTGATCTTCCATCTCCAGTATTACATGAGGAATGAAGTAAAAGTGATGTTTAAATTATCATTACCAAGCATCTGATTTAACTCCTCACTAAGATGAATGGGACAGGTCCTCACTACCTATTGTTACAAACTCTCTGAAGACCCATCTCTGCATTAGTTATACTCTGTTCACTTCTGCAGCCTTAACAGCTAGAGACTTACTTAATTTTTTGAATCTGAGATTCAGGAGAACAGGATAGGAGGTTGGGAGAGCTGCTAGCGTACTGTACCATCACGTCCCAGCTCAATCTGAGCCTTGTTTGGCTTGAAATATATATGGCATTAAAGTTTGCACCTTTGTATTTTTAAAATGACCTTTGAATTGACATGTATAGTACCTGGTTATACATGATAGTTGTTGAAACAAACCCAATAAATATCTACTTTTTACTAATGCAGCTCTTAGGAACGGGAGTTTATAATGGAGTGAGAAATGGATGTTGAATTACATTTTAAATATGACCGAAGAGAAAAGGAACTAAATAAAATGCAGCAGATCGATATTATTTGAACAAAAGTAACATAGCCAATACTGAGTCCACTAAGTATGAGGAGTGAGAGCCGAGCCTCAACACTGGTTCTTTACACCGCATAAAAGGGTTAGGGGGCATAAAGGGACCCCAAAAGCTGTAGGTCCAGCCAGGGGAAGATTTGCCCAAAGTAGCCATGGTGGAGACAGCCATAAGGCTGCCCTCCACAGACCCCCTCATAAGCCCTGGCATACGCAGTGTGCCACCTGTGGGGCTGGATGTGTGAGGGCTGTGGACAAAGCGCAGAGCACTGCTGCAGTGCTGCAGCCCATTGGGGAGGCTTCCATAACTCAGACAGCCCTCAGGACTAAGTAATGCCAAGGGCTTCTCCCGGCCGCTATAGCAGCCCAGGATTTGAAGGGGCCTCCAAGCCCCTGTAGCAGTGCAGGACCTCTCAGGGTACATCTACACTGCAAAAAAAAACAGAAGAAAAGAAAAAAAAACCCAACCCGCAACAGCAAGTCTCAGAGCCTGGATCAAATGAAGCAGACTCTCAGGGCTTGTGCTAAGTGGCCAAAAATAGAAGTGTAGATGTTCAGGCTCTGACTGGAGCCCAGGCTCCAAGCCCCCACCCCACCATTAGGTTTCAGAGCCCAGCTCCAGCCTAAGATCAAACGTCTACACTGCTATTTTTAGCCCCATAGTGTAAGCCCAAGTCAGCTGATCTGGGCTTTGAGACTCACTGCCTGGGTCTCTTTTTGCAGTGTAGACACACCAATAGAGGCATCATACCAACTCTCATACAAGCTGTTGCTTTTCAGATTAAGATAACAAATTATGATTGTGATATTATAATAACTCTGACATGCTGTGTTCATCATTTCATCCTAGATTCCTTTCTGTTCTCTGTATAATCTGTTATTTTTTAAAAAATATAGTGATAGGTCCAAATCCCAGATCCAAACACCCCCAAAATACTGGTGATTTTAGAACCCAAACCAGGATCTGGATCCATATTTCACAGCTGGATCCAACTAGTGTAAAGGATTGCACTGAAACTGTTTCCTAATGCTCCCAAACTTTGGGGAATATGTGACTAAAAGAGATGTCAGGCAAAATCTCTAAGGACTGTAGGATATGAGGGGATGAAAGCTGTAATTCCTTGTAGCCACAGAATATATGGGATAGAACAGGATACTTCTCAAAGAAAAGCCATAGATTAGCTTTAAATATAAAGACAGTTAATCCTTCTAGTAAAGGACAGTGTATGAATAACTTTCAGCCAACATTCTAGAAACAGAAGACTGAAGACAGCCCTATTGCAGCCCCAGCATTGATACCACTGTGTGTGGATTTCAGTAGTTCTGTACAACAGGGTCAGTCTGTATGCTACAGCTTCCCTTTTCTCACTCAGTCATTCTCCCTCTCTCCTTCTCTAGCAGAAGTCTCCAGCTGGCCTGGGAGGCTTATCACCTCTATCTGGTTATTAACAGTCCATTTGCTTAAGTACCTATCATAATTACCTTCTATGGTTCCTCTGAGAGACATCTAATTTAAGGAATTCTAGCAAAAGTTCTGGTCTGACTGATGACCAGACAGTCACGTATGTGCCACCTGCTAGCAGTTCTTGAGCCAAAAAAGAGTTTGGGGAAGAGCTATCCCATACTATTCTGTTGTTTAAAATCTGTGTTTCCTGTCTATCTCTTCTCTTTTCCCCTTTTAAATAAATATCCTTTCAGTCCATTTCTTCTTTCTCTGTTAGCACTAGTGCTGGAGTCCAACACAAGCCATTGCGCCTTGTACAACCCACTTAAATCATTGGGTTAAATGCATGGATTATAAACAAAGGCACAATTTGGCCTGTTGTCTTAATTTGGCCCAGAATAGTCTAGCGAGCACTATCAGTAAATGTTCCTCAAAGACCTCTATTTAAATAATATCATTATATTATTATTTTAATATAGAGCATACATTTTAAGGATGATGTGAGATATGACCCTGTTTGGTGCCGTGTGATTTTACACCAGATTGCAGAAACTGTTTTCTCATAGGAAAAATTATCATCCCGCCTTATTTTGGGATGATGTAAAACCATACTGCACTTTCACCTCCGACATAATTCTGCAGAGCAGCACAAAGGATTTACTCCCTTAATATAATACGCTATGATCTGAAGATCCTTAGTATGTCATATGGCATTTGAATAAGTTGGTTTTGCTTCATAGAGGTTTGTAAGAATTTTCCTTTCAGTTTCAGTTTCTGAGAGGTCACATCCCCCATTTTATGATGAGTTTCAACCTGAATTCTCCAAGTGAAACCTTGAAATGGTAAATTTCTCCTGGTTTCACATCAAAACCGTACAACCATGAGTTTCACATAGTTTTTACTAAACCACAAATCAGTCCATGTTTGATCAAAACTGCCACCAGGTTAGCAAAAAATGGTTCCTTGAAATTGTAACTGTTTCACAAACCTGCTCTGAGTTCTTGGATTTGTAACAAAACTAGAAATTATAAAGATGCACCAGAATTCCAAAGTTTGCATCCAAAGATAAGGAGGACAGGCACCTTAGAGACTAACAAATTTATTTGAGCATAAACTTTCGAGGGCTACAGCCCACTTCATCGGATGCATAGAATGGAAGATAGTTTCCCAAAGTTCTGGAATGTTAAGCTCCAGAGTAGTCTGTTTGTTTGTTTGTTTGTTTGCCTGGCTCAGCTGATTATAGACAGGGACCAGATGTAAAATTAGGATTTACAAATCCAGAAGTGATCTGACCTAAAGTTTTAGTTTGGCCCTTTCTCTACTGAAAATTGGAAAAGTTTCCCATAGTTTTGAATTGCTTGAAAATGTTTTGCACTACTATAAATTAATCAAGTACCCAATTTCTGGAAATCCAGACAATGTGCTCTTTAACAACGTAGATTTCTATATTAAAGAACAAATTTTGTGTATATGTGTACACACTGTACATTCACTAAAATAAAATCCTATTGACCCCGTTCTTTTATCCAAATCTCTTGTGAGGCCTCAATAAAGGCCTGATCCAAAGCCCACTGAAATCAATAGAAAGGTACTTGTTTACTTGAGGTTTCAGAGTAGCAGCTGTGTTAGTCTGTATCTGCAAAAAGAACAGGAGTACTTGTGGCACCTTAGAGACTAACAAATTTATTTGAGCATAAGCCGACTTCATTGGATGCATAGACTGGAACATATAGCAAGAAGATATTTGTACATGTTCTCTGTATGTATAAATATCTTCTTGCTGTATGTTCCAGTCTATGCATTCGATGAAGAGGGCTGTAGCCCACGAAAGCTTATGCTCAAATAAATCTGTTAGTCTCTAAGGTGCCACAAGTACTCCTGTTCTTTTTGTTTACTTCAGTGGACTTTAAATCAGGCCCTAACTCCTCTGATTACCTCAAATCCTATTTATGCAATTTTATTTTCTGTCCCAGGAAACAATATTCTTGTGCCATGTCAGTCTGAATGGACTCTCTTAAAAAAGTACTGCACACTGTTCGACTGATATTTTCAATATGTTACTAGATATTTACCTTCCAGATGTGACTATAATGACTGATTGTAGTCATTTAAAAACACCAAGAAAACTGTCATTATGCTTAAGTTTTCCATTTTGAAAAATATACCGAATACCATCATTCAAAGTTGTACCAAAATGCAACTGCAGTAAATTTCAGCCTCTAATCAGCAAAGCCTTATCTCATCACTCATATCTTCAGTGTAGCAGTAAAATAAATACAGCAGATGGAAAGCAGGTTTTGGACCAAGGGAGAAGGCAATAATACAACTGTCAGGATGGATGGGTGCCGTAAAAATGTTCTTTGACAGGGCATTATATAATTTGCACTTCCTTTGTAAACTTTATCTTGATATTTCCAAAAATAGGAGCTTAAACTGGAAACTGACACAAGTTAAGCTGGAGAGGTGTGAACAGCACTGCTATGGCAACATTAAATGTTGGGTATATAAAGAGGCAGGTAAGACCCCTGTGGATCGTCAAATGCCAAATTAGATATTATAATGAATGGTAATTGGTTAAATTATTAATCATTCTATTGCTTAGCCCACAGTAACTAAATGGCCTTGCAGTTGCTATATAATTACCGGGTGACTGATGATCTGTTTTCTTTCTTTATAGGCTTATAGCAAAGGTGTAAAGTCTAATCTTGTCACAACATAGAAAGAATTGTAGAGCATCTTTACAAATCAAAGTTCCTCTGTAGTGCTGATTTCCTTGACTCCCATTGATTTAAAGGGGACTTGAAGCTGTTCAGTATCTCACAGGACTGGCCTCCAAGTCACCAGAAAAGAAAGCAGTGGTGAATTATAATACTGTGCAATAGAAAGTTGATCTTGTATTTCAGGCATTGGACTAAGACCTAGTGTACGTGTTCACGCTCAGGAAAGTTAAGGCAAATCAACTGAAGGTGTGAAGTCAATGGGTTGTTCACTGTAACTTAATCCTCCTTGGAGTTACAGCAAACTAATAAGAACAGATATAACTTAGAGAATTCTTTACTTCTAAATGAGAGCATCCACATGGGGTTTAACACACTTTAACTTATGTGCATTGACTTTACACCATTAGGTGATTCACCTTAACATTCCTGAGTATCCCCTGTAGACATGCCCTTCAGAGATCTAGATTCACTTCTTGATTCTGCTGCATATTTCCTATGTGAACTGGATCGCTCTGTGCCTCAGTTCCCCATCTGTAAAGTGTACATAATACTTCCTTTCCCCCACCCTTTGTCCAGCTTGTCTATTTAAACTGGAAGGCATGGTAATTGTCTCTTTCTATGTATGTGTACAGCAAATACATTTTACTTGTATAATGAGGCCCCTATCTGAGTTGGGGTCCGTTAGGTGCTTCTGCAATAAAAATAAGAACATAGCATAAGAATGGCCATACTGGGTCAGACCAATGGTCCATCTAGCCCAGAGTCCTGTCTTCTTATAGTAGCCAATTCTAGGTGCTTCAGAGGGAATGAACAGAACAGGCAATCATCGAGTGATTCATCCCCTGTCACCCATTCCCAACTTTTGGCAGTCAGAGACGAGGGACACCCAGAGTTTGGGGTTGCATCCCGGAGCATCGTGGCTAATAGCCATTGATGGACTATCCCCCATGAACTTCTCTATTTCTTTTTTTGAACCCTGTTATAGTTTTGGCTTTCATAACATCCCCTGGCAACAAGTTCCACAGAGTGATTGTGTGATCTGTGAAGAAGTACTTTCTTTGTTTTAAACCCGATGCCTGTTAATTTCATTGGGTGACCCCTGGTTCTTGTGTTATGTGAAGGAGTAAATAACAACTTCTTATTCACTTTCTCCACACCATTTATGATTTTAGAGACCTCTATCATATCCTCCCTTAGTCATCTCTTTTCCAAGCTGAACAGTCTTTTTTCTCTCTTCTCATATGAAAGTTGTTCCATATCCCTAATAATTTTTGTTGCCCTTCTCTGTACCTTTTACAATTCTAATGTATCTTTTTTTGAGATGGTGTCACCAGAACTGCACTCAATATTCAAGGGGTGGGAGTACCCTGGATTTATATAGTGGCATTATTATATTTTCTGTCTCACTATCTGTCCCTTTCCTAATGGTTCCTGCCATTCTGTTAGCTTTTTGGACTGCTGCTGCACATTGAGCAGATGTTTCCAGAGAACTATCCACAATGACTCCAACATCTATTTATTGAGTGGTAACAGCTAATTTAGATCCCATAATTTTGTGTGTATAGTTGGGATGTTTTCCAGTGTGCAGTACTTTGCATTTATCAATATTGGTAATACTAATGCTAAGTGCCTTATACTGCATTTACTCCTCTAACACTTGTTGATTGTAACGTAGTACATCAGGTTTAATACTGGACATGGGATGAAAGGCTTGTATGAAATAAGAACTGACCCAAAACTTGACAATTAAGTGACTTGAGCATGGTCCTGAATCAGTGGTGAGGTGATGCAATCAAGTCCCAGATCTGTGTAGGCCTTTGAGTTTACTTGTAAAACAGTCTCAAATTTGTGCTCTTTTTTTGTTGTTTTTTTTAAGGAAAAATTACATGAAAAGGAAAAAAATTGGACTCTTGAAAAAATTTCCTGAATACGGGTAAGTAAAAATATCCAGGGTGAGCTTTAAATGGAAAAACTTCAAAAATCTTTTTTGTGCTAAATCTGTTTCACCCATTATACAAATATGCATAAAATAAAAACACCTAAACCAAGACTGTTGACACATACACTTAAGAGTTACTGCCGAAGAACACCAGTTTCAAGATTTCTAGCTTTTAATACTGCTAAGGTAATAATATCTGGCATTAAAAAGTAAGCCAAACCTACTATGCAAAGTCTGTGACTTCTAATAACTGCTTGGTGTACCAAACTTAAAAATGGTAACATATTTCCCTTACTCCTAGTCTCAAAAGGAAACATTCGGAGACTGATAATGTGCCCATTTGATATAAGAAGAAATAGTTTGTTTTTTTACATTACCTAAGAGATTTGAAGTTACCGGGGATCAACCCTGTGGTGATCGATGCATCGGGGGTTGATTTACTGGGTCTAGTGAAGACCCACTAAATCGACTGCAGATTGCTCTCCCATTGACTCACAGTACTTCACAGGAAGTACGCATCTCCACATAGCTGGAGTTGCGTAACTGAGGTCGATTTACCCCCGTAGTGTAGACAAGGCCATAGTTCAGTCCATCACTATTCAGCAAAGCACTTATGCCTATATTAACAAACAGAAACTCAGAGCTATAGTACAATGTGTAAATAATTGATCTTCATTTCTGTTGGAAACCATTTTAAAAAGACACAGCAAGAAGTACTGAACATATGTACTTCATGCTGGTACTTAACTGGTTATGTATATTTGTTTGACAGGATGAGGAACAAGTTCCTTACCCACCCTGCTAATTAAATGTAGTTATAATCAAAATACTTCTAAAGCCACAGGCACTTCTGTCATTATATCATCTGATGCACTATCAGTGGTGGAGGAAAATATCAAATGACTGAAGTAATCATATTTCAATATGAGAAAACAGGATAAGGTCCACTCAAGATATGTGATGACTTAAAGAAAGACAGAACCATTTGAATTAAGTTCTTTGTGTTCATTTTAACTTAGTTTTGGAAAGAGCTTACTCCGAATCAACAGTAAGCAATACCAGTCCCAATATGAATCACTATATATTGTCTTTTGTTAGAGGTAATAGGATATCCAGGAGTTAAACCTGACAACAATAAGATAAAATACATATAACAGAAACCTCTTGTCTTCAGCACAAAAATACCACACAAAGACTAAATCAGGCTGATGCCTGATATTAACCAACATGAATATATCTGTTTTATAAATTAATGAGACTGAAGATCCATCACATTTCAAATTAAAATAATATTTTGCCATACATTTTCAGTTAGCTGGCAGGATTTGCATTTTGCAAATTTCTATTAAGATATAGGACCCTGAAAAGTTCACTTTTGTTTGTTTATCTTTAAAAACCCAAAATGCATTCCTTTCTAAGGTGGTATCACACTAGGAAATAACAAAAGATATGTATGTTATATTTTATAACAGACAAACAAAGCATTTTAAAAAAATACTGGGTTTCTTTCTTTCCTAGCCATTAAAGTATGTTTTTGCTATGCAGACCATGAGGCCTTTTTCTACATGTTTTACAGTTTAAAAAAATGCTAACTTTTCTTGATTGTCAATATTGTGCATTGCAGACTTTGGAAATCAAAAGATCTGCTTTTCCAGAATGATTCAATTGACATTTCCCCCCCCATCTCTAGACTTTCAGAAAGTTGAGAGTATTGATTAAACATCTGGTATTTTGGTAGGTTTCCCGTCTCTTTAAAAGAACAGCTCTCAAATGATTTGGAGACTCCAGTGACACAACAGAGGAGCTTGCTGTTTCTCATTTTAGTTATAACTGTACAGATTTTTGAAAAAAAAAATTCTTACAGCCAAATTGTATTTTATATGTATTAAATAACTTCTCCCAATGGTATTTCTTTTCATATTAGACTGTCATGACATTAATCATCTGAATGAGACTAAAAGGGGAAGATTCTTCTTGAAAACATGACAACACGCTGATTTAAATGAAGATGTTAACGGTAACAATTATTACTGTATTATATAACATAGCAACTCCCAGTTTTGTATAATTTTTAATATTTTTTTAAATAAATATAAATGAGGGTATAGAGAGGACAGAGAGAAAACCTCTCTTATCCTCCTCTGTCAGCTGTTCCATTGCATGAGATGACAGCTCTTTTCCAAGAGGCACTGTTGGATTGTTTAGCCCTTCAAACCCTCCAATTGGCTGACTATTGCTGGATGATTTACAAAAGGTGTAACCAAGCAAAGTCATTTAGAAGTCTCTTGTGGGGGGGGGAGGTGCTGAGTTACGTACCAGGGGTGAAATCTTTTCCTTGTTGAAGTCTTCCATTGACTTCAATAGGGCCAGGATTTCACTCCAGGCATATAAAGATGTTTCAGTTTCTATCATTAGACTATATCGATACTTTTAGGGGACTTAAAGGAGCTTTCAGTGCTGTTTCTGCTGCAGCTATTAGAGTGCTTTACAAACCCCTCTGTTGCTGCAGTCATCTAGTTATGACACAATCAGTGAATCTAGGCCATATGGTTTTAGGCAATGTTCTAAGTTAGATAATGTAATCTAAGCAAAGAAAATAAGGGTAGTTAGAATCATCTAGTTGATCACCTTACTCCCACAGAATTGTTCCTTATACTAGTAAGGCTCCATAGGTCTAGAACCTAGGCCTGCAGAGCTATTAGGTAGCTGGCAGCCTCAAGCTGCCACCCAGTGGTAGCTGTAACTAGTTTGCTCTCCACTTCTCATCACCCACTGCAGACATAGACCCTGGGACATCCTGCCTCAAGAGTTTGACAGACAGCAGCTTCATGGCTCCTGATTGGCTCCCTACCCTATATAAACTCAAGGGGTGGTTCAGGACGTGTCCAGGCAATATTGTGGTTTTTCTGTAGCTGCTGTTAGTTTCTGCCCCTGAGTCCCTGGCTTTGACCTCAGCTTGATTTGGACTTTGCCTCCTGACTTGAACCCAGAAACTTGGCTCAGACTCTGACACTTGGTATTGACCCTGCCCTGGATCTCCATGACTATGAACTCCCCTGTTACTCCTAGCCTCAGGTTTGTCCCTGCTCTGACCCTTGGGCTTGACTGCCAATGTTGGGATCCTGACAACAGGGAACATTATGTTTTAGATCATATTCCATCTACCTAGGTTTCTATTCCATGCTCATCACTCTAGTATCATATTCTTAAAAAGGGATGTGGACAGTCCTCCACTAGACAAAAATATGTATGTTTTATGTATGCAGCCAATTAACACATTTTCAGCGCCACAATTCCCTCATTTTAAAGGTGTACAAGTGTCTACATCACCACAACTTTCACTAGCTGGCACCCTTGCTTGCAGTCTCAGTAAGCAAGCCCAGGACTGAATGGATCACACTAACTCTTAGCAGTTGTTCCTCTAGTTCAACTTGATGCACATTGGCAGGGCAATGTGAGGAAGCGTGCATTGCTGCTGCCTTACAGTGCTTTTTCTGCAGTTGTCTAGAGGACTGTAGTTTCCAGGGGTGTCAGACTGGGACCTCCCACTGTGCGTTAGTTATTTTCACTTGCCCTGAATGTGCTTTATTTCTGGAGCACTGAAGAGCACAGAAATAGCAGGAGGGAAATAAAATGCAGGGGGCCAAGTCTTGCTCTGTTACATGTGTAACAATGTAGTTAATTGGTATTTACACTACAGTAACTAAGAGCAGAGATTGGCACACAGTTAACAAACAAACATTCTATTTTTAAGGCAATAGAGCTAATAATTCCCCCAAATCTCTCCAAAAAGTATCATCATTAATGGTCTGGATTTTCTGCTATGTCCCCCATTCTTAGAGCCTGGCTTCACAGCTGCTGCTTCTTCTATCTTCCTCTCCCCAGCATAATGAGATCCTTCCCACACTAGCACACTCATTAAGTACCTTTCCACATAGTTTAATTCTCCTTCTGTCTGGCCTCCCATTAGTCTCTAGCCATACCTTCTAGCTGCATGTTACATTTGTCTTCCAGTCCAGTTCTTCTCTTCACTCCTGGTCAGTTCCCAGCAAAACCCACCTCCTCCTACCTGACTTCCAGCATTTAGGCCAGAACTTGTAAAAAGAAAGGTGGGTCACATCAGGTGCAAAGATGCTAAGGGTTGGCTGTCTTTAAGAGTGAGATTTACAGCCGCAAAGAGTGAGACTTTCTAGGTGATGTATTAGGTCATTGCTAAAGACAGGGACTCTCATCTTTGGTCCTTGGCGGCATCTAGTAGTCTAAGACTTCAAATCCAACCAGCACTTAATAGTTTATTTTAAAATGTACACTGCTTAATATTGCATGTGAAACACTTAAATCTCCTAATTCATACTAAAGTCTAGGGCATGTGAGAATTCTATATGCAATGCAAACCAATGGATTCTAATAAAAATAACTATTTGCTGGTTGGAATAAAAACCTGGATGGTTGGAGATCCCTGAGGATATGAATTTGTCCAGTGTGGTTTAAATTTTGAACTGTATTTTTCAGATCCTGCAAACTTTTGATCAAGTCCTGCTCATTTTTTGGGTGAACTCATATTATTTTGACCGTCAACTATTCACACACACACAAACCCCCTCGTGTAGCCTCCTATCTCCTCTTGGGCACATATAGAATGTGGGCCTGTAGTTTCCCTGGTTACCACAGTACACAAGCTTAGAAAGCAGCTTTCCAATCTCTAAACCCCGTGCCTGAAGCCTCAGATGTATTGCTGTCTGTTTCAGCGCCTGAATAAAAAATATTTAAAATCTTTATATATTTACTCAAAATAAGTCAGATAAGCTTAGTAATGTGTGTGAGGGTGAGACAGCATGCTAATGAGTGAGTCTCACACCTAGTGAATGAGACTTGACATGTCTGCGGGTATACCTCTCAGGGGCCTTGCTTCATCTCCCTCTGTTCCAGTGCAGTGCTAGCAACGTAAGCTGTTCTGGTGTGTGCTCTAGTGCCTGGGGTCATGAGACCAAATCCCTGCTGCAAAGCAGTTTAACTCACTGTCTTTTATTTTTGCCTTTTTTTTCAGTCTGACACTATGTTGTGTCATGATGAAGTAGCACGGAGAAGCATGTGTGATGACAACAAGGGTTAGTGCTTTATTACAAATGACACTGAAGAGCCAGCACTACTTCCAGGAGCTGTGGAACAAACTGTATTAGAGCTGGTCCAAAAAAAAAAAATTAACAAAAAGAGTTTTCTGTCACAAAATGCAGTTTCCTCAAAATAAAAATGTTTCACAGAAAGATGTTCATTTGGACAATATTTTCAATGTGAAAAAGTCTAAATGAAATGTTTTGACTTTTTCATTTCAATAAATGTTGAAATATTTCATTCTAATAAGGTACAAATGTTGTGGTGACTTTATCACTTTGATTTTGTTTTTAACTTAATATTATATTAAAATATTATTTTTTGAAATTTTTTATAATGTTATGACATTACTGTAATGTTTCTGAAACAATTATTTTCAGAATTTCCATTTCAGGAGAAATTTTGACTTTTTGTTCTGATTTAGAACAAAAACAAATTTTGAACTGTTGGAATTCCCATGGAATAGAAATTCTGTCATCCAAGCAGCTCTAGTATTAACTCATTAAATGCTTTCCAATATAAGGTATTCTTGGATTTGGAACTTGCTTCCCCTCTGTGTCTGCTGGGTTCTAGTTTTGGGGAGCTCTGATGTTGGAAAACAGCCATATTTTGCCAGGATTATCTGGGAGTATAATGGTTTTGCAGGATAGGGGAGGTTGGAATGGAAGATCTGAGCTGAAAGATGTTGATGGGAGATTTGTTTCTTTGTAAGAACTATAGGTTTAGTCCTCATTTATTAAATGTGTATATATTTTATTGATTTCTCTGAGAGCATTAGAGTCACAATGAATGCACTTAAATGATTACATATAAATGCTTTATACTTTGATTTAGCTGTGCATATTTCAGGAGTGCTGCCTGAATATGAAGTCAAAATTTAAATTGTTCTGAAACAAAAATTGGTCTGATGTTAGTTATTCGGGCAGGGGGAAAAGGTGTACTGCAGAAAAGTGTTAAGATGGGAACACTGACATCTCCTTTATTACCCAAGCAGCAATTTAGGCACCCAACTCCCTTAGTCTCCTTTGAAAATCAGCCATAGATTCCCTGTCCCTTTTGACTACTAAAGAAGAGACACAGTAAAAGGGAACCTGTTATTTGAAATTTATTTACTAACCTTTAAAATTCTTGTTTTGGTTTAGACACTCCAGGCAATGACGCTCTAGCTATTTAGAAATATTTCTTATCAATTTTAAACTAAATTGTACAGAGTGCCAGCCCTCTCTGAAATATTACAGCCATTCAAATGTGGCCATTTCTTGTAGCATTAGAAATCTTAAGAATTGGATCTGTATATTCTAGGCTGGAGATTACTTTCCCCAAACTCCAGGTTTATGTTTATGTATGATTTATGTGCTGTATCTGAAACAAAAGTAAAAGCTGTGGCAAGTCTGGAACCCATATTAGCAAATAGATCACCAAGCAACACTCACAAACAGTGTATCTATTATAATAATGGGATGGGTGAGAAGAGAAGAGATTCAGCATTAATACAATAATGCTAAGGATGGGACTCGTTTCCTGTTTCTTTAGGGCCTGATACAAAGCCCAATGAAGTCTTTCCATTTTCTTCAGTGGGTTTTGGATTAAACCTTTCTGGAACAAATTGCTGAAAAGCCAAGAGCAAGCGTTCCAGAAGATCGAAGAATTTTATTCAGTTGACACCCCCTGTGCTTGATGTAGTTCAACTCAAATAATCTTCTTTTCAGGATCCTGAGTTCTGGAAAAGGTAAAAGGAAAACTATAGTGACTAGACTAGCAGAGAAAGTGAGAGTAGTACGTCTAATTCCGGCATTTAGAGGAGTGTGGAGGATTATTACTATAGGTGGACATTTCTCTTGTTCTCTGAATCTCTCTCACTCCAAAAACTGAACGGATCCTTCAAAAATCTGGCTAGCTACCAAGTACACAATCAAACATCTGTGAACCAGATGTCTATAGCATTACATCCAGCTGTGCTACTGCTGCTACATCTGCAGAAGCCCGCACGTGTTCCTTTGGTCAGGGTATCTCGGGAACACAATCTGTAAGAATAAAAGCCCACAGTACAAGAAGAAACAACATGCATTTTACTTGCTGGTTTATTTTATTTTTGTTGCCACTTTACAATTCTCAACTGACTTTCCAGTAAGCTTGAACCCAGCATTCAGGTCAGGAACTGGTACAAAGAAAGGAAGTAGTGTTAGACTTTTCTCCATGGAGACTTGGGTTCAGATTCTGATTAGGTCCCAAAAGAAAGTGAGTTTGGTCTCCTCCTGATCCTTAGACCTTATCTGTGTCACAAAATCACCACATGACTAGACAGTTTAAACACTCCTTATACTGAGTGGAGCCCCAAGTAGGAATTCCGGGACTTCTACTGCAGCAGACTACAACTCCCAAGTAAACCAAAAGTTAGGACACCACTGAGAACCCAACCAGCCCATCAGGACTTAAGAGCTTCCTAAGGAAACAGTAGGAGCCAAAGGCAATTATAAAATTACTCCAGGAAAATAACCTCAGGCTTTCCTGCTCCTTGTGCATAGGCCTGCAAGGCCTTAAGATCTAGGCTAGTGGTGCCTGTGGGAGCTAAGCTTTGAAAAGTGTTCATGCTGGGTAGGAAAGCAGTATTTTGCCTGTGGAAAATATTGTCTTATGTGGTTGTGAAAATACTGAGGGGGTAGGGAAGCTTTTTCTCTCTGGATCTGGTGGAATCATAACCATTTTTGCCAATGGTGCACAGAACTCTGAGGAAAATACCACTTTTTAGACATCACCCCTGTAAGCTTACGAAAGACCTGTTTGCCTTCAGTTACTCAGTAGATGCGTAACCTGCAAGCAACATCAGTTAGGAATTAAGGGCCATATATATTAATGTGGCCCTAATGATTCCTTTTGAGTAGGAAAAGAAGACAATTTGAGAATTATTGTTTGAGATGCCAAAACACTGAGAGACTGAGCAAGCTAAAGAGTGTTGTACCTGTCTGATATAAGCATAGGCTTCCTTGGCTAACACTCAGAAGCAAATTCAGGACTGGGTTGTCTTGTTACATAAAAAATATGCCAGCTGTGTCTTTGCATGCAAGATCCTCTTTTACTTCAAGCTGTACATTTTTGCAGGATTCTATTACAGTTGCCCCAGGTGCATGAAGACATGAACTGTATTTGTAACTCTTTAATCTCTTCTGCCATATGAAGACCTGAACTGTGATTCTATCAGGTGTCTCTCTGTCTTGAGAGATACAGCACTAGCACATTAGCAAAAAGGAAAGTAAAACTAACAGTTTTTGTTCAAGGAGCAGCAGTAGAAGAGGTGGTTAGATGCAGATGAATAAAAGTGGCTATTTTTTACACTGGCAGTGCTCTTTGAGTGTTTTATGTAATGCTTTTTCAATTACATTTATAATTCTACCACAAAAAAACAGAGTGCTAATTTCATACAACCAGATGCACAGGTACGTTTTTTTGGTGGTAACTGTGAATCTGTCCAAACTTAGCTGGCACATTTTTAATTTAAAAACTGCCTCTCATATTTTCCAAAATACAGTTACCCCAATAATTCCCAAGCAAATGTTTGCATTTTTATTCATAAGAAAAAAGCATTGTTATTAAATAAAATCTTTTTCCTTGTCTGATGACACACCTAAAAAGTTTGCGGACGATATCAACCTGGGAGGGGTTGCAAGTGCTTTGGAGGATAGGATTAAAATTCAAAACAAATTTTGATCTGGACAAAATAGGTTGAAATTCAGTAAGGACAAATGCAAAGTATGCCACTTAAGAAGGAATAATCAGTTGCACACATACAAAATGGGAAATGACTGTCTAGGAAGGAGTACTGCGGAAAGGGATCTAGGGGTCATGTGGAATACAAGCTAAATATGAGTCAACAGTGTAACATTGTTGCAAAAAAAAGCAAACATCATTCTGGGATGTATTAACAGGAGTATTGTAAGCAAGACACGAGAAGTAATTCTTCCGCTCTACTCCACGCTGAGCAGGCCTCAACTGGAATATTGTGTCCAGTTCTGGGCGCCACATTTCAGGAAAGATGTGGACAAATTGGAGAAAGTCCACAGAAGAACAACAAAAATGATTAAAGATCTAGAAAACATGACCTATGAGGCAAGATTGAAAATATTGGGTTTGTTTAGTCTGGAGAAGAGAAGACTGAGAGGGGACATGATAACAGTTTTCAAGTACATAAAAGGTTGTTACAAGGAGGAGGGAGAAAAATTGTTCTTCTTAACCTCTGAGGATAGGACAAAAAGCAATGGGCTTAAATTGCAGCAAGCGTGGTTTAGGTTGGACATTAGGAAAAACTTCCTCACTGTTAGAGTGGTTAAGCACTGGAATAAATTCCCTAGGGAGGTTGTAGAATCTCCATCATTGGGGATTTTTAAGAGCAGGTTCGACAAACACCTGTCAGGAATGGTTTGATAATACTTAGTCCTGCCTTGAGTGCAGGGGACTGGACTAGATGACCTCTTGAGGTCCCTTCCAGTTCTATGATTTCCACTGTAGGACTCTCTACCTTGTGAAAATTCAGAAAATTTGAAAACATTTCTGTTCACAGGAATGAGTTCAAGCCTTTGATTTTACTAGAGCAAATGATACTGACATACATAGAATCAAAGTTTGTTACATCTGTTACTGTTACAAAATGATTATATGGATATGTTATTCAAACACTGTTTTTAGACATACAGAAAAATGCATTCAAGCTATTTTAATCAAAATCTTCTAAAATAATTTTATACTGTGAAAAAATGCTACTGAGACTAATCATAGATACAGCATAAGGAAAAGTCAGCATAAAATCCAAGACATTTTACTTCAACTTTTAGTGTCTGCTGATATCAGACCATTTATACAGCAGCACAAACTAATTATTGATTAAAACTCACATGAAATTCTCTGCAGCTTTGATTCATTGTTCTTTCAGTTTATTTCTAATCCTCCCACACCATCCTCCCTCGTAGCATTAGCTGGGTTTCAGACATGTCTTGCATATTTGCCTTTTCTGAGATTGCCAAGAACAGAAGATCCTTGTGGTAATAGCAGACATAAACAAGATAAAGCAAGTTTATTTTCTCTGACTTAAATCACAGGCTCTGTTATCTAGACTTCTGAAGACAGTTTGCATCCAGATAATAAAGGGAAGCAAGATGAAGCATTTTTGTTTCCTTTCCAGGTCTTTTAGTAGCAAATATTTCTCTATAGCAGAAATGCAGTCAAGTTTTTTAACTTACTAGTCACTTCACCTCCAAAAATTCTGGTTGAGTTCGCCTAATAAGAAGCTCAAAGTGTAACAGGTAGCTGCTGTTCTGAGGGGAAAGCTTGTGGTGTCTTTCAGAGTGGCTGCTCTTTTCCTCATCTTGACTCAAAGAAGAAAGTAGTTTTGAGCATAGTTGTGCTCTTCTTA
Organism: Chrysemys picta bellii; assembly: GCF_011386835.1. Lineage (NCBI taxonomy): Eukaryota > Metazoa > Chordata > Testudines > Emydidae > Chrysemys > Chrysemys picta. The sequence continues at coordinate 43,913,241 of NC_088794.1, read as the reverse complement.
GGTGGCCCAACCATCTATTTTAGTTGATAGGAAATGAATCGTCTGATTAGGGTGTGTGATTGCTGCTGTCTAAGAAACTCAGAGCTGGAATTACTTCCACAGTTCTGCTGTCAATAATAAAATAATGTTTGTAGGGGAAATTCATTGTTAAAATGGCTCTGCATCAATCCTTCCTCATTCATTGATCAGACTTGTGGTAAAAGAAGGGTATATGCATCTGTCTGAGAACAAAGCCAGTGAGTAAATACCTTGTTTAGAAGCAAGCTTCTATAGTTATAAGTTGTGCTTACATGGTGCCTTTCATCTAAGCATTTCAAAGTGTATGTCAAACATAAGTCTCATAAAATCCGATGAAGTAAGTACTGTCCCTTTAACTGAGTTGCTTAAGATCAGCCAACCACAGCGTGTCAAAGCCAGGAATAGAATTCTCATCCAACAACTAGACAATACTTCCTCCTATGATTATACTAAAATTACCTGAGTGAAATAGCATCCATAAATATCTGTACTGCTTGACCTCAGTGGGGTTTGGATCAGGTCTGTAATCAGGTCTGTGTTCTACAGTTTGAGATACTTATACCTACACAATTTTTAGTCAATAACATTGTTTGATTTGATGAAACTTTAGAGAACTGAAAATGTAAATGTGATTGTTCAAAGAAGAGTATCTGTTGTTGTGTCCTTTTATTGGGTCATATTTTTCCATATCTTCAGTATTTTTAAAAAAAATACAGTTAGATTTCTTTTAGCAATTTTTAGTTTGATCAAAGATTTAGACTGATTGCAAAAAGACAGTCTTCCATTGTTTACTCACATCAAGAAAAACCATTAAAGCATATTGGGTGAAACTGACTGCTGTGAAGAGAGACCACACATGGTCTATGAACCACTAAGGTCTGATTTAAACTATCCTAATAGGGCTTCAGTAGGACTTAAATGGTTCTGATGCTCTGTGTAGGCCCACTGTACAAGGATAAATTTCACTCACTGACTTTTTCATAAGAAATGTACCAACTCCAGGTTATGTCTGAGTGCTATGGATATGCCTCAATATTCAGCCAATCTACCCTGCAAACTGTCCAGAAAGTTTCAGATCAGGTGTGTGCTCTCTGACAAAATGTCCAGATGACATCTAACATGGTGTAGAATGTTATCCTGAATCATGTGGCTTAGTGATGGCCATTCCCACCATATGTCAAGTGGAAGCCTGATTTTAAAAAAATCAGAAATTCTGAGCAAGGACGGTGGATTTTTTTATCTAAATATACAGGAAGGGTGAATTGTAATCTGTCTTTATAAAATCAGTTTCATACCGGACATGGAATTTGTACTGCAGAAGAATTTCGGTGGCGTTTTAGAGACAGTCCACTGTGGGGAGCCACAAACCATGGCACAGACTGTTGAGGACTGCAAAATGACTCAACTTCCTGGAGGTCTTAATGCCTTCAACATAGCTGATAAGAACACTGTGGCTTGGCTTGACTAGATTGCATACACCAAATAAATAAATAAATAAATACTGCAGGGGTTGCTCCCTTATTCCCCAGTATGAGCTACCAGCATCCCAGATTACAGGTGAGCAGCCTTGATGGAAATTCTATTCTTTGTCCTGTGCAGATAGATGGGTTTGATCCTGAAAATAAATCGAGGTTTGGCTTGGCCCCCTCCCTTCCCCAGCACAACTGAGCTGGCACAGAGGGGAAAATGATCTTCTACTGGTTAATACTATTGTTCCTAGAACAAGGGAATTACCAGGAAGGGAATTGTGACTCATAGCATAGTACTGCAGATGAGAGTAAAGTTCTGAATATGTTTAATTTTTTTCAGGATTAAATATGAACTAGAGTCAAGTGAAACCTTTGTGCCCTGTGTTTGGTTACAACAATGTAAAATTTGGAAATGCAGCTTTTAATTATTAATTAAATTAAAAATTTAATTAAAATTTATTAATTAAAAATTAAAATTCTCATTGCCATTACGAGGCATAGAATTTTAGCATTTTTCTATTCCACCACAGTGCAAATATTTCATTTTTATGTTTGATTTTTTTAAATGGAACTTGATTTGAAAAACTAAAAATACCTCACTGAAGAAATGTACTTCTCTTCTTACACAAAAGATGTTTGAGCTCAAGTTGTTTGGAAGTTGAATATCTTATTCCAATGGTGGCGGGGAGGGGGGAGGGGAGGGAGGAGAAAGACTTATGCTAAGATTACAATGTTCCTACTAAGGTTCCAAATTACCTATTCAGTTCCAGAATCTTTCCATATTGCTTTCAAGTTTTACCACTATATTTTTCATATCAGTCATATCAGTCACAGTTGCCTTGTTGTTTTTCCCCCCTGTGCCTTTGACATCTTTTTCAAGGAAAAGCTAGTGGAATTGTGTGAAAGTTTTTCTTTATTGCTGACAACTGCTATTCCTTTGATATGACAGGTGTCTAGGACCTGTACACTACTATGCTTTAATTCAGAACATATATTTGAAAATATGGAATTAATGTCCAGCACTGTCAGAAAAGCAAGAGTGCAGAGGAAGATGTTACCAGTGAAAGAATAGAATGTGTGGCTGTGAAGAATTATAGACAGAACAAGGGTGAGATTGAAGGTTAAAAGAAATAAAAGGAAATAAAGGGCCTTTCATAGAGCATTAGCAAGAGAAAATAAAGTTTCAAATACTTAAACATTTAGTGGCAGTTACCATTGCAGTATTATTACTCTCTATTTTATTTTAAGAGTTAGTCTGACCTAATATCTTGGGACCTTTTTTCCCCCTGCTTATTCCAAGCTTTAATTTTCAATTAGTATTTTAAATGAGTTGAGTGACTTTAAAAAATTTTTGCTTTCATACACCAGAGGTATATTGGAAATAAAATTTTAAACACCTGTAAATAGTTCAGATCAGTTCAGGTTAAAATAGAGTTAAGGCAACTGCAAGGTTTGAAGTTTCCTTTGCTAGTACAAAAAGGGACCTGGGTTTTTTGTTCTGTCTATTCTTGGGCCAAATGCTGGCCTGAGTGTGAGCCTCCCTGACTTCACTTATTTCTCTGGGTTTGCCTATGTATAAATGAGGGGAAAAATCCACTGATGCTATGCTGTAACGTTACAACCTGCCCTGAATAAGGGGTGGTGAGCAGCTGAATGATTGCAAGAGCAGATCACGGAACAAACTGTAAACCAAAGACGCAACTCCTTCCTTGCTATCCATGTGCTCTGGGAGGGAGGAGAGTACGGGTGGAGCCAGGGCTGCTCTTAATCCCCACCATGCTCTGCCTCCTCCCTGCCCACTGGTTGCAGAAGATTAGATTGTATTGGCCAAACAGTCCATACCCTGTCCTCTCCCTGCACAATTGGAGTAAAAAAATCTAAACTGCCCTGACTCAGCCGATCAAAGCACTAAAATATTCCTTCTTTAGGGGTCTTGTACTCTTTGAAATGGACTGAGATGCTACTCCAGTATAATTATTGTGGAATTCATAGAGGTTAAGATCAGAAGGGGGCCATTAGACCATCTAGTCTGATCTTCTATATATCACAGGCCATTAAATTTCACCCCGCTACCCCTGTATTGTACCCAATAACTAGTGTGGGGATTGTACTCAGAGCAGAACTTTGCCTAACAGGTGAAACCTCTAGCCCGTGTTAAGGTATTTTTTGCAAAATGCCACAAATCGTTGTTATGAAAAGGAGGGGCTCAATACATCATTGTCCAGCACCTTGTGTAGTTGCTGACAACTGTGCACAGTGTTGCCAACCTTGAGATTTTATATGGAGTGTCATGATATTTGTTGTCAAAGCCCTAGTTGCTGGAGTCATGCCATTATGTTTTTGAAACAGGACTATGTTAACATGAACTTTTAGTTTGTACCAGCAGGGCCTGCTTAGGGTAGTTAAAGTGCAACACTTAAGAATGCTCTATGGTTCGCTCCCTTGTAGTCTGGACTTTGCCACCATGTAGGCAAGCCCTGATTCTTTAGTGTATCTCTTTCCAGAAACTCATCTTCTTATTTGAATTATCATAACACCTCAGAGCCCCAGTCAAGGATCAGCACCCCATATTTGGACAGCTCTATCTCATATGGAGAATGGAGGCAGTACCCACACTTCCAGTGCTTATCTGTATCTTTAATGATGACTCTGGACATTCAGGTTGGAGGACATGGAAAAAAAATTGTTAGTTTTACTGTTAACTAGACCAAACTCTTCTGACAGCATCAATTACCTGTGTTCTTTCCTGTGTGTATCTGTATGTGGAGCGTAAGCAGCAAGAGATGGGGAGGGGCTGAATGCTGTATTTATTACTATCAGTTAGATTTGAGATTTGTGGTATTAGCAGGGAGCTGAGGGCAGAGCTGCATAACTCGCCTTCTTTTTCCTGTACCAGAATATCAAATCTGAACCCCTATAAAATCTGGAGGAAGGGAAGATGCTTTGAACGCACACCCAAACGAGGATTCATATATCAAAATTAGGCCAAGATCATCTCAGCACCCTGCCTGTTTTACTCAGATTGGCACTGGAGATTTCCATCAGATGTTGGAGAAAAGTAAACCTGCTCCTATTCCCCCCTCCTGGTCACCTGAGAGCAATGTTTAAAATAGGTTTCAGAGTAGCAGCCGTGTTAGTCTGTATCCGCAAAAAGAACAGGAGTACTTGTGGCACTAGTAGTAGTAGTCTTTAAGGTGCCACAAGTACTCCTGTTCTTTTTATGTTTAAAATAGTGGCTGTTCCAGTTTCCAGTCTCTGTTTCTTTGTGCTCCTATTTCATAAGGGACTGAGTGGATTGAGATTTATTTGTTTGACATCCTTTAGGGGAAGAGGCTGTTGTATGTATCTTGCAGTATAAAATATCTTATAGACTCATAGACTATCATGATGATCCCTTAAGGTTTGACCTCTTGTACATCACAGGCCCCAGAACCTCACCTGCCCACTCCTGCAATATGTCTATAACTTCTGGCTGAGTCACTGAAGTCTTCCAATTGTGAAGATTTCAAGTTACAGAGAATCCAACATTTACTCTAGCTCAAACCACCAAGTGACCTATGCCACACCCTGCAAAGGAAGGAGAAAACACCCATGTCTCTGCCAATCTGACCTGGGGAGAAATTCCTTCCCAACCCCCAAATATGGGGATCAGTTAGACCTCCATATCAGCAAGACCCACCAGCCAGACATCTGGGAAAGAATTCTTGGTAGTAACTCAGAGCCCTCCCCATCTAGTCTCCCATCTCTGGGAGTTGGAGCTATTTGCCAATAGCAGATATGCATTGTAGGCAATCTGATCATACTATTCCCTCCATAAATTTATTAAGCTCAGATTTAAAGCAAGTGTTTTTTTCCTCCTACTATTCCCCCTGGAAGGCTGTTCCAGAACTTTATTCCTCTAATGGTAAGACATCTTTGTCTGATTTCAAGCCTAAAATTACTGATGGCCAGATTATAACCATTTGTTTTGCACCAACATTGGCCCTTAACTTAAATCACTCCTCTCCCTCCCTGGTGCTTAGCCTTCTGGTGTATTTATAGAGAGCAATCGTATCTCCGCTCATCCTTTGTTTTGTTAGGCTAAAAAAGTCAAGCTCCTTAAGTCTTCTTCTCTTCTCTGCTCATCCTAGTAGCCCTTCTCTGCACCTGTTCCAGTTTGGATTTATCTTTCTTAAACATGGGAGACCAGAACTTCACACTGCATTCCAGATGAAGTCTCACCAATCCCTTACACTTCGCTGTCTCTACTGGAAGTACCTCGCCTAATGCATCCTAAGATTGCCCTGCTCTTTGTCACAGCCACATCCCATTGGCAGCTCATAATCATCCTGTGATTGAACAATACACCCAGGTCTTTCCCTTTTTCTGTAGCTTCCAACTACTATGTTCCCACCTTATAGCAAAAATTCTTGTTGTTAGTCCCTAGGTCAGGGGTCCCCAATGCTGTGCCTGCGGGTGCCGTGGTGCCTGCCGGGGCATCCATGTGGGCCACTTACTGGCTGCCGGAAAAGCAACCGCCGAAATGCTGCCATGAAGCGGCAATGTCAAGAAGCGCTACTGCCGAAATGCCGCCGAATTTCGGCAGCATTTCCGCAGCGACGCCTCTTGATGATGCTGTTTCACGGTGGCATTTCGGCAGCGACGCCTCTTGATGTTGCCGCTTCACGGCGGCATTTTAGCGGCTGTTTGTCCGGTGGCCACAGTCCTTGGTGGCTAGTCGGCCGGCGCCCGCCCCACAGAAAAGGTTGGGGACCCTGCCCTAGGTGCATGACTTTGCACTCTTATATTACATTCTATTTCTGTTAGTCCAGTTTTCAAGGTCATCCAAATTTTCTTGTACGATATTCCAGTCCTCCTCTCTATTGGCAATACCTCCCAACTTTGTGTCATCTGCAAATTGTATTAGCACATTCCTAGGTTTTGTGCCAAGGTCATTAATGAAAATGTTAAATAAGATTGGTCTCAAGACCAATTCCTGAGGAACCCCACTAGTAACCTCTCTCCAACCTGACAGTTCACCTTTCAACATGGTCCATTTTGTTTAATCAGTTCCTTACCTACCTTACCATTTTCTTATTTATTCTTATCATCTCCAATTTAACTAATACTTTTTTTTTGTGGAACCGTACCAACTGGTTTACTGAAATTCAGGTAGATTAGATCTACTGCATTTCCTTTCTCTCTTTAAAATAAAATATAAATGAAAGGAATCCACTAATATATTTCTCATTATTACAATTTCCTAATTTTTATCAACTCTAGTGCCTTGTCTATCCTGAAGGTGTAGAAAAAATTATCCAGATGACCAAATTATGGCTAATGTTTCTCTCCCTTTATTTCATTTTGCATCCTGTTTATAACATGATGAATATATTTAATTTAATTTTTTTCTCCACTGTTCTGGTTAGCTGATACCAGCTATCATAACAAATAGAGGTATATTGTGCTGTAGTGTCAGATGGTAGCATGGGCAATTGCAGCCCTGATTCAGCTATAGAACATTACATTGAATGCAGTGGGACTACTGACATGCTTTTTATTAGGCATGTGCTTATGCAACTTTCTATCTGGGTTCTAAATGCAGTCATTCTGAACTTCTACAGATTTGAGAGAGATTTTTAGTGGCCATGTTAAGTGACTTGCATTCATAGCCAGCTCTATGTAGTGCTATGCATAATAACTGTTAGAGTTCACTGCCTGGAAGTTCTTCATGTCTAATACATTAGTGTGATCCTGCTGTAATCTCATGAGTTTTATTTTAAATTGTGATACATGTTCCTCCTTGTCTCTGCGTCTTTTATTTTTGGCTATGCTGTAGCACTGTATGATCTGTTAAGATTAACATCATGCCCTTGTAATTCAACATTCTCACTATATGTATGTCATTTTCCTTTAACACATTTGGTAGAAGGGCAAGTTCTACTTTGTAGGGAGCATCACTTATTCTGAACTGGAAAAAATAATTTATTTGGTCAAAAGTTCTTGGATTTTCAGTCAAGGGCAGATATTTTGTAATTGGTAGATGAAGGAAAAAATTTGCTCTCCCAGTGATACATTTTACTATAATGTCTTCACGTCACAGAATTTTTAATTCTATCCAATTCTATTTATTCTAAAAAAAGGACCATGTGGGGAAAGATACAAAATAAATGTCTTAAAAATAAACACAGAGATCAGTCTTTAGTGTAGTCTTTTAAAATATTTGCAATCATTACTTCACAGATTAGCAGAGTGGTGGTTCAGTGGCTTGTATGAAATTGTTGAGGGTCTCAGTCCAGTTCTTAGTGGATGTAAAAAGAAAAAGACACACTAGAAACTGAACTAAACTCCTTCATCCTAAAGAAATGGTTGTTAATGCCATCAATCAACCTGAGACCCCAATGCTACACTGAGATCCAAGCAGAACTCCATTCTCTTCTGTTCAGTTTCTTATATGATCCTCATCACGATAGTCCCTGGATACCTTCCAGAATTGCATTGAAAGACATGATAGAATTTTTCACGTGGTTCTCTTTTTCTCTCTTCCACTTCCAAATGAAGCATTGTTTGTTTGTTTGAAATATAGTTTGATATAGCATATGTACAAGTGTGTTATGTGTTTAATATTAGCAAAAGCATAGGCTTTGTAGAAGTGGTGAGATGTATGGTGGTCAAAATCAGTGTCGCTCACAGAGAGCTTTGTGGACTATTGGGATCTTAGTTAAGAGTTGCTAAAACTAATCGCCCTTCTCTTGAATGCAATATTTCTTATTTTTTTTCCCCATTTCCTTCTTGCTTCACCTAACAGAGATTTAGCTTGCACTTTGGAAGACCGAGGGCTGAGAGATCAATTTAGGCCCCAGTCTTGGAAAGATTTAAACACATGCTTAACATTAAGCACATGAGTAGTCCTGCTGATGTGAGTGGGACTACTTGTGCTGAAAGTTAAGCATTTGCTCAAGTCTTTGCAGAGTTGGAGCCTTCAGTTTGTGTAGTGTGTACCCCTGTATCATCAGTTTTGGTTGTGTATGATTTCCTTTGTCAGCAAAAGTGAGGTGGATTGATAAAGGATACATGATAGTGGTTTTGTATTTGGGCAGCTGCGCTTAAATTTATTCCAACCCCCCTGCCCCAAGTTACTTTAAATAGGTGGAGAAATAAATATGACAAGAAATCTGGATCTGAGATAAATAAAAGTATTGGTCAGTAGCAGCATCTTTTACATGGATTCAGTTACATTTGAAAAGGGAGAGAATTAATCTCCAAAATCTGAATTAAACTGAGGAAATGTTAGCATGCTAAATCAGCTTATGATGCCCCACATTAATGAGGCAGGCAAGAGGCTAAGTAGGAGTTAATGAAATCAGGTTTATAAAAAGGGAGCTGGTGTCAAGGAGAGGCCCAGATGGGAAAAATAAGAGTTGACTGCATCCAGTCCTGCCACCAGCTCTAGTAGGAGAAACTGAAGGACTATACTCTGTTTAAAAGATACTGTTTAAGTTAAGTGTCTTTTTTAATTGGCTGAAGCAAGCAGCAGCTACTTGTTGTGTCCAGAGCTTGTCTGGAACCTATAATAAAACTCTAGTTCTGACATTAAGCTGAGGTGGAGAAATGCTAGGCACAATAGTGTGTGTATGCCTTACACATGATGTATTGAAAGTATGTTCCAACACAGCCCAGGTACCAACTTTACAAAATTATTTTGTTTATATATAAAAAGATACACCTTCTTAAAGGAAGCTCACAGGCCCCACCCAACCTTAAGTCTGCCCCTTCAAATTTACAAAGGTCAATGTAACAAATGACTAGGAGGTAATTAAACCCAGTTTACTATTCAAAGGATCCATTTGAAACAATCTCCTAGTAATTTATTTCAACTTTGATGTGTATTTTGGCAAAATGTAGAGGACAAGTAAAGTAGGTAGTGTATTTTTTTGTTTTTGTTTGTTTGCAAATTTAAATTGGTTAAAAATGCACAACTCTTATGTCACCATGGTTCTACTGAACTATTTTGGTCAGGGCTTGGAGGTATAACTTTGTAATATAGTGTCCAAAATAACATGGTGCTCGGGCGATAATAAAATGGAATAATTTTCATACTAATTTGTTCATTTCAGAAGTTACATAAAACACAAGAGCCACAAAATGGGCCTTTGAACAGTAGCCTGAGATTAATAAAGTCAGTTGTAGTCTCAAAAGTAGTAATATTTTGCATGTAAGAAGACTTGGGTATCATTGTGAACATTATAATGACAACTTGAGTTGGGAACTGGAACTTCCATTCTGCAGATTGGAGTGAGAAGTTAAATTATCCATGAAACAAAAATGCCAAAAAAATAAATTTGGCACCATTAGAATGTTTTGTTTCAATAGTTTTGTTTTGACTTTATCATTTTGATTCATTTTATTCAGACTTTTGTAGTATAGTAAAATAGTAAATCTAATAAAATTAATAGTTCAATCTAATATAAAAGTCAAAACAAAATGTATCAAATTTTTGATTTTTCCTGTGAAAATGTAATCAAATTTGACACAGTCCCACAAAATGTTTTAATGTTGATGAAACTGCATATTTCAACAGAAAACTGTTCAGTTGAAAATTTGATCTAATAAAATATTCTGCTTAATGTACATCAACAGCCAATAAAAAACAAGCAAAATGTTAAGGTGCATAAAGAATGGAATAGAGAATAGAGAAATTGATTTATATAATTGTATCATAAATAACAATTGTGCACCCTCTCCTCAAATACTGTGCTCAGTTCTGGTCACTCCATATCAGAAAAGGGAATAGCAGAAATAGAGGCATTCAGAAAAGTTTATAAACACAGAAAATCATTTGTACGAAGAGAGATTAAAATGATTGTGACTGTTCTCTTTAGAGAGGGGATAAATAAGAAAAGACAGGACAGAAGCATAGAAAATAATGAATCTTCTATAGAAGAAAGATGGTATATTTCTATTTACCCTCTTATAATACAAGAACTAGGGGATGTTAATGCAATTGAAAGGCAGTAAATTTAAAACTGTTAAATGGAAATACTTTTTTCACACAACACACAGTTAGCCTGTGGAACTCATTGCCACAACGTAGCATTGAGTATGGAAATTTAGCAGGATTCAGAAAAGGATTGGTCATCTTCAATGGATAACAAGAATATGTAGAGTTATAATAGCAAGAATTAACACCCCCCCACACACACACAAAGAGTTGGAGCTGGTATGCCAGTCGATGTGTGTCATTGCAGAGGTACCAGCCATACTATCACCACCCCATCTCCAACTCCTAGCTACGCAGCAGATGAGAGGGAGTGTTCACTACAGGCACACAGGGCATGCAGTTCATTGGCTAGTTCCCTGCCTTCTGCCTCCATTGGTTTCTACTGCCTATCTGGCCTGTTGCGTTTCCAGATGGGTGGAGGAGAATATTCCCCTATGGAAAGACCAACAGGGTTAGACACTGATGTCTACATCCTCAATTAATTTGTAGAGTAGTCCCATCCCATTGAATCTGGAGACTAAGGCTGATGCACAATCACAGATAGTTGGTAACCAGCTACAAGTTTCCAGAAAAGCCAGGCTCCGTGAGAGAATAGATATTAAAGTCGCAGCACTTCACAAGCAAGTAGACGGCTGGAAAAGCTGGTGACACAACAGAGTCATGTAAATCTAGCTCATCAACAGGTATCTTCAAATAAAATTTTAGTTTCTCACTAATGCCGGGAGCCAAAGATAAACTGGGTTCACTAATAATACTTAGAAATTGTATAGCACCGTGTGGGTCAGATTCCCAGCTAGTGTGAATCGGCATCACTTCATTGACTTATGTTCAAAGCACTTATGAACATTAACCAATCATCACATCACCCCTGCCAAGTAGGTGGATCCGTATTTTTATCCTATTTACACATGGGAAAACTGAAATGATTTACCAAAGTCTTGGAGAGTCAGTAGAGCCAAGATTAGAACTAAGCATCTTTTGTGTCTCATATTGCACTCATTCCCCTCAACCATATTACCTTTATAAAAGCCTTAGACAATTCTCTCTTATCAGAACTAAGTCTTGCATGTGAAGTAGTGCAGGCTAGATGTAAACAACTGCAGCCTTTACTTCTATCAGACAAATATCTTGGTCAAAACACCTATGGCTTTATTTCCTGTTAAAGAGCAGCTAGGTGAGCTAGCCGGGGATATTTGACCCATATTTTCTGGTTTACTTCATGTGAAACCCATTTCAGAGGGGTAGCTTGTTAGTCTGTATCAGCAAAAGTAACGAGGAGTCCTTGAGGCACCTTAGAGACTAACAAATTTATTTGGGCATAAGCTTTTGTGGGCTAAAACCCACTTCGTGGGATGCATGGAGTGAAAAATACAGTAAGAAGAAGTGCTATAGTATATATTCTTCTTACTGTATTTTTCACTCCATGCGTCTGATGAAGTGGGTTTTAGCCCACGAAAGCTTATGCCCAAATAAATTTGTTAGTCTCTAAGGTGCAACAAGGACTCCTCATTATTTTTCCATTTCAATGAGTGTTCAGAAGGATTTTAGTTTTATAGCTCCTCAGAGCTTACCCACTGTAGGAATGACATTTCTACTACAGATCACTGATTCTCTAGTATGGATTGCTCAGAAAACAAAATAATAGTTGGGGAATTCTTTTGGGTTTCTCTCCAGGCTTTTCCAATTGGATTGCCAATCCTTCCTGTGAGTTAGAATGTTGCTGTGCCCTTGGGTAGGCAGAACAGGCTCTGATCTATGCTGTATCTGCTGGTATAATGCTGATCCAATCTGATGACTTTCTCCAGAGCCATTCTCTGCTCTCATGTTTTCTTTCTTGTGGACATTTGTTTTTTCACCTGCCCTGGACTGGCTGATGAACTAGTCTCCTTTCCCCCAGTACTTAGATATGTGTCTAGGTCTCCAGCAGTTCTAAATACACATTATTTCATGTTAGTTGCTGGAGAGAGCTTCATTGTTTCCTACTCAGATACAGAATTACTTGCCAAAAACTGTTTTAAGAGTGTCTCATTCTTTTCCAAGTGTAGTGTTTCTTACTCACTTTTTAGACCTTTTTCTCCTCCTGTAGAAGTAGATTTGTAGTAGGTATTAACAGGTTTCACAAGTGACTGTAAGCATGCTGGTCACTGAACTAGATTACCCTTTTTGGTTCCTTGTCACAGAAACCTTGGAGCAGAGCTTCTTTCCTCTGGCTCACAGTTAGTACATCTTTTTGTTTCTGCCTTTTTCATTTCTTGCTTGCTCTTCTCTGTATATATTCTTTTCTTTGTTTTAACTACTGGTCTTAAGAAATCTCTATGTTGCATGGTTATTTGTGGCTTGGCTTTCTCTCCCTGGTCTTGCATTTCATTCCAGCCACTAAACTAACTGGCAGCTCGCTTCTCACTCTGGGCTCTTAGATACTGCTGCAAGGCAGAAAAACCAGTTCTATCCAGACTGTACTGTGAGGGATGAGCTGCACGTAATTACTTCTCCAGTCTGCTAGCAGAAATTTTACATTTTTTGTAACTATATGTATTGTATTGACTGCTAAAGGCGTTTCCAGACTTTATAAAGCACCTTACACTATTTCCAAAATATTTCACAATACAGCATGAAAAATAATAGGTCCATTAAAAGTATTTAGTGTATCACAGTGTTAAAGTGCCTACCCAAGTGACATGAGTTGACATATATCTTACCATGGTAAATCATCATAAAAAAGGTTGACTTAAGTCCAGCAACCGTACTTGTCTAGAAATGAAAAGCACAAACACCTCCTATCCACACTTGACAGAGTCTGTATGGATTTTTTTTATTCACACTAAATATCATTGAGCCGCTAGTAACCATAAATCTCACATGTGAAAACACAAGATAGCTGCTTTTTCCCATCAGCAAAGGCATGTTTGCATTTTTGTTTAATAACAACTTTGATCCCTCTACCATTGGCAATGGTCATTGAGAAATCTTGACATAAAGAAGGTATCTGCAAGATAAAGTTCTACAAGGGATGATTAGCAGCACTTAAGTTTTCTTTTTGTTGAAAGGAAGAATCCCTGATTGAACAGTGCATTGAATGATATGACAAGCAAGTACTTGATCCCTGTCCAGCTGGAAAGGAATTGTATTCATCAGCAGCTTTTTAGCTAAGGATGTCTTTATATTTTCACTCTTTGTTTGAGTCTCTCCAGATCCTCCCTTTACTTCATGTCAGCACTATATAGTAGGTATGCCAAGTGGTTTTGAAATTTAAATTACAGTCTCTTTTTCAGATGTTATTGGAAAGAACATGTAATTTATAACCACGTGTTAGGAGTACAGGATGTTCATGGTTCACTGCCAAATCTTCTTTTGTAAAGTTAATAAAACTTTCATAAAACACTTATACACTTGTATATTTCATGGTAAAGATTTTTTTTTATCTCATAGGCTAATGTAAAGATTTATTAAAACCATTTTTTTGTTAAGAGGAGTGTCAATAGTTTGCAGCTGAGTGTAATTTTGTATTCCCACTAGATGACAGTCTGACTGAAAATGACAGTAACAGCTTTGTTGATTTAGCACTAAAAATAAAAGGATTCTTTCAAATGATATAAAGCTCTAATACCCTGAGCGTTCTGAAATACACTTGAGACCCTTAACTAGAGTTGCAGGGAAATGTTCGCCGGCAGTGTGGACACTGGTGAATAAGTCTTAACATGTTCACTGGCTTTGACCCATTGGGCTCTCACCTAAAAATGAATGTGAAGAATCTAGCCAGTACATTAACAAAAGAATCCAATGTGAATATGTGAACCATTAAGGCTATGGATAATGGCATGGAATATTTAGTAGGGGCTTGAGGAACGCCCACTGAAGGCAATAAGACTCTTTCCAGTGATTTCAATGGCTTTGTGACATCGTTGTGACTTGATTTTTTGTTCTACTAGTGACTATTGGCTTTACTTTAGGAGTTACCAAAAGGGACTATTATCTGACAGTTGTGCAGAGGCATATGTGAAAAGAGCTGATGGTCTTAGTCCAGTTGCTGGAGGAAGGCTGTTTGAATCACAAACACAGAGTGACAATTGGTAGCTTTGCTGGAAATCTTGGCAAAGAGGCTGAGGATTAAGTAGTCATGGAGCCGGAACTCTCTCCTCCCTCTAAGTGATGGAGAGGCACATTGGCAGGAAACTGTGGGGGTGTCTACATTGCTCCTGCTATACCATTCCTATTCTGTAGATAAACACCTCCCAAGGTCTTCCTCCATCTATGATTGGCCATTACACAGACCAAGAGTAGGTTGAATAACTTAGAATACGTCTGTGTGCCTTTCTAATTCTGGCTTAAGCACTTTGCAACCGAACTGTGGAGAAGGCCAGATAATCTAGTGATGTATGTCTGCATTATTTATGGTGACCTGCATCAATCATTTACATCAGTGCAAAGTGATCAGACTCTGCACTGCTGTAAATGACACAGGTCAATGGAGAACTGGCCTTCAGGATAGACAAGGCACTAGAGTTGATAAAAATTAGGAGCACTGTGCTTGTTAGTGCATTGTTAATTTTATAGGGCCAGAGTACTGTGCTCTCTGGTCCAGATCCTCAAAGGTATTTAGGCTTCGTAAGCCATTGGGAATTAGGCACCTACGTACTTTTGAGGATTTGGACCTCTATCCTTATGGTAACTGTACATCTGCCCATTCATCCTAAATCTAGCAGTTACTGCTTACTTTTATATTTTAAAAAACACACCATTTATGTTACATCTGTTCAAGATGTGTGTGTCACCGCCAGCCCATCCACAGAACATGACGCATTACGGTTGCCTCGCCTCTGCTTTGTTGGTTTTTGTTTTTGGTTTTGGTTTTTCCTAAAACAAATCTTTCCCAGTCCACAGGTAACAAAGATGGGGAGGGGAAAGGACTGCACTGGGTAATATTTTGCCCTAAATCAATGTTTATAAAAAGCAATTGGAGCTGGCAAAGCCAACATTGATTTGTGTATAAGAGTAAGATTTGGGGAGAATTAAACATTAAGAAATGTTGATTTGTTGTATTTTTCCATTATATCCCACATACGTGATAAAATAGAAATGTAGATCCTTAGAGAATAAATTAGTGTGCAAAGAAATAAGGAGAAGATAATTATACTAGGAGATTTAAATACAAA
The DNA here is from genome assembly GCF_011386835.1 of Chrysemys picta bellii. Lineage (NCBI taxonomy): Eukaryota > Metazoa > Chordata > Testudines > Emydidae > Chrysemys > Chrysemys picta. The sequence continues at coordinate 43,897,621 of NC_088794.1, read as the reverse complement.
CTGGTTGAAATTAGAATATGTTCATAAGACAGTGTTGAGTGACTGCTGCCTCCTGACCCAGATCATAGCAAACTGGTCACAAATGATTTTTAAATAAAATCAGGTTCTTAAAGCTTATTCAATTGGGTTTGTGTAATTCAGCAGCATGTGAACTGAGAGAGAGTGTGAGAATTCTTCAGCTATTTCTTACATTACTATCTTTTGAAAACTACATTCCATGAGGAAGATGGGACAGTCACTGTACTGCAAACATGGTTTCTCAGACTGCTTTGGTTAAAATTGGTAACCTTGGGATGGAGGGATGGGTTTAGCTTAGTCCCTGATTGACTTTTGTCACAACATAAAACTATTCCATTATTCAGCAAAAGTTGGCATGTGGCTGAAAACTCAGGGCTAGGAAAGCATAGGTGCAAGTAGATCACAACAGAGGTGCATCTAACAAAGATGTATGGGGAGTCTTGTACAGACACTATCTAAACTCTGCTCTCACACTTGAATAAATCTGAAGTAATCCCACTAAAACAAGCAATTGACTTGGGATGGCTCAGGGGAATGCTAATGAACTACAGAATATTTTCCTGAGAGTCCTTTGTTCAAATCTGGCCTAAATTAGTGACCAAGTCATTGGCATACCTCTGCTAAATGAATCAGCCTAAATCCCGTTCTTAGTGGTATAGACTTCCACATCATAATTTACGCTTTCCTTAGAACTCTCACTAGAAAGGACAAGGACTGATTGAGTATGGAGTACCTTCTGAATTCAAGAGGTTTCTCCATCAGGTGAGTGATGAGGCACCTTGCTAGGGAATTTTGTACTGCATATTCAAATGTATGCAGTACCTGTTCTTGACTAAACAGTGTACTTCTGGCCCCAGCATGGTCCATTCAGTATGAACACAGCACTTTCTTAAACAAAACAAAACAAAAATTGCAATTAACCAGCCCACTGAAACCTCTGTTAAGCAACCACTTGTGGGAAACACAAAAAGTAAATGATGGTCTTTAAATACAGGTATGTGAGAATTTTATACACAAATAAAGTGATGAAGATTTCCATACTACATTTTAGGCCACTTTTTCTTGCAACTCATACATCCATAAGGACGGAGCCACTAGATTACAAGTCATGAGAAGACAACAAGAAAATATTTGAAGATGCCAACCATTGCACAGTCCAATATAGGAACTAAAGGAACATCTCTATAGAAAATAAAGCCATTTGATGTTGTTTGTTTTTCAAGAAGATTTGAATTGTGTTGACTAGTTTGCTACAGATGATTAAGGTTTTATTTTTCCTTTGATAAATATTGTGTCTGTTTAGGTAAAGTGGGGGTACAATATGTCTGTTTGCATTCACAGCTTTCATTAGCCTCTTTGTAATGTTCTGACTGATTTCTGGTCATTTGGAACTTGCTTTTAGTTTGTTTTCCATCCAGTAGAAGAACATAAAGGAACTGATTGTGCAGCTCTTATAGATGTTTTTCTCCTCCAAAATGTCAGACGGACTCCTGCATGCACTTTTCGAGACATAAACTCAAGAAGAGCATTAGAAAGTGAAGCCGAGGGGTCACAATGTAATGTCTGCAAGTTTAAATGGTCCTACACAGCCCTATATATGAAGGTGCTCTAAGTTATGGTACTTGAAGTCAGCAGCTGAAATGGCCGAGGACCTGGCAGAAAAACGTGGTCTTCCCTGCTCCCTACTGCCACTAGACTGCCTCCTGCCCATCCCCAAAATGCTCCCTATGCTGAGGGGGGAGCAGGTGGCAAAGAGATGGCAATGCTGGCCTTGTGCCATTTGAGAATTTCCATGTGATGAGCAAATGCTCAGATGCCCATTTAGTGTCGTTTTAAAGACTGCTTTGTGCTGCCTTGGAACCCAGGATTAGAGATACATAGATAACACTGGAACTTAGAATTTAGCAGTTAGAACTATGAGTTTGGGTTTTTTTTTTAAATCCACTTAATTTCATATCTCTTGAATCTGACTCATCAAGATACTTAAGAACATATCTATAGATAGTACCACTTATGCATAAATTACAAGTGCCTAATTTTAAGCATGTGAGCAATCCCATTGAAACAATCAGACTGTTTGTGTGCTTAAAGTTTAGTGTATGCTTACGTACCTTGCTTAATCAGAGCTATAATGAATACTATCACAGCTTATTGCCCACTAGTTATGAATTCAAGAATCTGTATATATAAAGACTAAAAGAGGAAGCAAACATATTAGGCTTAGAGGTGATCTTGTTCATACTAGTTCAGACTTATATAAATAGTCACCAAAAGTATCTTAAGGTGTTTGGAAAAATTTTTTATTATAGAATATATGTTAGAAGATTAAAGCACACACGTAACATTCCTTCCTTCTTGTCAAAATGAAATTGATAATTGCCAGTTTTTAACCAGCTCAAAAGAGGCTTTCACAGTTTTCCCTTTGCAGGCGATTACTTATTGTAGCCTTTGATGTTGACATTATTTAATAGAGATCCTTTTTTGTCTTTATGAATTGTTTCAACTTGTTCATTCTGTCTTCAATTTAACAAAGCTTTTGAAAAGGAAACTGTAAACAAATGATATAGGATAGCTTAGTAAGAATGTGAATTGTATTTCTTAGCTAGATTTGCTTATGATGATGGTTTCATAATATATAAAACATATGGACCACCAGAAATTCAAATGTAATAGTTTTGGTCTTCTGATTTATTACATGATGTAACTTACATTTTATTCACATTTCCCATGTTCCTTTTTTTCCTCTTCCATTTTAATATTTTACTATCTGTGGCAATAGCAAGAATGTGAGCAAAATGTATTCCTCTAACAAGGTCATATCATTCATAGAAAACATCAAGAAATGCTGAAAGCAAGCTACCAAATGTCACGATTTAGTAGTTTACTAAGAGAACTGGAAATCTTACAATGGAAGGAGAACAGGAAACCCAGTGAGCTTTTCTCCGTGTTTTTATTGGCAGTTGTATACCACAGTATAGATACATTTGTAAATTCTTACCCTAAATCGTATTGGGTGGTTATTCTGTTTATAGTACTCAGATGCAACTCCCATTAATGTTGGTAGAAGTTAAACTCTTGTCTCAGGCCTGATTCTGTCTCCTGTACTCACCTGGAGTAGTACTGTAGCCCATGAATAGTCCCACTAGAAAATAATAGGAAGTACAGTGTCTATTAAAAAGCCGAAGGAGTTAGTAAAATTTATCAGTGCATAACTGTGCAGAAACAAATATACATTGGGTACCATTACACATGGATATTTACCACTTGAATACCTTAGTTAACAGATATTTTGCATTCCGAGTACAGGAGAATATCACATAAACCAAGATGAACTATCATGTTGAGATGAGCACTCATTTTTAATGGCACCCACTGTAAAACATTAATACATGATTGAAGATGGTTGGGATTTTTATCCTGCATTCCATTCCCTTACCTCTGAATATGATTTCACTCAACTGTTCACTTAAATATTTAAGTTGATGAACTGAAAATATGTGCTACTCAAATCTATCTGTAAATGTCCTGCTAATTAGCCTCCCAAATTCAGATCAGGTGTTCACTAGCACCAACTAATTTGCTGCCCAGCAAAAAATACTAGTGCTGAAATTGTCATCAGGGAAAATGGAGGGGAAAAAAGTTGAGAAATCTTTGATCCTCCTTTCAGCCAACTTCTGCTATGTGGGTGAAAGGGAGATCAAACATAAAGAGACGTGCGTTCTATGCTGTATTATAGGAATCCAATACTCCAAGAATCATATGTAAATTAAAATAGGAAATCTGCCAAAGAGACCATGGCTAAGGAGAGGCCATAAGTAATAACACATGCATAAAAGGTTTGCTTACCATCGTTGACTAGTTGACTTCAACTGAAGTTGATATGAAATATCATCACTCAACTTCCATCTGCCTAGAGTATTAGGCTTTTGCCTTCTATAGTTACAGCACTAGTAATATGGTACCACTCACTGGGTTTATGAAGCTTACCATCTTTTCATGAGGTCATTTATAACCATCATCATCCCTGGTATCTCCTCTTCTCCTATATTGTTGGTTGTGATTCAATGCAGGAGGTGTGGGTAAACAGATCATGTATGACTGGTTATATTTTCCATCCCCCCAGGATCCAGAAGACAGAAAGTTAACTCTTTCTTCTTCTCTCCCATAACTCATACCCACCCAGATATAAAGGGACAAAGTTATGAGCTAGGTTGATAGGTACTTTTTTAGGCCTGGTCTATGGTGCCATGGTACCACTATAACTATTGCAGTTAGTGGTGGATTTTTTTCTGAAATAATTAAAACTGTACAACCCCCTAGTTTAAATGTAGTTATACCATTGGAATGAAGATTCTCATTCTCATATGGTATAAGCACTTTTAAACCTACAGATAACTTCATCCACACTAGGAATGTGTACTGTAACTAAAACAGTACAACTTTGTGTGCAGACAAGGCCTTAGATCAGGGGTGGGCAAAATTTTTGACCTGAGGGCTGCATCGGGTTTCCAAAATTGTATGGCGGGCTGGTTAGCAGATGCTGTGCCTCCCCAAACAGCCAGGCATGGCCCGGCCCCACCCCCATCCGACCCCTCCTGTTTCTTGCCCCCTGACAGCCCGGACCCCTGCCCCATCCAACCACTCCTTCTCCCTGACTGTCCCTGGAACCCCTGCCCTGACCGCTCCATCCAACCCCCCCCCGTCCTGACTGCCGCCCCAGGACCCCTGCCCCCATTCAACCCCCCTGTTCTCTGCACTCTGACCACCCCAACCACCACCCCGAACTCCCCTGCCCTCTATCCAACCCTCCCTGCCCCCTTACCATGCCTGAAGCACCGGTGAATGGTGGTGCTACAGCCGCGCTGCCCAGAGCACCAGGACAGGCAGCCATGCTGCCTGGCTGGAGCCAGCCACGCCACCATGCAGCACAGAGCACCGGGTCAGGCCGCGGCTCTGCAGCTGCACTGCCCCAGGAGCTCGCAGCCCCACTGCCCAGAGCATTCATTGCGCTGGCAGCGGAGGGAGGAGGGTCCCGCAGGCCGGATGTGACCCGTGGGCCGTAGTTTGCCCACTCTGCCTTAGATAGATAGACTGAGGGTAAACTGGAGCTTACATCAGATAGCCCTTTTTTCCTTATTGAGCTCAGGAGATGAAAGTGGAATAACTAGTGGGAAGCAGGCTAACCCAAGACCTTTAGAACAAGCCATGAGAGTTTACAACAACTGATTTTTGTTGTAGCTTCAGATGGACTTTTTAATTTCCCTGCTTGTTTACAACCCTATTCATTTCTAGTTAAAGCTTTTTCAACTTAAATTCATGAAAAGGAAAAAACTGGACAAAAGGCTCTGTCTCAACAGACTTTTGCTAGTGGTCTGCGTTAACTGACTCTACTAACTCATGGCATCTTCACAAAGAAGGTCCTTTTACATGTTGCTTTGAAATGAGACTTCTGACCACCCCTTAAGCTGTGGCATGTGTGTGTTACAGGTTTGATTTTAGTTCTTTTTTGTTAAAAATATTCCTATGGTTCAAAGTCTGATTCAATGGAATCCACCCAATGCCAGCCACTGGCAGCCCCAATGCCCCATCTCATCCCCACCAAAAAAATTACACTTTCATACACCTTTAGGAAAAACCCAAATATTGAAACATCTGGATTCATGGATTCAGTCAGCTACACATTGCCATGTGTTATCCTTCATCGTTGTCACCCTGCTCTAGTTATACTACCCACCCAGATGTAATTTTGTTCCCTTGATTTGTTCTGTAATGGAAATATTCTGTTGACTATGTATTGTGAAATAGATGTATAGTAAAGATTTCAAAAGCAATATAGTCCCAGGATATGTTAAGTTACAGTTTGGAGGAGTTCTATAAATTTTATCATAATGTGGTGTGTTGGGTACCATTAGGAGTAGAACTGGAATGATTGATTTGTTTGATAAGAGCCTTTTGTAGGTTTCATAATGGGAGTGGATTTATTTTAAATTCAGATTATTACTCTTGGGACCCCTGCTTCCCTCTCCAAGTGTCCACTACCTACCTTCTCCCAGTCTTCTGCCCCTCTATATTTTCCCTGATATCCCACCCCCTTTCATGCTTACTCATTCACTAGCAGCAGGTCAGTTCTTATTTATAATATTTGTAAATGTTGTTCTATAAACGTGTGAAAATGGCTTTGTAAATGTGGCTCCAGCCATAGCCGTGGATAATGGGAAAAGGGGATGCTAGCTTCAGCATTATCTATGAAGCAGCAGCAGCCAGTGCCCCTCCATAATAGATGTATTTATAGCCATTCATAAATGCACACTGCACCCACATTGGAAAATCCACGTATTTGAAGTTTCTCATGCAATAGGGCTACACAGCATGGGGTAAATGACACTTCTGGAAGGATCAGCTGCCCCATCAACAAATATGAAATAGGCTGTTGCATGCTCAGTTTCATTCCAACAGTCTGCGCTGACTAAAATTGGACCCTCCAGGCCATCATATTACACTATCGTATGTCATATTGTAGTTACAAAAATGCAAAATATTTCCATTTCTAAGCAACCAGGGCAAACATTTTTCCATCATTTTTCCAGTGGTTCCACATGATAGCATCAGGTCATAATCTGAACCATCTATTCAGCCATTCAGATGTAAGTGTGTGTGTGTGTGTGTGTGTGTGTGTGTGTGTGTGTGTGTGTGTGTGTGTGTGTATCATTTCATAAAAGTCACACACTAACAATGCCTTACTTTATTATGTAGGTCAGAATAAGCCACTGGTTGATCTCTTGCTACTGTGCTTTGGTATATGGCAGTGTGAACCTTGGCATATGAAAATCGCATTGTGGTTTTTGTATGATATGAAACTGGTTACTTAAACATCATTGACCAAGGAAAGGAGCAATTCTCTGTGGCTTTGACTCAGTTCTGTTCTGCTCTGTATAACTATGTAATTAGGAGATAATTATGGCTATGGAATAATTTGATATAAGGATATATAAATATAGATTCTGGATGACTGTCACTACATCAAAAAATCTGATTACCTGTGGTTTTGTTAGCCTTTTATAAACAACTATTTCTGTTCAGCAAGTTATATAGCTACCCCTCTATATTATCCAATGATGTGTTTATAGTCTGCTAATTATTTGCTAAAATTTTGGAGAGAGAGATTAGCAGATCTTTATCCCACCATCTTGAAGACAATCTTGGGAATTTCAGTTCCCAGGTCAAGAGATTTCATGATTTCTGGATGTGGTCACTGGGAAGGCCTCTCCATTGAAATTTTCTGCCATCTCAGATGCAGTGGAGCTTGTACAAGGAAGTGTCAATTATACCTTCCTGTGCCAATAAGGTCCCAAGAGCTGCAAGGACTTACTTCCAAAGGATGACAGGTGATGCTTCATAAGTCAGCACAGTCCTGGCTACCTTGGCGATACGCCATTGTCAGCTAGCGCTGCCTATTTTCTGGGCCACTCTGATAGGTCCTAGTGAAAGGGGACTGTGTTTCTTTTGTTTCTTTGCCATTTCACACCCTTTACCTTTCTCTGGCTGTCTTTCATGGTCTACACCTGTGGATATTCCATGCAGAAATAAATCTGGCCCTATGTCTTGTGCTATCAATCTAGTTGCAGGGAAAAAGGATTTGTGGAGAAGAAAAATATTTTATATATTACTTTTCATCCCAAAAGCATATTTCAAAACATAATCCATTCACCAACCTCTGAAGTGCAGCCACCTCTGAGCTTTCAACAGGGGTTCACGACAATGAGGGGGAAAAATGTGATGGTCCTGAAATGAAGAAAGTGTGTGATTCATATTCCAGAATCTTCAAAGTTTCCTTCATGAAAGCCAAATTGAATGAGGCATTTGATATCATTGTTAGACAGTACACCATAGGCAACTTAGTGCATAATACAATAATGCTCAGAATAATATAATAATGATAAGTAAACTTGGAAAACCTGGATGTTTAGTTCAGGAAACCATCTGAGAGTCTGGATGTTTATCAGAATTTTATCCAAATTTCCGAAATGAGTCATCATTGACCTTGGAAGTTAACAATCACAACTCAGTGAACTTTGAGTATTTTTGTATATACTGAGCCCTATTTTAATAATTATTTTAATTAGCATATAAGCACAACTGGAATTAATTTTCTAATTGAACAAATAGTTTGTTCTGGCTCATTGATGCTGCAGTGGCTTTTGAAAGTTGAAATAGAACTTTATCCCAGGAAATTTATCAGCTGAAGAGATGGTTTGGGTAACGCCACTAAGCTGTAGGATGACAAGAATCTACAGAAATACAGCGTGGTGTAAGTTATTGCAGAGAAAGGCATTGTTGCTCTTTTTCACATTTTTATTTTAGATTTAGCCCTACCAGGTCTACAACACCAGGCTGTGACCAATGGGATGGGGTGGAGTGGGTATGGATGCTTGCAAGATGTATAAAGTTCTGGTCTGGCAAAGCTCTTCAGCATGTGAGTGGTCTCTTTGATTGGGACTACTTCAAATGGACTACTTATAAGACCCTGGCTAGTGTTCCTGATCCACAGAGGCAGCTCTGGAAGACTCTAGTTTAATCCCTTGTGTCAACCAAGATGGCAGCCATCACATAAGTGGGGGCTCACCTGGGGTTCTATGGACCTCAGATGCTTGGGGCAAACTTTTTCTGGCCAGAGGACATATGTAACCCACTGTTGAGCATGTGCCATGTGTCCGCCTCTGTCCATTCCACAGAGGATGTGAGTCTGTTAAAGCATCTGGCTCTCTAGTTCCAGCTCCAGCTGTAAAAGAGTCATGCTTTTAGCTCTGAAGATCCTGGTTCATTCCCTTGTGTGTTGGCTGTTACATACTCATAAGTCTACAGTTACACCTATACTTTTCTGGATTGGGGCCCATATGAGCATAAATTGCTCTTTGACCTTAAACTCCTTTCTCTGATGCATTGAAGAAATTTTCTTTCTGCAAAGTAAAGAAGCATATTCACTTGCAAAGATGATCTTTCACTAAAGCTCACAAGCCTTCTTCTAAGAGAGAAGATTATTTTAGCTCCTTTACAAGCCAGGCAGAAAGTCTTTCGCCAGTTTCACTTTGTATGAGAAAGTTTTCTCACAATTCTACTTCTCTTCTCTCTCTTTTTATTTAAGAAGGCATGCCAGGATTTATGACTGAATAAGCCAAATATAGAACAGACTACTTACATAATATTGAACGTATGCTATAATGTCAGATGTGAGTTAATTTTAGAAAGAGTAATGGAGAGAACCAGACAAAGCAGATCATCGCTCAGCCCTGGATGTGATTAAGCAAACAGGAAGGATTCTATCCCACTCCACCCATGTATTCGGTATAAATTTCCTAACAGACCTATAGCAGAGGAATATAAAACTGACTGCCAAATTAATATAGACAAATGTTGGGTGGTCCTATTTTGCACAACTCATTCAGTGCTTTCATACAGTAAGGTTGGTTCTCATCCAAATGAAAGCCTGAAAAATAAATTCTTCATCCCTTTATGGAATCTAAAAAATAAAATTCAATTAAAAATACTACAGCCCATTAATGGAACATTAAACTGAGATTAAAACTGGCAGAAATTGGGAAATTCTGAGTTATTGTAGATGTTCTAATGACAAGCCCTTAACTCTTCCCCCTCCTTAGCCACATAGGCAGAGATTATCCCCCAAAACTTTATTTTAAAAATGTGTTAACTTCATGACTGTAAAGAAATGCTTACACGTCAGATTGTGACTCATTCTTACTTCACTTCCTCCATACTGGGTGAGCAATAACTGACATAAGCAGTCCCACTGAAGTTAATGGGACTGCTGAGGTTAATAACAGATCACCGTTGTGCACGAGGAGACACAATCAGGCCCTAAAATGCTAAGGGATAGATTCTGACTCTCCTTACTCACATTGGGCCTGATCCAATGCCCATTTCATTCCTCCCTCCCCCCCCCATACAGAATTTTACAAATCACAATGTCGATTGCTCTCTCAGTGCATGTTGTCTGTATAATGCAGAAATTGGATATGTTTGAATAAGTAAAGATGAATTATATTTAGGAGTATTGTTGGAAAGAAAAATATTGTAGATCCATCTAACAAGAACATAATTAAATATCGTGTGAGAAACTGAAAACAGAAAACATGTTTAGTGACTCTCTGTAGGCAGGCTCAAGAAAAGAATAATCATGACCAGATGGATCAATCACTTTCCAAATTTCACTCAGTTCCATTTGCAACCCATGTTGCAGAGTCAGAGCCTTTTGTTAAGATGACAATAGTTATCTAGCCAGCATTAATCCCAGTTACTATCCCATATGATGGACCTCTAGCCACAGTATTCAAAGTGACTTGGCCATGGAGCATTGATGGTGGGGTCAGAGCTCAGCTGCGAGCAGAATTAATTCACTAATCTGAATTAATTGACATTTCATTAGTAGTTAGTGAATGCAAGAAGTCTGAAGAAAAAACAGGCAACACTGAAGATATTAATAAAAATCTGTACTTCCTCCAACACTGATGTGGTATCTCCATCACTTTCTTTAACTATGGCAAAGAATCATTATGATTATTGAAAATTTGCTCCCATTTCACAATAGACCAGGTTCTGCACAGCACCCTAATAAGGCAAAGATGTTTACCATTTCTTATCACCTTCCCATTGGGGAACGTAGTTCTTGCTCTGTCCCTCCTACCCTGCCCCACACCTCCATAGGTGCCTGAAAGTCAGCAGAGAAGGACTCCCCCTTTCTTTTCATACTGGCCAACAGACCTACTTAACACAGAGCAGGGACTGTGCTGTACTCCCTTCGAGTGTGGTGCACTATGGGTTACCTGGGAGTCCCTAGAAGGATTCCTGGATGATTCAGACAATTCTTCCTAGAGATTCCAGCTGCTGCAGAGCCCCTCTGCTCCTTCTCTCATGCTTAAGGGTGCATTGGCCCAGTTCAGGATTCTTCCCCACAGTGTGTTCTCCAGTCTAGCCTAGTTGTAAACTTCCCAAGAGATTTTCACTACAACCCAGTACACCGGTTGAGGCTTAACAGTCCTCTTATCTTACCGGCATCTGCTTGTATATCAGGGCAAATTCCACTTAATGTAATTTCCTTTTAAAAAATGAGGCCCTCCTTTCTTTTGGGATACATAAAATTGTAAAGCTCACAAAGTGGTAGTTCTCAATGTCAAGGAATTTTTCTTATATTTTAGACTTAATTTTCCCTTTAGTTGTGTCATCCCATGGTTGCTAGTTATTCCATCTTATCCCCTCATGCCATCCTGTTCATATTTGGTATTCGTGCCCTTCAAATTATGTAGACTGTTAACATGTTCCATATACCTTTCCCTTGGTGATCATTTAGGAGTAGGTTTGGCCACACCACATTGAGTAGTACCTTACCCTGAGCAATCCTGTTTCAATCAATGAGATTATTCATGGAGTAGGACAGAGAGAGAGATTAAGTAATTTAACATAAGGTTACATAGAAAGTCTGTGGAAGACCCAGAAAGACACAGATCTTTTGAGTCCCAGTCCAGTGTCTTAACCACAGAAGTATCCATCCTTTCTGTCTCATTGTTATTTCTTGAACTGAAATGGTTACATTTGCTTACTTTGACAGTGATATAATTACAGAAAGTTATCCTATAGTATGTTGTACCTTAAAGCTTGATCGGTTCTATGTTAATATAACTACTTCATGAAATTAATAATACTAATAATTTTAATATTACATATTTTTACACTGGTTATGCCCTCAAACTCTCAATCACTTGAAAATTTAGTGATTGAAATATTTCAAAAGTCTTTGATTCAGAAGTTATGTTGAAGACTATTCAAGTATAAATATGGTGGAGTGATTCAAAATTATTGGAGCACTCCAAATGTTTAAGCATGTTTCAGATAATTATAAATCATTCTACACTGTATATTCAAAACCCCATTCATTTCAGACAGCAGCCCTCTGAAAAATGTTGAGTGCTTCTGTTCAACTCTACCATTTAGACCACTTAGTTTCGTATTATTTGTGAACTTAACAGCATTTTATATTGCAAATCTTGAACAACACTAAATGGACCTAAGATCAAAAGAGAGACTCAAATAATGCGGCTCATTTTGGTTTTCCTCTTCAGAAATTTTACTCCCCAAACAAGAGGTTTGGCAGTGGGATTACTAGGGATGAAAAGGTAATTCCTATTACTAGTTTGACTCCTAACAAGTCCCCCCAAAATACTGACCTGACTGCAGGTATGTCAGATATTGGATTTGGGATGGTATCACTAGAATTACATCACTACCCCGGAACTTGTAACTTTGAGAGTAATGTCTATATGGGTGTGTATTTGTCTCTATAATATATGTTGACCTGCTGATAATCACATTGATCACTTAAATATTGCTCTGAGCTGAGGCATATCCTGAAGTGACATTGTTCAAAATAACACGATACACCAGTTCCAAGACTAGGCGGGTAGGCAAGTGTTGAGAAAAAACAGCATTATGAAATCTTTCCCTCCACTTCCAAAACTGAACAGATTCTCCTGGCAGGAGGGAACTTATCTGAGGGGCTACCTGGTGTGTACATACCACCTGTGCTGCACAGAAACAACCTGCATGGGGGCTCCCTCCCTAGCGGTGCACAGCTGATAGGTGGAAGCTGTGCTGAATGAAGAGTTGTTAGAGGCTATTCATATCCTGTGCTTTTCTTCCCATAGACAGTGACACTTCGTGGCTACACAAGGATACTTCAGATATTGGAGTATCTCTGTGGATACTTGACGGACTGGAGGGAGGATTCCATTTCCTTCTGCTGCCTGTCTGACAGCCCACAGTACTTGGGCTGAGCGCCAGGTTCCTGGATTTAATCCTATATGCCAGTCTAAATTGAAAGCTGCTAGTTTATCATTTTCCCAATTAAATTTACCCTACCCCCCCCCCAAATTTGAAAAACAAAATTTCATCTGACCTTAATAGAACCCAAGTTCTTTGCTAACGATAGTTTACTTTTTCAGTGATCTTCTTTGTGCATTGTTGTACTACATAGCTTAAATCTTTTTGGTTTTCAAACTGTATATGATGACATTGTTTGGGTTGTTTTAATATCCTTTCAATAATATTTTAGATATACCTTTTGAATGAAAGGATTCTGTTATGTTTTGACCCTTTTTGCCGGGATCCCTTGGGAAAGAAATGTGTGTCTGATAAATGTACTAAATTCCACATTTTGTGAAAAGATACCCACAGGAGTTGTCATGCATTAGCTGAGTATCCAAAGGGTTTATCTTGTTTCCTCATCTGTTCTTAATATAAAGAATCAAAAGAAGAATAACCCCGTGCTTTTGTGCATTGACCAGGTAGGGCAAAAATTAGTGAAATTAGCCTAAGACCATATACATACTGTCTCTCTGAAATTGAATCCTAAATCACCCCCATTCAAGCATTACACAACTGTGTTGCTGAGTCTTTGAAAAGTCTGAGGTCAATGAAGGTCTGACAATTTATATCACCTGAGGATCTACCCCATGCAGTCTTCATCAAGAAAAGCATGTGCAAAGCTTAGAATCTTTGCTATGGTCAAACAGCTGTGAAGCTACTGTATGTTTAGAAAAGCACTACATTGGAGTCCTAGGTGGTTGAATTAGGGGAAAATCCATCTGTCATCTTGAATATAGTGTGTGAGCTACCCCAGATATCATTACAAATGCCATGTCCCGTGCAGGTTGTGGGAGGAGAAACAGAAGAGAAAGGCAAAGGCAATATTGCTCTCCACAAAAAGACAACTTTGTCTCCTGAGATGGATTAGGTTCTGTTGGTGCTGAATTTGTGGATTATTTGTGGCTGGCACCCATACGAACCTAACTTTGTAGTAAGATGAGCCCTGTGTAATGTCTGTGGAGACCAAAACAAACACAGTTTTGCCTTAGAATAATTTGTTTTGGTTCAATGAGGTTGCAGTCTACAAGTCTAATTTTAGGTTATCCAGATGGAAAAGTTACATGTCACAAACCAGAGGGAGCAGTTCTGTTTGACCTTTCAGATTGAAAGAGTGAGGGGAATGTGCCCATGGGGATATGTGAACCTAAATTAAAAAAGTGAAATGGTCTAGTCTTCCAATTCTTTTGTCTGATCCCAAAGTGCAAATAGCAATGAAGAAAAGCAATCCTTGTGTAGGGTAAATTCAGGATAGAAGACTACTCAGAGAAAGCTGTGTGTGTGTGTATGGAATGCTGGTACATAACAGACTAATTTGTAATGATGAATCAGCCAAGAAAGTGTGGTGATTAGTGATCTTGTTATCTTCGGGATGTCTTATTTTTGCATTTTTGTTGCTAGAGAAAGCAATTTAACTTTGATTTTTTTCTCCATTCTATATTTAAGGGATCTGGAGAATAACAAAACTTTAATAAATAGCAGATAGATATAGAGATATCTAAACAGATGAAAAAAAGAAAACTGAAATCTCATAACAAAGGGATGAATGAAATAATGGATAAACGACTTTGTTTATATGCAGCAAAATAGAAGAGACCTTATATGGTCATTCATCAGCCCAGTAGGTTGGTTTTGATTAGCAACAATGCTGTTAGAACCTACTGCTAGTTATTTGATTAAGCAAAAAGTATCTAAAAAGTTACCAACAATAGACTGGACCTAATGTATTTCCATTAAAACCATAGTGCATACATTCAGCAGAGGTCTTAGTAAAGGATTGATCATATTTCATTGAAGTCAATGAGAGTTCCATCATTGACTTACATGGGAGTAAGATCAAGACCTAATTGTCCAGTGCCAGGGATTTTTTCCTCTTTACTTAATTGTATTAAAATGCTGAACACTTCACAGTGTGAAAGCAAAAATGATCAGATCTGCACACTGGGTATTCATATTAGTTGATAATACTTGAAAATTAATTAACTAAAGTGTCCTCTGTAGATTATCCCTACAATGTTGGTGCGTGGTTAGAAGGCAAAATTCTCCTTATACCATAAATTAGGAAATGGCTTTAAAAGTCTGAACATAGCTGGAGCTTTCTAACTGGCTGTCAATGATGTCATGGCCATGTCAATAACACCCTGTAAGTACAGGGATCTGACTCTCTTTTTTTCTCTTTAGTTTGATTTATAAATTCCATTTCATAATAACAAAAAGACACTGAAAGGAAAGTTTTCAGCGTTTTGCCTTAGAATACCACCCAAGGTATATAAGAATCATCTGGAAATGCACTGCCTGTCATGTCTTATTGCTTAGATATTGGCTTGAAAAAGGTGCCTTAGTAGACGGGATGATATAAGGGCTCCATAGGAACGGACTCTGAAGGAAGGGGAAAATATAGCTATATGCTCAGCTTCCATAACAGCCGAATCCTGGCACAGTTCCAATTGAAGCTCAAACATATGGATACAGTGGAACAATAACCTCTATTTTTTAATGTTGATCACATCATCACGCACAAATAGTACTAACCCTGGGACAGGCTCATGAATCTACAGTGCACATTACCCCAAATGTTCAGTGCCCAGTTGTGCCTTGTCTTAATTTATGAATATCCTCTTGAGTTTTCCCAGAATCTTCCTAATTTTTCCTTTAGAAAGTAAGTTGAGTTAGGTGAAGGATCTAACTCAGCCTTCTATCTATCTTAGGTACTTATTTGGCTCCACCACTGCAGTATCTGAGCCTGTCACCATCTTTAATGTATTTATGCTCACAACACCCTGGTACTATTATCCCCATTTTATAGATGGGTAACTGAGGCACAGTGACTTTCCCAAGGTCACACGGGACGTCTGTAGCAGAACAGGGACTTTTGAACCAAGGTGTCTCAAGTCTGAGGCTAGTACCCTAACCACTGGACAGTCCTGACTCTCCGAGGAACTTGATGCCCTCAAGTGATCAAGGCATGGCCTTAAGTGGCAGTGTTAACCTTTGAGGGCTGAAGTGTTCCAATATTGGGGGAAGGGACAAAATGGAAGCATGTTGAGATAAAGGATGGAATAGAGAAGTGTCATCTTTGTGGTATCATTTTCCCCCACCTCCTCTCTTGTGAAAGTTCCTCTTGTGATGCAGTTTGGAATCTGGAGCCCAGAAAGGGGCGGACTGCTGAAAGGCAAGGCTTCTGAGGGGATTGCCACTCTGTGGCACTGTATACCACCAGCCCCACAGGAATTCAATGGGCTTTGGAAAAATTCCAATTGACTGGAATGGTACAGGATCAGGACCTTAATTCTGACCCTGCTGCGTGAGTTTATCATAGAATCATAGGACTGGAAGGGACCTTGAGAAGTCATCTAGTCCAGGCCCCTGCACTCATGGCAGGACTAAGTATTATCTAGACCATGCCTTTACATGCTTTCTTCTTCAATGAAGTGTTCAACCAGCATGGGACAATGTGAAGGGGAGCCTGCTGCATTTGCGTGGGGATGGACGATCAAACCACATTTTTTCCCTGTGGAAGAATGCAAAGGAAAGTCCATAAGTGCAATGATTTTCGTGAGCCTTTATGTAATAGCCTGTGTAGTGGACAGTTTGACACTTTTTCCCTTAATCTTTCTTCATCTGTCCACTCTTTTCCCTCATTCAAACTTCCTGCCACCTCACTTCATTTTGTTTTTTCTCCCTCCACATGTACAAACGTCCATAATCTTCCTCTTGCAGCCACACATACCAGCTTCACAGTTAGCACTTTTTGAAGGAATTGAAGAGTAGGGAGAGCAGCATCCTGCCTCAGCTACCTCTGCTTCTAACACAACCTGCCTTGAAACCAGATCAGCATCCATGCGCCAGCAGAAGAGGGATCTTATATGACTTTGGGCACACATGTCAAAGGCTTGCTGTCCCTGATCCGCAGTATTGGCACCAAAGTGATATTTTGTCACAGTTCTATTTTCCTCTTAGTATGAAAAGTCTCTGTGGGAGCCTACATGCATAATGTTCTAGTTTTTTCTCTATATCGCTGTGCTCTTTTCTTCCATGTCTGTAGCTATCTAGTACATTGGATATCCATTTTTTCCTGTTAAGATTCCATGTTACCCTTCACTCTGTGATCCCCTGTAGTGAACAGTGCATGAGTAGGATCTTTCTCCCATCTTTGGCTCACTGAGCTCATCACAGAGGATTATGATTCCAGAAGGACTTTTCTATTTATGTGTTTCTTGCAAACCCCATAGGGAGAATATATGTATGGGCCATATGCACCTCTAGTGAACAATTCTAATAATAAATTTCCTTGCTCATTTGTCAACTATAGTATTAGCAGGTTAATTAATACATGTATATTCAAATTACTTAAACAATATCTAAATGATGGAGAGAAACCTAGACATGCTTTGTAATTTTTTTTTAAGATGCACTATTACTTGTTTCAAGCAAAGTTGGTGACATTCCAGTGTTTTTCTGATAAGCATATTAACCAAAGACCAAAGACCATGGGAACAAAAAGAAAATGGCATTGTAGACTATGCAAGAAAGCTATTTGTTTTCATTCCTTTGCAAGATGAGTGGTATTGCAGGATGATATAGACCAGAACTCATTGTTAATGCATTTTTGTTCAGAAGTTCTCAGAATGAAATGGGTCTCTGGAAATTTAGCTTTCAGACAAGGTCAAGGGCAACAAAGTGCTTCTGGCCATTGTCCTTCAGCCTAGCAGACTAGTCCATATTTTTCTCATATGCTAGCTGGGAATCTGAAAAAAAAAATTAGCTTCAGCACCACATTTAAAGTTGCTCTAAGAAAGTGGATGATTGCAAGTTATATGACAGCGGTTAAAAGGGATACAGTCAATTTATCTAGTCCATTTCAGAAGCTGAGTTAAAAGAAGCTGCAGGTATTACATCTTCCCCTTAGTCCCGCTGCCATGTTTGTTGTTGTATATGCTGTTCCCTATATTTTTTTCTAAAGTTTTTCTCTCCCTATTGCTGTGTGAAAACCCAGCCCAAAAAGGAAAACTAACTGAGGCATCATCCTGCCACCCCATTGGTATAATAGAAGAGTTTTGCACCTAAAGTCAGACTTCAGCCACTTTGTTAGATATAAAGAATACAGCATATGTTTTCCAAAATTACAGTACTTGCTCTCTGAGAATAGAATATTTTTGACATCTTACAAGTAAATTGGTTAATTAGTTAAAATTCATTTTAAAATTAATCATTTAAGAAAATTGGTTTCAAATATTTTGTAACCTAAGGCTCTTAATAACAGAATATTGCAGACCATTGAAACGTCTATAGTTCCTTATTGAAATCTTTTACATAGACTACATTTGAAGAATGTTTTTTAGGATACTTAGTAACTTCATTACTGTCGTTCTTCATAAGTGGAAGTTTCTTCTTCAACTGATGCTGGCAGATATTGTTCTTCTATAGAGGATGCCATGAAGAATTGCCCTCTTTCAAAATGACTGCCATTTCCTTTATTTTTCAGTGGGACAGTCTACAGCACGACTTAGCAAAGATGACCATTTTCAATATGGCTTCTCACTAATACCAATGCAAATAAAGCCAATTGCCCTCAGGAAAGATGGGAGTCCCTAGCAGTTTATGTAGTCTTAATTCCAACCTGTAGTGACACCCTGAGGACAAGAAAAATGGGGGGGAAATGCACTGTGTGTTTATATTAAGCTGCAGTTTTAATCAGGGGCTACAAACATAGTATGCATGAATCATAATTGTATGGTTATTGCATAGCATCACTACTGGGTAGAATAAAATTGGGGGGCTTTTAAAGTGTATTTTCATTTGTTTTTGTTGTTTTTTTAATTGAACCTTAACTCTGATTTTCATGGATTGATTATGCTTGTTTGGGGGATGATTACAATATCTGTGTGATGTTTTAAACCATTAATTACTGAGATGTACTCCAGTTTAACATAGCTTTTATCTGAGAATTAAATATACTACCCCATGATTTCCAGCAGACCATGCTGAAAATTCAAGACAGGTGTTGACTAATTCAGTCATTCAAGACCCAAGAGAGATGTTGTAAAAATGTGAAGGAAGTGTGGTCTGGTGGAGAGGGCACTGGACTATATGTCAGAAGACCCGGATATTATTATCAGCTGCGTGATCTTGGGCAAGCCTTTTCTTGTCTCTGTGCATGTTTCCCTCCCACCTTTTGTCTGTCTTGTTTATTAAATTGTAAGCACTTTGTCCCAGTGTTTGTGGGACAAATAGGTATCTAGAGGCCTAAATCTCATTTTCAAAAGACATTTAGGCACATAGGGGCCAAAATTGTATTGACAGTTGATGGGATTTAGTGTCCCAAGAACTTTTCAAAATGAGATAGGCTCCTAAATCAGTTAAGCATCACAATACTGAGCACAACAACACCTAAACACGTTTACAAATCTGAGGCTTTGGGTCGGGGCAGTCTTTCATTATGTGTTTGTGCATTGCCTAGCATTATGAAGCTCCTAACTCAACTGGAGCTCTAAGCACTAACATAATATAAGTAGTTAAGAATAATTATAGATCCATACCTAGGCCGTTATTTGCTTACATTACTGAATCCACACACAAGTAACATAGAGAGAAACAGCCAAAAGCCTTTCTTTTCCCTTCCTCAATAGAGAAGAAAATGTAGGCCAGATGTGGCAAGCAGTATTTAGACTGTCTGATATGACTTGCACTTTCTATGAGTGTCTTGGCTACATAGATATTTATTATGGTTCTAGCATATCAAGTAGGTTGCCTAAAAAGGAGCTATCTCCATTGGCTTGGGAATGTGACCTTCTCTCATAAATTGTTTGAGGGAATCAATAGAACTAAACAGGCTTTATGGAAACCAGCAAAGACCATATGCTGGTCATGTGCTTCAGTTAAAAAAGTCAATCTGTTAGACAGAAGTGGGAACACTTTATATTAAATGCACGCCAGTATCCAAATAAATCTTAGAGAGCTCAATGCTAGAATCAGGCTGGCATAGTATATTAACTTAACCACTGAAAAATGACTCCTGGTGTAGTCAGTGTTTTCAAGGGGAGACTTTACAAGGTATGGGTGGATACCTTCCAAAAAAGCATCCTTCTTACACAAGGAATATATATGTAAAAGTACTTTTTCTTGGATGTCATTGGAATCGATCAGTTCTAAGTCAAACATCTCATACTGGCTTAGAGTTAGGGCAGGTCTACACTACCCACCTGAATCGGCGAGTAGAAATTGATCTCTCGGGGATCGAATTATTGCGTCTTGTCAGGACGCAACAATCGATCCCCGAATCGACGCTTCTACTCCACCAGCAGAGGTAGGAGTAAGTGCCGTTGACGGGGGAGCCGCGGAAGTTGATTTGCTGCCGTCCTCACTGCGGGGTAAGTCGGCTCCAATACGTCGAATTCAGCTATGCTATTCATGTAGCTGAATTTGCGTATCTTAAATCAACCCCCCTGTAGTGAGGACATAGCCTTAGATTGTTAGTTAGCATTTCTCCATGAGAGAGGCAAGGTGGGTGAGAAAATATTTTTTATTGGACCAAATTCTGTTGGTGAAAGAAGCAAGATTTCAAGCTACACAGAGCTCTTCTTCAGATATGTGTAGCTTGAAAGCTTGTCTCTCTCACCAGCAGAAGTTGGTCCAATAAAAGTTATTCCCTCACCAATAAAAGTTATTCTCTCTCTGACATCCTAGGACCAACACAGTTACAACATTGCAAACACATATTTTTCCGTAGCAGATGAATATAACATGCTTTCTGTATAAGCTGAGGACCATAGAGTGGGATTCCCTGCGATAAGACATCTTTGCCAAAAGTAGAGTGCAGATATATTTTCCAGCAGGTAAAGAGGAAGTTGATCAGATTGTCTTATTGTTTCCTTGTATTCAATATGGTGGATTGTATATTTTGAAGTATTTTGACTCTCTTGTAGTATAAACAAGTATTAAGTTTTCTATGATATATTTTACAACATGATCAGCATGAAACAGTCATGGAGGAAAATGCACAAAATGAAAGGTATTTATGTTAAGGAAGAGGGGACTAAACATTCAAAAGTGACTATTTTGAATGCTCAAGTTGTGGCTAGATTTTCAGAGGCTGGTTGCTCAGTGCTTTCTGAAAATTAGATCCCTTTAAAGCCCTTAATGTTTGGCCACCCCAAATCACCAGTCAGCTTTGGAAAAATCTATGCCAAAGTGTATTTCTTCAGCTATACCATCTTGGATTGTGGTTTTATTAGATCAAGCAGTTAAGCAGGTTCATGCATGATCATGTGTGTGACTGCTGCAGGAGTGAAGAAGTGGAACTGGTGATCAGTTCTGAAAAAATCCTACACCATGATGTTGAGAAAAGCTCTGCTGGATAAAAGAGAGATTATTTAAGGTCTTGACTAACTTGCGGTCCAGTGGTACTTTATATAGAGAATAGCTATTATTCCTGGTCATTTGGCTGAATTTCAGAGCGTTATGTACATTTTGTAATGCCTAAATTCCCTGTAGTTTCTCTTTGGTAAAAGTAAAATTATTTGCATCTTTACTGTAATTCTTGCTGCATATGCTGCCATAAAATAGCTGCTGAATTCTACCCTTGAGGTGACTGCACTTTGGAGATTGTCAAGTGTTTCTGGCATGCAGCACTTGTAATGCGCTTTGTAATCCTGTGTGGTTGAAAGGTGCCATATAATTGTAAAATTTCATTTCCTTTCAATTACTATCTGATTACATTTGATGAGCTCCAACATTGTTTCCTCCATGCAGATTACGAGTCAACACAGTGAATGAGCTGTGAAATTCTCTCACATACTGAAACAATAGACAATGATTAAAGAACAGCTAATCTGTTCATTACAAATGAATCCCACTGATCATTAGAAAGTGAGGGAATGGCATAGCTTCCTATTGCCCATAGATTTGCCAAGAATAGATTGATGGTTACAGGTAAATGTGATCACTGTTTGTTGATATTGTCCCAAAAGGAAATTGCAAAAACTAACAAAAAACATGAATGAAGGAGTTAAAAAATACATGTGTTTTGAGGAGATATATTGTAATGTAGAACAAGACACAAAGTGTCCATTGCAACATTTATGTAGGAAGGTCTAGCTGGAAGAAGAAGGGTACTGCCTCTCTAAATGGGTGGAGAAAAAGGGGAAAGTTTACAGGAATGGACAGAAAGGGCAGGAATTGGAAGCAGTTGGGGCCAGGTCATGAGAAGTCACTGCACTGCCATTCCTGCTAACTGGAAGAGTGGAAACAGAGTGGCGGTATTTATACCCCATGCAGGTCTGGAAAGGCCCTCTTTTACCAGGATCATGCTGGCAGCACCCATGAACAATGCAGCAGAACCAGGTCCCCTCTTGATCTGCTGTAGGCATTATGCTAGTTGCTCTTTTCCTTGGGAGGCTGGGGAGGAATATTTCCCTCATTGCCAGAATGGCTGAGGTAGGATGGGTTTTTCCCCTTCCCCACAGCAGGAGTAGAGGGGGGTTAGGTTATAACATTGCAATTTAGTACATAACACTTTTGGCAGCTGTCCAGTGCAGGTATTCAGTATGGAAAGGTTATGGTTAATGGACTAAATGGATTTGAAGGAAAGCATCCCTTAAAGGAGCTGAGGAAGGAGGGTTTGGGGATCTTACATCTCATACAATGGAGAGCCAACCCCCACCTTTTCCTAACCTAGGGAGCTGAGGAAGCTGGCTTGCTGCTCTTACATCTGGAACATTAGGAAGTTGATCCCCATCTCTTTATAGCCCCCTTTCACCTCATACAAGGGAAGAATGGCAGGGTCCCAAAAGTCGGATATCTGGGACCGGGTTGGGGATTGTGTGGAAATGATTAAGGAAAAGATCATGACCTGCACTGTACAACTTGTTGCCAGGAGCTCCCTGAATAAAGTTGCAGTCTACCACATCCATTGTCACCTGTCTTTCTTCTAGCATGGTCAAACAATGTGATCTCTACCACAGATGACATTTACTGTGTGTATGTTCGGTATCATGGATACGTTTAATGTGAATATTTATAACTTACAACATTCATAGATGATAAAGATTATGCCCAAGTATATTATTGTGGTACCCAGACTTTGCCAGTATTGCAGCGACCTGGTAAGTGTACATCAGTCAACACACTTATGAGGCACAGAGGCTGCTAGGCAGTCTGAGAGCCAGAAACCCAGAAGGAGCTGTGGTATTTGTCCAGCAGCCTAATGAAAGACCTACTTTTGGATTCATTACACACACAATCCTGTGTCTTCTCCACCATGAGAGAACACAGTCATGATATAACCTTCAGGGGAATGAGAAGATATTTACAGTGAGCAGCTGATTCTTGGTCAGCTAACCCCACTTCTTTTTCTTCCTGGGAATAAGGGTGCAAAGATTGTTTTGTAGTTCAGCCTGGGACTCTTTCAGAAGATCTGGGTTAAGTGCCCATCTTTGCCCCAGATTTCTTGTGTGATGTTAAGTAAGCCACTTAATCTCTCTGTGTCATGGTTCTCTCCTCTCTTAAAGAGGGTGATAATTCCTTTTTCGTACTCCTTGTCTGTTTCAAGTATTTAGATAGCAAACCGTTCAGGGTAGTCACTGTTTCTACAGTGACTAATGCCAGGGGGTGGTAATGTGTGTCAGCTCCTTTTGTTGTTACTGTAATATAAATACTAAGGCATCTGCAGAGTACTGCACTATTTTTGTCCACCAGTGCCTCTGAGGGATAAAGTCAGGCCATCTGTGTTTGTAGAAGAAAAAGTACAACAAATTGGTAAGATCATAAGTGTCCTGGTGGGTTATGGCGTTGCTAAGGTTATTATTTATTTTTCATTTAATAGGATTTTTAATGATCTAGTTTTCCAATTAACAGGCCAAGTATGAGAGATGGTTTCATGGTTCATGTCCTATTGAATCACCATCTCCAGTGCAGTAAAGGCAAAGGGCATACTCTGCTTTCAACTTGTTAAGTGTGAGAGGGAGATGAAAATAGTGAAAAACATACTATAATGGACATAATCTGTCAGAAGAAGGAGAGTCAATGTGTCATCATCCCCACTGCTTCCTATCTGGAGGAAGCCTATTCACAGGAACACTATGTTCAGGGGTGTGTGGTGGGATAGAGAAGGGGTATAGCTGGAGGACAACTGCTGTACTCAGCACCCCTACCTCACAACTACTGCCCAGTAAAACTGAACAGATGTGCTTACTGGAATGGACGGTGATCTTTTCAGGATGAATTCCTGTAGGTTCCTGCTATTCATATTCAATCTCTTCTGATGGGAGTTGCAGTGAAGGCCTGGCAAAGGGAGAGACATTGGCAGCATTACCCCAACACCCTGTCCCATGGCTGTGAGGGTGGATTTCACCACCTCAGTCACACCACTGTCCACCCATATGAAGCCCAAATACCGGTGATGTATATGGGCTGAATGAATTTCACCCAAAGTGACTTACTGGTTCAGAACCTCAAGTGTGTAATCCATC
Source organism: Chrysemys picta bellii (assembly GCF_011386835.1). Classification (NCBI taxonomy): domain Eukaryota; kingdom Metazoa; phylum Chordata; order Testudines; family Emydidae; genus Chrysemys; species Chrysemys picta. The sequence goes on along the minus strand of NC_088794.1, from coordinate 43,873,205 downwards.
ACAGCAGCACTGGAGCAATGCCAGTTTACAGCAGCTAAGGATCTGGCACTTGTTTTTTGTTTTTTTTCATTCAGCCAATTGATCTATGGCTGGATGATCTTGAATTAATTGGGCAAATAATAGGGAGATTGGGGAAAAGCTTTAGCACAAAGTTCTTCAGCAAACCATGAAATTCATTTCTATAACTGGGTGCCTAGCTAGAGGAAGCAAAGTGTTTCACTTTCCATTTTCACAAAAGGTTCAGGCCCCAATTTAGAAAAACACTTATGCATGTATTTAAGTTCATTCCTATTCAGCATAGCATGTAAACAGGTACTTAAGTCCCTGTGAAGCTTATGCTTAAAGTTAAGCCTGTGCTTAATGATCTCAATGAACTAACATTTTACATGAGATTTTTGAATAGTTTTGTTTCATGTTTGAACTTCAAAGCCCTCGTTTTGAGGGCGGGTTAATGAAAGTTAGCACCACTCTACTTTCCCAGCTGCCAATGAATTTCCAAGAACTCAGACTTGGAGCTACTCCTGTGAAAAGGTAGTTAACCTGTAGTTTACTTCATAGAAATCAGAGATGTAAAATGTCTGTTAAGTCATCTGTTCCATGCTCCGGCAAGTGTATAATTGCTATTCATGTATCTATATATTCTTTTTAATAGACTACGAGTTAAGTAACATGTACTAATTTTTGCTATGAACAGTCTAACACAGCTAATTTCTGTAATTTCTACCTATGGTTTTCCTCTTAAAGGTAATTTGTTTCCTTTCAAGTAATTATGAACAGTACATTCTTATTCACATTAAGCCAACGAAAAGACTGATAACTAACTAGTTTGATTCCACTCTTATCAACATTTTATGGAAATTTGAAGAGAAAACATCACACTGGGGCCTTTAGAGTTACTTTAAGTTGTTTTGAATAAATAACTGAGCCTCTTATTGCTGTTATGATTAGAACAGTTAGACAAAATCCACTGCAATGTGTGATGCATCCATTTTTATGCTAAGACCCACCAAGGTCCTGTCTGCTCCATATATTCTTATAGTGTTTAATGATATTTTTGCAGAGGTAAGTGAATAATATTTTGGAGATCTGCTTAAAACCTTTAATAAATCAGAATAGTATTATTTGAACAAATACTTGAGTGGGATCTGGTGTTTGGTGAAATATATTTTAATTAGATGTACCAAGCATTATTCATTCACCATCAATTCATTTAGCAGGTTCGTTTTCTACTGCCTTTTCCATTTTGCATAGTTGAAATGTATTCCTTTACCAAGTGCATTCCTTTTTTGGAAACACATTGAGGAACAATATGAGCTTTGAGTGAACAAGAACTTCAGAACTCCTTAGCCACGTAATACGGCTCCAATCTTGTGCAGTGTTTTTCGTGTGGGTGAAGGGGGTCTGTCGCATCACAGCAACTGTCCGGATCAAGGTCTAAATTACTATGCAGAATTCTATCTCTTTTGAAATGGTATGTAAAAAAGCATTAACCAATAAAGTTGGTTGGGGATTTTTCAACAAAACATTTTTTTGTGTGTGTTAGAAAATGCCGATTTGTTGAAATCAAAACTTGTTGAGGAAACATCAGTTTTGATTAAAATTTTGTTGGGAAGGTTTCTACAGGTTCAGGGTAGACTTTCTGGTGAGTGCAGCCCAGACTAGCTAAATGGCTTCTGGTTAGGACACTCACAGATACAGCTTCAAGTTTCTTCTCTACTTGAGTTGGAGTCAGTCATTCTGTGGCCCAATGACTAGTTTATTGTTTATACAAGGTGGAACAGCTCTAACTGGAGAGACTGACTCTATAACCTAATAGTTCGGGCACTCATCTGGGGCATAGAAGACCCAGATTCAAGTCCCCACTCCAAGTGAGGCAGAGTAGGAACTTTAACATGGATCTTCCATACCCCAGGGGAGTGCCCTCCCCTACTGGCTACTCTCTGGTGTGTTATTTCATGAAAGGGGCCCAGTTTCCTTCTCCATCAGAAGGAAAACAACTTTCAAAAACTTGACATTTTTTGTAAAGCAGAAATGTTGTTTCTGGGCCAGCAAGTCTGTGGCAAATCTGGAAATGTAACCCAGACAGAGTCTGACTCCCAATCTTCTCATCTAACCACTAGGCCACACACTTTTCTATTGTAGTACTTTGCATATACATATAGTATTTTCTATCAGAAGATGTGAACGCACCTTAGAAATATTGAAAAATTAAGTGCAAAACTCCCATTGTATTCAATAGGGGTGGGATTTTACCATAGGAGACTGGCACATAGTTGTAGCTCCCATACTGCAAACTCTTCCCTGCATGAGCATTCTCTCCTATTGGCTTCAGTGACCTCTATGTGACTTTCCCAAAGTCAGACAGGGTGACTGTGACAGAGCTGAGAGTCAAATGAAGGTCTTCAGACACCCAATTCTGTAACTTAAAGCAAGGCCATGCTGCTTTGCTTTTATATCATATGTTTATTTAGAAATGTATTCTTATACTTCCTTCTTGTTTTAAAATTCTACTGCAACATACTACTTTTGTTTATCTGTGATGAAGAACAGGCTACAAGTACAAACACTGGCCATCCTGAATGATATTGCAGGTAGAAGGAAGATAATTAGAATTAAAACACAGAGAGAGAGATGCATAAACATATTGTCCTTGTCAATAAATTACCAACCAGAATGACTAAACAAGAAAATACACCATATACCTATTTTCCTGTTCTATGATAAGCAATATGGTGGGAATAATTCTCTGGTACTCAAGCTACATTCTGTGTTAGTGGGATGGTAATGGGTCACACTTGAGTGATTTCACAGAATAAAGAATAAGATTAGATTACTCACTCTTCTTAATAAAGTAACCGTATTTTAGATGAGAACGATTTGTTCATTAATCAAGATTATTTATGTAGTGCCAAGCAGCCTCTTCTTTTTAAATATACCACATTGAAAATACTGCAGCTTACACACAAACCTTCTGAGCAAGTGAGTGCATAAGTGAGCTCCTGTGTAAGATTTCTTTATCTGTTACTAGAAATATTCCAGCATTGTGTGTTAACCTGAAGCCAAACCTGGCCTTATGTTTACCTCTTTTAACGTAAAACAGGGCCTAAGATATTTCCCCTGAAAAATCTGTCAGTAAAAAAGAGGAGGGGAAAACATTCTGGAGCACAGTAAATGAATGATGTGATTGAGACACTGAGCTAGGATTCAGAAAATCTGGGTTCTGACCTCGGCACTTTGTGTGATTTTGGGCAGACTGTGGCCAGATTGTAAATGCTTTAATCATATTGGTAGAGCAATTACACTTTGCATTCTGCTATCTGAATAAAAGGGATAATACCTCCTAATGTTATGACTATTAATTAATTAATGTATACAGTGCTCAGATGTTAGGTTGAAGAGCATAACAAAAAAGCTTACAGAATGTTATATAAAACAATAAGAAGTACCATTTCTTTGCAAAAATAATGGTTGCATATTTATTGCCTTTTAATGACTCCCATAAAAATGTGTTCAGATTACTAGTATAAATTGAAAAGACAAGGGCCAGATTCGCTACTGCACTCAGTTTCCACTAGGCACAACGAAGTTGGAGCAATCACAGATCTAATTACAAGTCCCTGATTCTTTGCCCCAGCCATGGCCCTGTTGCACATTAGCGCAGCCTGGTTGCTGGTCTAACTTGCTTCAGTTGGCAACTGTCTAACTGAGCATAGCTGAAATGTAATGTACTCCAGATACTTCTGCTCCCTGCACAATGGTGCACCTGCTCTGTACTCCCTTTGCTAAGAATGTCCCTAGCAAGGAAGGTAGGGCTGGATTAGATCTCCTCTGCATCACAAGAGTAAGCCAGAGAATCTGAGATGTGTTTTCTAATACCCATCTGCAAGCTCAGCCTGGGATCTGAAGTCAAGCTGTGTTCATTTTGGCTCGGTTATCATCACCAATCATACAGATTCTGCAACTGGAACATAGTGAACAAGTCTGTTGGTGATGCAGGAGTCAAAATAGTCCAGCTCATTTCCTTTTAGCTATATTGGCTCTGCAGAGCTAAGTAAGTTAATCTGTTTGTTCATGTCTGAATATTGGTGACATAATATGCTGGAAAAAATCTGGTATCTGAAGTCAATTCAGAGGTGTCCATCAATGGAAATCCCAGCTTCTTCCATTTGGTCAAAATCTACCAAGGCTTGTCTCATAATAAATTCAGTGTATATGTTAAAAAGGTTTGGGGACAAAATACACACTTGTCTCACACCCTCCCCAGGGGAAAACCATTCACTATCTCCTTCTGCTATTCAGTCTATTGTTATCTCTGAAGAGCTAGGAGTTGTGAAAAATAGTAATAGTAAAAATATTACAACTTCTTTTTATTATTAAAGTAAGCAGCAATGCCTCTGAGTACCCAAGGGGAAGAGAGCTGTTCATTACAACTTTTACTTAATAACTTTTTCAGACCATAATTACATTTAATAATTGTAGATGAAATGCGGGCTTTACATTTAAAAAAAAATGTTGACAGAATATTTTTTTCCACATAGGGAACCGACTTGCTTACATAATTCTAAATGTATGTAATAGTCCTCTCCCAATCAAAGTTTTGGAGTAGTAACACAGCAGCAATGGTTTACATCATATGCCATAGGGTACTATCAGTTCTTTATCTTAGGACATAATTGAGATGGTCTACAATTTTAAAAAGGATGCAATCTCTGAAGACACTCAATTAACCTCTGCCAGTATTGACATGTAAGTATCTGACTGAAGATCTAGGTTTGTCAACAGCTTTGTCATCTCCCCTTAAAAGTTATTTGTTTTCAGTGTAGCCAGTCCGCCTCCTGTCTCTATTAAACTCATGGTAGATTGATGAGAGCTTAATTTCCAACCAGAAAGAGAGGTTTAGCTATTATTCCTAATTTGGTTCAGATCTGTAAGTGACGTTCCAGCCAGACTGATATTTCTAGAGGATTTCTTCAGGGATGGCCTTATCAGTCAACTCTTCACTTTTATTTACTTTAGCAGTTGCTTTAAAAAATTCATTCCAACATCTGACTAAAGTCAAGAGAGAGGAGTAAATGTATCTGCTCTATCTCATTAGTTAACAGAGACATACAATGATTTGATATCATTTTCTTTATGTCAGACACTCTGTTATAATTAAGCACAGACCATCATCAATTTTCTGCCAAAGTGACCTGAAAAGTTGAAAGGTCTTTTGTGTTTAATAAAATCCAATCCAATTAAGATGAACATTTTGGGCTAAATATTCTGCTGTTGTAAATAGGCCTAGCGGCCATTGAAGTCAAAGTCAGATATTTTCATCAGCAGAGAATTTGCCCCATTATGTGTATACCATTTATATTTTAATGACAAAAGCTGCAACTCAGGACATGCTCCTCAATTACTGCTTTAATGCCACTAGTGAGAGCCAAGGAACTTCTGATGTAACTCATTTAATAAATGAGTGGCATTGCTGCCTTAAAGGAAATAAAATATCCTGACTTTGACCAAAGTCACAAATATGTCCTGAGAATAGCAGACAGGGTATATTCCCACAGTGAGTTAGATAGGCTGGCGCACTCATGACTGAAACACACCATGAAAGAAACAGCCAATGTTATAAATTACAAGTTTTAAAATCGTATTGTGGAATGTCAAAGGGTGTTTGTTTGTGTAGGCCCTGAGTCAGCAAAGCACTTAAGCAAGTGCTTAAGTCTCATAAAAGTCAATGAGATTTAAATATGTGTTTTGCTACATAAGGAAGCTTTGCTGAATTAGAGCCTTAATGTCTAGTGTAACAGGGTATCTGAGAGATGGGACAAAGATTTTCCAAAGTGATTAATAATTTGTTTGGTTCCCAATTTGAGATGCCTTAAAAGATGTTCAGAGAATGGGTGTTCAACACCTTTAAGGTGTCACAAGTTGCTCACCCAGAATTTGAGCTACCTAAAATTACTAGTCACTTTCGTATACACACACACACACACACTTAATCTTTATTTACAATTTACACACACACATTTAATCTTTATTTAAAATTTATACTTCTAGTTGTTTGGGATTGTATTATAGCACTGCACCAGAAGCACAGCTGGTGGAAAGCAATGTGTCTCTATTGACCATGGTTGTATATATACTAGTATATACCTGATATATACCAGCTGAGGATCTAGCTCTCTGTCTTCAAATATCTATTTCTGGCATAATGAGTGTGCATGATTTTTGGAAGGTGAATTTCTCCCAGAGATTCTCACATTTGAGTGCAAACGAGTATTAGCATACACGTTGAGAAATTGTGTGTCTATCTACCCAATATGTACATGAAAATACATGCTTATGTGCACTACGGTGATCAGATGTCCCAATTTTATAGGTACAGTCCCAATTTTGGGGTCTTTTTCTTATATAGGCTGTTATTACGCCCCACCACCTGTCCCGATTTATCACACTTGCTTTCTGGTCACCTTAATGTGCAGAGATCCAGACACGAGGGATGCATCTTTTGAAGATGTATTGATTGTCTCCATCCTTGAAAATGTAGTCCATAACATAGACTAGAAAAAGTCAATAGCTTTAATGACTGGTTCTAATATTAAACTTGAATGTTAGCTAGATAAGGACCGGCTGAATATATTTGTTTACACTGTATATACTTTTATTTATGTGGGGTATTTCTGCATTTATGACGACCATGACATGCGACGAAGGGAGCAAATTAAAGTAGGTGTCATAAAGCTAGTGTTGAAGAGAGAAGCTGCCCACACTGCAGAACAAAGTGTGTTGCAAATATGCTGCATCAGGTGAGTAGGTGAACAAAATGTGACTACCTGAAGAGAGGGGCTCAGCCCGTGTCTATGGGGAAATGGGATTGGGTAGGTTGGGAAGCCCTCTACTTATGAGAAAGTTTAAAACTCTTTGATCTCTAATCTAAGAAAACCTAAGTGTTTTAAAAGCCTTGCTAAGGTTAACAAGCAAAAAATCATCATGGTTTCAGTTATCAGGTCTTCCCTTGTAAGCTTTTTTTTTTTTTTGGCAACCATCGCTGTGTTTCACTTGTAATAGCTTCACAGGATTTAGGATTTTGAAGCCTCTCTGCAGAACACCTTGAGTACAAATTTGTAAAGCATCTAAGTGACCTAGGAGCATAAGTCCCATTTTGAAAAGTGTCTTTTCACCGAGGGCCAGATTTTTAAAGATTATGTCAGTGTGGGATTCATGAAAGGGCTCGGGATCTGGCACCTAACTTTCATTGATTTTAATGGGAATTGGATGCCTAACCACTTTTGAAAATTTAAATCTGCATCTTTAGGCACTGAAATACCTTTAAAAGCCTGCCCTTTAGGAGCCTAAGTCTCGTCAAAAGTCAATATGGGACCTAGGCTCCAAGCCCAAGTTCACTTAGACATTTCTGAAAATGTTACTCCTTGTCAACTACCAGTGTAGCTGTACTACTGTTTGGAGCTGTGGTAGGAACTCTGGGATGCATGTCCAGAAGACGTTGCTAACACAACGCAACGTTATATGTGCATACGGGGATAAGAGCAAGCCTGTTAAACACAAATGGGGCTGCACTGACTTGTGTTTACTTGACTTAGTTATTGTGAACATAGTTAAGTACAGTCATGGTAATGAGCATAGACAAGCCCTAAAGGTAGATAGGGGCAAGCCCTATTAAAGTAACCAAAGCTAAACCTTGATTAGCTAAAATGGTGCAAACCCAGGCGTATCCATGTAGACACATAGATGAGTACTCTGCATCTACAGCAGTTGCTGACCACCAGTGGCTAAGTTAGGGGTATCCCTGAATGTAAACCGGGCCTAAGCAATAAGAAGCATCCTACTGAACTCCCCAGTCTCAGATAAGAGACACTGTCCCTTTTAATCTCGCAAAAAATCTTTTTGTGTGGAAATATTCTCTTTTCCCCAATATATAGCAATACATATTATTGAGGTTGCTGGCTCGCCCACTAAAATACAGCAGCATTCTTCTATGGCATGTCGGTGAGATACACCAGGCATGGCAGCTCTCAGAATTTGATTTAAAAGCCATTTTATTTTTAAAAATTAGTCATTCAAGGAGCCGCGATTTTGATGTCATTGCTTTTTTCTTGAAACTTGGTGTCCATAGCCAGGATTTCAAGGGTGTCCAAGGCCAACTCAGCTCATGTGAACCCAACAACCCCATTGTTAACTTAACATGCTGGCATACTTGACTGTTAAATCACTTTATCCTTCTCATTCCCCACAACCCCAATATCCCCGCACAGGAGAAGTCTGTAATAGGTTGATTTATCTGACTACAGTTCTGCTTATAAAGCTCTTTATCTGCTTATGTGCCTGTTCTTTCCCATTGGTCTTTCTTATCATGCTGTAGCTTTTATTAACCACTTAGAAATATGACTGATATACATGTGAATGTTAAGACTTTATCTGCTCATTTCCCTCTACCACTAGTGAGCATTATTTTAGATGAAAATGTTATGGCTGCATGTCTTCACTTTTTCTTTGATTGTCAAACCATCCTAGCTTTTGCATGACATTGTCTTTGCCTGGCCTGTCTAGGCCATCTCAAAAAAAAAAAAAAAAAAAAAGGAGCTGTTGGATGCATGTAATGTTTTCACCCTGGTAACAAGACTTAAGCAAGGAAAGTTGGCTCCGTCCTCACTTTCTGGAGAAACTGCTTATATTTCTGTCTCAAATTCTTGGGACTCAGTGCCAGCAGCTCAATGGCATTTTCCCTTGGGGCAGCAGTTATCTTGGGTACTTGAGATTCTAAGTCTATCATCTGTTTTTTCTGTGGACGAAGTAAACAAATAAATCTTTCTGCTGCTCAGGGTGGGATGTGCAGGCTGCATGTCTGTGGTATGGAGGGAGTGGAGCTGTGATGTGGGAAGCTGGGATGATACACACACCTGGGGGTATGCAGAAGGAACAGCCCTGCACTCCTCTGAATGCAGGGACTGGGACTGGGATAGATCCTTGCAAAGAAAATGTAAGAAGGGAAGGCTCCTAGCAGGCTGCTCCCAACAGTCCTTGTGTCATTCACTGCATTTTAATCAATTTGCAGGGCACCTGGAGTTTGAGATAAGTTGCTGATGTTGTTTAAATAAAAATAAATGAATAATTTGGTCCTAAATAGACACTTCCACAGAGTATGTCCCTCTTGCTTCCCACATTTTCAGGTTGGCAACTTGTGACAGGACCGACCATTCCAGCTCCAACATGCCTCATGCAACGTGTGGATTTGGTTGAAAAATGAAAGTTTTTGTGAATTGAAAAATAAGTTGCAAATGTTTTGAAACTTCTTGCAAAACTGTTGAAAATTTGCAACCAGCTCTCACAACATATATCTATTCACCTGACATCCATTATATTAAACACGTCCAAAGTTTACCTCAGCATAAAGTGATTCAGAAAAGCAGATGACACAACCCTTCGAAAATGCACACTTCACTTAGGTGGCCCCATAACCATTGGGGAGAGTTGTTGATCATTGTGTAGTGAAGGAGCTGCACTTCCTTATCCCAAATATTATATATTCCTTCCACATGGTAAAGCATGTGACATGTAAGTCCTTGAAATGACTGTGTATGACACACTTAGTGTGCCTTGTATTCCAGTGTTACAAAGGAATATGTGTTTCTCTGAGAGCTATTTATAGACTTTTCTATGATGCTCATCACTTGAGCATTTCACAGTCATATGGGAATTTATTCTCACAGTGGGCTGGATCCTACTCCTGTTCAATGTAATGGGAAAACTCTCATTGCTTTCACCAATGCAGGATCAAACCCAATATTCCTATGAGGTAGAGAGTTTATTATCCTCAAAGGAAACTGAGGCAGAGAGATTAACTGGCTGGATCCAGGCCACACTCCAAGTCTGTGTGTAAGGATCAGAACCCAGATTTCCTTAGCCCCAGTCCATTACCTTAACTAGAAGATCATCCTTCCTTTAAGAGTCAAGTTCTGCTTTTGCACCAGATCTAACATCCCATTTCCAGTACATATCCTCAGACCTGCAAGAACAGGAAAGAGCCCATGAATCCTAATCTAGGCCAATACATTTGCAATAAGGTTTAATCATGGGGAAACTGGGTTCACTTACATCCTTTCAATTTCCAGAAGCAACAACTCCATACAAAAGAAAAAAATATATATAAAAGTTTTAGTTATAAATGGACAAGGCAGACTCAAGTCTTATTTAATAGTAACATGGCATAGTTAATTACCAATCCCAAAAGTAGTTCCATCTGATATAGTATATAAGGTGGAAATCCCCAAGCTGTAAGAATTATTGCTCCCACTGGAATGATTTCAAAACACAAGATAATATTAGTTTTCATTTCTGTTCCCATCCCTTCTGCCTAGTCACAAGAGCCAAACAATGTATCATACACAAAAAACTGAATAGATATTAAGGTTGTGACACAAATAGACAAAAGCAAGCATATGCACGGTTAAGTGGGAAACATATCATGTTCACCAGTACAATAGCACAATAAATGAGGTGCTTTAGAAAGCAACTGTAGTGATTCCATTTTTCTTTTCCTTCAGTACTTCTGAGTTTCTTATTTTCAAGGCTATAATGAAATCTTTGACCTGTAACAGGATCACCTCTTCTGGAGATAATCCAGTCCTAGTGTAACACCAGATGCACTAGATGCCTGTTAGTGTGGTTGGATTGGTTCTTTAAGGAGCAATCAGATCATTGAATAGTTCTGGAAATCTCCATAAAATCCAGATGTGTTAGATGCTCGCAATGTTAGTGTATGTGGTTGGTCAGAGCATACCCCCGATCTAATCATGCCAGAAATCTATGGGAAGCCCAAATGTTCAGTTTAAGAAAATGTGCTGTCCTGAAAACTAACACAAGCATTTTTTGACATTTTGGAGAAATAGTAAACAGTATTCAGGCTAAAAATATATATTTTAAAACTTAATTAAGTCTGTAAAATGCATCTACTTTAACATGCACTGTTTTTTGCTCTTTTTCATGTCAGCTAAGACAATGAACGTAGATGATGACGCAGTTCCACTTTCTCGCTCACTTGCACTAACATGATGCTGCAGTATTTGGGTTGCAAGAACATTTACATTTAAAATAAAAGATTGTCACTGAAATGTTATAAACACCAATAAAAATGTTTTTAAGAAGTCCTTTATGAAAGGGATTTTTTTAGTTTGTTTCAATAGTCATGTAATAACTACATTTCATATCTTGCTTTTAAAATATGCAAGGGCAGCACCAGTGCAGAGCAAGGCTCCAATCCTGCAAACACTTATGCACATGCTTAATTTTACCATTGTGTGTAACCCCATCTGGCTACACACAGTAGTAAAGTTAAGGATTTACATAAGCATTTGCAGGACTTGGGCTTAAGAGCAATGAAGCATAATCAGCCAAGAGATATGAGGAGATACTTTTTTTTTCTATTTTTTTTCATAAAAGCGTTGTCGCTTTGAAAAGTTTTAAATTTAAAAGTATAGCTTTATGAATTAAGACATGTCTACAGTTATACAAAACCAGCACATGAGAAATATCACATTTAGTGGTGATTAAAGCCAGTCAAAAAATGGAAATGAAAATTTGTGAAAAAAATGTGAAAGTTATTAAATCATTTTCATTCCATGGATTTTGAATGTTTTTTTATTATTACTATTTATTACTCTCTTATTTATTCAGAACTTTTATTGGAAGTGTTTAGTTTTGAAAGATTCTGTTTATGAAAAATTTCATTTTTTCATTTTTTGTTTTTTTTAGCTTTCCCTCCGTACTACCTCCCCCCCATCTCCCCCCCCCCCCGCACCTCTTTTATTCCCCTTGTTTTTCCTTTATTTTCCTTTTTCTGTTTTTCCATTGGAAAAGGGAGGGATGGGGGAAAGAACAAAGGAAAAATATTATTTCCACAGTTCGACGAAAAAACAATAAAAGCAAAACATTTCTGGGTAAATTTCCAATTTAGAAAAAATTTCAGTTTTTAACCAAATGTCACTTGGTTCTGAAAATTTCAACTATCTGTACTGCCTATCTTTAGGAAGCGGCAGTCTTCTTTAAATGTCTGGATAATGCACATTATCACTAGAATTTTTGGTTAAATTATCACTTTGCTTCTCTGTGTTTCAGTCTTCCCCTCTGTAAAATGGGAAAATTCTAGTTCCCTACTACTCAAGGCTTTTATAAAGCTTAAAAATTAATGTCTGTGCTGTGAATCCCATAAATGCCTATACATAAATTGACTGCTGTAGACTGATGAATAAGATCAATGTGCGAGAAACAATACTGATTTAAAATGGTAGCACGCAAAACTTCTTTGAAGAATTTCAAAATATACCTCTCATATTCAAGTGTAATTAATATTTGTACTAGAATTTATCTGAGCAGTCTGAACAGAAAGTAATTTCTTATCTGTGTTAACACTCAGTGAACATCTTATTCACTTAATGGGAGCACAATGGGATCAGCTGTCTTGTCAAGTAAATCTATAGCATTAACACAGTGTTTTATCCTTCTTTTTCAGGCTTCATGCACATAAAATTTTAATATATACAGTTTTCAGCAGAATGTTCTTGTGTCCATCAGTTACAAATGCATGGTTTCATCCACGGAGCAGTGAAGTACCTCAGTACCTTGAAGTTATTGTGCATGGTTGCTTTCTAAATCCATTACAAAAGAGTATGAAAGTTAAAAGGTCTTCTACATAAATTCTGACAATCAGTGGCTGGGATGTGCTTCGGTAGATATTGTTGCTTACGCCATATTCCGTTTCTTTTCCTTGTTACTACTCAAGAAAAAGGCCTCTTTTGGAAGCTATTGTTAATAAAAGAACTAAACAATAGTTTTGTATTCAGACAGTTCTATAATAGTTGAGATGGTCTCAGTGTACTTTGTTTCATCATTATTATTGTTTGCAAGGAGTTCTATAGAGAAGCAGCATTGCCTAGTGAAGAGAGCACTTGACTGGGGTCAGTGGACTTGGCTTCTGTGCTTGGTTTGCCACTGACCTGCTGTATGATCAATAGTCAATCACTTCCCCTTTCTATGTGTCTGTTTCCATTTTCCACCCTTTGCCAATTTAGGTTGTGAGTGCATTGTGCTTCTTACTATTACCTGTACTAGGTGTTTGTACAGCCCTAGAAAATGGGCCACTGATCTCATTTGGGGGCCTTTAAACACTAGTGAAATGCTACTAATAATATTGGAATTGTTTATTTTCCATTCCACTGAGGAATGTTCATGTATATTTTAAAATGAAGTCATTCCATCCGTGTGGGCAGATTAGAAAAGATGCTGCAACATTAATAAGAAGAACAGGAGGACTTGTGGCACCTTAGAGACTGTCTCTAAGGTGCCACAAGTCCTCCTGTTCTTCTTTTTTGCGGATACAGACTAACACGGCTGCTACTATGCAACATTAATGTATCTTGTAACAAAGGTATCTGAACCATGTATACATTACCTCCTAACAACCCGGACGAAGCAGTATATTGTTGTCCTCTCCAGTGTACAAATTTTGAAAAATATAAGGACAGAAGTTGTTCATTTGAGATAAAAGTAAACAGAGCAGCTACTTTTATTGATATATCATTTCCATTTTGAATGTAGCAAACAATGAACCATTTGAGTATTTAGGGGCAAATTCTAATCTCGAATTTATCATGCAAAACTGCAGAGGATGCAATAGCTAATGATGGCGAATTACAGACAGGGAATGACTGATTTCCTTTACAGAGGAGGCTGTTGTGGCTGCACTAGTGCTTTACAACCCACAGGTACACACACCTTTAAGAGAAAAGAGGAAGTGTGCAGGAATCAGTGGTTGACTGTGAAATAACTAAATGATCTTCAGTTATGTACCCTGGTGATCATCTGGATAGGGTTTCTCATTTTCAGTTTGAGTCCTTTCAAAATGTAAGTTACAGAAAGTTGTGCAGTCAGTGGTATGCCTACAGTGTGTAATGGCCAGAGGGAGCACTGTTTTAGCATGTAAAGAAGATATAATGAATTCCCACATAAATGAACCCCAGTGAATTAGGTAAGGTTTTATGCAGAAGAAGTGGACCACAATGAAGGATCAGCGGGTGCCTCATTTGCTAAAGCAAAGATTTACCAGGAGTGCGGGAAAGGAAGACAGAAGGACTCATGTAGAGTTGGTAGTAATTGTAGCTGAGGATGCGTCATAGCCAAAAGAGAAAACTGGGATGGCCCATGAAGAAGTGGTGCTGATATCACAGACAGCTGTTCTCCTGAGCAAAGTCCATTGTAACACCCCATTTACTTCATGTCTATATTTAAAGAGAGCCTTAGTCCCTCCCCTCAAGAAGAGACAGCCTACAGGAAAGCTGGTGACAACTGAGGTCTAATCTGCAAGCAGTAGTGCATTTGTAAGTGTAGGGCAAGAGTGAAATCTTTGATGAACAAAGCTTCTAATAGAAGGAGAGGCTTCCTGGGGTTGCAGTGGATATACAACATGAACATCAGACACCAAAAGGTATTATTATTTTTATTTATTTCTGTCTGGCTTTCTAGCTGGTTTAGCTTCCTGATCCCATATACAGTCCATGGGCTGAAACTCCCATTGACTTAAATGGGGCCAGGATTTCACGCAGAGTGTTCATCTCCTAAGGATTCAGGACAATTATATTTTAAGGGCACTAACAGGACTTAAGTTGTGCACAGGTCTTATGCAGGCCCTCTGCACAGGGCTGAATTTCACCCTTAATTAGCAATAGTAGTGCCTCCCTGAGGTACCTCAGAACACTGTCAGGTAATTAGCCCTAAAAAACTCACACCATTGGCTGGCTTGGCAGGCCACTGGGGTGGGAGATATGTCAGGGCTTCCTTTGGGACCTCCAAAAGATTTGTGAAGTTGATCACAATGCACTATACAAATCAATCTGAACACTCTGTGCACTGGACCTGTACTCTCTTGCCCCCTACTCACTTCCCTCTCGTTTTCACCCTGACATATAGGGCTGTAATTAGAATTAACACTATGAAGTGAAGCAAGTTTTCTGAACCAATCTTGATCCTCTCGATACAAAAAGATCAATTGGAAAATTAAATACATAGTGTCCGTTCTGATGAGACCAATGGTTTTCGCTGGACTATCTGATTATCTCTTTCAGTACAAACAGTATAAAATTCTTAATGAAGTGCATTTATTTCAATATGTTGCAAGCCTACATACATTTTATCAATATTATAGATTTCAGTTGTCAGTATACATTAATTTTAATGTCAACTCTCCACTGTAATCCCGAATTTTGGACTGACTAGCACCGCATACCAGCAAATGTACATTATTCTTATTCCAGGATGAATGGCTGTTGCAAGCAGTGAATTGGCTTCAGTTCTCTATTCGTTTCATCAGAGAAGAGCAACTTTCTTTCTTCTTTTTTTTCAACATGCCATGTCCCTCAGGTATGTGTTTTAGTAAACACATATTCAAAGGCCAGGCAAGAATAACTACAGTTTTCACTACTGTTATTACATGTCAAGATCTTATTCTATAGACAGCTCCTTTTATAGTTGGCTGTGATAAATAGCTAAATCTAGATTTATCCTTCTTTAGCTGGGGGGAATTTTCTCACATCTGTTAAAAGATTATCACCTGATTAGAACATCTGAGATCAGAAACACTTTACATCAAGCTCTGGCCCCAACAACTCAAACACTCTGGGCTACACTCACAGAGTATAAGCCAGCATGCTCACACAGAAGAGCTGATAGGTTCTGAATACTTACATTTTAAGTGCCTAGTGAATAGATGATTGGAATTGTGGATTCTAGGGGAGGCAGGAGAGTGAGAGTGACTGATGAGCTTTTGTGTGTGAGAGAGTTTCTGTTCATTGGAGAATGAAAAGCAGATCCAAGATTCTTTAGAAATTTACTGATTTTCCTGAAGTAAGCTATATGCTTTATGCCTTTTTAATGACTCTGATTTTTTTTCCAAGCAGCTACATTCAACTTAATGTTTACTTGCTACTTGAGGAAATATTAGTGGGAATAAATTGTTGCTAGGTTATCATGAAATGCATTCTGTCTCAGTACCACTGCAGTCAACAGTTTCATATGATAAATGCAAGTGTTTTACAAGGGAAAAAAATGTTAACTGTATTATTAACATGGACAGTTGAGAGAAAGGATGTTATGCTCAAAAGTGGCCCAACTGCAGTATGTGATATCAAGCAGTGTTTAAGGTAATTATACTTAAACTAGAGAGAAGTCTAGAGAAAACACATGGGATTCCAAACCCCACCCTTCTTTTCTTTTCTTTTTTTTTTTTTTTTTTTTGCGGTGGTGGTGGGAGATGGGTGTCAGTGAGAGGGTAGAATTCAGGTCTAGATTGGAGTTTTATAAATGGCTGTTATTGTTTTGGTGTGATTAATCAAAATCCCCAATCCTCATTTTGCAGCCTCGTACTATCTGTAACTGAAATGAAATTATCTCAATCAAAGTTCAAAGATGCTGACTTGGTCCTTTAAATAAACAATTATTTATAAATTATGCACATTTCTCTACCCTGGCTTAGATCTTCTACTTTGAACAATGGCCAGAGTCATTCCACAATAACTTTCCAGTATGGAAATCTTTCTACTCTGGTGAGGACAATTATTAGCCTGTAGGAGTATGGGTTTTAAATAAACTGTACAGTTCTTGATAAATATTTCTCATTATCTTTGAAAAATAACTAGAAACTTATATGAATCCCTGAACTCTGACTCACTATTGTCCTTGAAATTTTCCATGTTCTCACAACTAGCATGGCTGTTTCAATATAAAAGCATGAGGATCTATTGCTCCAGCTAAAGGACTGAATCCATGAACTCAGAGGTTAGTAGCAGAATAAAACTTTTCCATGGTCCAGTCACTAGAAGAGGAAAAACACCCAGATTGGTATTAATGTGGGTTGCTTAAATGTCTGCTCGAAGTACCAATTACTCATATCAGAGAGCATTGGCCTATGTTTTGGAAATATAATTTGGTTTATTACATTGGAAGACTGGGGAGACTTGGTCTCTTTAAACCATGTGAAAATGAAATTGGTGAAGAGAAAAATAGGAGAATGTAGAGTGAGAGACGAGAGGAGCTACATGTTTGAAAAGTTCACAGCTTAGCAAGGCTAGCTGAAAATTTTCCATCAAAACTTTTTCTGATGAAAACTTTGATTTTCAATTAAACAAAGATTTTCTCAGAAAGTATCTATTTTCTTATAAAATGTTGAATCTTTCCTCAGAAAAATAAAAACCAAAATTTTGAAGATTTTTTTTCATTTTTGTATAAATTTTCCACTGGGGCGGGGGAATGGGGGGAATCTTTCCAAGTAGCTTGACTCAGGAACTCAGCTTCTTGGTTGCCAGAAAATGGTCTGGATTGGCTGTGCAGAGTGCCATCTCCGCACCCCCTGCTCTTTTCAGTGAAGGCCTCCACACCAGCCCTGAACAGGTAAATGTATAAAACAAGGTTGGGAATAGGATTTATGTGGATTTCCTGTTTTATAAAACCTGGGAATGCAGAGCAGAAACAACTGCTATGGACAGGCATAATGGCCCAGAGGGACCGTGTTACAGCTTTGCAACCTGACCATGTGCAGTGGTGAATTCCACTCTGCCAGTGAAGGTCGCTGTGTAAAGCCCAATTGAGCTTTGTTGCATGGTGCAGGTGGATCTAATTCAGATATCAAAGCCATTGCAAACAATGATCAAAAAGTTAATGTAGTAAAACTCATTGTTCCTAATTTCTGCTATTATGGTTGACACAGTCTTTATTATTTTGTTCCTTAAAAGATTTTCCTTTACTGTATCTGCACCTTGATCTTCGACTTAGTTAAAGTCTTTTGGGAACATGATCAATGAACCTTTGACTCTGTACCTTATTTCTCATGTTACTTTCCATGGATATAACTTAATGGCTGGCATACTTTGAATTCCTTATCATGTTGTTTACATCCAATAAGTGAGTCACCCTGGTTTTTTTTTAAGTCAGCTTTTAAAAATACTGTGTTTGAACATCTGTCAAGGGATGGAGATTAGTTGAATAGACACAGGATGCCAGTATATTATATTCTCTGTTATCCTGTATACTGTAATTATCTTGATCCTCAAACGACTCTGCGACAGTTACAACCACTTTTCCAGACTTCTTGTTACTGCAAATTCAAAAATTTATTTTATTTGAATCTAAATTAAACTGATATATAACAAGGTGTCCCCCCCCCCGCTAAGTCTTTTTTAAAAACACCCCTATCTGTAGATGATTAAAAAGCAGTAAAACAGACAGTTTCAAACTTTATTTAAAGGATAAACTCTTGACAAATCATCTAACTTTGTGGCAGTATAGGGAAATTGCTACCTAAATTTGTTTGAGGAAACAGATGAACTGCTAAGCAAAATTGGGGAGAAATTCACATCTCAGTTGGGAAAGCAATCAGATATCAAGCAATAATTCCTGTTACATATGCCAAAACAAAGTAAATAGACTTGGCACCGCTAGCAAACGTTGCAAGGCATCAGTGACACTGTTACATGTTATTGCAGCTTGAGGTTTGCAGTAGTTTCCATAGCTGGTAGTTCCCGTTCTTCATGGGAACCAACTTGAATCTGGAACCACCAGCACAGACGGCAGAAGGTGTATGGGTGGCCCTATTGTACAGGCCTAGCCAATGGTAGCAGCAAAAGCAATTCCTCAAACTAATGCCCACAAGGAAGAGGAATAATAGTCACAAAGGCTCACGGGGGTAGCCTTAGTAATGGCTTGCAATTTGGCATGAGGATTCTTCTATTCTATTGCCCACACCCACAGAACCACTCCACGTGTCAGGCCTATTTGTTTTGTCTTGGCAGGAACTCAGTTGCCACGGTGATAGGTGTGGTTCAAAAATCAGAAGAGAATGCTGCTGGTAGCTCAAAATGCCTGATGAAGAAGTGCAAATAAGCCAAAGTCCACAAGACAGGGCTGTTCTCAACATTCATGTAGAGTGGGCAGCCCTAGCAATTCTGCTTTGCTGCATGTCCTGCCTCACAGAGGAGACAATGGAGTAGCAAATCATCCCCAAAAGAGTAAGGCATTCACACACTCCTTTAGCATAGATCTTCATGGCAAGGGGACATCTCACTCTTATTGATGTTGTTTCGTGTTGCCATGACTTGCAATTTATTACTGCACTATGGGTATGTCTACACTACAAGAGTAGTTCGATTTTACTTAAAGCGAATTTGTGGAACCGATATTACAAAGTCGAACATGTGTATTCACACTAAGGACAGCAATTCGACTTTGTGAGTCCACACTAACGGGGCAAGTGTTGACATTGGAAGCGGTGCACTGTGGGCAGCTATCCCACAGTTCCCGCAGTCCCCGCTGCCCATTGGAATTCTGGGTCAAGCCCCCAATGCCTACTGGGGCAAAAGATGTGTCGAGGGTGGTTTTGGGTAACTGTCGTCACTCAACCATCACTCCCGCCCTCCATCCGTGAAAGCACCGGCGGGTGATCAGTTCGCGCACTTTTCTGGTGATTGACAGCGCAGACGCCACAGAACTGCAAGCATGGAGCCCGCTGCGATCGTTGCTGCAGTTATGGCCGTTGTCAACACCTCGCACCTTATCATCCACCTTTTTCAGAGGCAGATGCTGAGAAATCGGGCAAGGAGGCTACGGCAGCTCAGTGAGGACATTAAGTCTGAGAGGGGCACAGACCTCTCGCAAAGCACGGGACCCCGCGCCGTGGACATCATGGTGGCAATGGGTCATGTTGATGGTGTGGAACGGCGATTCTGGGCCCGGGAAACAAGCACGGACTGGTGGGACCGCATAGTGCTGCAGGTCTGGGATGAATCACAGTGGCTGCGAAACTTTCGGATGCGTAAGGGAACTTTCCTGGAACTTTGTGAGTTGCTGTCCCCTGCCCTGAAGCGCAAGGACACCTGGATGCGAGCAGCCCTGACTGTCCAGAAGTGAGTGGCCATAGCCCTCTGGAAGCTTGCAACACCAGACAGCTACCGGTCAGTAACGAATAACTTTGGAGTGGGCAAATCTACCATGGGGGTTGCTGTGATGCAAGTAGCCAACACAATCGTTGAGCTACTGCTCTCAAAGGTAGTGACCCTGGGAAACGTGCAGGTGATCATAGATGGCTTCGCTGCGATGGGATTCCCAAACTGCAGTGGGGCTATAGATGGAACTCACATTCCTATCCTGGGACCGGCCCAACAGGCCAGCCAGTACATTAACCGAAAGGGCTACTTTTCAATGGTGCTGCAAGCACTGGTGGACCATAGGGGACGTTTTACCAACATCAACGTCAGATGGCCGGGCAAGGTTCATGATGCGCGTGTTTTCAGGAACTCTGGTCTGTTTAGATGGCTGCAGGAAGGTATTTACTTCCCGGACCACAAAATAACTGTTGGGGATGTGGAGATGCCTATAGTCATCCTCGGGGACCCAGCCTACCCGCTAATGCCCTGGCTCATGAAGTCCTATACAGGCGACCTGGACAGTGAAAAAGAAGTCTTCAACTACCGGCTGAGCAAGTGCAGAATGGTGGTGGAGTGTGCTTTTGGACGTCTGAAGGGGAGATGGAGAAGCTTACTGACTCGCTCTGATCTCAGCGAAACCAGTATCCCCATTGTTATTGCAGCTTGCTGTGTGCTCCACAATCTCTGTGAGAGCAAGGGGGAGACGTTTATGGCAGGGTGGGAGGTTGAGGCAAATCGCCTGGCTGCTGATTACGCCCAGCTAGACAGCCGGGCGATTAGAAGAGCCCAGCAGGATGCGCTGTGCATCCGGGAAGCTTTGAAAGCTAGGTTCCAGAGTGAGCAGGATAACTTGTGACTATTAAGTTTGTTTAAACAGAAGCCGAACCTGCCCCCGTTTCTTTACCCAGTTAATGTTGTCTATCCTCTCCATTTACCAACCCCCTTCCCCACCTTCCAACACACCTTTAAAAATAAAATAAATGAAACTTTGTTCATTAACACTGTTTTCTTTATTAAGGATTTCGTGGTAAAGTGTTGAAACTGGGACGCTGACTGTGGTGGGGAGCGGGTGTACTGATGGAAAGGACGCTTCTAAACTCGAGGAATGACAGGCTCCTGTTCCTAGAGCGGTCCGCAGTGGTGGACTGGTTGTTTCAACGGAGCCTGCCACCCCTCCTTTTCGGGACTCTGTGTGTGGGGGCTATGTGACTTTGTGGCGGGGGAGGGCGGTTACAGATCCCCTGCTGCGTGGCTCTGTCATCCAGGCTAAGGACTGCTGCATAAGATCTGTAACCGCCCTCCCCCGCCACAAACTCGCATAGCCCCCCCCCACCCAGAACATGAAAACCACCTCCCAGACTGATCAGGGTGCCTAGTGACTGCAATGTGTTTGTGACCTTCTGCTGAACCTGCCCTGTGTCTGTACCCTGGTAAAGGTGACTATCCTATCCAATTACCAACCCCTTCCCCTCCTTCAAACACACTCTCCTCTAAAAGAACATGATGGAAACAGTAATTAACAGAAACATATTTTTTATTAACAACTACATAGTTAGGGGATGAAACTGGGACGGGGGCTTGGGTGAGGTGCTTTTGGAGTGAAGGAAAGGACTTATCAAATCTTCAGGAATGAGAGCCTTCTGTTACTTGAGCAGTCTGCAGGGGTGGAGTGACTGTTTTCACGGCCCCTGCCGCCCCTCCTTCTTGGGACTTTGGGTGAGGGGGGGACGGGACTTTGTAGCGGGGGAGGGCGGTTAGAGAGAGAATGCAGCGGGCTCTGTCCTGCAGAACATCTACAAGGCGCTGGAGCGTGTCCGTTTGCTCCCTCATTAGTCCAAGAAGCGTTTGAGTCGCCTGCTGGTCTTCCTGCCGCCACCTGTCCTCCCGTCCGCTGTGTGATCGCTGGTATTGCGACATGTTCTCCCTCCACTGGGTCTGCTGTGCCTCCTCGGCTCGGGAGCAGCCCATAAGTTCTGAGAACATCTCGTCCCGTGTCCTTCTTTTTCGTTGCCTGATCTGCGCCAGCCTCTGGGATGGGGATGCCAGGGTAGCTTGGGAGACACTCGCAGCTGTGGGATGGGAAAAAGGGAGTGAATTCCTCAGAAAGATACAGTTTTGCGAACAATGAATATAGTCTTTCTCTGTGAACAAGACCATGCACAGCACCTATCACATGTGCACTCAGTACAAGGTCGAATTTTTGGCCTTCCCATTGAGTGCCTGGAGTCTTACTGTACAGATCATACAAGCGGGGCCAGACAACAGAATTCGGCTATCAGGCGGACATGGTAAGCCGTAGACTTTTGGCTGCTTAAAGCTTAATTTATAGCAGTGCCCTCCTTTCACATTCCAAGCAATGCTCCTAGCGTTGGCCAGTTCCTGCTGCTGGCAATCTGGCCAGCATGAACTCTGCCCCTGTCCCACCTCCCTCGCGGCTGTCCCCGGGAAAGATCCCTCCATGCTGCTCCTGTCAAGCCTCCACTGCGTGGCTACAAACAGCCAGTTACAGCTATGTAAAGGAACAGGCAATCAGTCCCAATACTAACATTCCCCTAATTCAAAGCAGGTCACCATGAGTGATATCACTCTGATGAGGATTTTGGAGACAGAGAAAGACCGCATGCTGCGTGAATGCCAGCAAGCACCAGGGCCGTATGCCGCCATGCTTTGCGAGACAATGATCCCGGAGTACTTGCTGCTAGCCTGGCGCGGAAAAGTTTCCTACCATGGAGGACGCAATAAGGCTGCTCTCCCCAGGAACCTGATGCAAAGGCTTTCACAATACCTCCAGGAGACCTTTGTGGAGATGTCCCAGGAGGATTTCTGCTCTATCCCCGGACATGTTGGCAAACTTTTCCAGTAGCTGCACTGGCAAGGACTAGAAACTAAAGCGCCTAGGGCAAACTAATCATGAAAAACCCATTGTTAAGATACCATTCCTATTCTGTTCAAAATAAATGTTTAAAACACTTACCTACTGATGTTTCCCCTGATTCACGGTCTGGGTTACCGCCTTGGGAGGGTTGAGAGGGGATCTCCGTGAGGGTGATGAAGAGATCCTGGCTGTCGGGGAAATCAGCGTTGAAAGCGCTGTCGACTGCCTCGTCCTCCTCATCTCCTTCCTCATCTTCCCCGTCCGCGAACATCTCCGAGGAAGCGGCCGTCGACAATACCTCATTGTCAGAGTCCACGGACAGTGGTGGGGTAGTGGTGGCGGCCGCACCTAGAATGGAATGCAGTACCTCGTAGAAACGGTATGTGTGGGGCTGGGATCCGGAGCGTACGTTTGACATTTTGGTCTTCTGGTACCCTTGTCTCAGCTCCTTAATTTTCACGCGGCACTGCGTTGCATCCCGGCTGTATCCTCTCTCCATCATGGCTTTGGAAATCTTCTCGTAGATCTTAGCATTCCATTTTTTTGATCGCAGCTCCGAAAGCACGGACTCATCGCCCCACACAGTGATCAGATCCAAGACTTCCCGATCAGTCCATGCTGGGGCTCTCTTTCTATTCTGCAATTGCATGGTCACCTCTGCTGGAGAGCTCTGCATTGTTGCCAGTGCTGCTGAGCTCGCCACGATGTCCAAACAGGAAATGAGATTCAAACTGGCCAGACAGGAAAAGGAATTCAAATTTTCCTGGGGTTTTTCCTGTGTGGCTGGTCAGAGCATCCGAGCTCGGACTGTTGTCCAGAGCGTCAACAGAGTGGTGCACTGTGGGATAGCTCCAGGAGCTATTAGTGGCGAATTCCATCCACACCTACCCTAATTCGACATGGCCATGTCGAATTTAGCGCTACTCCCCTTATTGGGGAGAAGTACAGAAATCGATTTAAAGAGAACTCTATGTCGAAATAAATAGCTTTGTTGTGTGGACGGGTGCAGGGTTAATTCGAGTTAATGCTGCTAAATTCGACATAACCTCCTAGTGTAGACCAGGCCTATGAAAGGTTACTCTTTACTCAGTATTACTCCCTTGGTATGACCACACTTAGGGCAGCAGGAAGAGTACATACCCTGCACACCCAGCTAGCACAGGTATAAACAGCAGTGGAGATCGTGAGGCCCTGCTAGTTCAGTAGAGTGGAGTGCCCTACATGCCTGAATCCTAGGAAATGTATCCCGTGTGCCCAAGCAGTGCCTCCTTTGTCAACACTGCTATTTTTAGCAGTGTAATGTCCTACTGCCTCCCCACTGCCAGAGCCTTTCTCAGCCACAGTGAAAGACTCCAGCAGTGGGGAAAGGCCGTGGCAGGGACAGCCAGCAGGATGAGGCTCCAGCAGTGACACTGCTGCCTCCCCGCAGCTGGAGCTTTTCAGTGCAGCTACAAACCACGGTGACTGTGGATGCACCCTGCCTTCCACTATGGCATATTGCTGCACATATACTACATGCCGCCGCAAGTTGCCATGATCTTTATGCAGCATTTTGATGCCTTATCTAGTGTGAAAATACAATAAAAATAATTACACAAAATATTGTGCCTCAAGACTGTGAGGCAACCAACAACAGCAAGGAAATTCCAAGTTCATGTTGACCCCTGATCCTTAACATCTCCTCATGGGTCTGGGTCAAGACCTACAGAGCCTAGTGTTGGCACACACACACACATAGAATATCTGCTGCTTTGTGCAATGTCCAAAGAGAGAATCTAAAGCCGGAGAGGTTAATGTTGACGTGGAGGCAGATCTTCATCTCTTTGAAGTCAAGAGCAAAATTTCCATTGACCCCAGTGAGACCAAGCTTTGGCATCAGGTATCAGAGAGGTAGCCATGTTAGTCTGAATCTGTAAAAAGCAACAGAGGGTCCTGTGGCACCTTTAAGACTAACAGAAGTATTGGAGCATAAGCTTTCATGAGTGAATGCCCACTTCATCAGATGCAAGTGCGAAAGCTTATGCTTCAATACTTCTGTTAGTCTTAAAGGTGCCACAGGACCCTCTGTTGCTTTTTACAGATTCAGACTAACATGGCTACCTCTCTGATACCTGTCCAGGTTTTCCCAGAAGAGTCCCTTTTTTGAGGTAGCTGTCCTGGAAAATCTGTAAGCATGCTCAGTACTCACTACCAGCTATCCAATTTTATGGGCTCAGGATATTCATGGATGTCCCTGTTTTTGCCTCAGAGGTGGCAAATCTCCCTTGCTTTTACCAGTTAGTATAGCTTTAACATTGCTTACATCTGTGGAAGGAACAGTGTTGTTGTTTCTTTTCTTTAATAAAATATGTATATTCAAAATCACTCCTTTTCCCCAACATTCACACCTGCTTAGTGCTTGGATCAGTGTACCACATGTTTAAAATACCATAATAATATAATACAAATAACCCTTCCCCTGCTCTTAACCCGTCAAAATTAAGAATTCAATCTGAGGACAATCTGCTACTGGGTTCAATGGCCAGGGCCGGCTCCAGGCACCAGCCTACCAAGCTGGCACCTGGAGGGGGGCGGTGGTGCGGCACCTGGAGGGGGGCGGCGCGGCGCTCCGGTTCTGGCTGCTGGGGACAGTGGAGCCCCAGCCGGGCTCTCTGCCCGGCGCTCCGGCCGCCGGGGAGAGCGGTATCCCAGGCGAGCTTTCCGCCCTCCTCCCGGGGCTCCGGCTGCCAGGGAGAGCGGAGCCCCAGCCGGGCTCTCCGCCTCCTCCCTGCACTCTGGCCGCCGGGGAGAGCGGAGCCCCAGCCGGGCTCGCCGCCTTCCGGCCCGTGCTCTGGCCGCCGGGGAGAGCGGAGCCACAGCAGGCTCACGGCCCTTCCCCCGGCGCTCTGGCTGCCGGGGAGAGTGGAGCCCTGGGCCGGGCTCTCTGCCCTCCTCCTGGGGCTCTGGCCGCCAGTGGAGCCGCGGCAGGCTCGCTGCCCTCCCCCCGGCGCTCTGGCCGGTTGGGGAGAGCGGCCCGCGGCCGGGCTCGGCGCCCTCCCCTGCAGTGCTCGGGGGGGAGGAGGGAGGTGGGGCGGGAGGCTTTTTTGCTTGGGGCAGGAAAAAAGCCAGATTCGGCTCTGTCAATGGCCATTACTTAAAAATCCTTTATATAGCAAAAAAAGTCACTTATATTTACAGACTAATCTATAGATTGTTTATCTACAGTTATGAAATATAAGATTATGTACAGTAACTCTCTAAAAGATCCTTCAAAGACCTACTGTAGTTAGCCATGCATACCCATATTAAGAACTTTTGTGTGTGTGTGTCAAGTCAGAATTAAGGACCTCAGTCCACAGGCTTGTCTCCCTATGTCAGTGACAGATGTAAGTATGACAAAGGTAGTACAATACCGTGATAAAGATCCTGGTTTTGCACATCTCATGCATGTGCAGTAAGGGAGTATATACTCTGGAAGTACACACATAGCTTTCCTAACTTTGAAAGCAAAAATTCTCATAAAGATAAAGTTGCTATGCAAAAGGATTAACCATTTTTCTAAAGTAAATACCCAGTGTTATTTTTAAGAATTAGAAGTAAACTCTCAGGAGCCTCCCCCTCCCCCCAGCCTCTGCATGTGAAGTAATAGCCACACACATACCTAGTCCACATATTCCTTCTGCAACCAGCTGAACATAACATTAAAAGGTCCAAAATCTGCATATAGCTGTGTTAGAATTTGCACTTGCAAATCCCATTTTCCTAGTGTGCAGATATTAGACTTTTTAAAGTGTACATGGAGATATAACTACAAGAGGTGGGTACATATCCATATGTGTACACACGCAGAGGCCTGGAATGGAAAATTTACTACTTAGTGTCTTTTGAAGTGAAAAATAAATCCAGAGTATCGCTGAATTTTTTCATTTGAAAAACAAAGCATTTTTAGCATTAGTGCAGCTCAAAAAAGCAACATTTGTAGACTTTGTGGCTTAATTTGGTCTCATCCCTTAAATGGTGATCCTCACACTACTTGTATTTTTCAGATTTGGTAAGAAAATAAACAAACACAATATAATGCCAGGGATAGTGTGCTAAAGTTCAGAACCAGAGCCCGTTATTATGGTTCAGCAAATGAAAGTAAGATTACAATTGTAACAGTGGCAAAAGCAAGCACTGCTGTAATAATAATACACTTTCTGAATCACTCAACAAAGTTGTTGTTAGTTTTTTGGAATATTTAATGTAGACCGGAAATGAAGTTTATTCATCCCCGAATGAAACTATTCTGTTTTGACATTAAATCCTAGAAATCAATCCTATTGATTAGAATATACTGATAAACCATGGTATCAGCCCCCTAATCTCGAAAGGGATGGTTTCATATTTGCAACTCCATTTTAAAGAGCAAATGAATTAAACCCTAGAGTCATGCAGAGAGGGTGATTACTTCAAAGGGATTTTTAATTGAAAAATAAACATACATTGAGTCTAATTTGTATAAATGATTGTATCAGATGATGTATGGGGAAAAATGACACCTGTTAAGATAAACCATTTAGTTTCTAGATTTCAGCAACCACTTCCTAAACATTTTTCTGCTCTTACCATCTATCCCAGTTAAGGAATGCAAAGTGCATTATTTATCTATATGGCTGCATATATATGCATATATAATGCACTAAGCATTTAAGATGAGTTTATATTTACAATTCAACTTCAGAGAGTTCTTAAAAAGTAGGTCTATTTGCATTGCTTCTAATCGTGCAGTAGGTGGCAGTAGGTAGTGAAGAATATACATTTTAAATTGCATCCCATTTTTAGGGGAAGCTTTTGAAATAAATAAATAAATGGACAGGCATTTGCTGCCCGTGAGTTATGAATTTATCAACTAGGAAGGAATTGTCAAACAGAATTTGTAAATTGTCATTCCAAAAGAGAAGCTTTTGCAAAGTACTAGGAAAATAAATTAAATGGATAATAAAGTAAAATGAAGACAAGTACAGTATATGTTTGTAATCACAATGTATGTAAGGACATGTATGGCAGCAAATTAAATCTAACGTAATTTAGAAGAAGGTTCTGCTGGGTGGCTTCATAAATTGTGCTAATGCAGTTTATAAGAAGAAGCAGAAAACTTCCATGCTGAATTCCAGTCTTACCTGTTATTCACTGCACAATTATTATTATCTTTTCAAACACACAATTATTTTATGAAACCACCTTGAAAATGTTGAACTATAAAACAATGGGAGGAGAGGGCTCAGATACCATGGTGATGGGTCTGATATAAGAACATAAACAGTCTACAACAAGATAATAGTACAGGAAGAAAAGCTGGTGTAATGCTGGAAGGTCTCTGGCAGAGGCCTGAGTACGTATTCCTTGCACATCCAAAGTTGGGAAGTTTTGCATGTATAAGGAATGCAGGATTGAATTTAAAAAAAAATGCCAAAGAAAACTATTTTAGAAGTAGTTCATTAATTCTTACATTATACTTGTCTTGAAAATCTGTTCTGTACTGATTTGTATAAAAGTGCTCACCTCCCACAATTGGTCCCAGATTTTCAAAAGAGCTCAGCTCTGATTTCTCTATGCAAAGCAGCTAGAATTTTGGAAAGTGCCCAGCGCCCGGTAGCTCCTGTCAAGAACGCTTAATGGAGGTCACTAAACAGTAGCTGAGCGCTTTTGAAAAATACTGCTAATTTAGGTGGGAGGAGCTGGATGCTGTGCTTTGCAACTATAGGGCCTGATTCTGTGGTCGTTATGCAAGTAAAACTCCCACTGAAGTCAAGGACTGCAAGTTCTATCAGTTATTTTGGTTGAGATTTTTCATACAAACTCTATCCTGAAATACTTTACATAATGGAATAATAATAAATTAATCAAGTTAAATGGTAAAAAAATGGTCACAATGTTATAAGATTCAATTTATAAAGGTTAATGTGTAATTACCAGATGTAATGTACATGTTATATTTGTTATAGATGGTTTGGTTATAAGAACATGTATGTGTTATAGTTGGTTATAAGAACATCAGTAGAAGTCATTCTAGATGTTTATAAACCATAGGTAAAATTCTGGCTAGAGCTGGTTGGGAATTTTGTGATGAAACATTATTTTTGTCAAAAAAAATGCTAATTTGTTGAAACCCAAACTTTTCCCAGACAAGTTTCACAGTTGGTTTTGACAAATTTCTTGATTTTATAAAAAGTTGGAAGCAAATTTTGAAATTGTTGAAACATATCATTTCTACATTTTTGAAATAAAAACTTTGTTTTCCTGTCCAAAATGACTTTTTGCTTAGAAATTTAAGCTTATAACAGTGCAATTTTCTTTTTAATTAAAGTCAGTCAAAAGCAGAACAACACGTTTTGAAATTTCAAAACAATACATTTTGATTGACCCAGATTGAATTAATTTTTTAGATTTTGGGTTCATGAAATTTTCAGTATTTCTACATTTTATTCTGATTTTAATTTGGGAATTTTTTTTTTATATCTTGACAATTTTCAAAGGCAGGATTTCACCCCCATGGTTAAAAGCAACCTAGTGACTTGTTGGACTCTATGAAAATTGACTAGCCATTTATTAATCATTTATTATCCCTTTATAAACTATTAATAAATAGAACCTTAATAACAAATACAGGGAATGATCCTGGAATCAGTATCACTTTTGCCAGAGTAGGGGCTGCAAAATTGGACCCCAAAATAACAATATTTTCATTAAAACAAAACATATTGTCCATCTAAATTACAATACAATCTTTGTCTCTACTAAACTGCTGACAGATATGGGCCTGATTCATTATTGCATTATGTCAGTTTTATGCTGGTAGAACTCTAAGGATCTCAGAGAAGTTATACTGGTGTAAAACTGAAGTAGTACTGTGGTGAATTTGACCCTATATATTTCCCCAACTTTTTGCTGTTCTTTTATCTTGGATAAAACACCATGTAACAAACACCATATTGTCTTTCTTGCTCCAACAAGAAATTGAATAATAAACACCTTTGTAATAAATCTCCAATCACTCTGAACATATTTTTCAAAACATGTCAATGTTTGTTTAAAATGATTCCTGTCCTTGTCTTTACCTATACTTGTTTACAGCTTTTCTTTTGCCTTTGGAAATATTGAATACTTGTTTTCTGATTAAATTTGTTTTTCTTCCTCTTCACTATAAGTAAAAAGACACCTTTCTGTGAACTGGTATATTTCTAGTTTCTATTTGTATGATTTTACCCTTGACATTACTGTACTATAAATCTTAGAATGGACATCCTTGCCCTGAGTAATTTTATTCATTTTTAATCCACATTTTCAGACAGCTAAGACCTCTTGAAACCAGCGAACACTTTCACAGATGATTCTAAAAAAGCCTCCAACATTTGAACATAAAAAAAAATTTCTTCTTTCACCTTTAGCTGCAGTGCTGATTAGCCTAACCAGTGTAGATTAGGAGCCAAATTTTGTCCCGAGGGGTAACTCCACTGGGTTCGAGGATAGACCCCCCGAGGATGAATTTGACCCTGTGAGTTTTGCTTTTTCAAATCGGGCATCTGTTTCAACTTCCCAAAATAAGCATCTAAAGATCTGATCCAACTCTCATTGAGGTCAATAGAAAGATTCCTGCTAACTTCAATAGGCATTG
Source organism: Chrysemys picta bellii (assembly GCF_011386835.1). Taxonomy (NCBI): domain Eukaryota; kingdom Metazoa; phylum Chordata; order Testudines; family Emydidae; genus Chrysemys; species Chrysemys picta. The sequence continues at coordinate 43,842,721 of NC_088794.1, read as the reverse complement.
CATCAGACCGTAAATCAGAAAACAGAGTGCAAATATAACATCATCCAATGACAATACAAGTATAGCAAGTAACCTGACAAAAAAAGCAGTTCCATTGTATTGGTTATATATTCTTTCAGGGAAAACCTACTGAATTCAAACTGTATTAATATAATCATTCAAATATATAGTCTATTTGCCTGTCTCATGAATCCTGTAAAGCCACTGAAACTGACAGCCTATGTGTGACAATCTTATTGTAACCAACCCTACTGCAGGATATCACTGCACTCGTCCTGGTCATTTCTAGGTGTGTGGTTTGGAAACGCTGCTGTGGTGCCTCCTGGGAGCTGAAGTCCGGATGTCTCATGCCCCCATTCTCTCCATGAGCAGGGATCTTCCACCAGACTGCAGCTCCCATAAATCACCTTGGTGACTCAGCAAGAGGGGAGATGTAGTCTGGCAAGGCAGCCCAGCCTATAGAAGAGACTAGGGGCATGAGGCACCCAAGTTACAACTCCCATGGAACACTGTGGTGATGTTTCCTAATAGAAATGTTCAATTTTGGCCAATATTATTAGATTTTTGATTTTTTACCAAAAATTGAAATTTTCTTGAGGGAGAAAAAAAAATCCAACCAACTCTAATCACTACAATATTTCACACTATCCTAAAATTCTGGTAGACACAAGAGTGGCCACTGAAAAGATCACATACTCCTTTTTGTTTGTTTGTTTGTTTGTTTTTGTGGTGGTGATGGTGGTAGAGGGAATTGTTCTGGAATCATTCTATAAGAATGGGAGATTCAATAGACCTGAGTGGGAATTGAGGGAAGGGCATTCAGTCAACCTCTCATAGGAAGAGGCTATTTGAGACTTCAATTTAACCCCCATTTCCTAAGTACCAGTCCAGTGCCTTAAACAGAAGATAATAAAATTGGCTAAGACTGTGCATTGCATAAAAAGCAGTTCAAATCTTATTGTAACCAACCCTACTGCAGGATATCACTGCACTCGTCCTGGTCATTTCTAGGTGTGTGGTTTGGAAACGCTGCTGTGGTGCCTCCTGGGAGCTGAAGTCCGGATGTCTCATGCCCCCATTCTCTCCATGAGCAGGGATCTTCCACCAGACTGCAGCTCCCATAAATCACCTTGGTGACTCAGCAAGAGGGGAGATGTAGTCTGGCAAGGCAGCCCAGCCTATAGAAGAGACTAGGGGCATGAGGCACCCAAGTTACAACTCCCATGGAACACTGTGGTGATGTTTCCTAATAGAAATGTTCAATTTTGGCCAATATTATTAGATTTTTGATTTTTTACCAAAAATTGAAATTTTCTTGAGGGAGAAAAAAAAATCCAACCAACTCTAATCACTACAGTATTTCACACTATCCTAAAATTCTGGTAGACACAAGAGTGGCCACTGAAAAGATCACATACTCCTTTTTGTTTGTTTGTTTGTTTGTTTTTGTGGTGGTGATGGTGGTAGAGGGAATTGTTCTGGAATCATTCTATAAGAATGGGAGATTCAATAGACCTGAGTGGGAATTGAGGGAAGGGCATTCAGTCAACCTCTCATAGGAAGAGGCTATTTGAGACTTCAATTTAACCCCCATTTCCTAAGTACCAGTCCAGTGCCTTAAACAGAAGATAATAAAATTGGCTAAGACTGTGCATTGCATAAAAAGCAGTTCAAATCAGCCTAATAAACTAGTAGAGATTTAGCTGTAGTTCAGAGGTTCAGTGGGCCTTATTGTACCATTGATTTTCAGGCAGAACTGCACAATGATTTCAGTAGTGACTTCTTCTTAAAACTTGATGGTATGACATGGCCTGGTATAACTTCTTATTTTGTCTTTTAAAATAACTTCCGATGATCTTCCTGTATGAGACTATACAGTATTGTATATCAGCCAACTCTAACCTCATAACATGCCTTTAATAACGGCTAGAGGCAGCATGTCTACTGTACTGCTTTCAATTTCTTGTTGCCACATCTTGCATTTGCCAGCTAATGCCTCACAAAATGGATGAGGGGAGTGTTCACCCCAGTGTTTCAGTGATTTTGTTTCTTTTTTCTAACGTTGTCACTCATTGCTTTCAATGCAATTTCACTTTTGAAAAGGTTTGTATTTGTAATTCTTTGAGAAATATTTATAAATACTTTGACCAGAAATCCATAAACCACTTTTGTTCTGTATTCCAATTCAGAAGAATGTACCTCACACATCTGAGGATCTGTCAAAATTAACTGAGAATGCCTTAATTTAATCAAGTTCATTAGGCAAGCATTTAAATTATTAATTTAAATCTAGAAAGTTCCACAACATTTATGACAGTAACAAATACTAAAGCATCTTATTTTTAAAGCCTGATTCCTCATGTGCATAGAACTCGAAGTGCTTCTATAGCTACTATTGTTGGACATAAATAGCTTTTTCTTTGCCAATGTCTTACCTTAGTGGAGCCTTTTAAAGTACTCTATTCAAAACAGGTTATGAAATGAAAGTATGACTTCGATTTAAAATTAAACATACAGTGCCATATTCACCTTGTGTTGTCATTCCATTAGCCCGAGTGGAGTTACATCAGGGATGAATTTGGCACAGGAAATTTAATATTGTGGCATTTCATTCATTTTGCAGAACACTGTCATGATGCATAGTTATTTTGCATAAATGTAGTAATTTAGTATTTTAGCAATTTCTGTTGATTCAGTGTTAAGAAAAATATTTTTTTCATATGTTGGGACAAATCCACCCCCAGTTTATATTGGCTCCTGCCCACAAAATCCAGAGCCTAGGGCCTCCTACAGCAGTATATACACTAGGGAAGGTGGTTGCAGTGCAAGATGAATGCAACCTCCCTTCTGGCGAGGGCAATAGGAGGGTCAGCACAGGCCCCAAAGTGGACAGTAATGACTAGGGAGGGGCACGACCATTGTGGTTGGTGAGGGAATGCACTCCACGCACATAGGCTGCTGCCTCTGCAGTCAAGGCTTCTGTGGATCTTCTTGTAGAAAATAAGTCCCCGATCATGCAAGCAGCGTAAATGAAGCTTGAAGTCAATGGGGCTCTGCATAAGTAAAAGGAGGCCTCACACAATGGCACAGCTTGCAGAATTGGGTCCTATAGTTACCCTTTCCTGCTGGAAACCCCCCAGGCAGAATGGTGGAGCCATAACAGCTGTAGCAAAGATGTGAATGCACGCCAGTTCTCTTGAACTTAGTTGCCTAGTTGAGATCATTTAAATGCTAACACTATTAAGTGTTGCTGAAAAGCAAAAACTTAGTTTAATGCAATGATAAGATTAATTAAAATAAGTCAGGAATGGCAAAAATTAAAGTTCCTGTGGGTGATATTAACTCAGCCACACTGCACATCACTTATATATTCTAGAATATTTAACAACTTAAACAGATATTTTAGGAATAACATTGAGGGCCAGATTGTTAACCCCTTGGTCACAATGACTAATACCTTATTCTGGAAATAGTCTCATTGAAGTCAAGTATTGGTAAGGCTATTGCACTCAGGCCATTACTAAGAAACTGGACTAGAAAAAACTACAAATATGCAGTCTGGCTATGGGCATATTGGGGATCATCCTGTATGCCCATGCAAGGGTGTGAGTTGGTGTGAGGTGTCCCCTGCACTGGCTGACCATGTAATAGGTTGTTGTGTGGAAGGGATCACACACTCTGCAGGGTTGCTATGTCCACCCCCATGCATGTGGGTGAGAAGGGGTGTCAAGGGGGTAGGCCCTTGATCAGCAATTCAGGGACACAGCCGTAGTAGGTATAGGGCTGTTATGGGGTACATTCCCCCCATGGAGCAGGAGGAAATGGAGAGGCGGAATGTGACTAATTCCCAAGTTTGTACTTGGGCTCACAGGACCAATTGTAAATGGACAGTCTTGTATGTAACCTTCAATTTTATTGTATGCATTCCCTGATATTTTTTTTTGCCTGTGGAATCTTAACATTGCATTCAAGTGTAGATCTTTACACTCAGTTTTGCTCATCCACTAACTATCATGAGGAAATGTGCAGTCCAATTTCTCTTCTATAAGTTAATTATTTTTTGCAAAAATATATATTTATTTAAAAATATATCTATTTTCCATCCTTTTTAAAAAATCTAAAACAGCAAGGAAAAAATATGGCATGGAGTGCTGTTAGAATCATTAATAATTCTGTGCGGCTTGTATTTTTCTCAGTAGGCATGATCTCTTTTGAATATTAAAAAAATATTTATTTAGTAATGAATATTTGACATCTCTTAAAGCATAATTTGTGTAAAGTAAATTTGTTGCAAGGTTTTGTTGCAAATGATGTGCAAAACTGGGCCTCTGTCATTATTTTATCTGTTGTTGGAAGGAGTGTACAATTGTTGCTGAAAGGAGTGAGGTCCGATTAATGAATGATGTGCATGAAGCAATAGAGTAGAATATTGCATTTTAAGCTAAGGTAAAGGATGAGTAAGGGGCAATTTGTAGCTGAGTTGCCCAAAGAACAGGTCAGGGAATGGCTTTTGTCTCTGAGGCCTGGTCTATACTACCCGCCTGAATCGGCGGGTAGAAATCGACCTCTCGGGGATCGATTTATCGCGTCCCGTCGGGACGCGACAATCGATCCCCGAATCGGCGCTCTAACTCCACCAGCGGAGGTGGTAGTAAGCGCCGCCGACAAAAAGCGGCAGAAGTCGATTTTGACGCCATCCTCACAACGGGGTAAGTCGGCTGTAATACGTCGAATTCAGCTACGCTATTCACTTAGCTGAATTTGCGTATCTTAAATCGACTCCCCGCTGTAGTGTAGATGTACCCCCAGAGTCACAATTCCCTCCCTGGGTTCCCTTGTTCTGGGGAGACATGGTAAGCTACTTACTGCATTTAGACAGCACCAGTTTATTTCCTCCTTCACCATGGTTCAGCTCCCAGGGCAGTGGGATAACAGAGTCAAGGTTCCACCCTTTTCCTACCCTATGCACCTGTCTGTGGAGGCGAGAAGAGAGAGTCAAAGCTTTGCAATGCCTGCTCTCCCCCATGCTTTGCCCAGTGATCGAAGTGTCACATCCAGGGGAGAAAAGGAGCACCTTTACTGGCTAATTGTGAACAGACTCTGGTACTCTGTTTTTGTTTGGTTGGTTTGGGGTGTTGTGTGCGTGGGTGGGGTTTTTGTTTTGTTTTCTTTTGTTTTTTGTGGGCAATGCAGCAGAAGTGACCTTTCAGGAGCAATTTGAATGAGAGGAAGGTCGAGCCTTGACAAATAGGTTTTGGAAGGTCACTCCAACCATTAGATGCAACATGGCAGACAGCACAGCACCTCCTGTGACAGAAGGAGATCAAATGGATATCAAGGCTAACTTCACTGGTGGAGCAAAGTGTGCAGGAGGGAATGTGACAGGAGACTAGGTAGAAGTATATGGGCCAGAAGGTGAAATCAATGAAGCTACTCCAATTTACACCAGCTCAGGATCTAGCCCATAAGGAGGGTGATGTGTGAAATCAAATGGCACTGACCTTTGTCCATTCAGTGAAGCCAGCAGATGAGTCATATAGGAGAGGCATATGGATTTACTAAGTTCTAATTTTTTTCTTTTGTCTGCTTTTCACAGTGCTCTTTTTCTTTTGTCACAGTACTTCCTAAAAAAATAGCACAATGATTTTTGACCAAGGGAGCAATTTTAGGCTTGTAGACAAATGACTAATTTCACTTTTCTTTTTACGCAAAAATAAAAATATAGAAATACAGAAAATGTGCAGGGGTTTTATGATGTTTTATAAGCCTTGTTCTTCAATTAACTGGTTTAGATGATTCTGTTATTGAAAATGAGGTGCAGGTGCATTCTGGTTTTATCTAGTCTTATATTACTGGTATAATAATGCACTGGTTTAGATACACATTTAATATTTTTAGACCTCTCTGATAAAATTTCTGCCAAAGAAATATGAACAATTAATGAGAAAAAGTGTAGCTGAGTTTGGGTAGGGACAAAATATCACAAAAGTGATACTGGGCATTTATTTTTATTTGCATGGGCCAGACTTGTCAGGCATGGTTGACTAATGTTAGATTCCTAAGTCCATATAAGTAAAGGTGGCCTGGCATTCAGAAGTGCTGAGCACTCTCAAAATCCATTGGAAATCAGCAGCAGCTGCTCCTGCTCAGCACCTTTGAGAAGCAGTCCACTAAACATGCCTTTAAGTGCCCAGATCTGAACATTTTGGCCATAGACTTTTAAACATGTTGTTCCATAAAAGTTGTTCTGACACTTGCTAGAGTTTAGGTAACTGGATTAGAGTCATACATCTAGTCTGATATATGTGAAGCAATTGTTTCTTTGCCTGCTCAGAACTGGAATGTCCATGTCCCCCTTATTTTGTAGTATTTCTACAGCAGTGATAATTCACAAGTGGGAATAATGATCTGAGAATAGTCACATCAGATACAAATCAATTGTCTCAATTGTCCTTTCCACTCTCCCATCTCCTTCATGAGAGCGTGACGAATAGCAATTAAAACTGATTTGTGAATTGTTTTAGGAAGAAAAAACTGCTGAGTTTGCTTCATTATTCTAGAACTGGAAGGGACCTCAAGAGGTCATCTGCATTCAAGGTAGGACAAAGTATTATCAGACCATCCCTGACAGGTGTATGTCTAATCTGCTGTTAAAAATCTCCAGTGATGGAGACTCCACAACCTTCCTAGGCAATTTATTCCAGTGTTTAACCACCCTGACAGTTAGGAACTTTTTCCTAATGTCCAACCTAAACTGCCCTTGCTTCTTGTCCTATCCTCAGAGATTAAAGAGAACAATTTTTATCCCTCCACCTTGTGTCAACCTTTTATGTGCTTGAAAACTTATCATGTCCCCCCTCAGTGTTCTCTTCTCCAGACTAAACAAACCCAATTTTTTCAATCTTCCCTCATAGGTCATGTTTTCTAAACCTTTAATTACTCTTGTTTCTCTTCTCTGGACTTTCTCCAATTTGTCCACCTTTTTCCTGAAATGTGGCGCCCAGGACTGGACACAATACTCCAACTGAAGTTTAGTCAATGCGGAGTAGAACAGAAGAATTACTTCTTGGGTCTTTTTTACAACACTCCTGCTAATACACATTCCAGAATGATGTTTGCTCTCTTTTGCAACAGTGTTACACTATTAACTCATCTTTGGCTTGTGATCCACTATCACCCCCAGATCCCTTTCCACAGTAGTCCTTCCTAGGAAGTCATTTCCTATTTTGTATATGTGCAACTAATTATTCCTTCCTAAGTGGAGTACTTTGCATTTGTCCTTATTGAATTTCATCCTATTTACCTCAGACCATTTCTCCTCTTTCTTCAGATCATTTTGAATTTTAATCCTATCCTCCAAAACACTTGCAAACCCCCCCCGCCCAACTTGGTATCATCTGCAAACTTTATAAATGTAATCTCTATGCCATTATCTAAATCATTTATGAAGATCTTGAACACAACTGGACCCAGAACTGATCCCTGCAGGACCCCACTTGATATGCCCTTCCAGCTTGACTGTGAACCACTGATAACTACTCTCTGGGAATGGTTTTCTAGCCAGTTATGCACACACCTTAATAGTAGCTCCATCTAGGTTGTATTTCCCTAGTTTGTTTATGATAAGGTCATGCAAGACAGTATCAAAAACCTTATTAAAGTCAAGATATACCACATCTACTGCTTCTTCCCCATCCACAAGGCTTATTACTTTGTCAAAGAAAGCTATTAGCAGGGCAGGCTCCAGGCACCAGCTAAAGAAGCAGGTGCTTGGGGCGGCCAATATGAAGGGGCGGCACTCCGGCCGCTATTGGGGCGCTCCTACATCCCTTAATTATCTGAAAATCTAACCTTTAATAATATTCCTTTGCTTCAGTTCTTTAAAGAACAATACCAAGAATATAATTTCACAATCATCAACATATTTTTTACAATTATGTGGAAAATAATAAGACTTAATTTAAGTGGCTTGGGGCACTTGATTCCTTTAGGACTTGTCTATACAAAAAAGCTATTGCGAAATAAGCTAGGGTGTGAATTTAAAGTGCAATAGCTATTCCAGACTAGCTCCCCATGTGGACACTTACTCTGCAATAAGGGTATGTCTATGCTGGAGCTGGAGGTCTAATTTGTAGCTTGGGTAGACATACCCATGTTAGTTGTGACTGAGCCAGTGTGCTAAAAATAGATTGTAGCCATAGCAGCTTGAGTGGTGGGATGGGCTATATGCCAAGTACACACTTAGGGTTTCAGACAGGATCATATAGCGGCAGCTAGCATGTTGCATCACTTGCATCAATGCGGCTACACTTCTATTCACACTAGCTCAATCAAAGCAAGCCCAGGTATGTCTGCCTGAGCAGGAAATTACACTTCCATTGTTGACATACCCTTGGGGGTACACAGAAAAATTTAAGAAACCTGAGGCGGTGAGTCTGAGTCCAGGTCTACTGAGTCGAGGTCAGGGGCTAAAAATAGCAGTGTGGATGTTACTGCTCAGGTTGGAGCTGTACATGTACCTTGAGAGTGCCATTTTGTCATTTATCTTAATCCACTTCCATATGAATTAAGCTAAATCACTCAAAGGCACTCCTAGTATGGTTTTAGAGTGTCTACATGGGGAGTTAGTGTGAAATAGCGATTGTGGAATTCCACAATCACTGTTCTGGGCTATTTCCACTTGTAGACAAGCCCTTAGCCTCCTTTGAAAATCACAGTCTAAATGTAACATTTTCCCTTAAACCGTTCAGTGCATACTAAATGGTAAGTCTATTTTCATAGTGCCTTTATTTGAAAACACTTTGCAAACATTAAATAGACCTCACAAAACTTGTATAAAGTGAATAGTTATTTCATAATATTATACCAGTTTTACAGAGGAGTAAATTGAGTCACCGGGACATTTAAATAGCCTTGCCCATGGTTACACAGCAAGTCACTGTCAATCCCAGGAGTAGAACTAAAGAATCATGGCTCCTAAACCTGTGTCCTAAACATTAGAGTACAATTTGTCTTCATAAGAAAGCACCATGTTTCCTGAAGGAGTACTATGGACATTAATGTTCCTTCATGTCGCTATATTACTAAATGATCATGATGTATTGAATAACGGAATACACCATTGTTGATAATGGATGGCTAAACCACAAGATGTGTCCTGGGGTGGTCTTAATTTTTCACAGGGGACTTTACTGGGGGGAAAAACAAAATCTATTTTTAAATTAATTTCTACAGTAAAGATCACCTCTAATATAGTATACCAATATTTTCCTTATGTGGCCGCAAAGCCCTCAGTTCTGCTCAGGGGAAAAAGCCTTATGCTGAAAAGTAAAGAATCCCAGTTGTTCACTTAATGAAAGTGGCGTGCTCCACACTTTGTTTTTGAGTAATTTCTGTAGCAAACTCATGTGAGCCGCATGTGCTTGTAGTAATCAAGTCCAAAGTTTGAAATTGACTCACTTGTTTTTCATGGTGACAGGCTAAGGAAAAGGTCTTTTTTACTTGATTCAAGCTGCTGCAAGGAAATGAAAAGGATGATTTAAAAACCACAAACACTAGGATGAAAGATTACAGATACTGAACAAAAACTGTCCACAGTAAATTGTTGATTGGAGTATCTGTATTAGGTGATGTTTGTAGTCTCTACATGTAGAGCGATGGAAAACACAGATTATGGCAGTGAAAGTAGAACAACAATGCAGTCTGATGCTTTGTTTCCACTTTTCAAAGGCTTTTTTTTTTTTTGATAAGGCCCAGGAAATTGTTAGCGACATGCTGGTGGGAACCTATGGAAAAGAATACACACTATATCAATGGTGCAGTTCTTATCCCAAGAGCTGTGTTGGTGGGTGTGGGAATAGCATGCTTTCAGTGTGTGCTGTTGCAATGAGATAGTATTGAGAAACCAGGGCAGTGAACAGTACAGATTCAGTCTAGGGAACTAGGGGCTTTATCCAGCAGTAATGTGTGTAAGGACAGACAATGTAGCACTATATTTGGTTTAACAACAAAGAACTGTAAAAGGATTTGATAGTAAGGGATTGGCAGAAAGCTGAATATGTCTGCAATAAAATAAGGATCTTTTAAAAAGGTATTTAAGTGATATACTTATGGCCTAAAAAGAAGGTATTTAAAATTATTCATTATCTCTAATAGACATCATTATTTTACAGTGTGTTCATTTAACACAGGAGGAACACTATTTAATAAAAGCTTCAGGAAGTATGTAATATGCCACAGTAATTTGAGAATAAGATGCAAGCAATTGCATGTGTAGAAAAGCAGATTTAATAATCAGTTAAATCTTAGTATGAATCATATTGACATTTTTGAGATCTACTGATCAAAATTGCTATAAAAAGCTAGGTATTTTTTATTTTATTTATTATTATTATTACTACTACTATTATTATTTATTGTTATTTAGAAGTGAAATGAGAGTCCATAAGACCCTCATAACTCTCTCCTATCCAGGGTTCATATATACTGTTTTGATACATAAATTACTGCAGGTTATGGCTGTAATTCAATGATGCTGCTCACATGCTTAAAGTTAAACACATGCTTAAGCACATGACTGAATTGGGGCCTATATCAGCTAGGAACAGCAAGCTAGTATTGCTACAAAAGAGGAAGACTGTCTTGCTGACAGAAATAGTACTTCCATTATTATGCAGTTCGACCACCTAAGCCTATGTTTGGGTGGCACTTGTGCCCCAAGTGAAACTTACGTTACTTCAAAAATATGCAGCATGCCACCCTACCACACCTGGGAAAGGCTGTAGGCCTGTAATCATGTATGCCAGTAAAAGTGCTGATGAGGGCAGGGATACAAGTCAGGAAATTTAAAGTGGATATCTCTTCTAACCTTGTGCATGAAGACAAGTCATCCTTCCTCTAGCATAAAACTGGATTGATTTTTTAAAAAATCATAAAGAGGAGAAGAACATGTCGGGCAAGTTGTGAATGAAAGTAATTATTAATGGCTAGCACTTGATAGGTGCTGGAGTGAAGTTTCCATATGTTTTGATTCACCAGGCTAAAAAAGAATAAACAGGATGGTCATATATCTGATATAAGTTAAGAGTGTGGCATTCTCTAATCTTGGTGAAAATCAGCATTAGGTAAGAGAAGATATTCAGCTAATTCCTTCCACGCTGTGTGACTCTATTTTTGATCAGTGAAAACTTATAATATCAATTTGATCGTTTTGTGACCTGCATGGCTTTCACTAAATTCATTGCAATATTTTTAAATGGAAAGATGTGCTCAGGAATCCCTACTCTTGTATATTGAAGTACAATTATGTGCTTAACTTTTTGAAATGTAAGTGAATGGCTACCACTCTGTCTATATTTTAAATTAATATTGTAGAAAGTGCAAGTTGCATTGTAAACCTATAGACAGTGCATTCAATACTACTTATGTTCCAAAATAATATGTCATTGATCCTAGGATAGCTTTTAGTGACCTTCAGCCAGCATGGCAGAAACTTTAAAATTGCATCATTTGGTAGGTAAGATATATAAAAGCAAGAAATAGAAATGAAGATAAAAACCCCACCATTTCTGCACAGCAACTTTTAGAGAACAGGATGACGAGTTTAAAAGGCACATGAATATAATAAAATTGTCCTACCTGCAATTGCACATCTAAATGAAAACAAAGGGATATTAACCTTACTATGTTATATCACACATGCATTCCTAAAACATATCTTATGAAGACATTCTAATATTTCCCAGTGAACATCATGATGCTATAGTGTCCTGGAGGACATTTGCTGTTCATCTTCATGCACTGGACAGGTTAAATAAAATTCATGGTAAAAATGTTGTTATATTTTGTTTTTTTCTCTTATTTTTGTTTTCATGGGCAAGGGTTAGAGCAAGTAGAGTTGTCTTTGCAACATATTTTCATCTATTTCAGTGTAATATTTTTCTTTTTTTTTAAAGTGGCTACACTTCAAAGATAATGCAAAATTGGAATTATGAATATCCCTGCTTTGTAGTGAATGTATTGCAAGCTTCTTAAATAATTAAATTATGTGAGTTCGGAAAATGGAGTGTAATTAGTCATTAAGGAGAAAACTCTATTGCTGCGTAGGGTTTATACACTCCATGCAGAATATCTTTGAGCTTTATAGTGTTTGGGGTAATTTCTAATGCTGATGTGGTACAATCAACCGTTATGTACCTTGTAACATAAGCACTAACTTGCTAATAAGCTATCTAACATGTCAAATATTTAATTTTATTGCAATAAATTAGAATAATTGTTGAATACTGTATTTGAGCTTCTGCTTCTGTTTATTTAATCAAAAGATATAAGGTTATGGATAACAAAACATTATTTAGATTAATATTAAGGTTGTGACAACTAACAAAAATCAAGACATTCAAAATTGATGGGACTGGTTGGCTCAAGTGACACGCAGTCCCTTTACTTGTAAGTCAGTGATTCAAATTTAAACCAAGTCATTATTGACTGAAAGCTGTCATCATCTAATGGCCATCTAGATATAGAAACAAATGAGCTGAACTCTGTCCAATTCCTACTCCTCTGATTACCCATCTCAAAAGCCACTTTCCCTCTTAGCACTAACTAGCTCTTACCTGGTTAGATTTTTCAGCCCAGAGGCCAAGAACTGTCTGGAGTTATGAAGACTACACAGCCCTCTCATCCTTGTCACTGGAGATCAAGACAGAGGCACATGGATGGTGCTCTGTGAAGAAACTTGCACTGCTGCTCCTGGACCTTCAGTTTGAGCTTCCAGTGCTCTCGGTCCAGCCATTTCACCAGCACTAAATTAAGCAGAGTACATAACTACATGGTTAACTTAAAGCACCTGAGTAGTCCCTTTGAAATCTATGGGACTACTCACACACTTAAACTTACGCATGTGCTTAAGTACCTTGCAGAATCAGGCCAGACGGTGAATAGCATGTTTTTTTAAGTAATCTTTAATGGAAGGTTGTAAAACAGGTATAATTTATCTATAAGACTATTTCTTTAGCTAAATGTGTTTAAGTCACTATTAAATACACTATATACAATTAGGGTTGGCTGAATAAATACAGAGTGCAATCAATTTAAAAGTGTGGCTAACCTGAGTACATTTTAGGAGTTTGCTCTTCGAGTTCTACAAATCACTTATCTGAACATCTATACAGTTCTCCAAAATCTCCCCCAAATCCCACATTAACGCCTAGGATCCCACAAGCCACACTGCAGGGATCAAGAACATTTTAGATTGTGTCCTATGTTTAGACATTTTTTTAAGTTTATTTGTTTGACGTTAGTTTTTCAACATTTGTCACTCTTTCATCTGACTCAGTAGTGAGCCACTGACCTGCACAGTGTTAGGGGCCATATGCTTTTGCAAGGGCTTTGGCATGAGATGTTTAAAACCAATTATGGTCATTAACCATCTTGCTGCACTTCAGCAAGATCCAGGATGAGAAGCCTGGACTTGTGGCCTAAATCAAGATTGGGGTTATTACTTTTATCTACTTTATCTCCTCTTTAAGTCACTAGGTGAGTGGGAAATTCTGATGTGGATTAGAAACTGGACACTTCTGTGGGTGTCAGCGGGTGGGGGATAGCAGGGAATGTGCTGGTCTTTGTATTAAAGCAATGACAGCTTGTATTTAACAGTTACATTATTCCTTGTTCCAATATTATGTAACACAGTAACCAGAGCCTGTGGAAATCTGTAGTTTGCTGTTCTGTCCCCCCCTGCCCAGAAAGCCCTGCCTTCCAAGATGGAGAGTGACCTTTTGCCTCTGCAGCCACATCCTGCATCCTTACAGAATAACAGACTGTCCACACGAGGATGAGGGAAGAAAAAGGATGCCCCATTTTTTTCTCTCAATAACCCTCTCCTAGTGAGAATGAATAGCTTAGCCTGGAACAAATCATAGTAAAAAGTGGCTGGGATTAATGATGCTACTTTTAAAAGATGACTGGTATCCAAAATTCAAACAAAATGTTAGGATGTATTCAGAAAGAGAGAGAGAATAATGCTGAAAATGTCCTAATTCCAATACCGTCATCTATATTGGCACACCCTTACCATGCATACTCTGATCAGCTTCATTACCTAACCCCAATTAGGATACAACAGAGACAGAAAAGATCCAGAAAATAGCAATGAAATCAATAAGAGTGGGAAAACTTCCATACAAGGAGAGATTTTAAAAAATGACAGTTGAGGCCAATAAGAGGTGACAAATATAGGTAGACGCGTAAAATAATTTATGGTCTGGAGAAGGTCAACAGAATACTCCTATTTACCTTTTCTCTTTCTACAGCAACCAGGAGACAATCAATGAAAAGGCAACAAATGTAAAACTGATCAAAGAAAATGTTGTTTTACACAATGCAGAATTAACTTGGGGTCTTGAAGGGAGGGATTACATTGCCCGCATTGCTTAATAGAGCCCACCATTATTTTATTTTTGTTGTGGTATCAAAAAAAATGTTTTTTAAATCATGTAAGTAACATGTGCTGTGTGTCAGAGCGAGTGCTGCATAGTGATTAAAACAGTCTTGAGTCAACAGTTTGAAGTTCTATTGGTAGAGTTCTCTTCAGTGAGTCACATAACTTCCCCCAGAGTTCAGTTTCCTCCTCTGTAAAATGAGGTACTTCCCCATCCACAAGGGTGTTGTATGGTTTAATTAGGGCATGCTGCAAGGCCTACCTTTCTGCCCGGCCAGCTGAAGAAGTTGGGATCTGATGAGGAATGAGGATTTATCGGGGGTGGAGGTTTGGTGGGGTAAGTGCAACCTGTCAAGCTGTGTTAGGGTTCCAGTTTTTGCTGCAGGTTTTGTTTTGTTGTATTGTTACTTTAAATAATGTCAAATGTGCCCAGAGTAGCAGATGGGTTTCTTTTAATATGTTGTTAAAAATAACTATAATGAATTAATTAATGCTTGTAACTTTCCTAGAGCCTCCAATAGAAGACACTGTAAAAGGGCATAGCATTATCATTCAAGTATTTATTAATCATTGCGTATAAAAGAAAAATCTTTAAACACTTCAAAACAGAGAAATTAAGTTTATTTTTTTCTTAGTGTTTGCAAAAACACACACATTGTAAAATGACTTGTTTTTTTTTAATTTATGTTAAACTGGTAGCAAAAATCCATATGGTTACTTTCACAGCTGAAGATATGCTCTGTTGATCATCCTTTAGTGCATTTTGAATGATAGTTGGTCTATAGGGACCAGTGAAGACCTCCAATTAATTATTACTGGAGAACATGAAATCATAAACAAAATTCCTTGTAATAAATTTTTAAAATGAGATTGCATGTTTTATTTACAGTACTGGTCCATTTTGGGCTTTAAATCTATGAACGAAAACAAACATGCTTTTTATCAAACTGAAATAAAAATATCAATAGTATTTCTTTCTTATCAAAGTAGGACACACAATATATGAAGTGGACTTCTAAAACTCTGTGGGGAGAAAAGCCAGCGATCACTGAACTGGAAGAAGAGATTTACTTTTTCCTGTTTGTGGTAAGTGAATGATAAGACTATATAAGCAGTAGGGAAAACACCAAATGCTTCAGAGCAATGAGATTATTTTGTAGCTCTTAAAGGTAGTTAATACTGTGTGACTGTGTTTTAGGGGAAGTTTATTTTTTTAAAAGCTATTCTAAAAAAAAAAAAATTACCAAATTCTTTAGTAGCAGAAATTGATTTCTCTTTGGATACAATAGCAATAATGCATAAGACATCCTTCCTAGTGATGATTACTATTATTACAGTTGTGTTCAGAGGCCACAACTGAGATCAGGGCCCCATTGTGGTAGGTGCTGTCACATGCATAGTAAGAGACCGTCCTTGCCCCAAAGAGTTTACAATCTAAATAGACAACAGAGACAAAGAATGGGAGAAAAGAAGTATTATTTTCCCCATTTTACAGATGGGGAAAAGGGGCACAGAAAGATTAAGTGATTTGCCCAAAGTAGTCGGCAGAGCCTATAATTGAAGCCAGATCTCCAAAGTTGCAGTCCAGTGCATTAACTGTAAGACCACCTTCCTTGAGTTGGTCTACACAGCCATTACCATCTCCTTTTTTAAACACTTCCTGAAGACACAGTTCTTCTATGACACCAACAGGATGCTAACTGACTAAATCCTCCACCTATTTGTTTTGTTTATCCAAATAAACATGTCAAAGTGGGGTGAAGAGAGTCGAGCATTAAGGTAGAGGAGCATATGGACACTAGGACTGAACTTGAGATTGATATGGGATTAATAAAAGGGGATGAAGTGGGAAATTAGGAAGGGGAAGATAATGTGTTTATCTTAATTTTTTTTTAAAAGGAACTAATAAAACAGGTGGCCATCCTCACCAGATCACTTTGCTTGGGTCATATATCTCTTCACTCCACCCTCCATCTACCTTTAGTGTGTGTGTTCATGTCAGTCAGAAGTGATTGCAGCTGGGATACGCATACCCATGCAAGCATTCATCTAGCTGACCTGGCTAAAAATAGCAGTGAAGATGCAACAGCATGGACTTCAGCGGGGACTGGCAACACGAACAGGCACCCAGTGTTCCAGCCAGGCTTGTACAGCCCATGCCGCTGTGTTGTCATTGTTATTTTTAGCCGTTCTAGCTAGATTAAAGCTAGCATGATATTGTCTGAGCTGACACGGAATCACACCTCTGAGTGCAGTGTAGACCTCCTTTTGTCTTCTTGAATAGTAAACTCTTTGGGGCAGGGACTGTGTCGCCCTTTGTGTTTGGAAAGTGACTAGCACATTGCGGGGGCTACCTCAATTTATAGAGCAAATAATAACAAATGGGATTACAGGGCTTCTTTCAACTAAATCCACAGAAATTCCCACAGTCCCCCTTCCCCTCACCACATCACATCAATTCCTCTCCTCCCAAATCAATTCACCTACTACTTTCCCCTGCTCCATCAAACCAATTTATCCTCCTTTATCTCATCAGATCAATTCATCTCTTTTCTTCCAACTCATCTAGTAACTTTATTCAGAGCCATCATAAATCTTAGGCCCTATAGACTTATGGCTAGGGCCTCTGCTCCTGGATCACATGATGACACCAGAATCTCAACTTTCATTAAAAATAAAATATATTAGCCCTCCTGGCTGCAAAGGAGAGTTTGTAACAGGGTGTAACCAATATCTGCCTGAGTCTGCAGACAGCCTGAAACAGCCAGAGATGTGAACAGCCCTCCTCATCTTTATTCAGAAACCTGCTGCTTGTGAAGAGTCCTATTGACACTTCAGTAGAAGGCTCTAAGGGAGGTGGCCTTCCCTGCCACCAGCTCATCATAACTGTGCTAGGATGTTGTTAGCAAGGATTCACACATAAAGGGTATGCCTACACTGCCAAAAAAAAAAAAAGTCGTGGCAGTGAGTCTCAGAGCCTGGGGCTCACAAGGCTCCTACTACAGAGCTAAAAGTAACAGTGTAGCTTAAAGCTTAATCCTGCTCAGGCTATGAGACCCAGCCCCCTCACTGCATTTCAGAGTCTGAGCTCCAGTCCTAGTGGGAACATCTGCACTGCTATTTTTAGCACCATAGCAGAAGCCACACAAATTCAAGTCTGTAGACCCAGACTCAGAGACTCGCTGCCACTTTATTTTTTCTTTGGCAGAGTAGATGTACCCACAGAGTCCTCTGCTAGAGTGAGTGGAGGTCTGAGTCATCTCTCCTCTGGGACGAGATCTCAGCCCACCGAAGGACAGTGAGCCAAGGTCAGTGGTGGCTGGGCCTGCTCGAAGAGGAGCACTGGCAGGTCTCCCATGAGCCAAGCAGCCAAAATTGTGTCCATTGCCTGAACCACTGCAATCCCCAAGGAGAGATGGGGGCACAGCATGAGGGTGGGGCAAAGAGGGGGCCCCTATGTGGGGTGTATCTAGGATCCCAGACTGTTTTAATCCAGCAGAGTTCATCCACCCCACCCATTTCTGCCCACTCCATCAAATCAATTCATCACCTCCCCTTCATTTTCTCTTTGCAGGCTCCCCAGTGTTGCTATGTAACAGTGGTGCCTGCTACAATGGCTGCCTGCTGCTGTCACTGCCTTCTCTTCATCCCTAGCCCTCAGGCATGGGAAAGAGCCATCATGTAGGTATTCAGTCTTCCCTACTGCCCCCCAGCCATGGGAGCAGCATTGCTGAGATCTTTACTGTCCTTAGCCCTGAGGGCCAGGGCTGCCAGGACATTCACCTTTCCCCAACCCCTGGCATGTGGATCCTCGCCCACCCTCCAGGCCAGTAGGGGTCTTCCTCTTTGCTCCCAAAAGGGGGAGGAATGGCAGCTGCAATGTGGGGTCCCCTCACTCTTCCTGCTATGAGACTAGCATGGGGGAAAAGATTATTCCTAATCACATATCCTCCTCTCAAGCTGCACCAGCTTGGCTTTCTCTTCTCACCCCCATTATGAATTAAATGGCTTGCAGAAGAAGTGGTGATGCAGGCAGGGTAACCTTGGGCTCTGTGTGGTGGTTGGGGCCTGTATTATGCAGGAGATCAGACTAAATGATCTAATGGTCCCTTCTGGCCTTACAGTCTGTGTGGTTGTTGTCTTCTCTCACAATAACCATATCAGGCCATGAAGTTCGAGAACAAATTCAGCAACTTGTACAGTGTCCAGTCTAAAAAGCTTCAATTTCCTTACAATATTATATTCAAAAGTTTGGATTGGCTAAACATTACACCAAGATTATCAGGCTTGCATATAACGATGAGGATACACACAAGATGGAACATTCACCAGGAAAGACACAGATAATTTGAAAATGATCTAACTGATCACAGATCTAACTGAATATCTTGGCTTCGGAAAGATCTTTCTCATACAGGATCTGAAAGATGCAACAGAGAAGCTTGAATCAAAAAAAATCTCCTGGGTGGTACCTCATCAATGGCAATATGATAACGCACTTTTCCTTTATGAGGATCCAGCCTTTCACAAATTTCTTCCCAAAGCCTTCATCTACATTCAGCTATTTTCACAGTGACCTCTTTTGAGAGTTTGTTCAATTTTAATCTGGCCTCTTCATCTCCAGGGTTCTGTTCAACCTCAAATCAAACTTGATTCCTTTCCTTCATAAGATTTTTATGCCAGTATCATTCCAATATGAAATCTATTTCTTCCTCTTGCCTCTTGGGCTGTTCGTCTTTGCTGATTTCAGCACTACAGATTCAGAAATCTTCAGATCTTTCTCAAGGTTGGTTCATAGGTGTTTGAGCAATACTATGTCTGTGAAATAGGACCAGTTTCACCTCCTATTTATCAGCTGGGTTCTCACTATCTTCCTATTTCAACAAGTGAGTACAGGTTGAGGACCACTTTTAACATCCTCCAAAACATTCCTTGTGCAGTTTATGGACATGCTGCTACTCACCAGAGTTACATTTAATGCTGACTATGTTCCCTGTGATCTTGGCATATACAAACCTATGAATGACTGGACCAGTTTGTTCCTTCTTCTGGCATTCCTGCTCTGCTCCTTTCCACAATGTATAGCCCAAAGCTGGTGGAGGTGACCAACTCCTGAATAATTGGATATCTATTATTCTTCCAAAAACTCTGGGTGCTGTTAGTGTCCAAGACATAAAGAGATTTTTCCAAGGCGGTGCAGTGCTTAGTTGTACCTATCAGGGACACTCCTGTGTGGAGACAGTGTGGAGCCGCACCACCCCAGAGGAAGCACTGGGAAACCAATTGCCTCTGGACACACAGAGGCAGTGATCCCATGACTGCACCTCTTTAGGGGGTGCCACTTACTACTCCCTGAGCAGCTGAACAGCTCTCTGCCTCTTCCCACACCTCCTATTGCACACCCAAATAAACATCAGGCAAAATCTGGCACTAAAATGGTCAAACTGTTCATGTGCATCCATCCATTGATAGTTTGTTCTGATGCGTCTTCTTGACATTAATGTCAGTTACTTCTCCAACTTTGCCATTCTTAAATTATTATGCATCTCCTGTCTTTCTTGATCTGATACAAGAGAATAACAAAAACATTGAGAGAACTGAGTGGCTCTGAGAATTTCAGGGTAATGGCTAAGTAGACCACCAGTAAGGACTTTAATTTTGTATGTATATCTTAGTTATCAGAGGGTGGGAAGGAGGCAGACTTTGATTCGGTTAGGCTAGTGCATAGCTAATATTCACACTTGATCTCATTACCATTTCCCTCCTTTCCAACTCTTTTACTATTTCCTATTGTTTGCTATACCAACTATTGTGTCATGTCTTAATTCAAATTGTAAGCTCTTTGGGGCAAGGTCTGTGTATCTACCTAGTGCAATAGGGCCCAGATCCTGCCAGGGTCTCAAGGTGCTAGTATAATACATATAATTAATAATAACTGCATACTATGCTATATTACTGTGGATATGTGTGGATACTTATGGAGATCTGCAAGGGAATTTGATGGGCATTTCTTGATCCACTGGGATAATCTTAATTTATCCATGGTTTTCTGTGGTTCCTGGATTCTTTAAGAAGTAATGGATTGCTCTGGGCATTTTCTTTCCTTCTATATTAAGTGGATCTTTTCTTCATCTGTTTCTGAATCTCTCCAATCCTTACAGTGAAAATGCTATAAAAATCCTTTGTTTACAAAAATGCATGGCAGACTGACAGACAGTGCATCAAAGGTACTGCTGTATAGGTCCAACCAGAGATAGAAGCACTATGATTGGCTTGTCCCTCTATCAAAGGCGATACCCGTGGGCATTTCTGCAGATCAAAGGGCCTTGTGTTCATAAATTTGGTTTACTGGCAGTCCCCGTTCAGATTATGAATTGTCACTTTTGTTGCTACTGCTGCAGGTCAAAAATGAGAGAAAGCCATGAGAGTGGGGAGTTCTTATGGTGCTAACATCAGAGCAATATCCCCAAAGACCAGAAAAATGCCCCCAAGACCTCTAGAGTGAAAAAGCAGATTGTCTTTAGGAAACACGCCCAGCACTAAGAATAGTATCGGAAAGGATAACTGAATGGGCCCACATAGTACAAGGCTGAGGACAGGAGCAGCTGAGGCCAACACATATTTCAGTATTTCTTTTAGACAAGTTATAATATTCTTGTGTAAAGTTATTGTGCTTTTGACAGAATTATTCAGTCGCTGCTAGTTTTTATTCTTTTAGCTGTGCATATTGATTGCTATTAAGCAGGAGCCTACAATACAAACTGTGCTAGAACTGATGTCTGATCTACATTTTTAATTACATTGTTGTCTGTGCCATCTCTTTAACACCCTTATAATTTCAGCAAGAAAGGAGAGAATAAACCAGTCAAATTACCCTGGGTACATGTCCTACAGTGGCCCTTTGTAGTACCTTGGACCAGTCAGAGCTGCAATATGCAGACTCAACTAGTTCCTGGTCTTTCGCCAAAAAAACTAATTTATGTCCCCAAACCCTAATATTGAAACTCAGGGTAATCTCTAGAGTCAGACACCCTAAGAATACTAATCAGCAAAATTTAGCCCTTCACATACGATGTAATTTGTGAAAAATTAAAAATGAAGAAATATTAAATAAGTGAGCAATTTGCAGTACTCTGGTTCTAAGTGCATCCACCCATGTCTGTGTGCTGTGGGTGGATGAACCTGGAGATGTACGAGGAGACATGAAGATACATGGCAATCAACTAATGTTGATTAAGTTGTCAAGATTAGTATAATATATTTGCATTATTCTGGTGTTGTCACGTGAAGCTGTGCAAAAATATTCACCAAAAGTGAAATTCATGACTTAAAACTTCACATTTAAAAAAAAAATCAAAACACTACTCTTCTCATTGCAGGTTTGGAAACAATTGCCATTATATAAAAATGATTGTTTTATCATCACTAAGCTCTCACTTGCTTTACTAAAAGTGGGAAAGTTTGCACAGACTGAGCCAGACTATAACAAATCAAAATGAAGTTTCTTAACAAGATTCGAAAAGGATTGGACATTTTTCTGGATATCATGACTATCCAGAATTATCTTAGAATAATTTTTTTACAGGTGTAAGATATTAAATCTCATGCTTCAGGGTTTAAGCCAATCTCTAACTGTTAGAGATCAGGATGAGTCCTAATGTACGGGGCAGATTGCCCCACACCTGACTACCTTAGGGTTCTTATATATTCCCCTACGGTATTTGGTACTGGCCATTGTTGGAGACAAGATACTGGACAGATGGACTTTCGGTATAATCCAGTATGGCAATTCCTATTATATGTGTTCAGATTATTTTTAGACCCTGGCACATATGGAGGGTATGTGGGACCACACACCTTCTGGGAGTGCCAGAAAGCATTGGCACCCTCTCAGCAGCTGATCAGCTCTGCAGACAGGTGAGGAGGGAAAGGGTGGGGCCATGGCCTGATCCTTCCCTGTTGGGATGATTTGTGATGGGTGGAACAGTCACTGTGCTTGCTCAGTCCTTGCATGAAAAAGGATTGGCCCCTGGCATGGTCTTCCCTCTCCCCAAAGTTGCACCCAGGCAAACAACCAAGGACAATTTAACCTACTTTGAAAACTGACCAGAAAAGCTGACAACATGCCAAGTTGAATCCATAATGTGAAACAAGCAAATTTGTCAGTGCTCCTTTCCAACGCAGTGTTGATGCTCTTTTCCATGTTCTGGAACATACAGAGTCTCATCTTTGTGTCTCTGGTGCCTTTGAAACCATCCACCACCAGTTTTCTTGAGATCCTTCCTTCTTTGGCACCCAAGACACTCTCCTTTCTTGGTTCTCTTCCTGTTTTCCTGACTGATTATGCAGAGTTATCTTCAGTGGTGGTGGTTTTGCCTCCTGCCTCCCCCTCTCTATAGGTCTTCCCTGGGAATATGTCCATGATTTCTTCTATTTTTGCTTCTACACTTACCTCATAAAAGGATAAGAGCTGCCATACTGTATCAGACTATGGTCCATCTT
Organism: Chrysemys picta bellii; assembly: GCF_011386835.1. NCBI lineage: Eukaryota > Metazoa > Chordata > Testudines > Emydidae > Chrysemys > Chrysemys picta. Next base: position 43,819,779 of record NC_088794.1, on the reverse strand, counting down.
GCCTAGTATCCTGTCCCGAATGGAGCCCATATCATAGCTTATGGAGGAGTCATACAGATCAGGGCAATTTTGGAGTGATCCACCCCCATCTTCCACTGTAGGCTTCTGATTGTCCGTGGTTGAGAGTCACCCTGAGCGTAGGGTTGCTGACCATCTTGGCTAATGGCAATTGATGGACTATCCTCCATGAACTTAGTGCTTTTTTTAAAACCCCGTTATACTTTTGGCCATCACAACATCCTTTGGCAATGAGTTCCATAGGTTAGTTATGTGTTGTGTATGGGTGATCTCAGATTCTCTATCACCTGTCTGATGCCCACTGTCAAATCCACCTCTCCACCATAACCTGTCCCCTTTTGCACAGACTCTCATCTCTTCCTGTCTGTCTGATATTTCTTTGTGGATGTCCCGTCCCTTCTTTAAAATAAAATTAGCAAAAAACAAACTTAATATTCATCCACCTAAACCTTCTCCTCTCCTTGCGTTCTCTGTCACAGAGGATAGTTTCACTATCCTCCCAGACACTCAAGCCCCAAAGGAATTATCCCTCGTTCTTTCCCAGGAATCCCCCCGGAAAACCAAGATGCAGCCTCATACTCAGAGCTGAGCCTAGTCTTAAGTCTTTATTAATAATAATTACAAAATAGTTAATACCTGCAAGCACACTACTTACTAGCTGCACAAAGGTAAATAGGAGAAAGGTCAGAACTATGCCTTTCAGGTCCTATCTCTGTGGCTCATGAACTTCAGGACAAACTTACAAAGCAGGGTGTAATGACAGTGTCCACACAACCCCATATTTGCAAGCCAGTAAACACAAGTGGCAATTTGCATGCATGCATCTGAGTCTTCGTGGAGTGACTCAGACCAGGCTGAAGGTTACACATTGCCTGGCACGCTCTACTGGTCATTTGAAAAGTTGACACATAAAAGAGACCATGTCATATGTGCTAGCCACCTGAGGGGCTGGCCACACCTCTAACTAGCACCTCAGACCCCCTTGATGTCATAGAGTACTTGCCAGTTGGGATCTCTTCACTCTCCTGAGTGCTAGGTACAGAGCTTGATCTGATGCATGTTTGGAAGGAAGGGGCTCCCTCAACTCTCACCTCCAGCACACCTGCATGGCACAGGAGCGGTTTTGTCCCTTAAGTATCATGGGTGGGATTTTGAAAAGCACTCGGCCTACCTCTTGGGCGTTTTACCAGTGAGTGCCGTGGGAGCAGAGTTAGGCCAAGGCTAAGTGCTTTTGAAAATCTCACACTAAGGAATCATGCACCCTTTTATCATTCAATTTGAAATTATTACTGAAATTTACTTTCAAAATTTTTGCTGGGGAAAAAATATTAACTATCAGATTATTTCTTTCAAAAATACATTTTAAAAAGTCATGCTTCTGGGGGGGAAGAGAGAAATAAAACGAAAAAAAAATTCCTTTGTTGTAAACAGTTGTTTTATAAAAGTAAACAAATAAAGAATTCTTGAAGTGCTCAGCCATCACCGTTTGAAGGTCTGTGGCAGCATCTGAAAGACAAAAAAGGGAAATAATTGATTAGTGGATTTTGTTTGATCTGTTCAGGGATCAAAGGGACAAAAACTGTCTGCAGGGATGAAAGGGGGGAGAAATGCTTTCTGTACTGAGTTAGTTATCTGGTTATTCATATGCTCTTATTGTGTGTTAAAGTTGCATGTGCCTGACCCTTTGTCAGCCTGAGGGAGAAAAACAGAAGTTGTGAGTACAGTGTGCAGTCATTTTGAAAGGTCCTTATTAATCAGAGCTGAAGAACGTCATTTTAAAGTGTGTGGATAAGAGCATGCTGGGACTATTTTTCTGCCTGTCCTTAACAGAGCTGACACGCAATTGCCTGTATTCATAACTGTGGGCCCAACTCAGGCCATATAGGCCCCAATCCTACAAAAACATGCACTTGCTTGACTTTCAGCACATGAGTAGACTCTGGGTCTTAGCCACCATACCCTGCTGGAATGATCAGACATCTCAGAGTGCCCACTAAATACTGTGGGTGTAAAACTGTGCCTGCATTTACTTATACATGATAAGCACTAAAAACAAAAAACAAAAAAAAAATCCCAGGTTTTGAAAATCTGGCCCATTGTGTGCATATTTTAGTATGATATATTTATAAAATAATTAAACTGAAAACAATCATAGCTATATCATGCCATTTCCATGTATGATATTTTGGCAGTTGATTGCTTTTTGGTCATGTTACAGTATTATGTGTACACTGTAGTAAGTTACATATTATACCTCTGCTGTAATGTAGATATCATGGTACACTAGACTGTACATTATATGATTAAACACATTACACTGCTTACATAGGAAAACAGACATAAATCATATCATGCTTCAGCCTTTAACATGTCTGTTCCTTCCACTTGCCATAATCTGAATCGGTACCAGGTATGTGGAGTTATCCTTAGAGCAGAAGGGGTATTGTCTGTCTCCTATTGCTACTATAAAAATGCTATCTTCCAAGTTCGCTTTGTCCTTAGCAGTAACAGCTCCATTAGGGCTATCCACAGAGGCTAATATCTCAGTTTGTTTTGTGGAGGTTGGGAATTCAGCTACTTGAGAGGCTTCATTCTGGGGAGAAAAACTATATAAGGCCTGAGCTCGGTAGGCCTTTCAGTCAGTTCTCCGGAAGATAAAAATGTGGGGGACTTATTTAGTTATTTAAGCAAAACAAGTTTCTAATGTTGCGTTGTTGCCTAGTAGCTCAGCCGAGCCGAGCCATGGATGAAAAAAATATAAATTCTGGGTGGAGACCCATGCCTTCATCCTCTGTTCCCTCCTCACGTCTTTCCAAACCTGCAAGATCTAGGGTCTAACCAAGATCAGCATGTGTCCCTGGTCACTGCCAAGGAGGAAGTTCGCTATAAATCCCTGCAGGTACTGGGAGAGACTTCAAGAGAAACAACTTTATTTAAACAAGTGTTTGAGAGATTAAGAGCTCTTCCTGAAAGAGTTAGGGCAGGCAAAGGGTGGAAGACCCAGAATGAAAGGGTTGTTTCCCCCACATTCATTCGGTGTGAAGGGACTTCATGCTCTACCAGGCAGGCTGGAGCACTGCACTGTTTATGTGAGTGGGGTAGGAGGCTGAGGGTAGGGAATCAAAATGTATGTTGAACAAAAATCAGGTACAATATTTGCCTTCTGAAAATATAGCAGGAATTGGGGGAGGGGGGTTTCTTATGAAGGAGAAGTTGCATTGGAATTCCAAATCAAAGAACTGTCCTCCTCTACATACTGCATTATAAGCAGTATTATTAATTACCTAATACTAATATTTTTACATTAGATATGTACAGTAGTTAATAACATTAACTGAGGGCCTGCATCTACTCCCATTAAAGTTAGTTGCAAAATTCCAATTGACTTAAATGAGAGCAGGCTCAGGCCCTGAACTAGAAGATTTAAGTGCGGTACTTATAGACATTATGAATACTCCTCTTTATGCTTACCATCTCATAGCCATTTTCACGATTTTTTCACGTGTCCATTTACTTACTAAACTAAACTGAGACCAAATGGATAGTTCACCTCTTAAGTAGCCGTGAGAGCTGGTAAAAAATATATATTTCAGAATATTTCAACAAAAAGGGAACACATTTTTCAAAGAAGTTATTTAATGAAATTTTCCCCATTTTTGATTAGTTCTTACTGTTCATTTCTCTTTATCCTTTCCTGTTTTTAAAAAAATCTGTCTTTTTTTGCAGTGTATTTCTCTGACCCAAGAGAAAACATTTACTGGCCTGAATATTTCCTAGTACCAACAGCCTGTTCCCATGGAAGTCAACATAAGTTTTACAGGATTGGGCCAAAATATATATATAAGAAAGCTTTTAGATGTCTACATATCTCCAATGTTTTGTTTAAGCTACTCACATAGCTACTATAGAAATCAAATAGCTTAATTTTCTGCATCACTTTTTGATTTCCAGAAAATCATTCTAGACCCTCAGTTTAGTGAATTAATTTTCAAATAACAGCTTTGTAATATAACTACTGAACCCAACTCTATACTGTATTCTTGAAGGATTCATTCAAGTACTCTGCAGTCTTAGTGATCCATTCCCTTCATCTCCATTGCCAGTATCACTTTGTTCCTAGAATAATTTAGACACCATTGTATTACAAGATTTCCATACATAACATACACACATGGCATGCTCTGCTTTCTCCCCTTTCCCATTTCTCAGTTGTTGTTTCTTTATTTCACCTTTCCTATAGAAAACTCCTTCTGACATGCCTTCAATGCTCCTCTCAAGACTGGGATGCTCTCTCTCTCTCTCTACTGACTTTCAAATATGATCCATTTTTTCCCTGTAATTGTCTTTATAGTTCCAAATTCACCAATTTCCCTTTCAGTTCTGATACAAATACTCATCCCAACGTAGTTGACTTCACTATCCCCAGCAATAATTGTGCAACACATTTAACAAAGATGACACACAATAATTGTTCTTTTAAAAAATTAACTCATTTTAAAGATATTTCTACAAGGGGCAATTACTCTGTAACATCCTGCATGACTGTAACATTCTCAGCAATATCGCTGTTTATCCAGAACTGTTCATATATTTAGTCATATGATGAAATAAAATTGGCCAGAAACAGATCCCAGAGGGAAGTTAGGCAGAGGCCAGCATTGCTGAGTTTCTTGTAAAGTGTAAGGCCAAGAATGAAACTTTAAAGAACACTTAGTTTTACATTAACAACCTTTCAACTCCAACACCGCTTATTTTTATATGGCCTGGCTTCAGTCCTATCGCAAAGGCTATTTTCCATTGGTATTACTAGTGGCCTTGTCTTGACACTTTAATTAGGTAAATGCAGGGTTGAACTTCCGTAATCAGCATGACTAATGTTTTACAGTTGCCTTTCTCAGTATATTTCACTAAAACCAATTCACAAATCACAATTTGGTACCCTTGTTGGCAGTCAAAGCAAAGACCAAAGACTGAGAGGGCAAAGACAATGAGCTACCTTCTCATTCTAAAAGGTGGTTCCCTGCAGCATGTTGGCTTGGTGATGTGGAGAATTTGTGCTACACCCACCTATGCATTATTGCCTGTCCTGTGGATAATTAGAGAACATCAGCATACAGGTCAGTCAACTGGGCGCTATTCACATACAGTGATACATTTTAAATAGTTAAAGTATCCATATTGGTAAGATAAAGCATGATAAAACAAATGCAAATAAAGCCCCAGGTTTATTGTGCTCCCAAAAAACGTATAAAACATTTACAAACACCAGCCCGCCCATAATTCTACTGTAGGTCAGAGGAGACGCTACCTATACCACGTTGCCAGTCCTTTCCCACTAAATATACAAGTCACTGGGAACACACTATTTGTACAGCTTTAGTTTACAGTTTCTCAAAACGGATTGAGCTCATAAAGAAGACCCAACAAATGCTCCAATTTAGTCTCAGTTTATAACAATGCCAAGTGGAGTCCTCTCCTTTAGAGCTTCATTCTTGTTTATCCCCAGTTCCTGGACCAGAGGAATCACTCTTCGTCTGTGATCAAAGATTTGGGGCTTTGTGGAAATGTTTGTTTATTCCTTCTGAGACAAATCCTCAATCATTCAGTTGTCAGCCAAAAAACTACGCTTGACGCTTATTCTGCATAGGAACTGCCTGAACAGCTGTTTGATGCAGACTGCCAGATCGCCTCATAAAACTCATTGGTTGATGGAAGTCAGAGGAACTTCTAAGCTTCCCTGTGCCAGAACACACTCAGCATATCTCAAGAGATCTTTCCCCATTTTCCCTTCTCAAAAGGCTTCATACAGGTAAGTAGATGAGATTCAGGGGTTTTGCCTGTCTGGTCAAAAGGTCAGGTTAATCCCCCTCTCAGTGTAAGCAGGCTTTGCCAAATTTTCTCTGTTTAGTGAATCTCATAACAGTCCAAGCTTCTTGTGCAGTGCTGGCAGCTTGTGAGCAAGATTCTCAGATGGCTTAGCTCTGGGGCTTCCCTGGCGCTTCGCTGATTTACACCAGCTGCAAATCTCACTGCTCACCTGAAATTTTGGAGGAAGGACAAGCATGACTCAGGTTCTGATGCAGGGTGAAAGGAAGATTCTCTTTATTCTATCCCTGAATTCCTCTTAACCTCTGTAGCAGAACTAGTTGGAAAATGGAAAACATTTTACAACACTCCTCACTCTTCCCTTCCTTCTCTATTTTTCTCCATCAGAATTCTATTTTAGTGAGAAATATCCAGTCAGTTCTATGCTGTAGCAACATCATCGGAAGCAAGAGTTCAGACAGAACTGAGTGGGAAGGTGTGGGTTCTCTATGTATCTATCTAATCATACACCTAAGCATTGATTCTGTGCTTACATCTTACCCTTTAATCTTTATATTCTAACTAAAAAACAATAGATAATACTTTAGTATCTAACCCTTCTCCTGAGGTGGTCTCATGGCTAGAGCATAGGACTGAGAATCAGGGGACTGGGCTCTAGTCCTAGCTTTGCTACTGACTTCTTGTGTAATGTTGCACAAATCATTTAATTTCTCCACAATTCAGGTTCTCTGACTGTGAAATAAGGGTAACGTTACAACCCCTTCCTTCCCCACACCTGCCTTTGTACAGCACTTTTGAGATCTGTGGATGCAAAGTGCTACATAAGTATTATTAACTATTAATGTCAAAGCGCATCACAAACATTAAATAATTCTCATATCATCCCTATGGAGTAGGTAAGCATTTTGAGCTCAATTTCATAGACAATAATAAAATGTAGCTCCTTTTCATCAGTAAATCTCAAAGCACTTTGCACAGAAGGTCAGTATCATTATCCCCATTTTACAGGTGGGGAAATTGAGATACAGAGAAGGTAATCAACTTGTCAAGGTCACTCTTCATGTCTTTGATAGTTCCATGTCTAGAACATAGGACTCCTGATTCCCAGTTTGCCCCTGTAACCTACAGATCTTGCTCCCTCTCTAGGGTTGAAACTTCTTCCCAGAGTAGTAATGATCTCTTTTGCTTTCGTCCCATCCCCAGTCTTTCCTTGCTCCTCATATTTATGTCTATGGGAATTTTGTGATTATTTGTAACTGTAAAGTAGCCAAGAGTTTCTGAGCCTTCCATCCACAGGGTCAGAGGGTCCCTATCAGAGTAATATAACTTTCTGGAACCACGAGTGATTTATGGTAGTTAATATAATCCTGGAACTAGACAAGAAGAAATATAAAGTCCATGGTGCATACAAAAAGAAAAGGAGTCATAAGTAAAAGTGTTTTTTTGGAATTTAATATTGCCATATGACACAGGAAAAACAATTGGCCCCTACTTAAAGGTGTGAGTAAAACCTCCTTGCCAATTGTCCATGGATATTAGCTTAATCCCAGTTATTCAAAGAGGTGTTAGCATGTACCCTGGGGATTTGATGAAAATGGGAATTTATTTTCCCCCCATCCCTCCTCAGCCAAAAAAAAAATACCGTTACCTGTGCTGTGGTATGTACATCCAGGAACCACTGAATTAAATGTGAGTTGACTGAAAAAAAGGGTTCCGGTAGTTTTGTTCTCCAGGCCACTGCAGTGTAATTAGATTATCTCTCTGGTAGAGAGAAAGATATGACCCAGATCCAGCCCTGAATGCTCTCATTGTACAGAGTACCAATAGGGATAGCCGCCTCTTTCTAGAGAAATAATTGTTTTCTGTAAGGGAAAGAGGGTTTGGAACCATTTTATGGAGAAAAAGTCAGCTCTTCATAGTTCAGGTTAAAGCTCAGTTTCCATTACAAGCCTGGCTTTGTCTCCCTTCCCTCTTAAAATGATCAATAATAGATTCAAAATTGGTATGCGAGGGCTGTGGCTGAGGTAGACATTTTCTATAAGATGTTAATTAAATCAGATAAGGGGTTAATAAGTTCTGAGATGTTAAAAAGATAGATGTTCAGGGTCCAAAAAGTCTATTACAGTGTAGCATGAAAATGAAATGTAGGAAGGAAATAAAGTATAGTTTACAGGATTCATCTAGCTGATATCTAGTCCACAGGACAAAATTTGAGTTGATTAAACTCTGCTATAAAATTGTTAGTAACATAAACAAGTACTTTATTGACTTTATACTCTATGAAGGGCTAATATATTCTATTTGGATAATAGCATATTGTATTTGATTATACAAATCGGTGGAATATGCAGAGCAATAACACACAAACTCCACTGTACTCTAGTTAAGGCCAGAGATGGACTACCCTATGTGAAAAAGAAGTTCATTACTCAAATCTGAACTGAAGTTATTTGTCACTGAATCAAAAATAAAAGTAGCTGCTTTGCACTCTTGACCCAACAGCAGTAGCTTACTGCATAAATTGTTTACTCACTGAAAATATTTATACAGGGGTGGGCGTATGGTAGGGGAGAACTGAAACCTTGTGGTAGAATAAGGGTAAATCACATTCTTTATCTGAAATATTTGCCAAGCAAGAAAGAGTCAGATTTACTTCATCTTCTCAAGTGGTCCACAGTTCTCCTTTTCTACCTTCTCCTCCATTCTTCCTTTTTCCTCTAATAAGAATGTAAAAGCCATACACCATGTTGGGATACTGTTACAAGGGGTTTTTTTATCCCACTTTAGCCATCTGAGACTAGTATTAATGCCATCAGCACACTCCAATCTCAGAAGTTCCACACAGTAAAATATACTGTTTTCTTTAAAATGCACATATATTTTACTCCAGATTGCCAAACTCCACCCAAACGTTTTTTATTCAATCTTCAAACAAACATGTAATTTTTCAAACATCAGAATGAGCTCCTTATTTCTGAACCCTGTAGAAATCTCAGTAGGATACACAGGAATTTCCCTTTAATTAGAGCTTCTAATAGAAATGTCAAAGGGAGACACAGTTACCTTAAAGCATAACAGAAAATTAACAATTTGTTTAACTACCATATTTCTCAGAAACAGCTTCTTTTTGATGTTGGGAGGCCATGTAAATCAGGCCACATTGCCAGGAAAAGGGGGCAGCTTTGGTGCCACTTTCAAATAGAGTCAAATGGACATATGTAAACAAGCTTCTTGCTTCTCTATTTTTTCCTGTGCTTAGCGTGAAGCTGTAACTTTTGGGAAGTGGCAACAGTGATACTTAGTGCACATTAAATGCTAGTGCATATTAAACTGCATGCTTAGATTTCTAATAGACACGCTTTTCAAGCAATACACCGGAAATAATTATACAGAGATGTGTATTTAAGAGAAATAATTTAGTACAAAATGAAAAAAACACACATCATCTTGATACATAGCAGCCCCAAATGGGTAATTTTAACTTTGCTATTTAAAGTTCAACCGGGATGTTTAAGTAGGGAAGGAAGTCAAAGAGGTTCCAAAATGAGGTGGTTATTACTGTAATGGTGTCCGTCTTGTTTAAACCCCACTACAAAGACACAGTTCGTGTTTCATTTCCATCTGTTTGTTATGAGCCAGACTATGACACCTTTACACACATTGAGTAGTACCTTTCTTCACAAGTAGCCCATTGACTTCAGTGGGGGTACTCAAGGTACTATTCAGTGTGAATAATGATGTTGCAATCTATCTCTATGTCTCTATTAGCCTTTCCCCCTAGAAATTTCCCTCAGTGGCTACCATTGATGCAACTCCACGGGTAGTAGCAATGGAAGGGACATCTAGCAAAGATAAGGCTACCGATGTCCCCACACACATTAGCTACTGTTTTGTCTAGAGCTGCGCATGTTAAATCCTGGCTGCTCAGTGGGAAATGTTGAGGGTAGAGATACATAATATAGACAAGGCCTATGAGTCCAGAGTCAGACTTGGTGTAATAAAGAAAGGCTCTCTTTACCTGTAAGTGGGTAATGGTTTAAATAGGCTAATGAGATGTTACATTTCATCTGACAAAGTGAGAGAATCCTTCTGAGGTTTACCCCTGGCAGTACCCCACAGATCTGGGTCTCCCCTCCCTGGGGAACCCCCACCCACTAACCCCACCTCACCTCAGGATAAGGCCACTGCCAGTCACCAACTAGCCCCCACTCTCTGGGGCAGACTGCAGTATAGGCCACTCATCGTCGGTAAGGTTCGGTTTGGACCTGCTGCCTTGGACTAGCCCTGGGCTGCCCTCTGCAACCCCCAGTACCCCTTGACCTAATACTAGGCCACAGCCTGGGGCTTTCCAGGCTGGAGCTCCCCAGCTCCTCAGCCTTTTCCCAGCCCTGCTCCACTACAGGTACCCTGTGTCTAGTTCCTTACAGCCAGGCCCTTCTCGCTCTGAAAGCAGAGAGAGACTCTGAGCTTCTGGCTGCCCTGGCCTTTATAGGGCCTGCTGAGGCTGTTTGGGGCGTGGCCCCAGCTGCAGCCACTTCCCCTAATCAGCTCAGCCTTCCCGCTGCCTGCTCCCTGGGCTGTCTCAGGCCCTTCCAGGCAGGAGCAGGTGTCCACCCTGCTACACCTACTTTTAAAAAAACCCGCCTGTTTCCAGCTACCTGAATAAAAAATCCAATGAAGTATCTGCCATTGCAGATCTACCTGTGGCACACAGCCTTTGCCAGGTTCCAAATTAACCAGGAACTGAAAACGTGTTCTTCTTCAAGTTTAAAACACATTTTTAAAAATACTTTATAATCCCCAAGTATCAGTCTAATGTGTATTCAGGCTTTAAAATGGCAAATAAATACATTATACAACAAAATAAACACAAGATACCTGATTTTCACTTATGCTACACCACTCTGGCAAGATAAAGAGACCTTAAAGTATGAGTCAATTACATTTGCATCTATTTTGAGGCCCCTTTACCCTACATAACTGTGTAATGGGAGTTTAACATGAGAATCAGGCTCTAGAGAGTTTCCTCTGCCTGCCTGCTGTTCTCTGAGATCAGGATCCTGCGTTTCCCCTGATTGTTTGAGGACATCTGGCCATCAAGTGTGGGGAAATGCACCTGTTTCCCCCCATCCTCAGTTTTCCTATATTTTTGACCTTAACATTCAGCATATGCTTGAGGAGTCAGCCCCTATCTGGCTGAAAGGAGGCAGCCTTTTGGGATGGAGTGCTGTTTTTCTTTCAGTGCCCTCCTCCCTGTGGCTTTCTCTTTCCTCCTTTCCTCTAGGCCCTGATCCTGCAATGTCTTGCTCATTGATGCCTCAAGCCACAGTGTATCTACCAGCACTCCCTATAAGCACAGCAATCTGCCTGTGCTCTAGAAGTTGCAGGCCTGGGGGGGTCTTAATATTTATAAAGTATTTTGGATCCTTGGATAAAAGATGCTGTATTCGTGCAAACTGTTTCCATTTTACCCCTTCTTATTTCACTCCAATCCTGCCTCTGGCAGTGTGGTCTGGAGTGCGTAGTGATATGGAACAAAACAACTTCTATTGCCAATGTGCTCAAGAAAGACAGCGTGATTTCTCAGATTTCGTAAGAATCAGAGCTTCACAAAGCATAGTTTCAAGTATCTCACATTATACCTTGTAGTTTTTCCTGTTTCTTTCTATGATGAAAGATATTTTTCCTTATGTCACTTTTAGTTGTTGTAATTACCCCTCACTTGACTAAAGCAAAGATGATGGTAAGGACAATGCCGAAATTAACAAAGACTCAATTTTTAGAATATCCTCAGAAAGAAGGCGGGAAAGTCAAATACCATTCAAATTTCAGGATTAAGAAGAGGAAAAACTTGTGCATACTGTAGGATGCATTCATTTTATTTCTGACCTCACTGGTAAAGATCAAAATAATAAAAGCCAGGTAAAGGTCAATTGCTTTACTTTTTCCTTCACACCTATCTTTATGTAAGCAAATTGTATACATATCTGCTTATATAAACACAAGGTGTTTGTACATGTACAATAACATGACCCACATAGTAACAAGAAAACCTGGAAATAACCTATAACTGGAGACTCTGATGACAGTAGACATGACTGAATGTTGAAATCCTCAGATTTTCATTATATATAAAACACACATGGGGGAAATTTAGCTAGAACTATAGAAAATTATCTCAATTATTGTTATATTTTGCTTCAGACATTCAGGGCCCAATTTTCAAGCTAAGCTTCCATTTTTTTTATGCCTGTAATACATTCATCTTTTTTTCTGGCAGTTCACTGAGGGTGAAAAATTGTGGGCACAGTTCACTGTGAGCAAAAATTGCACCCACAAAAATTAAGGTTTGAAAATCAGGCTTCTACATCCATTGATTACCGTAAAGCGCAATGTGATATAATAGTTGAGTGCAGACCATGGTTATAAACATCAAACTCTATGGTAGGTACAAAAGCCTATATTATATCCATTAAAGGGGCTTGATTATTTAGAGGCATTTACACTGTTGGTTGTTTTACACAGGTTATTTACACTGTTGATTAAATTGCTTGCAAAGCAGTCAGATTTCCATACACAAGTAGTCTAACAGAAATATTATGCATCCAGCAATCTGCCAGTTGTCTGTTGACAGAGACAGAGAGTAAGCCACTTACTACTGTTTTTATACAATGAATCATTTTTTAAAAAATGGAGCAGTCTAATGAAAATTCAAATGTATTGCTTTCCTAGATTCAAACAGAAAACCAGGCACTTCATATACTCTGTAAATAAGCCTTGTTTGCCATAGTGTATCAGCTAACAAGCAATTTCAGTTTTACATGCAAATTTCAAATAAAATTCTTCAAATGAAAACAGGTAGTTTCATTTTGCCTCCATAAACAGACACTTTCAAAATATTTAGACATCTGTATATAATACCGTTTAAACTGTTTGTTCTAAAGCATAAATAGGCATCTCAGTGTTTGAGTTACTGCCTGATATGTTTCTCATTTAAGGAGAAAACATAAAAAATAATTGGAATAACCAGAGCCAGGAACAATGCTTACACAGCATGTCAGCATCTTTTATTGTGTCTTAAAGTAAATGCCACAATTGTTACATTACTAATCCTCTATTACTAGACATTTTTAACTCTTTAAAGAATGAAGCCAAAACAAATGGTATACATAGTGGGTAAAATCCAGGCTGGCGCAGGGGGTACACAGTGTATCTGCAAAATTGTGGGCAGATTGGCTATCCAGAAATGTTGGCCTCATTGAATTCAAGGTCTCTGTGCCAGATCCATATAAGGCGACACAGAGGTTATTGGCCTTGGTGAGGGCTGGACAGGAGTCGGAGAGATAGAGCGTAGGATTGCTAACCTAAGAGAAGGATTCCATATATAGCACTGGATTCTTACCACAATGCTCACTATCATGTCTTATAGCAAGCCCGTCTCTCCGTATTAGCAAAGCCATAGCATAGGCTTGTTTTACAATTTCCTCTTTTATAGCATTATAGAAATTGTTGCTATAATTGTTAATGTCTCAGGGTAGCTGGTCTCTGTGGATAGACTGAGCCCAATCCAGCTCAGTCTACAAAGGGCTGTTAGTGGGCAGCTGAAGAGAGAAGACCTGAGACAGGCTGAGCCCTGGGGAGGGACAGCCACAGTGGAGTGGAGCTAGCTTCTGTGGTGGGTCCCTGGAGCATGGGGCCAGGAAGCCACTGCTCCAGCAAGCGAGCAGAGTTGGCTGAGGCTGGGAGGCTGCCCGGAGCTGGAGTGCCTGTGAGGGGTGGCCCTGAAGCCCCTGGGGTCCTGACTAAGTTAAGACTGTATTCCTGTTTGTTTGTTAACCTCTGTTATGAAAATAAACCCCCTTGACTGAGACCGGGTGCTGTAGTGCATGCTCTGGAGCCAGGGGGAAGCGATGGCCTTGGTGACAGTCACTAATGCTACTAGATGATTTTTTTTTTAAATATTCAATTAATAAACAGTTGCCCCAGGACAATGTGGGATGAATGTCTAAAAATATCAAAGGCAGATCATGTCATTTTAAGCATAAATATCTGCTAGAAAATCTTTTAAAATGCCTAATAATGCAAGCCAGGTGTGCACGACATAGGCAGGTGAAAATGGGATGGTGTGGTGACAGTGCTGAATCAAGTAGACACAATAGTTTTCTCTCTTTTTCAGTTTGTTTACTTTGTGCATTTAACAACGCTTTGTGTGTAGTCCGTTCCCACCGTATTGTAAGTTTCCCTTGTTGTTGTGTGAGAGTCTTTCACACAGCACCTGGGAAGAGAGAAACAATGAAAAAAATAGGTAAATGTGATTGCAAACTCACAGAAATTGGCACAGAGACTCAAAAATAGTCACATTAGTTGAAATTGCTTTTGACTCAGTGCTAAAAACTGACTAGACTGTAAGTTGACTGTCTCTTTAAAATATAGCAGAACTATTCAACAGTTCATGTTAATTATAGGAGCCTTTTACAAACAAACAGTCTGCTCTAACATGATCATGAGAGATGAAGTTATGGCCCTACTGGTTCACTGGCAAAACTCCCATTGAATTAAAGAGAGTCACGATTTCACCAAGTATCTGCAATGTTGCATCTTTGTTTTCTTTAGCAACAGAAGAATTAGCTTTGAGGTCTAATCCTCAAGACCCAAGTTCAGCATTGCACTTAAGCAGAAGTCCATCCCTATTCAGCAAAGCACTTAAACTTTTGTTTAAAGTTAATCACATACTTATGTGCTTTTCTGAATCAAGGTCTATGTAAGGAATAACTACACTCCCTTGAACAGATTTACATCCTGGGATGTTTCTGTTGAGACTTTCATTCTTTTAACCCTCATTAATATTTGTGGGGTAATGTTATTCCGTGCAAGCACGTATGTTATGATAACTCATGAACAAGTAGCCCTCCAGCTATGCTATTTTAGAGCGTTGTCACCTAGGCACATATATGCAATTACGTGAAAAAAACTAATTTGGCATGAAAAAATATTTTTCTGTATCAAAAAAGTATGTAGGGTCCAGATGTAGCCCACATGTATTGCACTATCTTGTATTTTTAGTAATTATATGTACACATTTGCATCTATTGAGAGTATCGTGTATTGTAATAGTTAGCATATGCTAATTGATAATGCATTGTAGGGACAGTGGTTGCTGCATACAGTCACCCTAAAACAGGAGCTATTCCAAGGAGGTTGGTCCCTTCAAATCCAGACTTGTTAGGTATCCTCAACACAGAGTGGACAGGTGCTCGCTCTCTTTGGCTAACAGTCTTGAAGGGATTTTCTATCTAGGTATTGTGCTCCAAACGCTGTAGACTCAGGAGACTTATGAGATTATTTTCTGTGTTGTGCACTTTGTGATGGCAAACAAACGGGTGTGATATTCTGCTTCTAACCTTATTAAAATGATTTGCAACTCAAAGTGAATCATGTGATGATGACATATTGGATGATAGTGACTTTCTGCCAGATTGAGTTAAGAGTTGCTCTAAGAAGGAAAACCATGTTTCCATTGGCTATTCCTCAAGCTCATCTTCAGACAATGAGGTATAAGACTGGAAGAAATATAGTTGGGGTTAACCTTTTCACCAATATTCAGCTTGCTGGAGATCTATTCAACGAAAATTTTACCTGGTTGGAACATTCTGACAAAACAAGTCAGATATACCCAGTAAGATGCATTCACATTGCAGCAGAGAAATTTGTCATCAGGGTTTGGGTTCCTGAGCCATTCGCCCTGGTTTCCTCCAAAGAAGGGCAAGTTAGTAAAAATACTATCGACAATGCATCATGATAAGGTTGTAGAAGGAGACAAAAAGAAACCGCCATAATTCTTCACCACAACAACACTAAAAGTGGTTTCAATAATATGGAACATCTTGCAAGAATGTATTCCTGCAGGCATAAGATAAATAGGTGGTTCTTTTCTTCCATATGATTAATGTTGCTGGCATTGCAAGTTACATCATTTGGGTCAGCAATAGTCCTGATTACACCACACTCAACCAAGACAAAGAAGGCACTTGTTCCTCATCAATCTAAAAGAATTACTCGTAGATGCACATATAAAGAGATAAATCCTTGATACCCATTATCTCACCATGCCCATCAAAGCAGCATTCTCATAACTTGGCTACCATCAAAAACCAGCCACCACAGGTGTACCTGGAAAACTTGGCAGTGAACACTGCCATATTTGACCAAGGTCACCTGGCCAAAAGAGCCACAAGCAGTGTGGAGAATGCAATGAATTTCTATACACTGACCACTCCACAATAAGGCTGATGTGTGGAAATTGCATATAGGCTCACACTGAATGAGACTCCTGCTAATTTTTTCAAGTTGCTTGTTAAATAAAGATTTTTCACCTAAAATATTAAGGAGTTGTTCTTGGTTTCTGAATGCATTTGGGAGACAAAAGTCCCCCACAACACAGTTAATGTAACTCTTTTCTTGACACTGTAAATGAAGGCTAAAATAGGTAAACTGATAACAAGCAACTACTTGAAAACTGAGGACCAGTCTGCTTGGAGAGGAGTTAAATCACAGCACTTTTTGTAAGAGTAGGGTTTTGTTCTGATCTTCTTAACTAAAGTCTGCCTGCCTGTCTGTCTCTCTCGCTCTCTTTTGTTCAATGTATTATGTACTAGTTCACTGTCATTCTTCACGACAGAGGCTACTGTAATGATATAGAGCCAAATCATGTAATATACGATCTATATGGGCTATTCAATGGAATTTATTCCTGAGTATCAAATTCAGGATATTCGTCCTTAGTAGTCCAGGCTCTTTCATGAAGAATAGTACTACATAAAAAGCATCTTTTTATAATTAATCAGTTTGTGGTGAACATCAGGTCTTTTGCAATTTCCCTTCATTTATCAAATGAATAAATAAATTAAGTTTTAATATCCATTTAACTATGAGCTAAAATGTTTCCTGATAACAGCAGTGACATGGCAATATTACTAGTAATGAAATGTATTTTACCGTGATTACTATATCTGTTCTATATTTTGTTGATCAAATATCCCTGCAACTCTTCCTTAGTTTACCTAGGATCATTCAGTTAAGTTCTTCACATGCACAGTTAATTAGTAATTCTTGACATGGTATTTTGTGATTCTTGTGATTCTGCTACTAAACAGAGATCTGATGCTAAAATTTTATTAGACAGCTCAGTCACTGCCTTTTGCCCTAGTTAACAGTGGAACACTGTGTGGGAGCAATGCACTTCATGCAAGTTAATAGTCATTATTTGATCACAGTGGAGTTATCGCGTATTAGCTATGTGTGGGATAAAACAGATTCTTGGCTCTATTTTTCTATGATCAGATCTCTTATAGGAGTGTAGCTTTTGGAATATTATCAGAGAATGGCTATTAGCATGGTCTCTCTTGGGCTGTCTCACAGTGTCTGTTTTGCTAAGGAATCAGAGCCTGTCCAGTCTGATTTTCTTCTATTACACACATGAGCTACAGCTCTCACATGTTTTGGTGGCACAGCAGTGCTGAGGCTCATTTGATGATAATCATGTGATTATTCAAAATGTTATGTGATCTCTCCTTTTATCTTTTTTAAAGCACATTATGGCACTACACCAATAATTGAAAATAAATCAGCATATTTTCATGGTAACTGCCAATGAACTATGAAGAAACAAACCAATACATTGTATTAATTACCAGGATAAATACATAAGTGCATGTAATGTATACAAAATATCCAGGTTTGAATGACCATGGGCATTGTGCTAGGAGGAATACTGTTGTAGAATTCTCGCCTGTCCCGTGTTCAGGTTAGACTCATAGATTTTGAGGCCAGAAGGGGCCATCATGATCATCTAGTCTGACCTCCTGCACATTGTAGGCCACAGAACCTCACTCACCCTTTCCTGTAACAAGCCCATAATTCTGGCTAGGTACTGAAGTCCTCAAATCTTGATTTAAGAACTTCAAGTTACAGGAAATCCACCATTTACTCTAGTTAAAATAAGCAAGTGACCTATGCCCCGTGCTGCAGAAGAGGGTGAAAAAAACCCAGGGTCTCTGCCAATCTGACCTGGGGGGAAATTCCTTCCTGACACCAAATATGGTGATCAGTTAGACCCTGAGCTGGACAGTGGGAAAAAAATTCTCTGTAATAACTCATAGGCCTTCCAATCTAGTGTCCCATCTTCAGTCATGAGAGATATTTGCTAAAAGCAGTCGCGGATAGGCAGTCTCATCATACTATCCCATCCATAGACTTATCAAGCTCAGTCTTGAAACAAGTTAGGTTTTTTACCCCTACTACTCCTGTTGGAAGGATCTTCCAGAACATCACTCCTCTGAAGATAGAAATCTTCATCTAATTTCTAGCCTAAACTTATAGATGACTAGTTCATATCCATATGTTCTTGATATTTTATTACTCCCAAATATGGATCAAAGCTACTTCTGCGGGGTTCAGGATTGATGGACAGGATTCCCAGGCCTTTCAAACTAATGACCATATGCTCCTCTGGCCATGTTCAATCCATCTGCATCCCAGAAGCTTCAGGATGGTGGAAAGTGAGTGGAGTATGTATGACTGGTAGGTTCTGTTATGTAGAATTATGAACACAGTCATGTGACTCCCAGGATGCACTACACAGCTTAGTAAGAGGGGAGATCATCCTGGGAGATGCAGTCCAGCTGAGAAGCCCGACCACTAGGAAATAGAGAGGCATGAAGCACTCAAACTTCAGCTCCCATGTGGCACTGCAGCACTTTAGGCTGATGCTGTTTAATACAGAACTGACACAGAATGAAACATTTCACTTCAATTGTAGAGATGGAAAAATAAAAAAAAATCAGCAAAACTGAATTTTTTTCATGGAACATTCCATGGGGCGGGGGGCAGGGGAGCTCATCCCTAAAAATTTGAAATGCCAAGCGAACTTCCTATATGTTATAAGGTTTCAAAGTAATTCCTGTTTTCAGTGCATCTCCACCCAACACACATTCTTGCTTTCCTGTACCTGAACCTGTTAGGAAACAGGGTATTGTGCAAACAAATTGATGTGTGCCCAGTGAGGCTCTCCATACATTAATACGTTCTAAATTGAACTCCAATTCTTTGAAATTCTTACATCACTGGTTTTATATGTATTTTTCCTACTGGGATCTCCCAGCACAGAGCCATGCTGCACAGGCTGCGAGAAATAAAAGTGGGAGAAGTATCTGGTCGGGCAGGGTTAAACACAGTACAGTATCCCTTTACCGTGGAGAGGAAAGGGGCTTGTGATGCTGATCTGAAACTTCAGTGAACCAAATAAAATTTCAGTGGGAGAGGTGGCACGGATGGTTTTTGTGATACACATCTTCCTTTGAATGAAAACTCCATATGCTAGCTGAGAATATAATCAGTTTCCAGTTGAATTGCCACCCAGTCCTGTAAGCATATTTCAGCCATTTTCTGGTGTAGCAGAAACTCAGCTGGGTCTTGACGTTTAACAGTAGCACAAATCTGCTTGGTCCACCTTCCTAGCTGACTAAACTGCTCCCTTTAGTAATATGTAGAGGGATGACTATTCTCAGAAACATCTCTCTGACATAGATTGCTGGGTCTCCTCCATAGCAGTAGAAAGCCACCTTTCTCTTCCATTCTGGTATCTGAAAACTGCTATGTTTTCCAAATGTTGGCTGCCTTTAATGAAGAAACTGCAAACTTGTAACATAGCCCCTTGAAGGAACTGACACACATGACCCGCAAGACACTAAGAAAATTTAATTTCTTTTAAAACACTACTCCATGTATCTTACCATTAGTAGCATTTGCTCCTTCCTCGTGGTCTGCAAAAGTTGTCTAAGAACCAAGGAGAGTCTAACAGTCATATTCCTGGGATGCTGACAAATATAAAAATTATAGCCTTCTACAGCAAAAATAAGTTACTGAGGTGGATTTCTTGGCTTCTTCCCAAGGAAAAAAATATATATAGCGCTTCCCTTGTCTTTGATTTGGCAGGACCTTCAGCTCTCAAGAGGAAATTCATTCCACCGGGAGTGTAGGAGCAGTATCCCAGAGACAGCAGAGGCAGACAAGGACCCTGGAGGAGCTGCTCATTAGCACGGATTGGAGGAACCAGGAGCAGTTTGAGTCTTAGAGGAAGATTGGGCTCTTCATCAGGAAGAGAGACTGATGAACCAGTTCATGAAGCAGAAGGCATACCATAGGGAATGGGAGTATTCCCTAATGGAGGGTCTGATAGAACTGGTGGCTGAATAAGTTCATGGCCACTGCACTTGTTCATCAACTGCCACCATCTCCTCCTCCTCCTCTGGTTGCCGCCCAGCATGCTATTGAAGCAGAGAGCCCAACGTCCTAGGAATGACCAGGAAAAGCCTGCAGGACTCCCGGGACCACAACCTCCACCAGCACCTGAAACCCTTCACAGGGAGACCTCCTTGAGTGTCTAAGAGGGGAACAGTATATCTAAAGTAGTTCCTGAACCCCACCAAGTGCCTGCCCCCAACCCAGCACAGGCATCATCCCCATTTGTCCCCAAGAATAATTTTCCCCCATTGTCAGGTGGAAGGCAAGGAGACAGGTTCAGAGATATTAACATTTGGCCATTGTTCGTGGATTCAGTCCCAGTATGTTTATTTACATTTATTTTTTTTAATATTTTACTTATTTGTTCCATGTAGTACTTTTAATAAATATTATAGTTTCCTTGACGTGTGTGTGGATTCTCCTTCCTAAGTATGATGAACCTAAGATGTTTTCAGGTTTGGGGTTGGGCCCCACAATTCATCGCATGTGAATTGGAGTGGTGTAACTGTCAAGTGCCATCATACTGCAAACATGTTTCTGTCTGCCCACCTTTCTACTGTTTCCTGTGCTTGTATTTATGAATCTGCCTCTAAGCCTGCTAAGAATTGCAGAATAAGTGAATAACAACGCTTTTGGCTCATGTACTCACTTGCCCCTTTCAGTGGGCAAAGTATTTGGGAATGACTGCCACTGATGGCCCCCACATACTTAGGAAATCCCAGCCTCTCAAATCCAGCTATTATTTCTGGAACTTTTCTTATGGCAATCATCTCTGAGTAGATCACAGTATTCATTGATGGGGTTGTGGTTGTGCGGGTTTGCGAGACAGTGACATTTCCAACCCCACAGTGATTTGTAACAAACCTTGTCTAGAGTGACCAGCTTCCACAGGGCAATAGCAACTCACTTCTGCACTTGTATGACTTCCCTGACTCGAGTGTTCTGGCATAACAACAGCGCCAGCGGGATGTGGGTATATGCATGTACCGAACATTATACCCATGTCCAGTACAATGGTGGCTAATCAGGGTGGGTATAGGGAATATGCGCCAGCATGTACACAGTCCAGTAACCAAGTATGCATACCAGTGCAGACATAGACATGGAACTGGCACTTCATTACTGTGCCGAAATATGGTGCTAACTTCTCACAGAACCAACAAAATAGTAAATGCAGAACTCTCCACTGAAAGACAGTTAAAACATTTTCACAGTATACAACAACATTTACTTAGTCAGCTAATTTTGTAGTCTTGTTTTTAAAAGTCCTTAAAAGTTTCATTCAAAGTTGTAGAATTCAAATAACATACAGAGAAGCTGATTGGTGAACTTAAATAATATAAAGTCACATGGGCATCTACACATACGCATGGGCGCTCACACACACGGAATTCTGCCTCCATCTAAATCAATGGGAGTTTTGCTATTGACTTCAATGGAGCCTTGCAGTCCATGGGAATGGGAAAGCATTCAGCACCTCTTGAAAGCATTAAGGACCTTGCAAGATGTGGCGTATAGTGAATACATATCTAGTATATTATCTGTTCTAAAATGTTTCTAATAATGTTACTGCTTTTCAGGGAAATACATTTTAGTCATGATCAGCATATCAGACTCCTTTTGTGAATCGTCATTAAAATTAATTCTTTTGTAAACCCCCAAAACTAATGTAAATCATCTGCCAGAAGAAAAGAGAGTGTATGTGAACCATTTGTGCTTTTGCAACCGAACTCAAACATCTATCTGAACAGCATTTCCATCAGTGTAACTGTTGCTTATTTACTCTGATACATATACCAACATTTCAGCCGGAGTCTATAGGAAAGAGTTTCATTTACAGCTGCCTGAGAAATACTTAATTTACTTTTTAATGAAGTTCATTAGTTAAGACTTTACATGGTACAGTATTGCTCGGAGCTGGAGCCTGACCCTGCTTTGCCTTTTCTTTCCTCACATATTTGCTTTTATCATGCCAGTTTTACTCAAGTGACACTGAAATATGAAGATTTTTCTGATCTTTTTTTTTTTTTGGAAGGAGCTTATCAGTTGTAAGGCATAGATTTTGAATGTGAGCTTTGATGTAACAGCCCCAGTGCCTTTCTTTTTTATTTGGGGCATTAAGTTCAATTACATATTCAAAGTATCTGTTCAGGGCTTTGGCTAGA
The DNA here is from genome assembly GCF_011386835.1 of Chrysemys picta bellii. Lineage (NCBI taxonomy): Eukaryota > Metazoa > Chordata > Testudines > Emydidae > Chrysemys > Chrysemys picta. Next base: position 43,797,469 of record NC_088794.1, on the reverse strand, counting down.
ATTTTTCAAAAACTAAAATAGAGAAGGTGGGGTTTTTTTGGACACTTTCATTGATGGTTCATACTTTTTAGGAATTTGACTCAAGTCCAGCATTATCCTTTTTGTCAGCTGCAGTAATTAAATGTATAGTTGGTGCTCTCATTCCTCTGTAGGTGTTTCAAACGCAAACTGGTTAAGAAAAACAATCAGTGTTGTCAAGAAAAAGTTGCCTTGTGATACAACAGCTGGTAGAATGTTTGGTCTATTTTGTTCTCGACTGAATAAAATCCGGCATTGACAAAGAACTACAATGAGAAATTCTCTCTCCTGGAAAAATATGTTAAGTCCGACATTGCCATTTACTGACCAATGCAATGAAAAGCAAACTACAACAATCTTTGTGATCGCTGTTGTGCTTTATATAAAATCAGCTGCATAATTTCCTTATGTTTAAGGTGCTGGAAAAACTAAAAAAAGGTATTTTAGCAGAACCACCACATATGATTCCCGATTAAAGAATACATTTGGCCATTAAAGCCTTTAACAAGATTTTTGTGAGCTGTTCATTGAGTTCAGTTAACATGATAAGATAGCTGATTTTTTTTAAAGACATTTCAAAGCAGATGGAAGAGCTGTGTGAGTCTGGAGATATTCTCTTTCCACTTAAAGCTTTGCAAGCAAACTCAAAGCCTAGCCAGTTTGCCTCCAAAGTCCCCAGTTGGGAAAATAAGATCTTTTTAAAAAAAGTCTCCTGGCATTATAGCCAGACAGTTATTTTTTAAACTTAGAAAACATAATTAAACTTCATTGAAATCTTTCATGAAGATAAAAGGAACACAAGGGGAAGTGGAGTAACAGCCAGTAAGTAAAAAACAAAAACCAAGGTGGCAATCCAACCACAGAATAGTGGCACTGTTATTATAGTCACCAAAGCCTGAAACACTACAGAAGGATTTACTGCAGTTACTGTTGCTATTGTTGCTGGCAAATGTTTTTGGGCTTGACATTTATTCTCTCATATTTTTCCATGCCAGACCTTTCCAATCCTTTTCCATCCCTTGTTATTCCTCCAGACTTCTGAAAATGACCATATTTCTGGCTTTTGTGTTTTATAAAGCATTTTATATTAAAACAAGATATAGTTTTAAAAAATAGTTTGATTTTATACATAATAAGGGTCAAGTTCCAATAGCCTTACTCATGTCGAGTAGTATCTTACTCCACAAGTAATAGCCCTTGGATGTTAGTGTGACTGCTATTGATGATATTAACTGGAGTAAGGGTATCAGAATCTGGCCGTGAATGAATGAGACTGGAATAGAGGGAGTCTGAAACATGTAAGAGCTTAAACTGCAAAGATTAGAGATGAGCTAGAGGTAGAACTTTCCACCTCAACACCCTACCTCAAAGTTAGGGGGTTCAGATGAAAATGGAGCGTGGCCCACAACCACCCTTGAAAACGCAAAATCCAAGCAATAACGTTTCCCAAAACCAAAACACAACCTCCTCAGCTCATTTCTACTAACAGATACATATGAAATACAAATAAATGTACTGTCATGCCTAACTTAAAGAGGAGAATACACACAACTATTAATTGGTAAAAAGTCAGAAAGCCGGTGATATAGCAAAAAGGAGTGAACGCAATTTTAAAGATAAGACATAACGTAATATATTCAAAAAGTTGGTAATTGAAAACAGCAGGATATTTCGTTGTTAGTTGTTTGTAGAATGGGAGTTTTTCTATTATTATACTACCATCCAATATACTAGTATCCATCAAGTAGTGCTTTTCCATGTGCTAATATGTTAGCATTGTTTTTGTTACTGTCAGAGCTGCAGCAACTGCATCTCAACTTGCACTAGTGATTCAATATTTTAGGGGAGTTAAAATAATAATTGTCCACATCTTGGCATGAGAATACAGAGAGCTTTCGGCCCATCGCCCAAGAATTTGCAGTGACATCAACAGAGAAGGACGTAGCAGCAGCAGCTTTTTGGACATCAAATGTGTCAGCATCAGAAGGAGCAGCAGCATGAGCAGACTGTACTGATGGTACTTCTTTCTTGCTTTGCCATGGCTGTCTGAGCTCCTATGGGCCATTTCTGCATACCGTGGTTGCCATTAAAAAGCCAACATGTGCCAACAGTTCTCACACAATGGTATCTGAGTTACCACCGTTATTTCCTATCCTAACTATCAGGCAGGTGTTTTTCAACATTTACATACACATCTTATTGGTTAACTTTCAAGATCAGGGTCTTATTTAGCATTATTCATTATTAAACCATATTGTTTAAGGTAAAAACAATGTATATCAGCATCTATTTCACAATTAACAAGCATCCATTAATATTTTCTTAGTTATGAAGTGGTATTTAATTTATCCTACAGTAAGCACAAGTTTATATATAAACTGCAAGATCTAGTTTTAAATGGTTACTGTACATTAAATCTTAGGCGACTGTTAAAATCAGGTTTATTGAGCTATGACAACTACATATCTAAGATACCTGTCTTATGTAGTTATTAAATGTTAAATATTTCATCACTTTATTATTATATAATGTACAGTACTATTACAGTTGTCTTAAGTCTATATTTGATCTTTATTTAAGACTTTATGTAGGACACAGGGTAAAACTGCCTAAGTGACTTTAAGGGACTTAGGAACCTAAGGGCCACATTTTAAAAGGTATTTAGGTGCCTAAAGATACAGATAGGTGCCTACTATGAATCTCAAAAATGCCTGACTCCCATTGAAATCAATCATTTTTGAAAATTCCATTTTCAAAAGTGACTTAGGCATTTAGGAGCCTAAGTCTTATTGATTTTCAAGCATTATCCTCAGCTGCTTCTTTAACAGATAGATTCAAAATGCCATTCAATAGTGTTGCATAGGCTGCAGAAGAGAATGAAGCCTGTTAATGGTGTGCATTTTGTTGCTGCACATGGTAAAATATTCAGGATAAAAATCTTGGCTGCATTGAAGGCAGTGGGAGTTTTCCCATTAGTATGCAAGCACTGAACACCTCAACATTTTAAAATAACATTTTGAAAATAGGAAGGATAATAATTCCATAATGCTACCATTCAAGTGAAAAATTCCTAAGGGCCATATTCCATTAATGAGATTTTACCCCTACCGCAAGTCCTAAGTGCCTAAGTCTTGCCACAGGTACAGCATGAATTGGTAAAGAGCTAAAAGCAGGAGCTCACCAGGTGTATGAATGATTTGCTTGTCACAAATTTGTTACTGCAATAATCCAGAATGTATTCAGTTGACATAGATGACTACAAAACTAGTTGGCTGACAGTCTAACCTGAAGCTCTCAAGAAAGCTTCTGTGGAAATATGTGCTTTGTGTTGTTAGTCTGTATAATTCTGATATAATGAACTTACTTGGTGTGAAGTGTACTAGGATTGATACAAATATATTTGTAATAACCAAGATTTCTCAGCTGTGTGTGTGTGTGTGTTCATTGTGACCCCCACAAATGAGGGCTGAAGAAGTAATGCATGAGGAATGATTCTTGGGGATCTCTGACTGTGATTAATAGGATGCCAGGAATATTTGTGACACCTTCTTAGTCTATATCTCTTTTCTTCTGGGATGCTCCGCTATTTGTTATCTGCATAAAATGTTGACTCAGTTTACTGGTTAAATATGGCAAATAAAAAAAATTAAAAAGGTAAAAATACCACACTCACAAATTTTTTCAGGCCTGTTTTTGATTTATGTTTTGTCAAATAATTATTAGCTTAATGTGGTAGCGGGTGGGTTACAAGTAAATTCTTTATGCAACTGATAGACTCCCTTTTTTAGCCACTTCCAATTTGAAAAGTTAAGCATTTCTAAATCTTCTGGCAGAGGCTAACTACAAGGCTGCAATTATGAATATAAAGAGTGTTTTTGTATTATTCAATGTCCCTCCAAACTCACCTATTAGAAAATCAGAAAGAGAAAGGGGCTACAATAAGCTTTAGGCTTAGTGTTCAAGTCTTTCCCCAATGGAAGTCTTTCAGTCTCTTTAAAAAAATAAAGCAGAGACAGAAATAAAACAAAAGCAGATCTGTAGTGCTGCAGCACATCTCAAAAACCTCGTTTCATTGCTTTATTAAAGTTCTGAACAGGTTCAATACAAAGGGTTTCCTTGCTCTTTCTCAGATGAATAAGCCTTTCACAATCTGTTTAGTAAGTGGAAAGGGGGAAGGGTAGTTAATGTACAACAACAGCAGCAACAACAATGCAAGAAAGATTCTATTCATAACGAGGGGGGAAGAGACTTTAGGGATTGATGAGATTTTAGTTCAGAATTGAAGAGAATGCTCTAACCAGGTCCAGACCTACCTTGTAGCTTGAAAGCTTTTTTGAGTCTCCAGCGAACCGATGTAGTATGGGACCTAAAAGTTACTTGCAGCTAATGCAAATACAGAGAGCCTTAAAATGAGAGTTGGTAACACATTTTAGTACTTATTGTATTTTTCTCTTCATCTAGTTTAATTTTTCTATGTCGAAGATAATTCCATGAAGAATAGCATACAAGTATTCAGTCCAGCCTAGAAAAAATGTTAGGGGAATAGTACCTGGCTGACCTTTTTCTTACCTGCTTTAAAGACACAAAAATCTGACGCAAATATCACATTTGCACTAACCAAATCAACACTAAATGCTCTGTGAAGTGGATTAAATGTGTTTTTGTAGCTGAATACAGCTTTCTTTGAGTTCCTCTTTGGGGCACGTTGCCTTTGGCTACGCTGAGCATAAGTTTTACATTTGCCAGAGTATTTTGTGATTCTGAAGTTCCTTGTGAAGACAGTATCTAGTCTGTCTGTTTCTAAGCAAACAGAAAATAAAAAGCCAGCACACAGTTCTTTAAACAAGGAATTTGACCCACTACCACCTCAGGAGCAGAGATAAATTGCATGGAATTGGCAGCTAAGGTATCTTTTTTTCTGAAATTTCAGACCATGAATATGAGAGTTCAACAAGATAATAATATTGACCATTTTACTTCCTCAAATACTGTGGAAACACTAATTAACTAATCTTACAATACTTCTGTAAAGTACAGTTCCACCCTGGAAAATGACTTTAGGAAAATAGCATTGCGGGGTTCCACATTTATTGTGTCTCGCTGATTCCTGTTGTGTTGCATGGGCAGAGGCATACACAGGGTGACCAGATGGCAAGTGTGAACAATCGGAACAGGGAGTGGAGGGTAATAGGCATCTATATAAGACAAAGCCTCAAATATCGGGACTGTCCCTATAAAATCAGGACATCTGGTCACCCTAGGCATACAACAAATCCTGGCTAGGGTAAAATAGGAACAAGTATATCAAGGTACATTACTCACTGGGGAAGTGACTCCCTGCCTAACTCATCCCTGTCCAGGACTTCAGAACTTCCTGTACTTGCACAGAGTCAGAGAGAGAGGCACAAAGGAAGTTCGTAGGAAGGGTAGTCAATATACCAATGTACATTCACTTCAATTTCTGAATTGAATCAAACTGGCTCTTCTTAATGTTTTTTTTAATAACTATGAGACCCGCAAACTTACCCTTCTCTTAGACGTACACTCCTGTGTATTATGCACCTGTATATTCTGTGGGATCTGGGACTGTCAAGAATGGTGTTTCTAAGCCAACTTTGTAGAAACAGATTAATCATGGGAATTTGCAATCATATTGTTTGAACTATACAGCAGGTAGCATAGGCCATACATGGAAGTTTGATTCCTGCCAATGTTGCTACTTATTCTGCATTGCTAGGACACCAAGGAAAATCTATCTGCTATTTGTATGAGATGACCTGGACATGGTTAAAAAAACCACCATTCATTGTTAATTTCTTTACATGTTTCTCTGGACTAGGCTGCACAGTGCTAATGGCAGGCACAATGCAATATGACATAACACTATTGTTTTGGACTAAAAGAAGCTTTAAAGCATATCATTTTCACATCGTCTTTCTGCTATCAGTTCTAATAACCTAATAACACTCCCAAACCATATCTCCTACCAGTGTAGATACTAATATGTCAACACTATCTACAAACTTTGTATCTCTGTTTGGCATCAACAAAAATTATTATATATTTCATTACTCTGGCACTTTCCAGTTAGAAAACCACAACCCTAATGTTAACTTTTTATAACACCATAGATGCTGCTAGTATAATTACACAAGTTAACCATAATCAAATTATCTTATTTTACTAATTCTTATGGTTCCGTAACAATTGACTGGGTATTGTGATTTTCATTGTAAAGCTCTTACCTTTGTGATAAGCACATACTTTTTTTAATTTCAATCCTGTATTATAAACATATATGTGATTATTATCATGAATTATATTTATATTGTTTTCTCCTGCATCAAGGAACATAACGTTGTCTTATCATTCTTAGACATCATATTCAGAAACACTGTGCTCTTTAGCCTAACAGGATACTAAACTATATTGAAATGTAGAGAATTGATTACAGAGGTGGAGGAATTTATTTCAGAAAATTTTAAACCAGGGCAAATTTTGTGGATTCAGAACTTTTGTCGGGTGGACCAATTTTTTGAGGTTAAAATTTCATTAAAAATGTAATTTATTAGGGAAGAGATTTAGACAGAAATGAGTGGCAATTTAGTTCCATCTGACCCTAGACCTAGCTTAACCTTCCTTCTCATTCTTACCCAAAGTCAATGGGACTGTTAGTAGAGTAAGGTACTATTCAATGACTTTCAAGTATCAGAGGGGTAGCCGTGTTAGTCTGAATCTGTAAAAAGCAACAGAGGGTCCTGTGGCACCTTTAAGACTAACAGAAGTATTGGGAGCATAAGCTTTTGTGGGTAAGAAGCTCACTTCTTCAAATGCAAGAACCTCACTTCTTCAGATTCAATGACTGACAGATACATTGTGTTTTAAGGATCTGCGCATTCAAATTTTGAATTCACTTTCTGCGAACTTGCTTTGTAGTAAAATTCAATCATTTGAATGATCACAGGAAGCGACCTTCAAAGGAAGGGTGAACATGACCAACAGTGAATTCATTTAAAAATTCACATGAAACATTTTGGAAAATTTTTGCTTTATTTACCCAGTGTTAAAAGATTATAATTTTACTATATCTAATTCACAGAGGAGTTTCATGGTACTAGAGAGGCTATTACATGGTGCTGTTTGAGAAGGCCTGAAGTAAACTAATTAATCCATTTTAATACATTGTGTTGTGTTTTCTTGTGGCTGCCTCTGTTGAGTGTTAGCTCAAGACCAGACAACTTTTCTCAGCACTGTCCCTGTATATTGTCTATGTCCTGATGCATGTTTATTTAGTATTTTGTTAAGGACTCAATCCTACAAGCGACTGAAAGAATCTTGGGAGTCAAACCACCAGCACTCAACATTTCCTCAGAGCCACTGCAGGGAGGCTTCTGCATAATACAGAGAAATGAACATGACACTCAGCAATGGTAGAACACCTCTACCCTTGCCCTAAACTGAGCCCTGGTGAGTTAGCCATCCAAAGGGCATGACAGGAGGCAACATAGGATTTTGAGAAGGCACGGAGGTTTAGGTATAGTTCAGTAAATGCAGATGGTGTGCCCAGAATTCGCAGCTGCTCTTGCTGTAAACCAGAAGCAGTGCACTTAAGGGCATTTAAGAGCTGCACTTGAAATAGAGAACAAGAGGAGCTATGAGGACCACACACTGATACAGGAATGTGCCCAATGAGTATAAGAAAATGGCATTTCTCAGCCAGCTGCTCAGTGCCTCATGACCTGAAATATTGTAATTTTCAAATGGAAGCTAGGTAAGCATCTTTTACCACCTAGCCCAGTTATTTTTAGTCCATGGAATTTCATGTTGTTATTTAGTGGCACTCTTTTCACACCACTTTTCTTAACGTGATACCAGCATTTCCATCCTTTGAGTGTGTCTCACACATGTGCATCACTCCCAATGACAGTAAGTGCAGTACTTATAACTCTGTTATAAAAATGTTTCTCTGGGCTAAAAATTGGAAAACAAATGGTCAAACCAGGAACATATTTTTTAAAAATGTTAAACATGTCTAGCCATTTACATGAAAAGAGCTTAAAAATATGTTATGTCTTTTGACTTTTTCCTCTCCTTTCTTTTTCTGAATTCCACAACTCTTAATGCTTCTGTTTATTGAAATGAAACCTATAATAGGACTGATTCTACATTGTCTTGCACATGCTGTAGTCATTTATATGTGCACAAAGTGAGTGCAAAATGAATGAAGTGTTGCCAGAGCAGGATAATACAAAATTTGAAAATAGATATATTCACAAAATAGAAGAAAGCGGAGAATCAGAACAGTCATCTTAACTGTGGACTTTTCTTGAGGCTATTTTGTTTGGAGAGTTAAATGCTTAGCCTCATCAATATGTAAATAAAATTTACTAGTCAACATAGAAATTCAACTAGCTTACCCTTTACCATAACAATTAATAATAATCAAAACTAATGATTTATTACTCACCCATAGGAAAAGGAACAATTACCTGTCGTCGGCAAGTAGAATTTTGGAAGCCTGCGGTTGAGTTATTTCCAAAATTTAAGGAGCGTGCTTTGTACAAAACCCAGTGTAAGCAAGAACTCTTTTATAATGATTTTTATGCTACTAACTTAGCATGTATGCAAGGCAGCCAAACTGACATGATAGACTTTGATAATAGAAAAGTGCTCTAACTCCAAATGTAAACTGACAGTACCAAACAAGAATCATGCAATTATAAAACAGACAAAAATAGGAAACTAAATTAATAAGTGAACAGAGAATCCAGAGCAAAGTGAATTAACCTTTGCTGTTTTATTCTGTGTTCTACTAGAATCTTCAAAACAGTAGTTTTGGCAGTATTCAGTGGGCAACAATGGCTGTTATTAAGCATCACAATGTAATTTTCCTTTAAGAAACCATACTTGCTTGTTTCTTGACAGAGTACCTTTAAGGTCCCTAATAAAATTATTTTAATGAAACTTTTGTGAATGTTTTCAGAATGTGACAGCAAAGTTCCCATGTTTGTCTTGGGGGAAATCTTGCCCCCATAAAAGTCTTCACATGGAGTTTTGCTATTCACTTCAATGCAATGCGGATTTCACCCAATATTTTGATCCTGAAATAATTAAGGGATGTATCTTTGCAACACTGACATAGTGCTAAATGGAGGGCAATACTGAACTGTTCAGTGAATTCTTTTTCACATGGCCATTCTAAAGACTGTGTTGTCAACAGATGTAGCAAACAGATTTGACATTTAAATTAAACATGAAAGGCCAGATCCTGAGCCCTGTTAGTCTGTTTATGGCACACCCAGTAGACCTAACCTTGGCCTAACTCACCAGTTGAGGATTACCCTAGTTTCCTTACTCAGGTGAAACTCCCATTGAGTTCACATTCAGTGGGAGCAGTTGCAAATCAATGGGAGACCACTCCAATCTGGCCCACTGCCTGTTGTCACTCAGCAAAAAGATATTATAGTTGCTGCCCCATTTCAAGACTTTGTTGTTGCTACACTATCTAATTGCTCCAGGTTGACCCTCTAAACCAGCCAAATCACATAGTGAGGAATTTCCAAGAGCAGCAACACCTTTGTCATTTCTGAAGATGAAACCAGAATCCTTGCCCAGTTCCAAACCTTCCTGACCTGACTTGCTGTGTGTCTGTGTATAAGTCATAAATGTGTGTGGGACTCTCTGTGTGTTGCACTTTCCCTCCCTAGCGTCATTCCATAAGCCAAAGATGGCTGCCATGGTACCTCTATGAAATTTTGAATTCGTCAAACTTATGAGCTACGTATGGATTTTGCAAGCCACTCTGTGAAACATTTTGGGATCTTGAAATTTCACAGACACTTAAGTTCTAAAGGGTTAGAAAAGAAAAATATATAAAATGAACTGTCAAAAAACTAATACATGACTTCATGAAATATTTTTCAGCCATTTTGCCAAGCTCTAAGTATTAGATCTGGTTGGAAAATTGATTTTTTCCATGAAAATTTTTGACAAAACCCAAAATTATTGTAATTTAAATTTCCCAAAGAAAATTTCAATTATTTCATCAAAAACCTGAAAACATCTTGCTTTTCATTTTCTGATGAAAAATCAAACTTTTTTTGAGGAAAGCAGATAGTTTCTGTGAAATTTTTCATTTTGCCGAAACCCCAGTTTTTTTCCAGAAAAAACTTAGAGCAGAAAATTTTGTACGAGCCCCCACTAAATGCCTAAACAAAATACTTTTGGGGAAGAAGTTAGCAGAATAATACAACAAGTGTCCTGTTCATTACATCAGCAGCTGATTTTTCTAGGCACTCATGCTTGTTCCATTAAGTTGAGCAATGGAAATGATGGATCTGCTGACTTAAGCGGGTTAATGTTGACAATGAACAATTATTATTTTTGACAAGAATACCAAAGGGTTTCAAGATGACTGTTCTAACTGAAAGCAGATTATGAGTTGAGTTTTATTACTAACTGTCAAGCATTGCTGTCAGGCATATAAAAGTGTGATATAAAGGAAGATCATTTTATTATAGTAGGAGACAAAGCAGAGTTCGAACGATGACCTTTTTTGTGGTAGCTTTTTCAATTACCCACAGGAAGAAAGAGGCAGAGCCCCCAGCATCTTAAAAAGGGAGATGAGGGGAGAAAACATCCGGAAGAGGACATTTCCCTCCAGATAGAAAACAGTGACAGCAAAAAGCACAATGTGATCTTAATGAAGTCAGGATTTGTGTTTGGCTGTAGGTCTAGTGCTTGACTTCAGTTTCTTTTCTTGTTGATACAGTGAGATTGTACGAGGGGGTTATGGGACCCTCTCATTAGCCTCCCAGGGAGTAGTTCTCAGGGACTGAGATAATCACAAATGCAAGTGATGTTTTCAACTGGGCTTTAGTTGGGCTGGCTTTCCCATGATCTGTCAGTACATATTGTGAAACAAACTTACCTTGATGTTAGAGCTTTTGGTCTCCGTTAGGGCTAACTGAAGGACCACAATATTGCAGATAGAGATGGAAAACACCTATGAGAATAGAGCATTGAATCTGTGCAGCACACCCTTCATGCTACTTTCTGGTCAACTGTGTTAACAGCTCGACAGGTTCCAACCGCCACAGGAAATAGTGTCATAGAATCATAGGGTTAGAAGGGACCACAAGGGTCACCTAGTCTAACCCCCCTGCCAATATGCAGGATTTGTTCTGTCTAAACCATTCAAGACAGATGGCTATTCGGCCTCCTTTTGAAAACCTCCAGTGAAGGAGCTTCCACAACCTCCCTAGGCAGCCCGTTCCATTGTCCTACTGTTTTTACAGTTAAGAAGTTTTTTTCTAAAATTTAATCTAAATCTGCTATGCTGTAGTTGGAACACATTGCCTCTTGTCCTTCCCTCTGTAGCTAGAAAGAACAACTAGTCTCTTATGCAAAGGGTGAATTTGACCCATTAGATGCCTTGATATTTAGGCTGAACCCACAGATGGACGAATCTTCTCACTATTTTTACTCATACCCACAGGTAGAGCCACTCCCGACAACAATGCGTTGAACCTGTCTGGCAGAAAATATGCCTTTGCCAAAAGAAAATTTCCCAACATGTCTATTAAATATTTTTAATGATTGCCTGAGGTGGTACTTCCCCTTCTCCAGCCTCCCTGAATACCCAAAACATTTTTAAAAATACAATTTTCAGGTTGTTATATTTTAACAAGTTTCCATTTTTTTTCTTTTTCTTTCATCCCTGTTTGTTGAATTCTAATGCCTACAAGTATCTCCACAATAGCCTTCCAGGATTCCACATTTTCCCTTAACAGCCCCGTCATGATCTCCAGTTTCATCATGCAGGTCTAATTTGCTGAGGTCCAAAAAATTATCCACTGTTAAAGCAGCATTTCTGCCATCTTTTGAATGGTTTAATATTGTTGAAGAACACATCAAAAAATCTACCATGTAGCTTTTCCTCTGTAGCTTCTTTAAGTCCACTGCAGTCATCAGGTTGCCACGTATCAATACATTTGCAGCCATTGGTCTCAGCTCCTTCTGGACGTAGCAGCACGTGTCATGAGAAAATACACCTTTGACTGGGCAGTCCTGTAGCAGTTAGGCCTACACTTTGAAAGCAAGGGGTAAAATCGTGGTACTTACCCCCATTGACTTCGTAGCACCATGATTTCTCCTAGGGTCACCAAATAAAAGGAAAAAAGGAAAGCAAATAAAATGACTTGCTAGCCCAGCAAGCAGACACAAGGAAGGTAGGCAAAGTTTTTAGAACCTGTGTGGCTCAGCAGAGCATAGTGGAAGAGTTGAAATACACATTAGCTTCAGCTTACTATCTTATTCCCCTCTCAAACAAGACTTTTTAAACAAGCCTGATTTTATTAAAAAATGAAATGAGGTGTCAGAAGAGAAAATAACAGGGGGAAAAAAATAGCAGGAATGGACAGAAGAGAAAATAAAGGGAGGGAAAAAGGGAGGTGCATTAGAGTGAAGATGGAAAGAATTTTGAAAGTTTATGTTCTTTTTTTAGTCCTTCCTTCACCTCACACTATCTTCTTTGCACTTCTTTCAAGTGACATTTCTTCTGCTTTGTTCCTCTTGCATCACACTACCCCAGAACTCAGCTGAGCCACAAGGCAAAGCACTTATACTGGACGTGGCTATTTTGGCTGGTAAAGTATTGGCAGATATGTTGCATGGAAATGTCTTGCAACGTATCAACCATCTGTTATACCCTCCTTGTTTGGGGGCCAGTTTTCCATACATTTATGTATTTAATTTTAAGAATATGTAAAGAACTCTTTCATGGAATTGCTGACATTTCTGACATTTTACAAGGGAACTTCCCAATTATGCATAGAGAAAATGAATAGCCAAAATAAACAAAGGAAAGGAAGATGGTGTATAAATGGTACATTTATATTGAATGTGTGCCTTTGCAAAAATGTCAAAATTATTACAGTGTGAACTGAAGGTGTCTGTCTGATGCCAGCCTTCCTGTTAATTTTTCTGGAGAACATCACTGCACTTTCACATAATGTTTTTTTTTTCCTTTAAATTGCGTGCTCAGTAAAACTTCCGTTTGTCTATCTCAATTCATAAAAGATCTGCTTAAAGTTTATATGCTGTTGTAGTTCTTGGAGAATTTGTTGTCTGCTTATGTACATAAGCAGCTGCATGCACTTACAAGCGCTATATGAAAACGGGTGGATTCTGACTGTCTTGACTGACCCACACACAGCACTCAGTGCTCTGCTGTGCCCAGTCTAACTGGGTACAGCAGAGGGCGGGGAGCTGCAAAGGAGTCACTTGCATCTCCCCTATCCTGAGGGCAGCCAAGGTCAGTTCGTCCCTGGTGCAATGGACTTCCTGGGGCCACCTGCCTGCCAGGAACTACTGAAACACAGCATGCTCCAGCCACTTTCCCTCCTGCCCCGGCATGGCTTCTATGCATGAGCCATCTGTTGGGCCAGCCCCTTTACACTCCAGGATACTTCACACACACAAGGGTTCCCCCTGTAGCAGCTCAAAGGGCTTGAGAGTAAGTCCACAATACTGTATGTGCAAGCGTGGAGAGAAATAGCACTAGACTCTTTGCCCAAAGTTACTGAGATTACAGTTGAACAGCAGTCAAGAATTCTTTAGCGCACACACATAATACCTCTTGCTGCTCTTTTTTGTCAGTGATCATTTGCTAATCAGTGCATCTTTAATTGTAGGCTGAATTTTGCCTCCATTCCACTCTTGCAGCTCTGCCCCCTGTCTTGTCCTCAGTCCATAATAGCCGCGTGGTGGTGTATTGCCTAATCTAAAATATGCAGTGTGAACACTTTTGCAACAATCAGAAGTTGTGTTAAAATGCAATACTGGCAGAAAGGGTAAAAGTTTTCTGAAAGGAATAAATGGATTCTAAACAGTAAATGTAAAGCTTTGCATTCCTTCTTATTTCAGAACTCACCGATGTATCTGGTTATTCTTTGAGACAACGGATACTGCTGCACGGAATGCCTTTGCATTTGGCTGCATGTCATTAGTAATGATAGCAAGCAGAGCACATGCTGTTCATCAGTGTGCTGTAGATACAGGGCTTTTGGATTATGACACGGAACATGGTCAGATATTGTTGCTTCTTGCTAGTTGGCACTGGAGTTGTTTGTCACAGGCCTGAAGGACACATATGACAACCTGTCTGGGAGATCCTGTTGAACAATATATTTTAAATGTTGCTGATGAGTTTTTCCAAAAGATCAAAATTAATGCATGTAGGAGGAAGACAGGGAGCAGAGAGGCAGCAGGAGGTTCAGAGACTTCACACAGATGGTTCTGCCTTCCTGCTGATCCCCAGGATCTATGGGTGGATGTCGTGCCTCATTCCATGGAGTGGTGGGGTTACCTACTTTAATGAAAAAATGTGAGAGAAAGTCCTCAAGGAAAAACTTTATAGTCTTCCTTTACCCACTATCAAAGACTTTACCTCATAAGGCGGTGATTATAAGGCGGTGACCCTTAATAAAGACATCAGCTTTTGCTGATAATAATGTCCACTCCCTCCCTCTCAGCTCATATATGTGTGTGGGTACACACACACAAACTTTCTGAGGGAGCTCATGGTATATAGGGGAAATTATGGGACTAATTAAGCAAAGAGTATTATATACTCCAACAGACGGAATACATCTTTTTATTTAATGCAGTTTTGGGGGGCTGGGTTTTTTTTTTTTACCACGAACTTGCTGCAATTAGGAGGTTGTTGGAGAGATATCAATTGAGATTTGGGGACTGCTTTCTGAAGATGTTTTGAATTAACAACTAATTGGTAGCTTTCTTTGATAACTATTTTATTGTTGGGTTCAGCTAGATGAAAATCAACCACAAAGGGAACTCAATTTTGTTTGTCATTAATTTTAACTCTGTTTCACAGATGATTTACATATATGATATTTTCCCAGTTTTTTTTGTACCACTCTTGAACTCCAGCTAGCAGCAGTTGGACTAATGTAGTGTCATTTTCTATTTATTTATGTTACTTAAAATATCCTGTGTTACATTAAGATAGGTTTGTACAAGAGGGTGAAAAAAGCAGTAAGAGGACCAAAATGAGAGTTCTTGCAATTTATGACAGACTAGGAAATGAGTGGCCCCGAGGACTACATTTATTTCATCACTTTCATCCCAAATTATGCTTTAACGTTGTGGTCAAAAGAAAGCAGACATACACTATGGGTATGTGGCTGTACTTTGGGGAAGATGTTGTACATGTACCACATAAACTAAAAAGAATAAATTTGGTGCTGAATCTGCAAACCCTTGTTCACCTGAATTGTGCCATTACCTAGGACTCTCTCCTGTAAATAAGGGACTGCAGGATCAAGCCTATGAATAATGTGAGTTAGGACTGGCAGGATGGAACTCTCAGGGGCAGAGAGGACATCTCGCTAACAATAATGTAAAGAGACCTGGGCATATGGCGCCTGATTCAAAGCCCACTGAAAGACTCCCATTGACTTCAATAAGCTTTGGACCAGGCCCACAGGGAGTAAGAAAAAACAGCTTTTGGGGCAAGTTTAAACTCTTATGGGGGGGGCACATTTGATATTTGTCTGGAATTAATTAAAGAAATGATTAGCACAGGCAAAAACAGGTGTGTATGGGGTTAGTCACTGTAGATATTTTTGTTTGGGATTTGAGTTCATGTGGCCAACCGTTCAGCAGTGGACTGAGTATTGACAACTGGTTTCTTCCTTTCAGGCTGCAGCTGTTCTATTTAGCAGAGAAGAGTGGGTTAGCATCTTGATGGAGAACACCATTTGTGCACTGTTGTAGGGAACCTGGGCCCCTTGGTTGTGATTCATTTCAGAGTACAATAGAATTCACTTATGTGGTACCTTGATAAACAATACAGCCAGTGACATCTACTTCAAATACTTACTAACCCTGCAACCACAGGAGTGCTCCACTTCTCTGTGCCCTTCGGTGGAACCATATAGCCTGAGCATACCACTCGTATGGAAAAATTGACAGGAGAACTGATACATTGCACTGCATTTCGCTTTTCAGTGAATACATGGCACATCTAGGCTATTTATGTGACCTGTTGGGTGCTGTCTGCAAGCCAGTTTATAATTGCGATTTGGTGTCATGATTTTCCTACTTTACAAGCCATTGATTCACTTTAGGTTGCTTCCTTGCTGTATTTTGGTTGTTTAATTGTAGTTCTACTCCAAAAAGTATCGATGTAAAAATGTAATCTTCTCACTTAACAGATGTGCCACACAAATGTATTCAGAGTCATAGGCGTTGCTGACTGAAGTGACTCAGATATGTTTTTAGTTCTTTTTGGCTATGATTGCACAGCTAAGAGAATGAGCTGGGTTCTGTTACTTCATGTTTCATCAGCGGAATTGCACAATTGCTCACTAATATCCAGTCAGTAACACTTTTGCAGTGGAAGGCAGTGGAGTTGTACAAATGACACTGAAGGCATAATTTAGATCACAGAACACTTTTTCTCTGGTGAGGATGTGCAAGAAGGAAAGACTCCAGCTTCACCCAGATCCCAGTTGAATCTGCAGCTCGGGCAGTTAGACAATAAATATTTTAAGTTGAAAATTGAGCAGATATGTTTTAGAAATTGCTGATAGGCAATAATCACAGATTACTCCAATGCCATGTTCGCAGCCACTTTTCAGAGAGGAGCTGTTAATTAAATGGTAATCTATTATATATATTTTAATACATTTCAAATTTTGTAAAATAGATTTTTAACAGTCATTCATTAAAGTGAATGTTTCCCAGGGGAGGAAAGTGCCTTTGATAATTGGGGTGATTATGTAAATTGTTTGCAGTGAAACTTGGAGTTAAGCAAAGCTCATTTGGTTTTGAGTTGCCATATAAACTCAAATTTAGGACCTCATTTGTTGAAAATGTTGCCAGTGTTACATATATAACTGTGTTCATTTAATATACCAATCATAGTAGTATCTAAGTGTCATGTGCATGGTTAAGAAAAGCAATATTTTTGTCTCAAAGGACCATACATACAATATTCCTGTTGTTTCAATTCTGAGGGGATTGTCACAGTTCAGGGCAGTTGCACCTCTATTCCCTTCCTGTGGTGCCTCAAGGGTGCCCACTCTCGGCTCCCGGCTCCTCAGCTGTCACCTCTGTTGGGTGGAGACACGCGTCTCTCTGGGGTTTTTCCAGGCTGCATGTTTCACTGCCTATACCGTGATATCCCCAGCAAGCCAGACTGCCTAAATAGGTCAGCATCTGTGCTTTGCTTTCTCTCCAAAGGCTATAAACAGCTGTCGCTGCCAGTAGTCACAAGCTCTTTATAAGCAAGCACATTTGTTCTTAAGGTGAAAGCATTACAAACAAACAAAAACCAATAAAGGTTCCTATATGCATGATAAAAGCTTATGAGAGGTCATCCATCAGTCTTATAGAGCCTCAGTAGGCCAAAGTCCTTCCAACACCTTCCGGGAAGCATTGCCCCTCCTTACCCCCACCTCGGATAGAAGGTTTGCTGGATCAAAAAAAAAAAGGGGCCCAGAGTTAGTTTAAACTCAGGCTATTTATTCAAAAGTCCTTTCTTTGTCCAGATTCAACTAGTATAGAACCTCTCTAGGTGGTGATACTTCTCTGGAGATGTTACAACCTATGTGAATTTGCCTTATCACCCCGCACTGTCCACCCTTCTCCCCCCCCACACACACTATTCTTAGTTCCTAGAGGAACTGTGGTCACCCTCCTCCCTGGAATTACATGCAATCCCTGGCATACAATGATACGTAAATATAATACAGTAAGATCTCTCAAAGATATTACAGGAAATTGCTCTATCTGTCACAGGGTACATTTGTTTGTAGGGAAAGACCATGATGGCTATTCTGTAGTCATTATTGATGGAGAGTTTAAGCAAACAGAGGAGCATGGCATTGTTCCCCCAGTTGACAAAAAATATGGGATCATCGTGAGCTGTGGTGATAGGGAGTTCCAGAGCTGAGGAAACACCATGCAAACACCCAGCTCCCAAGAGTTTACCTTGTGGTCTGTCACCCACACCATCCCTGTTAATCACATTGCCATGGAGAAAAAAGAGGCCTCTCAGATCACCAGCCTACTGAGGGTGATAAAGATTTTCACCAGAACCTTGGAATAGATTTAGAAAGGGATAAGGCTAGAGGTGTGAAGCTAATAGAGAGCAAAGGTCTCTTTTAAAGAGCAGCGTGACTAGCTATGATAAGAAATAATACATAGTAATAGCTATAAAGAACCAAAGGCTCTTCTGAATAATACTTCTGTCAAGTGTTTAAAAGATTAAGATTTAAGGCAACATTCTGAACCTCATGTCCATATTGTAAATCTGAACAGGGTTAATTAGGCCATTACTTTATAATTAAACTTCTTTAATTATTTAAAGAAAAAGCTTGGATTCTGGAACCCAGTTCAGGGGAAAGGGTAAATTTCTGGCGTACATGGGTCCATGCATGCAGGTTACAGTTCTATATTCTCATAGTACTAAATATAGTCTGAAACTTGAACAAGAAGGAATGGATTAGGTCCCGTGGAACTCCAAAGTTGAGACTACTCAGGGAAGAGGAGCAAGTCCTCATCATGACCTTTGGGGACCTGACTGTGAGGAATGAGCAATGCCTTCACACTGTGACTATCTGGGTTTTGTCACTAAAATGATCATTTCCACAGCACTAGCACAATATCTTTTATGAAGCTTGACTAAGAGGGTCTAGTGTGGAAATGATCATTTTAGTGACAAAACCTAGATAGGTTTTTAGGGTGTTGGCAGAGGTCAATGTCTACTGGGTTCAGCTTGCTATCATATTTGTTTCCACCAGGGTGTGCCAGTTAAGCAGACTGTATTCTATTGTTGCATAAGGATACCAAATAGCAGTTGAGCAGTGTGTACGAACTGTAGTGAAACCAGAGCTTTTTTTCCAACACATTTATCAAAGCACATTTTAAGGCAGGTAAAATAATAATAAATCTTGAGCAAAAAAAAGAGTATTTTAATAAATAAAGGATTTAAAAAAAAAATCAACGCAGATGTGCTGGATTTTTGCCTCCTCTTGTCTTAACCCATGACTGATTCATCAGCTGGAGTTTAAAGACTCAAAACTCTTTATAGTAATTGATTCTCGGGGGCTATTAGCTTAAATTTAAATGCTTAACATAGATATTGTGTAGGTGGGTGTTAGAGAGAAGACACCTAATTTGTCAGCAATACAAGACAGTCTGTTCATACAGTAGGTTAGAAAAGCGAAGAATGTTAGAAATCAGAGATTCACAAAAGCCTCCCAGAGTTGGCTGTGAGTGGAATCTCCCATTGTGAGTAATTATAAGAAACACTGTGTAAGAGCCTGTGCTGGATCGAAATATCAGAGCTGCTCCTTTAGTTCAACAGGCAGAGCACTTACCTGTGATGCTATTTTCAGAAGGGTCTACATCAGTTAGGCACCTAATGCCTCGTGCCTTTCAGTGGGAGTTGAGCACCTAACTCCCTTAGGTGCTTTTGAAAATCCCTCCACCAATTTCTAGTCTCACAATCAACTTCTGCCTGTGAACAGATATACTGGAGATTCCGTCAAGGTTGGCCGGTCAAAAGTTTAACCTGCTTTTTCCCCCCTATCAGCAAAGATAATTTGCACCAAAGGTCACCCATCAGTCTTATAGGGCCTCTGCAGGGCAAAGTCCTTCCAACCTTTTCTTTCCTCAGATGATCACAGTTATCTTTTTTCAATGATGTTATTTCTTAAGGAAATACAAACATGAAAGAAAAATATACCAGTCAGGAGGTTCACATTCATAAGCAACCCTACAATAATAAACCAATGTGCCTACCTGAATGGGGGGAGTGGGGAACAAATTGACATAAAAATAAGATTTGAGTTTATCTTCCAGAGATTTATTGTCCAGCACATCAAAGACCAAGGAGATTTTTTAAGTTCTGAAAAGCAAAAACCATAGGGGGTATCCCTTTAATTGGCCCCAAATTCCTGTTTGTTGAAGCAGGTGTATAACGGCCTCTCCTGGTGAATATGAATGATCCTCTGACTCATTGTGGATTGTTAGATAGGAAGTGCTGCTTTATTAAAATACTACATCAACGTTTAAAAATTGTTCCGATTAAAGTGAAACAAACAAAACATCACCGCTGCATGTGATAATTCACGTAAGGTACATTAAGTATTAGCACTGTTTTGTTTTCACAGGTGATTGTGAAAAGGCCTGTTATTGTACTCAGTGAATAGTGTTCAGGCTTATGAGAGCTTTTTTAATTCAACTGATTCATTTCCATTTTTGTTCTTTAAATATGTCCTGAAGCAGTTCACTGTCTGCTGCATTATATTTTTTCCATTCGAGCACAGTTGTTTCTCCACTTCCTGCCAACTATCATTTTTTTTAAATTGTGGCTGCTACACAAGTGTCTACTATTGATTTATTTACTAACTTAAGACCTGAGCCTGCAGTCATCGCACAAGGCGATTGTGGCTTTAACCCATGGAGACATGGAGGGTGAAAGGACAACACGTCAGTTAGAGCCCATGGAAGGTTTCTGGATGACTCATCGACAGTATTGCCAATCCCAAATGTTCAAAAACTCATGAGTCAGTCTTTCCCAAAATAATGAGATTGGATTAAATGTATGAGATATTAAAACTAATAAAATTAGGGTTCTCTATTTGCTTTGAGCTCTTAGAATTCATGTTTTCAAGCTGTTCTCTGCAACCATCAGCCCAAGAAGAATTTTTTTTTTAAATGAAACTTGAGATTCTTACACAATCACATGCCTCCAGAGGCCAGTACTTTTAGGCAAACACTGCATATTTTGAGGGTCATGATAAAATCATTAGAGTTGGTAACACCTTATCCAGAATTCTTCTTAGTGTTCTGGGGAGTATAAACTGGAGATCTTTTAAAAGTATGGAGTAAGTGTTATCTCCTTTCTGCTGAGTCTTGGCTCCATCACCACCCTCCATCCAATGGCTAGTTCCACCACCAGCCTGGAGCAGCCCACATTAGTGTGATTGTGACTGGCCTTTTCACAAGAGGGTAGGAGGGGAAAAGGCCACTATAAATCATTTCTCCAACTTACACATTAATTCAGAGTCATCCATGATAAGGACCTCAAGCAAAAGCCCTCTTGATTTCAGGGTGCATTTGCTTGAGTAAGGACTCCAGGATCAAACTCATACTTAGGAGCCACTTTTACGGCCTAGGTCACTAGAGGTTACTGGGACGTGTCAGTTCCCCAGCAGTTAACACATTCTCGCCTGCTCTCGTTTAATGGAAATGTGAAAAGCCGAAGGAAGCTGGGGTTCTAAATTTCTTTCAGATCCTTTCAAAAAAAAAAAAAAAAAGCCAGATGTTTCACAAAACATTTGAAGAACTTTATTTAAAAAACATTTTCTTTTTAAATGGAATTTACAACAAATACAATTAAACATGTTTTTCTAACTAAACACACTAGTTTATAGCTTGTGGCAGGAAAAATAAATACATAAAAATAAAAACAAGCTGAGACTCAAAGCTAATCGCTGAGGAGTTGGCTCGAGTTGGATCCGCTGCTGGAGCTTCACTCACTCTCTCCTTCTGTAATCTCAGACCTTTCTCTGCTGCCAAATCCACTCTTCCAGAATCACCTTGACCTAGAGGGACTAATAGGGTGATTTAGTCTTTATACTCCATTCATTGCCTGGCTTCTTTTTTAGAGACCACCACCAAGAGCCTAATTTATCTTGGATTTCTGCACTCTGTGGGACAATTTATGTTGCACTGGCTCCTAGAAGAGTAATCAATTGATAGCAATTTTTGGATACAATTGACCAGGGTGGGATTTAATCCATAGTCTAAAGGGCAATGTCTCTGAAGCCCACTTCCAAGTGTCTCTCCATCCTCAAGTGTCTCTCCCCCTTCAAGTGTCTCTCCTCACAGGCAGTCAGTATCTTGAGGGCAATACTAGGGGAACCCTGACCAAAAGACTTGCAGGAGAACTTGAAAGAGAAGACTAATCTCTTGTTTCCTGGTGTGGATGCTGCTCCACTTCTGAGAAGTATATCCCAAAGTTCCACTTTGAAGTCTCAATCCCACTTCCCTTCTGTTCATTCTCAAATCCATCATCCATCATGCACACTCTCGGACATGAACTAAGATGGTGGAAGCCCATGTGTACATTATAAAAACAGAATCGTCAATGCAGGAGTTCCTCATAGCATGACAGAGCCATCCCCTACACAAGGACATTGGGTGACAATTGTGACTTGTATCATTTTGTATACAAGAAGCCAGACTGGTTTTGTACATTTCATTATGCGCTTCTTCAGAGACACAGTCTTAAACAGTGCAGAAAAGAAGTCATATAAAACAAGATGTACAAAGCAATCTAACCTTCCTTTGCACTCAAAGGTCCTTTTCTTTTTTATTCTATTTTCAACTATAGTAATAGCTACATTTCTTAAACCAAAGATAGTTTTACTTTTCTTGTTCTCACATAAACATGTTGCATACTAAGTAGACTTAGCGGTGGATCCTAATGTGCCTCATGATAATAATGAACAAGTACAGTGGAAAGTTTCTGATGAAGTCAATATGCTATTGTGTTGGCTTGAGTCAAATTACAAACATCAGTTGATCCTAAATTACTAGTGTAAGGTTGGATTCAGATGGCACTGTGCTCAGTTTATTGAGGCTCAGTCTCAGATGTCTGCAGCTCTACATTATGCCACAAGTATCATTTAATCTCAGTTAGACAGTACAAAAACTGTCTGCGTTCATCATAAAGCTCAAAGTGGAAACAAGTTCAAGTACATCTGAAGATTCAAATATGCTCCTTCTTTATAAGGTTCTTTACCATAACACTTTCATGGAAAACTGCTGCATTTTACCTTAGTTCCAAACTGTATTGTACTGCCCTCATTAAAACAATCTACTTTATACTTGGCTCATAAGATGGTGATATGAAGACGATGCACTACAGATATATGTGTAGTTTTACATTTCAGCTTCCTCGTCAATAATTTTTTTGCTTATTTGCATTCGTGTTGTCTCTCTGTACAAGCTTCTCTAGTACAAAGCTGATGCTTTCTTTTATTGGATTCTATTGTGCTGTCATGCCTGGTTTACAACATAATAATCTCATGGACACTTACAATTATGAACGTCTTATGAGTATTCACAAACACATTAAAGATGTTCAGGTAGCAAATTAGCTGCGCAGCTCAACAATCTGCACTTACAGTAAATATCCTGCTTTTAGAGAAGTAGATATCCTCTAAAAGACAGTAGTTGTTTTGGAAGCACTTTGTCACATTTATGAAGAACTGCGTCACGTTTATGGCACATAGTGTCATAATAAGTTGTCTAAAGTGCCTGTTAGCTTCTCTCACAAATTGAACAAAAATGTACACCAGAAGATAAGCTAATATAGTAACATTAGGTGTTCAGAGACTGCCTTTTTTTTAACACAAGACTTGAGCTATATCTTTCAACTTTCCTCCCTTGCCCTGTTTCATTACAGCAGTTCAGTAGAAAAGGGCCCATTTTAATTTTGCACTATGAAACGTTATAAAGACATTTTAAAAAGTATATAACTTTTAACAGCTTTTTTTTTTAAAAAAAAGCATGCAGCTGTTCTAACATAGGAGATCCTGATTAGTTCTTTTTTTAATACAAACCACAAAGAGGTAAACGAATTTGTATTATTTTTAACTAGCCATTCAAACTTAATACAAATCCAACTATGTATTTGTGTTATTTCTTTGGGCACCTTCAAAATGCCAGCAAGTATCTGAGTAACTTGAACTAATGGTGGTCTATGTCAGGTGCCGAAAGGAATAACGCGAAAATGACTTTTTGAGTCTACTTATCGTGTAGTCGTGTTTCACAACTAGGAAGGAAACAGAAACACAGAAATATAAGAAGTGAGAAGAGGAGCAAAATGAAAATATAAACATTTTTGCTAAAGATTTTTGTCTGTCAGCTACTTCTCATACCTATTCTGGTTCTGCCAAAAGATATAAGATGTGTTCTATACAAAGAGTAACGGAAACTCACATACAATAAAGCAGCATTTCCCAAAGGGTGGGCCACTTCTCCCTGGGCTGTGGGAAAAAGCTTCTCAATTGGAATTTCAGCATTACTTTTTCTTAAAAATCAGCCTCTAAAAGTTATGGTTGCAAAGAAAACCTTGCAAGTGTGATCCATCTGTAACCAATGCAGAAGTGGCTGCTTGAGTTTGCAGACAGCTTGATAAAGCTCTGAGGTGTGAACTGTTCTTGTCATTCAAAGGCATTAGCTCTGAAACCAATGATGCTACTTTCATTATCAACAATGTTGACTATTTCACTGCTCATCAAAACATATAAGAAATGAGAGAAAGTTACTTTAAGATGAATGTCTACACAACCTACTCTGAGTGACCACTCATTTTGGGTGGTCTTTTAAGAACTTGTGGCAGGTTTTATAGGGTACCAAGATTGACTTCACTGTCCTAAAGATGAGCTCAGTTTTCTAAAGTTTGGAAAATGCTGCACTAGGGCCTCTCCTGCACAGCTGCTAGTCCATGAACCATTCCCAGAAAGACTGCTCCCTGTAGTGATGGGATACTACACACCCCAGAAGTCTCCTTATAATACTGCTTTGAGCATTATGTGATCTAGATGGTACCTGGTATGAGTCCCCAATATGAGTCATGGATTCTTCCTGATTAATTCACATAAGCTTTACTTTCTCTGAGCAGCTCTGTATTGCCTGGAATTGGAGATGGTATTTTTGGTTGGTTGGTAGCCTCTCTCATGACCTTTTCATTGGCTCATTGTCCAGCCAGCATCTGCAAATTTTTAAGTCTTGTGCACCTTGAGATGACCTCACATAATTTCTTCCAGTAAGGACACATGGAGCTGTGAATCCTGAGCACACAAGTGTTTTCAGCTGGCATTTGCTAACCAGAGAGCCAATGACTAATTTAGGGAGCAATCCCAAAAGATGTTTTCCAGCAAGTCTTTTACCTAAGTAAATTAATAAACAAAATCAGCTTTGCTCCCTCTTCCCCTGAAGGAGAAACAATAAAGAAAGGTTTATTATGTATGAAGACTTCCAGATCTAGCTTCTGAGTAACAAAGACTGCAACACAAACAATTGGAGTTTAAATGATGCTTTATTCATGCTTTCTCCTCTGCCCTCTCTACTAACCCACTTCTGTGCCCTCTGTGCATCTTATTGACAGGCACCTGTCTGCCTATTAACACCTCGTTAAAGCACACACCTGCTGTGGTTTTACTTAATCCCAGTCCACTGCAGCCATTAACCCTCTATATTTCATTATGAGGCACTCACCACAATAGCAGCACTGAAGGGCTCATTAGCTGGTCGCACTGCCACGGAAAATTGGTTTTGTGGGGGGTGTCTCCTTTCGGTTCAAATTCCTTCTTTAAATAATTAATTTGTATTAAATATTTTCCTAGAAAAAAATACATGAATGCACATGCATTAAATCCAGCTGAAACAGCACAATGTTCAGACATAACAGATTAATACAGAGCCATGCAATACATATTTACAAATGGGAAGAAGGACAGCCTTGCCATGAAACCCCAGCATTAGGGTTCAGGAGACATGGATTCTATTCTGGGATCTGCCACACATATGCAGGGGGATGTGGGCAAGTCGAATAATCTATCTCTGCCTCAGTTTCCTTCTCTAAAAATCAATGTAAGTGCTCAGACTGTAATTAGTACTATAACACGCATGCATAATAATAAGGGAGAATGTACAGAGGAAAGTGTTAGATTTTACAGCAATAACTATAGTGAAACAGAGACAAGAAGGAGCAAGGTTCATCAATACCATCACAACAGGAAATTGGCATGAACATCTGATAATATTAATATAGGGGTCAGATGCCAAATTGTTGTTGCAACTCTTCTGCAGCTTCATCTCACCATGATCTTTTCAAAAATAATTATATCTTGATGTCATTTGATTTAGAGGAAGAGTTGGACAGGGCATAGAAACTTGCCCATGTACTCTAATCCACCATTTGATCATCATTCCCCACATCTGCCTCTCAGGTGAATAGGAGCCCTCAGCTTGCTTCAGATCAGGAATGCATCTCTTTGGTATATGGCTACATAAAACCTCTAATGATCTTTTTTGAGAAAATCTTTCAAGAAGGAACACAATACAGGACAGAGTCAGCTGCATCCATAAATATGATCAGTGATTTGCTGCAAACTAGATTAAATAGTCACATCAGTCCACAAATCAGCTCTGCAATTTTCTTATTCAAAGCCCTTGCAGATGGGTAATTTGCTGTGTAATTGCTTTTTCATTGCTCCTTTTTCATGGAATATTGCTTTATTTGGTCAAGCCACAGAAGACACTAGTGTTGCTCTTGCACATTTCACAATGCTCACTTCATGCAGAGATATCCTGTTGAATATGTGCAACGGGACTGACTGTATGAGACACTCAGAAGACCCAGGATTTTAATCGTTAAAATTAGTAGTCCTTGCTCCTAAGTTTAGCTTTCAGGCTAGATAAACTTTCTGGTTTTAAGACTCTAACCTTGCCTTCACTAAAGAAAAAGGTGTGTTTGGACACATTAGCTAATATGTTAACGCATGTTGGAATTCTAGTATAGACAAGGCAGCTATAGTACTTTTAACATGTGTTAACTGCTTGAGGTAAACCCTAGTGGAGAACCTACATTTTACCGTGACCATACAGCATGTGTTAAATCTATGACTGATTGTCTATATTAAAATGTAACCTATTATTTAATATATGTTAAAATACACCCTTTTTCCTTGTTTAGACATGGCCAATATGCCTTGATGCCATGATTCCCTCTTGATAGTGTTCTAACACCAAAACCCCTCATCATCCACCATCCTTCGCATGACTGATATTTGTGTTGCAAACGAGCCTGTGTAGTAAAAAAAAAAGCATCTCTGATGACTTATTGGTGTTGTTCCTTTCTCTCCACCTGCTAATCTAGGAGTATATCTGATAATCCCTGAAAAGACCATATATATTCATATGCAGCGTAAAATGCAGCTAATGAGGTGTTTATATAAAGAGTAAAAAGCCATTCCTCATTCTGAGTAGAAAAGACAGTGGATCGGATTCAATAAGGAAAACTTTCCACATAAACATAGGTCAGCTGCTCTTTAGTCTGGTGATCATGGTCTAGATAAACACAAACCCAGAGATGGGGTTTTTCCTTTAAACAAAAAGAGGATAAAGCTCACGAGAAAGGTTTTCAGCACATCAGGTCAATCCATTCTAACATGCATCTGGGAGAGAAGAAAATGGAGGAAAATAGCTGAGATACTACATTTATTAACAGGTTTCAGAGTAGCAGCCATGTTAGTCTGTATCCGCAAAAAGAACAGGAGTACTTGTGGCACCTTAGAGACTAACAAATTTGTTAGTCTCTAAGGTGCCACAAGTACTCCTGTTCTTTTTGCACATTTATTAACTATTCTGAGTACAGAGAATATGCTGCAGTTCCTCACCTAGGGACTCACCTAATGGCCATTGAAGTCAATGGAAAGACTCCCATTGATTTCAATGGACTGTGGACAGAGCTCTCAGAGTGGCAACAAGTGCTATATGCCATTGTGTGGTAATTCTTGCTAAACATTAACTTTTAAGAGCAATCATGTCTACATACCCTCCCCATACGTTAGTATTATTATGTTAACATTTAGATTCCTGCAGCACCTAAGGGTCACAATCAGATTGTGCCCCATAGGCACTGTACAACTATATAATAAATGACAGTCCCTGCCCCTAAAGACCTTAAACATAGTGCCTGACTCTCCATGCCGCTGCTTCTTTGGTGTCACTCTGATGGTGTAAAGAGGTCACGCAGGAAGCAGAATTACTCCAAGGGAAATCCTCCCCTCTCCTCCACCAGCAGAATGGTCTCCTTCCCAGCCTTCAAAGTATCGAGATAGAGGTAGGGAGGACGTGTGGGGAGACCACATTGCCCACCGGTTGTTCTCTTTTACCATGACTACTGGGGGGCAGTGGGCAGATCAAGTGCAACTTTGAGCCTTGAGGCTGCTCTCATTTACACTGGGTGCGGGGCAGGTATATCAATGCCAGATTGAACACAATCCTGAGAGCTCTCACCTCCCGCTGAATTCAGTAGAAGTTGATGACATCCACAGGATCAGGCTTTTAAAACATGCTAGTCCTGCAAAATTGCTAATTGTAACCAAATATACTTTACATTTTTAGAGCAGGGGAAATGATGGCTCTGTTTAAATTGGGAATTTTTTATTTGTTTAATAATCCCATACATTTCTATTTTCACATTTTGTCATCATGAGACTTGAAGGTAATTCTGTGTGTGGACGTTAAACATATTTAACTCATGAATGTATTAAAATGAGTCCATCCATGTATTTTCACATACTGTAGTTAAAGTTCCATAGAATACCCATGATTTAGCAGAGCCTGGCTTTAAAAGAAAACGTGCTCATATTCAAGGGAAAATAAAGAGTTAATAGTTTAGGAATTGTTATTCTTTTCTACATATTTCCATAAAAATTGTCCCAATGAAAAAGCTAATAGACCAATAGCAATGAAGACACTTACATATGTAAATATGTTCCAGTGAAAGAGTTAAAGTGCTTTATAATATAAATTTGCTTTCAGTGCCAATATAATTAGATTGTAACAAGCAAACCCCTGCAACATAACAGTGAAAATTTGAAAATTTGATTCTGCCTGGCAAACAACCAAGTCCCTGCGTGTGCACAAACCTGACATTAATAAGCTACAAGAGATTACATGATTTAGAAAAGAAGCACTTGGTGTTACAAAATCAAATAATAGATCTCTAGGCTATAATTAGGAGAATTGGGATTCAACAATGAAGTCATAATAATGTAATTTAGCTGTAAGTAACAGAGCCATGGAGTCACATTAGGAGGTGTGATCACATCTTTCAGCAAAGCTCTGCTGTGCAGACTTATTGCTGCTCAGTTTAGTCTAGTTCACAGCAACCTGTTGGCACAAAGCTTAGGCTGACAGCCTCTTGTTCTCTGGGGGCAGTATGGCAAAGTGCCACCCATGCATTTTATTTCAGTATTGTGACTTTTAAGTCAAAACAATAAAATTATATATACTGAGTACAGAGTTGCCTGTGAATATTTGTATAAATTACTGCACAGTGGGGCTCTAGGGGTCGTTTAAGAACAAATATGGAAAAAAAAACAAACGCAAAATAAACCGTTAAGGCCGTGCGTTAGACTTCTACTAGGCTTACGAACATCTATTTATTTAATTTGGGTATTTTTTGTTTTGTTTTCTGTTTTTTATGAAATTTTCTGCTGTTAAGAAATCAGATAAAACAGCTCCAGGTTATGAGCCTTTTACAAACTGTGGGCCTGATTCTCCATTCCCCTGCGCTTTTTGCAATCATTTACCCCATGTTATCCACCCACTGTGCACTGGCAGAAATGATGACACAAGGTGCAGGGCACCAGAGGATCGGGCCCCCATAACAATCATATTGCCCAATCTTGAAACCCCAGCACCATCTGCACACACCTTTAAAGTGTTTCACACCACACAGCAAAATGAGCCCATAATTTAGGACAGGAAGTGAAGAGTAGCCTATCCAGCTGAAATGCAGGGGAAGTTTAGATAGGCAGCTTGCATTACCCAAATTGGCATTTGGCCCATATGCAAAATTTAACATCCCCACTATTGCCAAAATAGAAATTCAGGCTACCCAGACTTGTGCCATGAAGAGTTACTTCGATATGGCACTACATCTTTTTGAGACTGATGGCACGAGGCTCCCTCTCTCCATCCATGCACTGCAAGGCAAATCCTATTAGCGTTTCTTGGGCCTGTTACTAACTTGAGGCTATTTGGTAAATTTTAGCCAGCTCTGGGGTCAGACACTAATTTTGCATCCAGATTAATCCAAACAACTGTGAATTTTGGGCAAAGGGTTTTTTGTGGGAGCTCATTTCTCCTTCTGATTTTAAAAGCTGCTGCCCCTGAGTCCAATAACTCTTCCATCTTTTCCGCAAACTTTGGCAAAATTCACAAACTTCTGTCCTCTGATCCCACTCAGAGTTCTTATGTAAAACTGTCAGTGCAAAGTCTTGTTTTTTTAACCAGATACACATTGTTTATTTCACCTGTAGTTCTTTGTTAACTCTGTTTCATTTTTAGTTGCATTTTCATCCAATTACCATTCATTTTATCCGTGCTTTAGGGTTTTATCAGCTTTTGTTTTGATGATATTTTGATTTGTTTCAAACTGCCCCTTCGTTTCATTTTCTTTCCCAATCATTTTGATTTATGGTCCTTGCCTCCTAATTCTTTTATGTTTTAAATTATCTGTTTATTTTATTTCCTTTATTTGCATAGTACTTACTTTTCATGACCTTTTTGTTGCTGCAGCTGCTGTTGATTCTGGACGCCTGACGTTTCCTCCTGTTCACCAGCCAGGAGGCGCAAAGTGAAAGTAAAGCAAGTCCCTGAGAAGACAGGGGTCCGATCACAAAATCCTTTCCAATGTGTAATTTAATTATTTCTTTTTATTATTCTTTAATGACACAAAGTCAATGAAGTGTCTTTGCGTGGAAGTTAAAGTGATTTTTTAAAGAAGAAACATACTGTAGTAACTCTGTATTGGGGGTTATTGGGGGTCTTTTAAAGACCTACATGTGAGTGACTTGATTTAGGGTTGTCTAATCCACTAGTGATCCTTCTAAGGTTAAAGAAGTTTATTGCTGATGGTAATATGGGAATAATAAATCTCAGAGCTGTTTCTGGAGGCTCTTAGACATAGAGGACAGAGACAATTATTAGTGGATCGTCTTGCTGTAGATGTGAAATCTTTTCTCGTTGTATGTCTAAAAATGAATAATTTTGCATCAAGTGAAGTTTCTCACATCAAGAGGCTGAACAACATTCAGCCTTTCATTATGGATCACCATATAGCCTTGGCATCTGATATCTCATTATTACGTCTGTATTGTTCTAGTTTCCTAATGAATTCATGGATTGTAAATCTTTTAGGAGAATATAGGGACAGTCTCTTATATAGTATGTTAATAAAATGATAACCTAATACCATAGCTTTGCTCATATCTTCTCATTTGAGACCCACATTTACCTTTGGTTCACAAAAGCTGGTATTAGCTCAGGGTTTGCCTGCTAAAATTACTGACACCCAGAAGCAATGAATCATGGAACTGATGACATACTTCTTACTGGAGAAATTAACCTTGCATCAGTTAAAACTACTCTCACTATTGTTTGTACATTGCCAGGATATAAGAGGGTTGTGTATCAAATCAACACTTTTTATTAAAAGGAACCTTGACATTTCCATGTGAATTTGCAACAAACTGTTGAAGGCTGCAGCAGCACATTAATCATACACTACTGAGGTGCTCCCTTCCAGAAAATAAATTTAGTCATTGCTTCTTCCAATGGCAGACGTGTGTTTGTGTGTGTACCATTCCAGAAAAAAAATGCACAAGCAGCTCAATACAAACAGCCGCCTCTCCATCTTGTTTGCAAGATATGCATATCCCACAGAACAAAACTTGAACACTGTTCAAAGAAAAGTGTATAATTTAGCCGAAGGGCAGCAGTAACTAGATGCCAAAAAGTTACATGGTTTTACATAATTCTCAATGCGGAAAGATGTGCTGCATTCCAATACTGTACACATATTTTAGCGTATAAAACTGAACATTTCCCTCATGTATTCAGGCTTTTAAATACATTTTATTTTTGGTGTCCCCAATACTAAGATAATCTGATTTTCTTCCTCCCTTAACATAAACTGTCACAAACCAAAATAATATGAACATTTTCCTTTCCTTCTTCATGTTCCACTTATAAGAATGGTTTGAGGAAGTTCTCTGACAGCTGCAGAAGAAGGGTCTGCAGCCAACCTGCTGATTTTACCCATATGGGTTTGGTTTGTTCCATGTGGTGTTCTCCCATGGATACTATGTGCTGGATATCAGATACTGCTAAATGACACATTTTTTAAATAAGTGTATCCACTAGATAATGCCTTAGCTGTAACCATCCATGCAGGGTTACATTTAAAGGGACAGTTGCTCAGGTGGTGTAAATCAGTGTAGCCCCCATTGACACCAGTGCAGCTATGCTGATTTACACCAGCTGAGGCTCTGGCTCTCATGGTTCGTCATGGAGATAGAGCTGCTTGATTAATGGTTAGAAGATCAGACATAGAACGAAGGCTACCGTGCTCTATCTCAAGTTCTGCCATAGACTTGGCAAACCTCAGTCACTGTTCCCCAGTAGATATGCCCTTCTCTACACATGGCGTTTATCTGCCTCGCTGTCTTGGTAAGAGACAGAATGTTTGTAAAGCTCTAAAACTGTAATAGCCCAGTCCAAATGCAATGCACATTTCTATAGCCTGGCCTTCTCTAACATAAATGTATAGCATGTACATAAAGAAAAGAACACCCACCACCACTCTACCAAAAGAAAACATTACCTTGCCCACACACTTCTCCCAGAGGGAGAAAAAATAAGAGAGTGAACAAACCACACATGACAGATGTTAGTCCCGTCGTTGAATGGACTACTGGAAGATAGATACTATGGTGATGAGGAAGGTATAAGACCCTATATGGAACTGAATAATTGTACATGGAAATTTTTGTTACATTGTGAATAGGAATCACAAGCCTTAATCCCCATGTATCATATTGCAAAGCCAGCAGAATGGCCACCAGAACATACAGTAATTATTGGAGTTTTGCAGGGTTGGAAGGGGGCATAGGAATTTATTCACACAGATCTAGAGAATAACCTTTTGTTGGCTTTTGTAGATCAGTCTTGTTTCATTGACACTGCCAGTGCACACTCTCTTAGGGCCAAATCCAAAACCCATTCAAGTCAGAAGGATTCTTTTTATTGGGCTTTGGCTGAGGTCTTTATTCAGCATTATGCCAATCACACTGTCTGACTTCTGGCCTCATGTGTTTTGTTGCCACTGGCTAGTTTGTGTCCGCACTGCTGCTATGT
The DNA here is from genome assembly GCF_011386835.1 of Chrysemys picta bellii. Lineage (NCBI taxonomy): Eukaryota > Metazoa > Chordata > Testudines > Emydidae > Chrysemys > Chrysemys picta. The sequence continues at coordinate 43,764,409 of NC_088794.1, read as the reverse complement.
CTTAAATCCTGATCCTGTTTCAGTGCTAGGCTGTTTCATTGCTAGTGCTGCCACTCTGATTCTAGTACTGCTTGCTTGGTTCTGTCTTGCATTGTACCACCGGATGCTGCCTTACCCTTGTTAATCCTCAGAGTGCCTGAATTCTGAACCTGCCCTCTGCTGTTTCGTTTTACAGTTGCTGCCTTATGCTGTTCTCCTGCTGTGCTAAGTACAATATTACTGGAGCGTGAGCGCTTATATCTCACTCTCTCCAGGTTCCATGACTCACTCTTACAGGATTTTCACAATTCGTCTCTATTTCATTATCATGTAGGTGACACTGTTATCGGAGGCTAAATGCTCAGATTCTGGGTGCTATTGCTGCTCATATCATATTTTTCTTTTTATTCACATCATCCTAGTAGAAGAGATAATTGCTCTGTTTGGCCGGGCTCATATCCGCCATGTCTTGTTGTCCAACATTCAGTTTATAAACTAATCACATCACCTGTCCTCTTCATCAACTGAACAATGGGTACAATACACGTTGGGTGAAATATACATATGACTAATTAAAACAAATGTCATGATTGTAGATTAATAGCCAGATCCTTCCACCCTTACTCACATTTCATAGTATCTTACTCCACAAGTAGCACACTGAAGAAAACTGGATTGCTCACAGCAAATGAAATGAGTAAAGGTGGAAGAAACTGCCCTGGGATGGGGGGGAGAGGGAAGGGGAGAAGGAAATTTTCAGAAATGCTCAGCATCTTTTCATGCACCTACATAGGGGGCAGGTTTCTTAAAAGCACTCAATACCAAATATCTCCCACTGTGACACCTTTGGCTTGATTTTCATGAGAATGCAGCATAACCGACTACCCGGGAGCAGAGCTCTTTGGAAAATCCCACCCCAGCTGAGAATGTATTACCCAGCTGCTGAGCTCTTTTGAAAAATCTGGCCATTAGTGACCCAGGAAAAAGAGAGGCACCCTTTACCATTCTTCAACTTAGTCTCCAGCTTTTTAGTTGGTGGGGCTGCTCCATACCTAATTTCTGAACTGAGTGGGGAGCAACACTTCACACAGCCAATGAAACTGGTGAAATCTACCTTTCTGCTGAGTTCAGAAACAGATGAGAAGCTTTACAAAACAAAGCCCTGAAGAGCATCGAGATGTACACTGTGTAAAAGAGAAGTATTTGAAATGCCCTCAGGCACTCTCTGTGCAGTCAGTGCCATGGCTAGAAATTGCTAAACACATAACTAGACCACATAGGGGTTCAAGACAAAAAGTCAGAGTTACATAGTATAGTGGGAAGTTGTGGTGACCAGCTGGCCTAGTGGTCAGCTCATGGGTTTATGGTTTCTGCCGGTCTAGTCCTCCCAGAGGGGGCCCCAGCTGCAGCCTCAATCATTCCCGCATGCTCCCATTATTCCTCCAGAGTCTAGTCAATACAGAGAGCAGGGGATGGGGCAAGGCGGAGGGGTCCCAGGCTAAGACCCTAGGGCATCATCAAAGGTGTCCAGCCCAGTTACTGAGCTACCCCAAATTCTGTTTCCCTCCAGATCACTTCCTACCACTCTGGAGCTCCTCAATTTGGGGTGGAGGGCATTGGCTTAACAGACTCTCCTCAGTCTCTTAGTGTATGTCTGCCCAGCAATTAAACCCCCAAAGCTGGGGCTGAGGCTGCAGGGCTGTAAAATTGTAATGTAGATGTTCGGAATCAAGCTGGAGCCTGAGCTCTGGGATCTCATGAGGGTCCCAGAGCCCAGGCTCCAGCCTGAGCCAGAATGTCTACACTGCAATTTTACAGCCCCAGTCAGCTGACACAGGCCAGCCACAGGTGTTTAATTGGCATGCAGGCATACTCTTTGCATCCTGTTCACTCAGTCACCCAAAAGACGTGGGGGAAGGTGGGGAATCCAAGTACCTGCTGCTAGAGCAGCTTCACACAGATGCTGGGACTCCTGGCACAGCTCTCTGCATCAGCCTGGCTTCCTGGTGCCATATGCAGCACATTCCCCCTTCTCCTGGGCTACCAGTGTCCTTTTAAACTGTTCTTCCACTAAAACCAGTGAAGCTGTTACGGGGCTGGCCCTCCCTAGGCCAGTATTGTTCTAGTCTCTCCCACGGTTCAGTGTGGGAGCCTGTAAACCCTGTCACACGTACTTTTACCCCAGGAGTAACAAGCAGCCTTCTGGGCAGCATTCTTTGTGGTCAGCATCTGGGTTTGTGATACCCTCTTACTTTGCGAAAGCCAAAAGTTTATTCAGTCTCATTGTGTGAGGCCTTGTGGTACAAGTGCATATAAGATGGGTCATATGTTTCCTGCGCACACTTAGCCTGGGGCATAAGTCTATTAATATAGCAGATTGAAGCCATCCTGATCCAGACTTTATAAATTCCTGGCTGTAGAGCAAGGCAGGCATAAATCAGAGCCACGTGTGTCATCTTTTAAGAATATCTGTGTATTATGAGAGAGACGTCTCAGTTGGGTAATTCTAATGTCACCCCTATAGGATATCTTCCATTTCTAGACACTGTGAATGGAGAAGCATGAGTTCTTATTCCACACTGCTAAAACACACATTTTTGAGTTTTCAGGGGAAAGATTCCCAGCAACTTTTGGTTATAGACTCAGCTGAGTTGGGGAACCCTAGCAAAGCTCTTCCTGCACAACCACAGCACTGTGACATCAGTTGTCCCTAACAGTGGGTGGACAGGATTGCCTCATTCCAACGCCTTGCTAGTGAAACCATATTTCCCAGAGGGAAAGCAGGGCAACACATGGGGCTAGCCCAAGCCTTCCCTCCTCCCACCAACTCAGGTGGAGCCGGCCCCAGCCGCTTGCCCGAGCCCTCTTCCCCCTGCAGGGCTGACGTCACTGCTTGCCTGAGCCCTGCCTGCCACCCACACAAGGCTGGCATTGGCATCACTGCTGGCTCGAGCCCTGCCTGTCCCCCCTGACCTGAGCCCTGTCTCCCACCTTTTGCAGGGCTGGCGTCACTGCTTGACACTCCCCGGCCCTCCGCATGTTCCTCCACACCCCACTTTTTAACCAAGTGCTCACTTTTGCCAAAAAAGTCAGGCTGGCCGGGACAGGCTTAAAAAAGGGACTGTCCCGGCCAAAATGGGACGTATGGTCACCTACCCCTGCATGTGCGCGCACACACACACACACACACACACACACACACACACACGCATACACACTCTCTCTCCCTCAAACAATCTGGCCCTAAAGAAAGCCAGGCTTATGAAGTTTCAGGAGGAAACCCATATTTCCAGCCACTGTCCATTTCCCTCCTAATGCGAATAGTCCTTGTCTGGATCCAAATTTAATGTATTTTTATTTAGTGCTTTAGAAACAGCTCATCACTACCCAACATACCTCTGCTCATCTTTTGATGCCCTAGGCTGAATACACGACTTGGTCTGATGGATTTACATATTTTTAAAATAAAAAATGTTGACAAAGCTATGGCCTAGAAATGGACTGTTACTGACCCAAAGAAAAGTGGTCTGGGCCCAAGGAGAGCTGTTATGTTTAGGGGACACATGAAGCAGCTGAGTGAGAGTGTGTGTGTGTGTTGCTCCTCCTAATCCCAATGTCATGCTAATTTGGAACACTAATGATAAAATGTAGGTGTCAGTATAGCTAACTACAGTATTTAACTGCTGATCTTCTTAGTAGACAGATCCAACTAGGGCAGCCCCAATATACCTTGCACCATAAAACACATTCCAAAGACATAAGATGGCACATTTTATGTAGCAGATAATAAGTACATAGCCTCACTGGGACCACAGATTGAAAAAACAGCAGGAAGTCCTTTTGAGTGTCTCATGGATCCAGAAGAACTATTGAGAATTACTATTGAGAATTAGTTCCCCTGAAATTCCTCCTCTAGCCTCAAAGGATAACCGTAGCATTTTACCATCTTTTTTTAACCTCCTTCCCATCTTCAGGATTAATCAGTCTTGCGCACATTTGGTTTACGCAGTGATTATTATTTGTTGTTTTTTCAAGTACCCAAAAGCATGCCAGGTTTCTCACATGTGACAACATGGCGGCTACTGAGTCCTTTACTGCTGCATAAACACAACTCAGAATCTGGTCCTGAAGGCCTAAGGGCAACTCTCGCTAGTCAGTCAAAAGACTCCATTGATTTCAATGGGAGTGGATCAAGCCCTAAATGCCTAACTCCTCATTCTTGGTCTCTCATATCTCTGACAGCCTGTGTGCTTCAAAATAAACACACCTACTGTAATCCAGTTATATAGTCCAAAGTAAAGCTCTAAACACAAAGTACCTACTGCATATGGCAAAGCGCCTCTGTAAATCTCAGTATGTATTCACTACTCTACCCTACTCTTTTTCAGAATGGTAATTACTTCAGTTTTCAAAATACTAGTAAAACTGTCATATGACTAACTGAGCTACTATACCATTAGGCAAAAGTAATTTTATGTATAAATTATTTAAATTTAATCTCTGATTATCTCTCCATCGGCACAATGTTTTCTGCACAGGATAATTCTTTTCTTTTTTAGAGAATTGCAGCATGATAAATAAATGAATAAAGACATCTGGACCTATGGAAAAGAAGCCCTTGAGGAAATCCACCATGATTTCAATAATTTCCATCCCACCATCAACCTCAGCCTAGATCAATCCACACAAGCGGTCCATTTCCTGGACACTACTGTGCTAATAAGCGATGGTCACATAAATAGCACCCTATACCGGAAACCTACTGACCGCTCCACTTACCTACATGCCTCCAGCTTCCATCCAGGACACACCACACGATCCATTGTCTACAGCCAAGCTCTAAGATATAACCACATTTTCTCCAAATGCTCAGATAGAGACAAGCACTACAAGATCTCTATCAAGCATCCTTCACCACCTGCTGAAGTGAAAAAACAGATTGACAGGGCCAGACGAGTACCCAGAAGTCACCTCCTACAAGACAGGCCCAACAAAGAAAATAACAGAACACCACTAGCTGTCACCTTCAGCCCCCAACTAAAACCTCTCCAGTGCATCATCAGAGATCTACAACCTATCCTGAAAGATACTCTCACAGATCTTGGGAGATAGACCTGTCCTCGCTTACAGACAATCCCCCAACCTAAAGCAAATACTCACCAGCAACCACACATCACTGAACAAAAACACTGACCCAGGAACCTATCCTTGTAACAAAGCCCGATGCGAACTCTGTCCACATATCTATTCAAGTGACATCATCATAGGACCTAATCACATCAGCCATACCATCAGGGTCTCGTTCACCTGCACATCTACCAATGTGATATATGCCATCATGTGCCAGCAATGCCCCTCTGCCATGTACATTGGCCAAACCAGACAGTCTCTATGCAAAAGAATTAATGGACACAAATCTGACATCAGGAATCATAATACTCAAAAACCAGTGGGAGAACACTTTAACCTGTCTGGCTATTCAATGACAGACCTGCGGGTGGCTATCTTACAACAGAAAAACTTCAAAAACAAACTCTGCTGAGCTGGAATTGATATGCAAACTAGATACAATCAACTCAGGATTGAATAAGGACTGGGAATGGCTGAGCCATTACAAACATTGAATCTATCTCCCGTTGTAAGTTTTCTCACACTTCTTATCAAACTGTCTGTACTGGGCTAGCTTGATTATCACTTCAAAAGTTTTTTTCTCTTACTTAATTGGCCTCTCAGAGTTGGTAAGACAACTCCCACCTGTTCATGCTCTCTGTATGTGTGTATATATATCCCCTCAATATATGTTCCATTCTATGCATCCGAAGAAGTGGGCTGTAGCCCACGAAAGCTTATGCTCTAAGAAATTTGTTAGTCTCTAAGGTGCCACAAGTACTCCTGTTCTTTTTGCGGATACCGACTAACACGGCTGCTACTCTGAAACAATTCATAGCAGTGTATTTCACCACTTCTGCTGTGAAGCATTCCTATCAGAAAACTTGGAAATCACAATATTCCCAGTGGCCCTACTGTTCTGCATTAAAAATAACTAAAGACGCTAGTTGTATTTTTTTCAAAACATGAAATGCATTTTATGCAACAATGCCTCAGATGAGATACAAAATCATTCAACAGAGCTCACGAGTATTCGACATTAGCTCTTTTCATAGTGTTGCTTCCACGAGGAGGACTTATCGTAAATGCGTCAATATTTTGTAAACTCAGTTTTCCGATTTAAATTCATGAAAGGTAGCTTGCTTGCATAAAGCAAAGATGGAAAAATAAAGTTTAAACATCCATACAGTACTACTATCATTTAGCTGAAGGGACACACAAGCATGACTACAACATTTGCTGTAATACAGTAATTGAGAAGAAAATTCACCCTGCTGTACTGATGAAAAAGGTAGAAGTATGTATCTGAGCATTTAAATATGTATCGGCCTGATTTTCAGAGGTGCTATTCATCCACAAAGCCTATTGGAAACTATGGGAGCTAGAGGTATGCAGCAACTCTGAAAATCAAATCATGTACACAATGCAATAGCTATCACAGTGGAAATGGAGAGAAATGTCTCTCTCTCACAGCCAGCCAAATTATGGCTGTCCCTGGGTTTTTGTGGGGGAAGGTCACAAGAGTCCCTCCCTCACCTAGGGTTGATCCTGAAAATACAAAAGCATGTGCATAATTTTATGCAGAAGTCATTGCAATGAGCTCAGTAGGCAGAGACCGGGGCTGGCATCGCTGCTCGCCCGAGCCCTGCCTGGCCCCCACCTGAGCTCTGCCTACTGCCCTGCTCCGCTTGCCCCTCCTGCACATTCCTCCGCACTCTCCTTTTTTGACAAAAGTGGACATTTGTCCCATTTGCTCTTGCCAACTGAGCAAGTCGACAAAAGCAAACAGGACAAATGCTCACTTTTGCAAAAAAAAAAGTCAGGATGGGTGGGATGGTGGGGACAGATAGTCACCCAAGCCAGAAGGTGATAGTGCAGTGGAGGACATAGTGCCCCTATTAAAAAAAATGCAGCCTGTGGTGCTGCTTAATACACTTTCCCCAGGATCCCCTCAGGCAGCATGTTTGCCTTTTCCCTGGGCAGTTGTCATGCCTCCTGACACCCTCCTCCCCATTCAGATGGCATCCCTCTGTGCCCTCCCTACTACAACAGTGTGCAGAATCCAATCACATCAAGCTGCTGAAAATGAAGACATCTACAGTTAATACTTCCCTTGTTCAATCTGAACAAAGAAAACCATTATTCATCACCAACATATGCCCCCTAACCCACACCCCTGATCCTTTATTTCTTTTCTTAAATTTATATTAATTCTGGAGCAAATATCTGTGTTCATGAAAGATTAGGACCTGGTCACATAGGAAAACATAGTCCTCTTTTGTCCTAAACATAGTAGGTGGGTGTAGTGCACAGCTAAGTAATTCACAACAAATAACTTTTTTATTTCCTGTTCATGAATTGTTTGTGAACAGACTACAAAATGCTTCAGTTTATTTGTCATTCTTCAGCAAACAAACCTTGGTCTATAGATCATTATTTAAGTCATTCAGTGAGGGACCAGATACAATACCATATGATTTAACTCAGCAGCAACACACACATTTTGACTGTACAAGACAAAGTTCACTTTCAGGTCCCAGCTATGTAACTCACACTGAGTTGTACCTTAATACACAGGTAGTGTCATTGCTATCAGTGAGTTAGTATGTGTAGTAAGAATAGTACAAATCAGTGACTATTCAAACTAAAAATTCAGCTTGGTGAGCATCTGCATTAGTAAAGCACTTGAATGTTCATAGAACGCAGTGTGAGAAGATCGCAAAGAAGTCAGAATCAGATTTTGCTTTTGAAGCTGAACGCATATTCCTGGACCTATTTCTTTCCATTATTCACACAAATCGCCTACAGGGTGAGTTTCCTCAAGTTCCCTCTGCCCATAACCTGACCTAGAGGGTCATTGACTCTAAGAATTAGTTTGGTTCTGTCTGTATTCCAGCTCTTTTGTGAGTCTTTCTTAAGTAGGGATACCTATTGTATCAATTTAAACTTATTTCTTTTAGGAGATCAATCTAGACTTGAATCCTGGTGCCTGAGGTTCTGTATAAAGAGGATTTGGGTTATTTCCCCCCAGTATTAGACAATTGGACACACACACTGGTGTTTCCTTGACAGGACTTTCCTTTGTAAGATTTCTGTTGAAAGTTCAAAAATACAAAGAGAGAGCAATGGAATAACATTCTGTGGGATTCAGAACCAGCCTGCTGTGTTTGTTGTGTTGTGCTCAGTCACCTGTTGAGATGCTTTCATTGAACACAGGTCTGTTCTGCAGAGGACATGCTGGCTCCTTATTATGTCTATGAAATCATTCTAGTAATGGAACTCTTTTTTCTTACCATTCTTGTCCTCCTCCACTATAATATGCTGCATCATTGTTGTGAGGTTGGTCATGACTACTACACCACTGGCATTGATGTCACGTTTATTTTTAGAATGAAACAGAAATTGGTTTTTTTTTAAACATACAAAGAATGACAGACTCTGCAAACAAATAGGTCCACATTCACAAAGGATATCACACTGAGAAAGCCCTGGGAGTTAGGTGCCAAAGTACTTTTATGAATCTGGACCATAGTGTCAGATTTATGGGCCTAGCAGCTTTAGTTATGTGACACTAAGCTTTTGTCCACACTGATCTGATGGCGTGCTGCAGCTCTCTTACAATTCTATATTTTTGTTAGGTGTGAAGTACCAGATTGAGAGTCCTGTAGACCAAACATATACCAAGATGATCCACCAACTGTATTTTGTCTTTTTTGCAACACATATGCACCCTCCACCGCAGTACCACAACCCTAATCCTGGCTTGATGTAGAGCGGAAGCCCAGTGCTGGGGGGAGCTGTGGGGTTGGCAGCTTTTGTCCCACAGGGCTGGGCCCAGATCCCCACTCCAGGTAGCGTGACCTGGCACATGGGGTTACAGCACCACTCAAATTAGGCCCAGACACCCATCTCTCATGACAGAGGGGCAGCTGAGCCTAATTAGAGTGAGCGGTATTGCTGCGACCTGGCTCACAGGGTTATGGCGCCATTCAAGTTTGACCCAACTGAAGGGGTGGCTATGTGCCAGGTGACCACACCCAGAATGACGAGCTGGGCCGAGACCAGCTTGCAGGGTGAGTGTGGGGCAGGCTCACTCTCCAATACACAGCTCTGGCACCTCCCCTCTGCACTGGGTTGGGAGAAGCGTGTTTGCCAGGGCCCTGCAACTTATTGATGGGTGAGGACCCACTCTTTGGAAACACTGCTGTAGGCTGAGTTCATTTCACTATTTAACTACAGAACAGCCACCACAGAGCAAGCAGTGGTACAAGTGCTTCAATCCTGTCCTCAACAGAAGACCTTTAGGGATGAAACTGTAGTTCATGATAGCCATGCTTTTGTGGACCATAAACCAAGGCCCTTTGGAGTTAAAAGCATGCACTTCTACTACTTCAACTAGAGGACGGCTTAGTTCAGAGGCAGTAGCAGATTGATAAACCACTTTATGTGGTCTAGCCATTAGGGAGGGACAAAGATGCATATTGGGTTCATGTGGATTATACAGTCTTTGGCCTCACTATTGACACTTTAACTTCATCTGAGATGTTTGTGTTGTCAGGTGGGTACTTGGAGCTGAATTGGGGTCAAAAGCTACTGAAAAAGGCGTCATCTTTTGGTTGCACTCCCGCTCCAGCCACATTCAAATCAGCAACGTAGGCATGAAAGACTGCATAACCTATTGGTAACTCTCTGAATCATCCTTTCTTCCACTTATTTATATTGATTAAAATACTCTAGTCAACAGTCTCTAAGCCATGTACAAAATAAGTAATTAGCAAAATGTTCACAGTATTGGCCAGAAAAATGATTGTCCCACCCATCGGCTTCAGAGACCCTCTTAAAACTCTTTATATACAAGGAATGCAGTGATGATAGATTTCTATGTATGGTCCCATGAGCCATCTGCCTATGAACTATATCACAGAAGTGATGGATGAGCATATTCAAAGCACTGAGAGTATCAAGTTTTATTGCTACGATATCCAAGAATGTCTGATTTTAAGAGTATCTTCTCTACTTTTCAAAAGAGGACTCCATAGAAAAGTCAAACAAGACATCAACATTCCCCAAACTAATATTTTCCAGTTTTAAAAGTGAACATGAATGAACAGCTGCGATGTGTGCAAGACAGCAGGGCATCTGTCTGACACTAATGAACAGCGCTCCCAATAACATTTATTTCTTGCACTGCATATAGCCACTGAGAGCTAATACAGTAATGGTGGGCCAGTGGCATAAATTTAAAACTAAAGATGTACAGCTTTCAGTCTCCCTTTCCTTCTGTCACTTATTTTGTACTGCATGAATGAGATATTACTTTCCTGTTTCTCCGAGATGTTGGTTCACTAGGGCACAGTGAGCAGACTCAATTTCACTGAAAGTAATGGAGTGAGATTATCCAGAATTATTTCCAGTGGGCTGAAGTTGTGCATCCCTTCTGTTATGAGAATATAAATAAACAGCTAAATACCTTTACTGAAAGCTGAGAATCTTAATACAAGTCACCTCTTCATATTTTCTTGATCAGGATAACATTTTGTTTTTAAGACATGCTCAATTAACTCATCCAGCATTTGGTCCAGTCAGAAACAGTTGATTTAAGTGAGATAAACTGAGCATCTGTTTGGAAAAAAATGATTATCCAAAATATGCCTTTCATCATCATAAAATGAACTGTGCTCTCTCCACATTTAAAAACATATGTCACTAAACAGCATATTTTCCTTTGAAAGCAGAAAGAGTAGAAAATAATAAAATTGAGACTGAACCAAGAAAGAACTGAGATGAAACTAAGTAACCAGTGTGTTACTGGTTTAATGTACTGGAACTTGAACTTGACACTTTTCAGAAGATTACCACCTTTGTCAAAATGGAATATAAATTGTATTGAATTAGAGCAATTTAAACCCAATAAAAAACCCAAACACTGCAGCAGTGACTGAAACATGTGGGGGGGGGGGGGAGAGGGTTTGTACTTGTGTTAATAAAATACAGGTTGAACCTCTCTAGTCTGGCACCCTCGGCACCTGACCAGTGCCGAACCGGAGAATTTTTGAATCACGGGAGGTCAATGCAGAGTCCTAGCCAGTCTCCATAGGCATGGAAAATAGGGGTGCAGGGGGTGCTGCAGCACCCCCAGGCTTTGCGCCCAGCATGACCCCCCCATCTGAGAGCCCCGCTGCCACTCGGGGTCCTAGCCAACAGCCCCCCGCCCAGGGGCTCCGATGCCGGCCCCAGATCCCAGCCGCCGGCCCTTCACCTGGGAGCCCAGCCGCCAGTCCCAGGTCCTCCCTCTCCCTCCCGGAGCTTGAATGCCATGAATCAGCTGTTCGCATCGTTCTGGAAGCACTGGGAGGGAGGAGGAGAAGTTGGTAAGCGCGGTGCCGCTGGCGCATGAGAGGCACGAGGGGAGGGAGAGGGGGGGGGGAAGCTTGGCACCGGTGGATGCGCCGCACCCACTAATTTTTCCCCGTGGGTGCTCCAGCCCCAGAACACCCATGGAGTCGGTGCCTGTGCCGGACCACGGATGTTGCCGGACCAGGGAGTGCTGGATTAGAGAGGTTCAACCTGTTTTTTAAATAAAGTATATGTGTAAAAAGTAAAAATCTGTTTAATAATTAAGAGGTAATGTTCATAGCATAGGAGAATACAAGCCAATAAATAGCTTTTGCAGGTGATGAAACACTGCAGAGATGCTACAGCAATCAATAACCTCTGAAGCTGTTTATTGCAAGTGTATGGCAATGTTGTGGACATCATTGCTATGTTGCCAGAAAAATAGTTAAGAAGAAACAACCAATCATAATACTAGGAAGGAAACAATAGGGGTGGTTTTTGCCTCAAACAGGGTTTGAAAGTTCTAAACTGCTATCTTCTCAGGTTGATGTCACATTAGCTGATTAATCTGTCAATCGAAGTACTGTTATAGGTAAACATTTTCAACTGGGCCTCACGCCGGCTGCCACCTGTATGGGCACATACACAAGCCTATAATATGTAGGTGCAGACACCTGTATGTGCACTTTTCAAATGCACTTGTAGGTGCTGATAGCCATAAAGCGCAACTTTGCAAGCGCATAAGTAGAAGTCAGGGGCTGACTATCTAGCCCAAAACTGTGAACTGTACTTTGAGGGTGTGTACTGTGTTTGAATCTGAATACTTACAGTGCCCAAAAGAACCCATTGCCTGTTGTGAAAAGATATTTTATTTTTCAGAATGGTTAAATTCTTCACACACAGAATAAAATACATCCTCATATATACATGTGCATAATGCATCCATGAGGACTGCACAGAACTCCACTGAAGCTCATGTGCTATCCAAACTGCCCATTTGCAAGTAATAAAGGAAAATTTGTGAATAACCTGTGGTAACATATGAATAGTTCTTCTAATTTGAGTAACACAGATGCAGCATGTGCCAATTTAGAAACTACATAAAGCCAAAAAGCTTTCAGAATCAATTCAGCTCTTTTATGAAGTCATGGAAATGTTAGTTTTAGATGTAGCATAGCAATGTACTGTGTATAAAGAGGAACGGGAGCTAACCAATCTATCAGGAAAGAAGACATGAAGAAAGTTTCCTAATGTTCCTCATACAATCCAGATCCAGAAAGAAAGAAAGACAGAAAGAAAGAAAGATATAATAATAGACTTACATTCAACCAAATAAAATCATTTTGATATGACTGAAGAGATATAGTGAGCAAAAAATGCCCTTGGGTCCACAATCTGTTTATCCACTGCATATTATACCTTTTCATCACAATTACCTAAATATTTGTATTTCTGCAATGTATGGAATTCATTACATAGTTTTGCAATGAAATTATCACACTGTGGCTGGGACATCTGCACCCTGTCATATATCATTCTATTCATTTCTAGTTAATTTAATCCTAATATCTGCCTACATGACAAGACAGATGTTCAGCTATACCGTAGCTTCCATAGTTTTCTGCCTTGAAGAAACTTTAAGCCATTGAAAGAAATGACATCTTTCAAACACACATTTTATGACATGGAAAAGTATATGTTTGAGCATTTTGTTTTTGTTTAGATAGCTTGTACCATAAAATAGCCATTTTTTAAGATTAACTTCTAAAATTAATTGATCTGAACATCCTTTGTCTCATTTACACTGAATCTTTTCTTTAAAAACATATGCTGCATTTGGGAACATATCAACTATTGTAATGAAATTAATCCAGAACTCTCCTGTTTTGTGAATAGCCTAGAGAATACCTTCCATTCAGTGGTGATACTAGTGAAGCTTGTACTTAAATTGTTTCCATGCTTATGCTATACTGCACAACCTTCTTTTGATAAAAAGCTTGTATGGAAAAATAGCATGCCTGGACACAACTGGATTGCCAATTTTCTTCCCTAACAATCAAGAGGTGATAATTTCCTATATGATTAGCAGTTGTTCTTCAGATTGGCATGTCAAATGAAAGAATGTGAAAATCAATAGCAGATTTTTCTGTTTGTACCCAAAAGGTATTTATTAGCAGCAACAACCTCACATCATCTCACTCAGTCTGTTATTAATTGTATATGTGGTACCTAGCAAGATATCAATGTAGAAAAAAGTGTAATGGTTACAAATCTAGGACATCAATGTAGTAAGACACTTCTTCATCTCAGGTCCTTCCACCATAATCATAGGTTTTTCCAGTGTTGGGCACATGATGTATCCTGGTCTGTAGCCCTGGCAAGACCTTTCACGGCACAGTTTGTCCAGAAGCCAGCAGACCAACAGATATTCCATGGTTAGTGTTTTACCAGAGTCACATAGCCCCACTTCTACATATTGACTTTTGAGCTGCCAACTCTTGTTTGGAATTTAAACACTACCAGGTTGACCAATCCTTTTCCATGCCTGCAGGAAGGCTTTCAGCAATGTCCATATGCATGTTGATGTCCTTATCAAGTATTTCAAGCTGCATGCACCACATTTTCAGCTGCGTAGCCGTCAGTGATTTTTTAAGTGGTTCCATTGGAGGAAGCTTTTCCTCTATTTGCGGGGGCTAATTGCTATGGTGTGTCCAGGTAGTGGATGTCTGCTGTTTTCAAACTGTTGTAAGCATTCCATTTTGCTTGTGATTGCTCTCCTGACATCTGGTGGAGTGATTCTAGGAAGCACATAAAAACTGTTCATATTCACTGATTTTAGACATCCTGTGATGTAGTGGGAGCTATCTTCCAGCACAGGGCCTAGATGAACTTTCCCACACTGGGCATGAGTATTTGGCCATTGAATGGCAAAGTGAAAGTGCAGTGGCTCTTAGTGTTGCTAGGTTCATCCCCCATTTTGAATTTGCAAACTTCCTTCCTTATTATTCCGTGTGCCTGTTGTCTTCTCCACATGTGACTTGAAGAAGAATGTGTAGTCTAGCATCACTCCAAGGTAAACAGGATTCCAGCAGTCAGCAAGTGAAACCCCATTCCAGATGATGTTGAGTTGTCTACTGGTCTCACGATTCCAAAGACAGAAGAGACTCATCTGCGCTTTGACTGGGTTGGTACACGACTGGTTCTCGGTGTAATAGACTGAGGGCCCAGACAGTGCCAATGTTAGCATAACTTAAATCGGGGCAAGATCCTTGACTTGGGCAGCAATGCATAGGTCATCAGTATAGATAAAATTTCTTGTGCCCAGATAGATCCATTGATCATGTGTGCAGATGTTGAAGAGTACTGGGGATAACACGATCCCTTGTGGTAGGCTGTTTTTCTGTTGTAGCCATCAGCTCTGCTTTGCACATAGTTCAACATTAAAACATTGATTCTCTAATAGAGAATGTATCAGTCATATTAGGTGTTGATCTTTTGTCATGTTGTATATTTTAGTGTCATATGTTGCTGATAGATCGACAGACACAGCACCTGTTATCATACCCTTTTCAAAGCCATCTTTGAGGTACTGAGTGACGCTCAGCACTTGCCTGGTGCATGACTTGCCAGTAGGATGACCAGACAGCAAGTGTGAAAAATCGGGACGGGCATGGGGGGTAATCCTATATAAGAAAATGACCCAAAAATCAGGACTGTCCCTATAAAATCGGGACATCTGGTCACCCTACTTGCCTAGGTGGAATCCTACTTCCTCTGGGTTTAGGTACTTTTGAACAAGGGAGATTAGGATGAGACATTCAAACAGTTTGTAGAAGTGACATAGCAGTGATACAGGACACTTATTTATCATCACTCTTATCACACTCGTCTCAAGGAAGGCATCCCAGTATGCAAAATAAGACTTGTGTGATGGACATAACAAGTAGTTTTCATTTCTACTGGTAGCTCTGTGCTGTGGGCCTCATTGTGCAACACTTATTCATGTAACTAATTGCACTGAAGTCATGTGAGTGACTTTGCACAATAGGGCTCTATAACTGAATGGACCAAATTTTCCTCTAAGTAACATTATGAAATGCCATGTGGCTGAGGACAATATGTGAGATTGTACAGGTTCAAATTTTTGTTGTGTGGGGTTTCTAGAAATATGGACTTTGTCTATTCTGGAGAGAAGATATGAATCTTTCTAAATTATATTCTTGATATTACATTACAAATCATTAGGTCACAAAATAAATCTTGTGGTAACATTTTGGCATCTAATGGACAATAGTTTGCACCTCTCAACTAGCACACCATTTGGCATAATTCAGTAACTTGGTCAATTTTTATTGCAGGGAAGCCCAGGACTTGAGCTGTAAGGATGTTGCAGGTCAATATTATATTACACTGCATGAGCTGTGCTGCAAACTTTACATGTTTTCAACGCAGTCTGAGGACTCTAGCTGGTGCTACTAATCTCTAACTCTCATTCTCAAACAAAATTCCACCAGAATACATTAGTAGCAATTAAATAAATAACATCCTATGCAAAAGGCAGTACATTTAAGTGCACTTACTGAACAGTTTGGGTAAGTGGGCATTCACCAAAACACACTCTCCCTAGTGCTTTATTATAGTGTTAACTATTTTCCAAGGTCTTGAAAGTAAATACAGTATTAAATTCCATGACTGCATGTACTGTAGGCTTCCAGATAAACTCCAAGCAAATTATATTCCAGCTGCTGAGCTGGATAACAGCTATAGATTACATAATAGACACCTAAAGAGGGACAAAAATAAATTGATTTTGAATATTAATTAACTGAAAAAAACAACAGCTTTTCCAGTATCTGGATGATACCATCTATGAGGGGAAATTGTCCAGTTCATTTCTAAGCATCTTTGGCATCTGCAGGTTTGGGGAGGAACAGATCTGAAATCACTTCTGGGACCTGGCTTCCCATGGGGTAGCACATTGTAACTTGCCAAGCCACTGGACTGGCTTTTTGTAGTGTTTTCTGACTGAAGCCTCCACAGTATTCCTACTCAGATAAAATGCTTAAGAATATTAATAGCATTGTAGCTTGTCAGAAATAAGACAACCTTCTGATTGTCTTCCTTTTTTGCTGGGACCCATTCCTTGCAGTTAAACCCTTTTCCAGTTGTTTTCCACATTTCCAAACAGTTTGAACTTTTACGGGGAACTTTAATTGCCCCCATTCTTCCACTCAGGGTATTTCCTTAGTTTCTCTTTACTCCTGGTATCATGTGCTGTTCAGTGATTAAAGTGCCTGCAAGAGCTCTGATTTTTCAGTGTTCAGTTTCACTGCCTTTGCACAACAAGAGCTTTCACCAGCCCTCTCAGACTCTCTGTCTGGGAAGCTCAACCCTTAAAGGCACAGTTCCTAATACCACAGCTGGTACCTATATATGGACTTCAAATTGGTCAGCAATTCAAAAGGACAAAAATCCTGAATATAGGTAAATTTTTGGTATATTTGCAGTGAATAATCTTGCATACAATTCCCTACCATGGTCTCCATTTGAAAGGTCATCATTTCCCAACAGTCACCGACTAGTTCTGAGTATTTCCATACACTTAGAATAGGAACTAACTGTGGTATCTCTTGACAAATGTTGGGTCTGATTTTTCATTCCTTGCTTATCCAAAACTCTGATTTAAGGCAATGGGAGTTTGGACGATGCAAGAAATGCAGGAATTGGCCTTTGACTTTATAACAGTGATGACTATAGGTAAGGTATCAAAAGTAGAGCTTCAATTGCAGTTTTATTGTCAAGCGATAATCACCAATCTCAGTTTTTGATTATATCTCCCCACTTGAAAAACATAAGGGGATGACTATAACAGGAACTAAATTAAATTCCAATCCAGAATGGCTGAACACTGGCAGTACGCCGAATGCATCTGAGAGGTTTTAGATTTCTAATATGGAATGGATTTATGTTGGCAGTAGGCCTAACACTCTTGGGAGATATAAAACAGTAGCCTAGGCCCTGGGACCTTTTGTGGTGCTGTAGGATTATTTGTTTATTTAAATGTATTTGTCCAGACTATATATTTTAAACCCTTAAAGAATTGAAAGTTCCTGTCTAAGGCTACCTCTTAGGACTCCCCAAAAGGACCCAGGAGGACAGTTGAGCTGTTTCATGACAACATGTAACAAGACTGCTGAATTAGAAACATATGTGTTGAAGAAAAAGTGTGACAGAGACTTGGTTATATCTAGACATCAAGTGGAAGATTAAATTAGTGAATTAGGATAATGAGTTTATAGAAAGGACAGGAAAATTAAAAAGAGATAACAGAAAAGTCTGCACAGAGTCCTTCAAGTAAGAAAGGTAGCTTCATTCAGTCAGGTGGTCTGACTTGCAAATTAGAGCCTACATACTGAATAATGCTGAGTTGTTGTTTTTTTATTTTCTATGCTGTTCAGGAATTTTAAAAGGTTATGCTACTCTTGGGATTTTTGTAGGGGTGGTCTATATGTGTTGCTGTATTGTTTGGGTGGCAGAGGTGGTACCTGGTATTGAGTCTGTTTAAATAAGCCGGGCACCACAGTTGTTGAGGTCCAGCTGAATTGGAGGTTGTGACAATTCTGAGCTTTAAGCGAGTTTTAGGATCTGAACAGCTGTTTAGCCAGGGCCCAAGAGCTTTTATAATGCTTGCTGGAAAAGTGCTGCTTTAGTTTTAGATGGCAGTTGTCTCTGCTTGAGTTATTCCTTGCAGTGCTTACATACCATTGAAAATCAAGCCCTTAATACCTTGCTTATGACAATCTCAAACTACATTACAAACATTGTTTAATTTAATTTCACCACGTGTGCAAAGCAGGTAAGAAATATCAGTGTCACCCAATGGGTAAACTGAGTCAAATAGAAGCTAAGGCCCAGATGTTCAAAGGCATTTAAGCACCTAACTTCCACTGAAATTAATGGAAATTAGGTGCTTAAAAACTTTTGTCTTGCTCAAATCCCTTTGAAAAACTGGCCCTAAGTGCATATAATATATTTTAAGCAAATACACAAACAACTAAAAGGACAATGTCAAAATGGCATGTCTGTTCCAAATATACTGCCAAGTTTCTGGAGTTTCACTGGCATAAACACAGAGTGAAACAGATACGTGAATTTGACCCGTGATATTTAAAGTTCTCATTCAACCTTCTTAATTCTATTGTTTCAGCACTGAATAATTAAAACAAAAACTCATCATTTAATGTAAATCCCACAGGATAAGCAAATCTGAGTGCAACCGTGCCATTTAGATTTTTAACTGCTCAATGGAAAAATAATCACAGATGTAAAGTGTGGGGCACATTTTCTACTATAATATGCAACTGTGAAAGGTCTTATGTAATTTTACAGTGTTCGTTCAAATGTCTATATGTTACAGCCCTGCATAATAGCCTTTGGACCTTGTTCGTTAAGGTGCTAGAAACTTTAATCTAACTGAAGTTAATGGGAACTGAGGGCCCAATCCTGTGAGGACTATCCATTGACAATTGTAAATAAATTAAATCCAACAAATTTACAAAAAGCCATGAGAAATCTTTGTCATGAACCTCATTGGGTTTCAAGCTTTGTTCTCTGAAATGCAATCCAGGGATTCTTGAACCTGAGACCAGATTCAAGTGAACCTGTGCTGATAGATGGTTTTGATATGAAAATATGTGAAACACATGGTTATGCCTGTTTACATGCAAAGCCAGCTGTAACTTAGATTGCAAGTTCCTCACCATAGAGAGTTTGTCTTTGTAAGAGTTTATAAAGCACATAGCACTATGCCCCAACACTGACAGGGACTTCTAGATGCTTTAGCAATATAAATACTCAATAATGATTATCATAATGCAACAATTTTGGTTGAGCTTCTTTTTGATTTGTTCAAGCCTGAAACTTACCGGTAAGTGAAATTCAGGTGTCGATTGAAGAAAAAGTTCACATGGCAACAAATCAAAATTCTTAAGCTTTGCACAGATCTCCAGAAAACAATAAACAGGAGTAGAGAGGCTGAAAAATCCATGGGGCCCATTCTACAGCAAATCAGCCAGTCATCAACTACTGACTGGCCCATAGAAATTACCTGGAACTATGGAGCTATGAGCTGGAGCTGCAGGTACGGAGACTGTTCCTTATTACCAAGGAAAAGAACCTTTTCTCTGTGAAAGCTGTGGAATAGTGAAGTAGGCACTCCCTGCTTGCTCTTGGCCAGTGAAGAAATCTGTGATTCTCTTTAGCCAAGCAAATATAGCAATCGAGCTCTTACAATCACACTGAGTGACTCCACAGATATAGTTTCTCTCCTGGGCGATCAATAAGCCAAGGGAGATTTTTTAATGGGCCATGGCCCAAAGTTACTGTAACCTGCCACAATGACAGCAAGTTTCCATTAGTTATCCAGGAAGAAGAGGGGGAAAGGGCTATGAAACCTCAAAATGTTAATTTCCACCTCTCTGGGCGGGACTGGGAGTGAGACAGCTAGTGACTATGGGCAAGAGGGAGGATTTCCCAGTCACTAGGGGACCCCCACAACAAACCAGCACACTTGAATGCACCTGGCTAGTGCCTGAGTGTGCAAGCCACTCAGAAAAGAATGGACAAGAGCAGGCCAACCACAGAGGGCATGCTGCACTCTCCAAAGGAGTGGTGCAGCTGGCAAGCTCTGCCTGCAAACTAGGAGCTCCAGGAAATAGTGTACTCAAGGTCGACCTGTATTTTAATCTAGCCCTGAAAGTGAACGTGAAACTATATATTATTCTATCCCTCTCTACTCCTCTCCACAAGGCCAATATATGAACGAGGGCTGCCACGGTACTTCCCATCAAATTCTGAAGTGCAAACTTTCAAAAATGCAAAATTTTGAGCTATGGTAAGTGGAGTTAACAAACTAATCAGTGGAAAAGAACCAGGCCTCAGCATTTCATCTCCTAAACTCATGGAGTTTAAATGACTACCCACAAAATGACAGTGCCCCTAAAACCTGAAGTTTCCATACCAGCAACACAAACCATTCTTTCTCTGTCTTTATATTTAAATCATTAGGGAACGCTGAATGCATCAATTTGTTGCTTTGATAGCACTGTGTAGCTGTTAAATTTATTTGGTTTACACTTGGTTATTAAAATCAACTGGCTCTCTTTTCCTGTCCTTTGAGGGAGCTCATGGTGTAATGGGCAAAATGTCAGTAATAATTAAGAAATATAGTGGTACAAACCCCAAAAGAAGAAATATATTTTTATAAATAACTCCCAGTGGAAAACCGTAAAAAATGATACAGTTGGTCTCAAAATGCTTAGGGCCCTCTCTAAATAGATCATCTTGCTATATTTTTTTTAAATGTGCATGACTCAAGGTGCACATTCTGCTTGCAACTTATAAAAAAGATATAGCAGTTATGCGGCAGACAGGGAAATATAATGTGCAGTGAATTTAGGTGCCCAACAAAGGACTTACCACTGAGTCAACAATCTTATTCCTTGTTTAACTACATTGTAATACAATGAATGTCACATTTTTTTTTCCTAATAGGTCAAAGCATCATTTTGTCTTGCTTGCCTTGTGCGTATTACCTTCCTCACTTCTTTCCCTTTGCATTTCCCTTTATTTGGACCACTTGGATTAGATTTTTTTTCTTTTGCCTCAGGCTTTTATTATAACTTATTTCAAAATAGTTTTCTGCTGCACAGAGCCCCAATTTTCTCAGTGGGTGTACTTCATACATCAATATTCTTAACAAATAGTAATATGAATGAAATAGCCAATAACCTTTTGGCATATCAACCACAAGTGCAGTAGTTATAACAATATCTTGTGTACTTGTGGCACCTTAGAGACTAACAAATTTATTTGAGCATAAGCTTTCGTGAGCTACAGCCTACTTCATCGGATGCATGTAATGTAAAATACAGTAGGAAGATATATATATACACAGAGAACATGAAACAATGGGTGTTACTGTACACACTATAAGGAGAGTGATCAGTTAAGGTGAGCTTTTATCAGCAGGAGAAACATTGTTTCATGTTCTCTGTATATATATATATATCTTCCTACTGTATTTTACACTACATGCATCTGGTGAAGTAGGTTGTACCCCACGAAACCTTATACTCAAATAAATTTGTTAGTCTCTAAGGTGCCACAAGTACTCCTGTTCTTTTTGCGGATACAGACTAACATGGCTGCTACTCTGAAAAATATCTTATGTGTCGTCTGATCTGAAGATATTGCCATTTATTAGGTGGAATGAGTGAATCTGTTTGCTTACCTTCAAACCAATTCAGCATCATGTGTTAAAGGTAGACTGAAACCCAAACACTACTGGATACAAGTTTCTCTTAGGAGACAAAAAAAAAGAGGAGCAAAGGAAAGTGGAGAGATCCAGTAAAAACTGAAGTGAAAAGCAGAATAGCAAATGTGTAAAAAGGCACAAAGATGGGAAGAAGAGAGAATTTCTAAGGAAAAATTTAATACATTAAATATTCCATATCAATATAGGACACTCACCTTTTGCCAGACAGCTTTTGCTTCTGCAGGGTGATATTCTCCCTTGGATATGTAGCACAAGCTTCCTTTAACTAGGAAAAAAGTTTTGATAACACTAAGCATCTTGGGGAAAAAAGTCAGGCATTTAAATCACAGGAAAAAAGTTTCAGTTTGAACTAATTATATAATATTTGGAAACTTGAAAAGTAGTTTGTGAGGATGTCACAACCTCAGACTCCAAGAAGTTAGTCCATTTATCATTATTATACATTACCGTAGGAATAACTAACCATTTTACACATGACCTCGCCTTTGAACCTTAAGTAAACACTATATTATCCTATAGTAATGGCCCAATGTACAACAGCACACCATAGTCTTACTACAGTATTACATGATAAAGCATATGCCTCTCAAGAGATTCAGATGAAATCTTTTCACTGAATAATACTTTGCACTTTGGCAGCACTTTCTATGCATTTCAAAGCAGTTTAACAGCATCATTTAAACCTCACAACCCCGATTTTTTAGATTGGGATACTAAAGTAAAAGAAGTTTAAGTGACTTACTCAAGGTTACATAAGAAATCCATAGCAACCTGGAATTAGAACACAGATCTTTTGAAGCTCAGTCTCATGCATAAGCCACAAGACCACACGTCTTCTCTAGAAACAAATGGTTAATTTAGTGCACTGAGGATGTTTTTGTTCTGATAACAAAGCTCTGAGTGTACAAGAAGTACAATAAAACAACACAAACTAGCAACGCTAACTTGCTGTTTATGGCACTTATTATAATACACATTAAAGTAGAACAGGCAACACAAAGGTTGAAAGACACAGATTCAGGAACAAACTTGGTGTCCTTCAGGCAACGAAGGTCAGAGCACATAATGGAGTAGTCACACTGAACCTCCTCGGGGAGATGCATTTGATACACCACGTTTTGGTGCTATTTGCTTGTCCGTCATGGAGTTATACTAAATACTGTTGTGAAGCTGCCTTTTGCCCAGCTTCCAAATGGGAGATAAAATACTGATGGCTGTAATCACAAAGATGAATGCAGAAATCATCTATTCCATGCAGTGTCCCTCTTATTAACAAAGAGTGCAAGTTACCTGGGACTTGGGAGCCTCATCTGAAACTAACTATATTTTAAAATAATCTTCTGCCCCAAGAGATGTTCTATGATATTGGAAAGTGACCAAGTAAAAATCCTGGAATAGAGCCCCCACATTAAGCATGTAGATAGGTGAATAAAAACAGACCAGCATATACTAGCAATTTTGTATAAATGGAACTCAAAGAAAATACATTAGAAAACACATTACTAGTTCCACCTGTCAATAACTCTTTAAAATACAGTTGGTCTCAATACTGTCATGTACAAATATAAAGCACAAATTTCATGTCATGATCAATTTTGCTCCCTATCCTCAGTTTTTGATTAATAACAAATTAAACAAATTACATTATTTTTGTTTGGCTGCTTTTTGCTAATGGCAACATTTTGCGTTTTGATCTAATGGTGGGTTTCAGCTTAAATATTTTGCCTCCCCTACATGTATGCCAAAATTTTTAAAAGTAACTAGTGATTTGATTACCTAATTTTTTGGATGCCCAGTCAGAAACATATTTTAAAAATGAGGCCCCTTTAAGGTGTCTCCAGTTGGGCAGCCAAAATTTAAGGTATCCAAAATTACTAGTCAATTTTGAAAATCTTGGCCAATGTGTCACTAGAAGGTCTGTCCAGGGAGGAGGAACAGAACTGAAGCTGATATCTATTGTGAAACTCTGAGATCTGAGAACAGATTTCCTATATATGGTGTTAGATTGGTGGCACATGGCCCCATATGTTGTGCCTATGATAAACTGCACTGTTCTTATTGGGATTGTGAATCATTCCTATAAGTGACAAAAGTGATATAGAGCAGAGACTACAGTACATCTCATAGAGGCATGGTATCAGTGGTGGATTAACACATGGACCCGCAGGGCCCATGTGCAGCGAAGCTGGCCAATTTGGGGGCCCCTGCAGGAATTCCTGAACCCATGTAGCAGTGCGGGGGGGCCACCAGCACTGGATCTATGGTCCCTCCCCAGCTTCACCTCTTCCCCCAAGGCCTTTCCCCTGCTCCTCCTCTTCCTCCTGAGGCCCCGCCCCCTGGCCAGGCCAGAAACCAGAGCCAGGCCATAGTAAGAGCCACCCTGGGAACCCGGGCTGCTGTGGGGAAAACTGGACCCTCCACCTGCCCTGTGTGGTGTGCCTTAGGGGTGGGAACATTGGCGAGGTCTGCTCTTGGGCACCCCAGTCTCCCATCCAGGACAGGTAGAGGGTCCCATTCTCCCCACAGCAGCCTAGGTTCCCTGGCTGGGTCTTACTATGGCCCGGCTCTGGTTTCTGGCCTGGCCAGGGGGTGGGGCCTCAGGAGGAAGAGGAGGAGCAGGGGCGGGGCCTTGGGGGAAGAGGAGGAGCAGGGGCCCCTTGGCGGAGAGGTTTAAGGCCCACATCAGCCCCTCACTGGAAAGAGGCTGGTGCTGTTATCAGGGGCTGTGCCACAAAGCACAGCCTCTGCCACCACCGCTCCGCACTTGCCTGAAGCTACTAGATCCATGTTAAAAAGTGGGCTGGCATGGCCCTTCCACATTTAAAAGTGAAGGGGGCATGGCGCTCTGGCTCTCCCAGTCTGGCGCCCCTGGACCCCCTGGTGTGGAGAGGCCCAAATATTCTTTGTTCCCAGGGCCCCAGTAAATCTTAATCCACCTCTGCGTGATATTGCATATTCAAACACACTTTTCAAATATATCACTTGAAAACTACTATACATGGGATTCTTAAGACAAATTGACCTGATGATCATGAAGAAGTCAATGTGAGTTTTGTCCAAGTCAGGACTGCAGGATTTAGCCCACACAATTAAAAAGTAAAACAAATCTTATTGTGATCTCACTTGCACTTGTGTTAACCAGACATAACCCCACGGAACTGAAAAGAGTTGCACCAGTATAAAGATGGTATGACTGAAAAAGAGTATCTAGCCCTAACTTTTTTGGCTTACTGTCTGTGGCCTGCCTTAGGCGCACATATTAACTCTACCCAAACTGACATTGAGAGCTAGGAAAAACAACATTGAAATTTAGTGATCTGTCTGAACATTAGAGGTGGTTGTTTGCCTCTTCTGGCCCCTTATCGCAAAATGCTGACAATATCAGAAAGACCAGGGCAGGCAGAGCAGAGATTTAAAAATTGGCTGTATGTATAAGGAGAGCACAAATGATAGCAGGAACCATTTAATTCTTCCGCACTTTAGTGAAAACTGGCTATCCTCACAGAGATCCCACCTGCGGATGAAAGTTGTTTTGATCAACCCTCCCCCCTATTCCTCCCACTCCTAAGCTATGTCCTCACTACGGGGGGGTGTCGATTTAAGATACGCAAATTCAGCTACGTGAATAGTGTAGCTGAATTTGACGTATCGGAGCCGACTTACCCCGCTGTGAGGACGGTGGCAAATCGACCTCCGCGGCTACCCCATCGATGGCGCTTACTCCTACCACCTCCGCTGGTGGAGTACAAGCATCGATTCGGGGATTGATTGTCGCATCCCGATGAGAGGTGATAATTCGATCCCTGAGAGATCGATTTCTACCCGCTGATTCAGGCGGGTAGTGTAGACGTAGCCCTACTTTAGAGCTATGTTATTCTACAGAGGTGGGATAGGCATAAAACTGTGTTGAGGATGTTACTAGCCCTGACCAGGATGCAAGCACAAGTGTAGCATCATTCCTGTTGGCTGGCCAGACCTTCTTCTGCCTTATTCCCCTCAGACACTTAAAGAAGGAGGGTTAAACTTAGGGAGAAATGCTCTTAGGAAAGAAGTCGGGGCTGTATTTATAGATACATTTAGTGCTATAAGCAACAGAGGAAAATCCTAGTCTCTGTGCACAGTCCAAGCAAACTGGGTGTGCACAAAGTCACTGCATGGAGTTGAGGGAAAGAAATCATTCTTTCACCAGCTCATGGAGCAGCAGCAGAGCATAAGGACAACAGTGTCCCATCAAATCTGAGGCGGCCCCTCTTGTATGGAGAGGGAATGGCTGGTGGGTCCGTGGATCCCCTTGATCCATCCTCTCAGTGCCCCGTCGCCCCTCCCCCCCAATATTTCCTGCATTTTTACGAGGAGGAAGATCCCACAGAACTGTCCTCCACGACATTCAATTGCTGCAGACCCCTTCACAAGCCCCCAAATCCCACCCCTTCCTCCATTGTACACAGTGAAATTACACTGGCTCCCCTGCCTCAAGGGCTTTCCAGGCCCTCAGAGGACTAGAATTTCTTCTCACTTTGCGCTAACAACTCTTTGACACTATGATTGTTGACTCATCCCTTCACCTTTCTTCGGTACATAAACTGAGCACCATAGAATTTACAGTAGGTGGGTTTTTCAGCTAAACTCTTAAAGAGCAAGGCAAAGATACTATAGTGCTTTTTGTAAGAACAGGGCTTTTCCTGGAGGATTTAGCTAAAATTTCCCCCATCCTCTTGTGTTTTGTGGCCCTGATTCAGCAAAACACTTAAGCATATGCTTAACTTCAAACATGTGTTTAACCCATTGACTTTATGATCTTTAGGAGGACATAAACATGTGTTAAAGTGGAACACCTGCTAATAGGGATGGATTTAGGCACATGCTTAGAAATGTTTTACTGAATAGGTCTTCAGTAGGACTTAAGCATCTACTCAAAGCTAAGCACATGCTTATATGGTTTACTGAATTGGAGCCTGTGCTGTGTGTCAGTTGTGTGCCATGACTCATCCCAGAAGTGATTGTGTTTTAACAGTGGTGGATGTATATCCCAGACTGTAGTACATGAAGTTCAGGAAGCGCACTGGGAATAAACAGAATGAAAGCCACCATGTCAATATAAATTATTATGATCATTTAAAAAAAAAACCTTCACCACACAACTCTAATCTGGGTATTACAAAACAAATATTGTAATGATGCAAGTATTTCTTAAAGAAATAAGTTAACATTTTCATTTAAAAGATAAAGTCACTGCATTAGATCAAGGACAGATACATGCTGCCTACACCTTAGCCTGGAGTCTCAGTTGATGAGTATTGAAAAAAAATATTTATCAGGTCTAGGTTGTTTTTCCAGTGCTCAGAGAAACTGAGACATGAAAATGGAATTTTTAGCCAGTAACTCATACATTTAGATTCCTGGTTTTTAGGTTTTGGAAAAAATGCACCTAGTTGTTTTCTTATTACAGTACTGCTGGTTTTGTTCACCGGTCCATGTTTTTCTTGGAATGTAGTGAAGTGGAACGTTTTAAATTATGGGGTTTTACTTTTTGCCATCCACTGTCTACTAAATAAGTCCATCATCTAATTCTAAAATTGTGAAGCAGCAAAGATACACTTGTAGCCAACAAGGCATGCATTTTTATTCCAGGAAAGTGCACTTCTGTTCTAAATTTACTGCATAAGCTACAGAGACAAAAGAAAGGCTCATTGCCAAATTGCTTCTTTATACTGATACTCTAGGGCTTTTCAAATACCCTAGCTAAATACTGTAGATTACTGAGAAGTTTTACTTTAGGACTATAATCGATAGTATCAGTTGCTAAGCAGTAAATTGAAACTGTGGAACAAATGAAGGCATTAGATACTTTGGCAAATATTAATCAAAGTTATATTTTAGACTTCAGTTATAAACAATTTTTGAAATATGAGCCATAAATTAGATTAAAGGGTTATAGCTATAATCCCTGCCACTGCAACCCGCTGCATATTTTGCCCCCCACACAACTATCACCATTGTCTGCTGCCTGGATCTGCTGTACAGATCATGTACTGATAGCCACGTTAACAGTGTATTGCCCCAAGAGGGTTGGATTTGGAGTTTAGTTTGAATAAGCATTTTAGTATTGGAATTATAATCTGAAATTTATTTGAAGCTCTGGAGCCTTTTCCCACAAGATTCTTTATCTTCAACAGAGGAAGTCTGGCCTTGTAGTTAAGACACTGGCGAGGGCTAAGGAAATGTGGGTTCAGTTTCCAACTCTGTTGCACATATGGGCACAACACAATCTCTTTGTACGTCAGTTCCTCATCTCTAAAATGGGGATAATATTACTAGACTTTTTTTCTCCTATCCTTTTTCTATTTTCTCTATTTAGATTGTAAGCTATTTGGGGCAGAGACTGCCCCTTATTATGTATATGTACAATGCCTAACACAATCGGGGTCCCAATCTTAGTTGAGCCTCTAGTGCTACTATAATGAAAACAATAATAATTTCCTTTTCCTACTTAACAAGCAAAACACACACACACACACCCTACTCTTCCCAATAAACCAGGGATTGCACTGCCTGATATCATCTTCCCTTCCAAAGGGGCAGAAGAGTGGGTGAAGGCTTAGCATCCTACTCTTGTGCTTCTCCATCTTCAGGAGGAGGACACGTGACAGACCCATTGAGCCTAATTTAGATTTGAGGCCACCTGTCCATCTTTCCTAAGAGCAGCCAGCAGGCTATCACCCCTCTCTGATTCTTCAGGTTGCCACCTACTAAGACTATTACATCCACCTATATTGGAGATGGCCAGAAATACTGAGAACAGTCTGTATCAATGTATGTTAGCACTTCTGGCCAGAGCCAGAAAAAAATGTATTTGAACATTTCAGAACCACAAAATAAGTTCCATTCTCATGTGATTCTAAAAATCTTGGCAGTGTTTAGGAATATTACCTTAATCAGTTTGTCCATCCTTACTCATAATGCTTATGCTGAAAAACTTGTAGGAACAATACAGCTCCCAGATTTTCAGCCATACAGATCTGGCATAAGTTAAAGCTGCAGGGGAGCCCTAACTGTACAGAGGTCACTTATGGATAAAGAAAATTTTCATGTTCTTCTCTGCCATTGACATTGATCGTGGCTGAATTTCAAGGAGAATTTATTCTTGTACCATTTTGGAAATGGTGCAAGTGGAGAAATCTCCAGGTGGATATAATGGTCTCCTGATCAAACAGGAAGGTGGAACATTTTTTCCTCCAGGATTCAAAAGTTATTGACACGTGTGGATTTGCTTTCTTGGCATAGGAAAATCAACCTAGCAAACTTCTTTCCTATACCCTCTGGCATCCCTATTCCCTTGCACCTTCCTCAATCTCCTCCTGCTGCTCTTCAGATAGCCTCCCACACTCCCAATTCCCCTGACACCCTCAGCCTCCCTCCTGCATCCCACTTTCCCCAGCACCCTGCTCAGCCTTGCTTACCCCCCCCCCCCAACATTCTTATTAATTGTTTCTGGCTGTCTCTTGTTTAGCACATTCCCCTGTCCAGCCCACTAAACATCGAGTTCAGGATGTACACTTCTTCCATGAAAGCAGCGTGGTTTCAGTCTCTGAAAACAGTGGGAGGTGGCAGACATCTTTACTAGATGCAGCCCTATTTCCACATGCAAAGTCTGTAGAGAATGACAGCCATCTTGGCTGAGGGCAGTGTGGCTTCAGCCTCATTAAAAGTAATGGGTGATGGCAGCATTTCGAAAAAGGGTAATGTTAAAAGTTTTGAAACTAGAAATTTGAGATCATGTGAGACATAAAAAAAATCTCATGACATTTGTGATCAAATCAGAAGAGTTGACAATACTGTATATAAAGAAAGCCACTCATAATCCTATTCTGCTGAAAGGCACATTTCAGATGTGTCCATGCAATTAATTGTTGAAAGATGGCTAGGACTACAGAATGGCCTAACTTCCTACATTTATAACTTTTCTTTTTCTCTTTTAACTTTCTTCCATAGTCTTTGGTAGATCTAGTACACATTGTATTGCTTCTGTACATATGATAACATTTCCTAGTCACCTTATGGTTGTGGGAAGATATTAACAACTATTTTATACAGCTCAGACTGTATAGTAGCATTTCTGAATCATTTTCTGGTTTAGCAGACTATATCCTTTTAACATAGACCTTATCTCTTATAATAAATGTATCTTTGTTTCTCATGAGAGAGAGTTTTTGGGGGTCACACTTTTTTTTGTGTTCACATCCTGTGACAGCATTTGCTATAGTGGTACTTTGAGTAGTATCTAAAAATATGGAAAGCTAAATTGGAAAGTTAGTGCTCCTTTTCAATAGTGCTTCAGCAGATGACATTCCTCTGGAAGCAAATTATGGAATGAAAATGCACGTGGATAGGCAACAGCCAAAGCCTTTGATCCTACACTATGAACCATGCTTGTAGATGACTGCACCTCCACTGAGCCCTGCTGACTTCAATAAGCACATTGGTTCCCAGTGCAGGATTAGAACCTATGGAAGAAAAGGTGTAAAGTTCAGGGTAATTGGTTGTACTCACAATACCAGCACGAGCATCTCTTAAGATTCCTTTATGTGTGTGTGTGTATATATATATATATATATATATATATATATATATATATATATGTGTGTGTGTGTGTGGGTGTGTGTATAATATATAATGTGTGTGTGTGCGTAATATACACACACATTTTATATATTATACACACACACACACACATATATATATACACACATATTATATATTTTATATATACACATATAGATACACACACACTTCTGGTTTTTTTTCTCAGTTCTTGGTAAAAATCTTTGCTTTTTAGTTAATGAAGGAATTTTATTTTACTAAAAATCTATTTGTTTAACTGAAAATGGCTTTTTTATTTTTCAGTTTCATTTGTTAATTAAAATCCAAAAAATTCACTGGAAATTTTGAAAAAAAAAACTGATTTTTTCCCCTAAATTTTTGTGAAAAATAATTGGTATTTTTTGGACAGCTGTAATCACAAGGAAGTTTGCTCTAATGTACACGAAGGCCTAGGGCTCACCTCCTAAAAGAATATATTTACAAATCACAGTCACTTCTGCCCCAAACCTATTTTAAAACTAACAAAAGAATTCAAAATCTTAACTGCAACAGTCCAAGCCCATTGATGAATAGTCTTTTTAGACACAAATCCCAGGAAATAGCCATCATTCAACCTTGCTTGGGTTATTTGCCAGTTTTGCTGCCACTGACGCACTCCCATTGTCCTTTTTTTCCATACACATCTTGCACATTTTTGCACTAGTTGGGCAGCTCTCCTTTGCCACACTTCTGCCTCATTACTCAGTGCATCCCCTGTTTCACAATCAGCTCAGATATTATCTGCATCTTACCTGAAAGTTCACTGTTTGAAATCCCAGCTACTAGATGGTCTCTTATGCGTTCTACCTTACTGAAACCAGTTTCACAATGCTCTGCTTGTTCATTTAGACATTGTAGAAAGGCTTCCAATTTTTTTTTCAGGCCTCTGTGCCCTTTGCTAAAAGCACTTCCATCCACGTAATAAATTCTGTTTGGTAATGAAATACAAGTACTCAAGTACCAATGAAAGAAACTGACACAGGAGTACTTTTAGCTTCACTCCCCAGTGCATAACTTAATGAGGTGACCTATACTTTGCCACTGATTGTGTTAAGTTTTGTTGTGGCTCCGAATCCGGTGAAGTGCTCCTTCTACTGAGGCCATTTGACAGATTTATCAAACCTAAAGTCCTGTGGAGAGCTGAATTTCAATATTTTCTTTTCCTCTTTCTGCTGGTTCAAAATGTGGCCAGTTCTGATACCATGTCAGGAGACACTAGTAAAGAGTCACAGAAAGGGTCATGTTATTCTGACATTGAACAAGGTTATTTCTTCATTGTCAAGCTTCTGCCTAGAACATTCCCCAACCCCCTCCAGCCAGGGTTCCTACTAGAGAATAAAATAAATAGCATAGATATCTTCACATAAGCCCTTACTCTGATCAGTGGAAAATGCTTTTTCCCTTTGATGAGTTATCACACCCCTCCCTTCCCCCTGATCCCCTCCTCTCCGCCCCCCCCCAACTCAAATAGCTGAGCTATTTAAAAATTAAAATATTTTTTTCAGTCTCTCCTAAGCTGAGATCTTTTCCTGGCAAGATGAAGGGTGAAGTCAATTTTTATAGCCAAGTTACCAAACAAACTAAAAATATATGAGTTTATAACGGAAAACCTGACCCAACCTTAAATATAATGGAGCAAACGTGCTGCTATAATAATTCTTTTAAGCACACTGAAACTAAGCAATGTTAATTATTAATCAAAAGTGAAGCACCCATTTGAAACACTTTTCAGAGAGATGTACGCATGTAATTTCCTGCCACCATGTATTATTGTATTTCAATACTGCCATTCGATGAGTGCAACACTTACGGTAGTGTAACTGTGAGGACATTATTCAGAGACCATACATACAACACACAATATACAAAACTCAGCAAAGTGAGCTAATCAGTTGTGCAGTCTTCCTTTGTTTGCGAGTGCACTCTCCTCCAGATGTCTATGGATTTTTTTCCCACCCCCCAAGAATTCCATATTAACATGAGTGGCTGTGCTTTATTTTGAGCACTTGAGTGACTTGATTTAGAAAATGAGCACCAAAGTCAATGACAGTCTGAAGACACTGTACTGAAGAGCAGCTAAAGAATACAGCTTTTAAAACACACAATGGGACAAAGTCATGGCTGGTGTAAATCCATTGATTTCAGGGAAGTTACACTAACGATTAACTTGGTCCATTTTGTTTCCAATGGTTTCCCCCCTCTAATGGAGCACTCTTAAATAATGGACACAATACATTTATTATAGTTCCCTCTTTCAGGCTACATGTATTTACCTGAAAAAATCACCATGATAAGTCATTGCTCTTTTCTAAATTATCTAGGTAGAGTGGGTGAAAAATCCATGCATCATGTGAAAACCTTAGTTAAGGAAAACTATAACCCAGACTCTAAAATGTCCACAGGTGTGGTACGCAATCAAAGCAGTAAAATTACAGTCCTAAATTTGTCTCACGTCATATTGTTTAATTTTCTTATTTTGATCTTTGTCTTCAGTATGGAATAAAATACCATTTTCTGTTCTCATTACAACTTTAAGGTTAACACAAGAATGAATCCATGGTATGCTCCTTTCAGTCCTCATTATAGCCTTTGACATGAGAATGAATTTTTACAGAACTGAATGCTGGCAACGTTCTGATTCTCATTGAATATTCTCATTAATCCATTCTTAGGACAAAGATTATAATGAGAAAGAATTGTAATGAGAAAGTACAGATATTAATTATTTTATTTCTCATGGCAATGTTGGGGTTATAACAAGAATGGAAATAGCTCTTTTTTGTTCTTACATTCTCAAGATTTTTACAAGGATAGAAAAATATTCAGAATGAATTTATTCTTGTAATAAAACTGTAATAAGATGGTAAAACCCCCCACATTAATTCATTCTTGTGACAGGTATAAAGGCCCAATCCTGTGAACTCCCATAAGTGTGAATAGAAGCTGAGGACACAGCTTCTTGCAGAATAGGGCCCTGAGGTTTTATCAGCTATCAAAAACACAAAATGAATTGTCACGGAAAATTTTAGCACTAAAAATAAATAGAAAACACTATAGTTTAAAGATTATAGCCAGGTGAAAATGTCATAAAACATGTCAGATGCCATATCATGGCAAAATTTTTATGCGTGTTTGCATTTCTATT
The DNA here is from genome assembly GCF_011386835.1 of Chrysemys picta bellii. Classification (NCBI taxonomy): domain Eukaryota; kingdom Metazoa; phylum Chordata; order Testudines; family Emydidae; genus Chrysemys; species Chrysemys picta. The sequence goes on along the minus strand of NC_088794.1, from coordinate 43,730,864 downwards.
TGTTTGAAAAGGACTTTTCCTTCATACAATGCTCTTTCTGGGCCCAACAGCCATAAATGTATTTCATCTCAGCATGAATGTCACATTTGGTTCACATTTTAGTTTGTCAGCTGTCAGCGAGCATTTAGAGTGCTTCTGGTCACAAGAGTAATTCTGGTTTCTAAATGGAGGGGATACATTATGGAATCTAAGAGTTCAGGGTTAACTTTAAAGATGGTGAGACCTGCCACAATCAGTTTTGGACTCAATCCAGAATAAAGTGTATGTGGCTTTCAGGGATAGGCCCACTCTTGAAGGTATATAGGGTGGGCTCACAGCGACTGTCAGCCTTCTGCGCAATGGGGAACAAAATAAAAAACATCTTCCATAGGAGGACAGCTCCAGGCCTTTTCCATTCCACAACTTCCTCTACAGAATATGGTCCTCTTTTTCTCCTTGCCAAACAACTGTTACCTCCCCTTAGAGGAGGAGGGGATGGAGAACAAGGAGCATCCTACATGGTCCTCTGCTTTTTATTTTAAAAACACTAACATTGTTTCAATGTGGAGGCTGCTGAAGGAGTCTAGTCCCTGTTCCCTCATCACTGGTGTGGGGGAGGTTGTATGAGTCAAGAACACCTCCTTCCTCCCCAATAATTTTTTGTGGAAAAATCTGTGGATAGGAACCCCCTTCATACCAGGTCTGAGTTGTGAACTCTGAACATTAGAGGAGATTATTGTTTACAACCTGCTTTGAAAAACATGGCACACACAATGTGCTTGTTTCCCAGTTTTACAACACTAGGCATCTTTCTGTTTATGCCAGACAGAATGAGGTCTACAGTAGCTAGTCTCAAAATAATGCACTTTGTTAATTTCAGTGTATACCATTACTGATGGGAAGTGATAAAGTGTCACAAAATGTAATATGTATTCAGTGGCATAATGTGATGATGCATGTGACAAATGCAACACATTGCCAATGTGATAATCATATTCCAGGCAAATACCTGCTTAGCCTTTTACTGATCCCACAGGCAAAACTCCTACTGCCTTCACTAGGATATCTGTGTGTGTGAAGGACACAGTACAGGGTCCAGGGCTAGCTAAACTAATAAAAATACTTATTTCTATATAGCTGCGAAATACTAGTATTTAATGATAAATGCCAGTCCGCACATATCCAGCTAGCAGTTAGAGCTGAGAGATACGGTATAAAAATTACAAGCTGATTTCCCTAGACTGCCTTTGTTAAATTTGATCCTTGACTCTCCTTCAGACATTGATTTAGTCATATTACTACAGAATCCCTCACACTTTCCTATTTGTGAACCACACAGTGTTCATGCAAATATTGTGGAGTTAGTTTATTTGAGTTGTGCAATAAGGTGTTTCTAGTGCAAATAGAAACATGACATACTTTGTAAAACCCTTTAGAGATGAAGAGTGCCTTAGAAGTGCTAAGTATTTTTATCCTATCTGTACTCAGAACCCCTCCCTCCTCTAAAATAAGTGCCAAGCAATGATGTAATGAGTCGCATAGCTGAATAAGATATAAGTAGGTAACCCACTCTGCAGACCTCAGGTGACAGTCTCTTTATTCCCAGAGTCATGTAATCTCCCTGGCATTAGATTGGTGTTTATTTTGTTTATTTGTTTGGATTTTTCTTGGTTTTTCTTGCTTTTTTGTTTTGGGTTTTTTTTTTTTTTTTTTGGCGAAGCCGCTGTTTTCATCACTGTTTATCTAGGGAAAGGAACACACTGGCTATTGGATGGTGAATTCTAACATCTAAGCCTAAACTCTGGTAAAGACATCATGCCAGAAAAGTAAATGAAGCAGACATTGCAAAGAAACTACAAAATTAGGATTTTTTTTTAAAAGCTTTCCAAGATCCTGACCCTCCTTCAGTGTTTTCCCATTTGACCTGGGGAAACAAATCACCAAGAATTCATTTGGAATGTGTTAAAGTCACACATTTTACTTACATTTTCTCAGTTGCACCATCAGACTTCAATGAAGACCCTGATCTTACATTAAGTGAGCATGTAGGTGCCCATGTCCACACAGAATACCAGCACAGTTTTCACTTCAGGCTCAGGACCTAAGTAACAAGCTTCAGGATATAGGTTGGTCTTATAGTGAAGGCACTGGATGGGCGTCAAAAGATTTGGGTTCCATTCCTGGCTCTGGCACAGACTTACTGTGTGACTTTGGGTAAGTCATGTAGGCATCCATTCAGCTAAGCAGGCGCTTAACATTGTTAACTTTAAGCATGGGTTTATGTACAGTGACAAGAAATAGAAATGCTTTGCTCAGTTAGACCATAATTCTCTGGGCCTGTCCAATGGCCACAGAACTCAATGGAAGTCTCTCATTTAATTTCAGGGGGCATTGATTGGGCCCTCTGTGCCTCAATTCCCCATCTGTAAAATGGAGAGAATACTAATTTTTCTTTCTTAATTTTTGTCTGCCTTGACTATTAGAACTGTATATTTCATAGGACAGGGATACTAGGGTATGTGCAGCACCTAGCACAGTGCAGTCCTCATCTCAGTTGGGGCCTCTAAGTGCTATTATGATACAAATAATTAATAATAAAATAATAAGTTAGATAAAATAGAATAAACAAGAAATAACCATTGAATTTTAAAATAATTTTACTTTGATTTCATTCATCTCATTTGGTGTTATTTTCATGAAAATTCTAGCAAGCTAGTTGACTGACTAGATGTTCATCCAGCTAATTTGGAATTTTAGCCAATTCCCACTGAAATGAATGGAAGCCTTCAAGGCACCTTAAGCATATATTACAATATATTTGCAGTATTTCAAATTCCTCATCATCAGTAATCACAGTGGAAACCTGATTCTACGAATTTCTCTCATCCAGTCAGGAAACAGAAGTCTACCATGTGTCCCACATGATCAAAACAACTCAAATGTCCAAATTTGAGTGTTGAATACTTGCAATGAACTGCTCACAAACAAGCGACAGAACAAGAATTATTTGCAGAGATTACTTCATTGCTAATACATTCAAGAAAATTGCATTTCAAGAGCAGCAAAAGTGACAAGAGTCATAGAATAAATTACTTGTAATGGACAACTTGCGCGGCTTGCATCCACTCCAGACATTTTTCACAGTCTCTCCAGTTCTAAACACTGACTATGGTCAGTGAGCCAAATTCATCCCTGGAGTTACTCCATTGACTACAGTATTAAGGGACTTCTGTGGAGATATACCAAGGATGAATTTAGTCCCAGTATCTTTTCATATCCTCTATACTTAGTAAAAGTATCATGTGAAAGCATTAAGCAAAGTGCTTTCTCACAGTATAGTAGAACTAACTAGGATGAACCAGAAGAAGGCAAAAAAAGTCATTGGGGAGAATACAAAGGAGAAGTTGGGACAGGTAAAAGCTTAGAAAAAGTAACAAGAATAGAAGATGAGAAACTTTTTTGTTTAGAAGAAAAGTGGTGTTTTAAATAAAAATTTCAAACTGGAAATTAAAATTTAAACAATGTAAGTGCCTCAGAGAATCAGGCTCTAAAGTAGTCCCTTAATGGGACTCCAGCGCAGCCTTTATTTTTTAATGTGAAGAAGGAAAGGATTTGTCATTAAAGTTTAAAAATAATCAAAATAAAAATCCTTTTTGTTTTTGTGGGCTGGCACTGTTATTAAGTATGATTGTATTCACTTAGTGGCTGGCTATGAACCAGGAGTCATTTCTTGTGTGTGACAGAAGTCAGATCCAAATCCAAATTTAAGCGCCTTTTGGCCTTTTTGATGCCTATAATTTTTGGATCAGTTATGCTGGACTATATATCTGAGCGATTTGCTCTCTTAGCTGCACTTCATAATTACAGCATTCATGCCAATAATTTGTACTCTAGCTGCTGAGGACTTGCTGGTTCTGGAATTTGATATAACAATGGTATTTGAGATAACTGAATTAAAACGAGAGCAACCGGAAGAGCCCGTGCTCTGGGTAGCATAACAAACCCAGTTAACCCATAATACTAAACATTCTTGTTTTAGGACTTGTCTACAAGGTAAGTTAGGGCATGACAAGCCAGGGTATAAATCTACAGCACACTATCTTGCCACAGACCAGCTGGCAGTGGGGACCCTGCTATGGCACACTAAGAGCTCCATAGTGCAGTATGACATACTGCTGTTGATTAGTCCTTAGCTTGTCACACTCTCTGCAAAGGTCTGAGGCAATACCTGAATCAATGTACACTCTTTCCATCACCATCCTCCCATGGGGCTGCTCTGGCCCCTAAAGGATCCCCTATAGAAGTAATGAAGAAGGCGGCCATTTCCCATTTCCCTTCCTTGCGCTCTTCCTGGGATTTAATCTGGGCCAGAATAAATACAGTAGGAGAAAGTATTATAATATAGAGACAATATGTTCAACCATAAGGGAGAAGTGAAGTCAAGTGGGGGGTCTGCCAGGATAAGGACCTTAGGAATTAGCCCTTAAAGATGGAGACCTGGCCTTCCAGCACCCAAATGGTTATTTAGTGGGTGCCTCATAAAATAGTTCTACAAGTCCTGTAACCATTGCTATGACAGTAATTATTAGTAAGTGAAAATAAAACATTGGCCAGAATGCTTAATCCCTACACAAGTTTTAATGTGCTGCTTTGATGAGTGTCGGTATTTTCTAACAACAAAATTGTGCATTTCTCCCATTATAGGTGGAACTATTCTCACAACATTGCTACTTAGTTTGATGAGGAAAAGTTGTTTGAAAATTAAATCTGTGAGTAAATGCGCTGTGGTGTACACAGTTCATAGCTCTCATAAATTTAGCACACAGGAATTTATTTCAGCAGCTACAGCTTTCTGTAGTTCATCAGTTTTGTTTTGCGTCAATGTAATTTACCTTTCAACCACCACCGTCTTACAGTACAGGTCTTGTATTTAAACAAAACTGGTACTGTAAGGGTACTCATATCATGCTTCTGAGGGGGGAAAAAAACCTGATATTTATTCCAAACTTTTCCAAGCTGTTAAACTGAAATGTAAATGTATGTTTCTGTACATTTTTAAAGCAATGTTAACATTTTGGTAGTACAAGGCTAGTAAAATCATGCCTATGATCATACAACTGCTATTATTTATTAATATAATGATGGATACTCTTTTTTTTTTTTTAACCCCAGGAAAAGGAAAGGACATTGAAACACTGTGGCATTGTATTTCATGATCTCAGGTCTAAAAGGAAAAGACATTTTGTGGCCTAATATGAAGTAAATCATTGAAATTCAAAGATCTTTTTGTCAGCCAGAGTTAGCCAGAAAGGGGGAAAAAATGATTTCAGTTTACACAAATGCAGAGGACTGGATCTCGGTTTGGTTATATCAACAGGCTTTCAGAAGGGTGGACCCACCAATGGGAATTTTGCCTTACTTTGGTATGTAGAATTTGGACAGATTTCTGTATTTAAGTCTTTTTGTTATAAAATATAGGATCCAATCCAGATCCCATTAAAGTCAAAAGGATTGTTGGCATTGACTTCAGTGAAAGTAGCCTAGGGTTCAGCAGAGATGAGGGAGAAGCCATCCTACTTAGTATGTATACAGTACAATAATTCCAGCCCAAATACTATATGAGCTTGCAGGGTGTGTTTCTTGATGCATTTTGCTTTCTTGACACCTTTCTGTTTACAATAATTGATTTATACTGTAGTCGATGTTACACCTTTCTATTTACTATCATTGATTTACTCTGCTCTGATGTTTATACCAATCATGGAATGCTGTCAAACTTGAGTAAATCATATAACTTCATATTGTATTTTACAAGTAGGAGAACTATTCAGGTAAACTGATAGCAATGGGAGCTAAAGCCCTGTAGTTCAAAATGAATTCCAAGCAGCTCCCATGGATTCTTAAAATTTGAGCAAAATAAGAAGCCAAAATTTTGACAGCTTTATTAGCACATATAATTCAAAACAAGCTGTGATATGTTTTTTAATACTTCAAGGCTATCTTTTAATGTCAACTTAATTCCCTGTAAGCTATTATTAGGCTTCCTAAAGAATCAAACTTCAATGCTAGTGGGTAGCTGAAATGATATTTTTGCATGAATGCAGTGGGTATCTGTTAGCTGGATTAAAAGTTATTTCTCTAGTTCATATACCAGTAATGCTTAGCTATGACAGTGATCATGGTCATATGAGTATCAAGGTAGGTAGGTATGGAAATAGAAAGACGGACAAGATTGCATCATTGGGGCTTAACGTAAAATATGTGCAGCTAATCCTTGTTATGTTATTGAGATTCTCTTTATGCAGAATTATCTTCTACATTTATATCTCCCAAGAATTTCATTTTGAAATTTTTTGCAAATACCACCTATTACCCTCCCATATTAACTCTATCACACAAGAGTTCATTGATTTTTAAAAAAAATAAAATAGCTCACAAATGTGATCACAATAGGAACAATATGTTAATGTGAAAAATAATATGAAAAATATGTTATTGTGACAACTACTACACTTAGCAAGTTAAAAAACTATCCCTGTTTCATCATAGACTGGTAGGAAAATCTGTCATCTGTCTTGCACTTACCAAAAGTATCCTTTTATAGAACCTGGACTTATAGCAAGGATAAGAGTCTTAGAAAGGAGAAAATATTTGGACATTTTTCCTTTTATAGCATTAAAAGGTAATTAAGTTGCCATAATGCCAGTAGTGAAGTAATCACAGAAAAATTCATTCTTTAAGGGAATAAAACACCTTGACAAGCAAAATGCATAAACCTGTTACAAGACATATAAGGTCATTCTTAGCCAAATGCAAGGCACAAGCCTTTTAAGAGAGCACTATACCTGCCATCTTGCAGAAAGGTCCAACTAGGCTGGGTCAATACAGGATGATGAGGGCAGAACAGTTAGCTGCACCTGTTCCCTAACTACTCTTTCAGCCAAAGTTCCACTGGCGAGAGGGGGCTGTTTCAACTAATATTGTTTGGAGACTGCCAGACACTGACTCTTTCACTCCCATCGTAAATACCCTATGATTTCTGGGACAGTGCTAGAGTTCATTAATATAACGTGATTAATTATTATACATTTTACAGGATGCTGAGTCATGATGTAACATATTGCTCAATTCATGAAAATGTGACAAAATGTGGTTTTAGTATGTTGGCAAAACATAATGAATAATTAAAGAACGCCAGACAGTCGCTGCAGAAGGAAGATATTAGTTACAGATTTGTCAATAAATTTGTTCATCTACAGATTGCAGAAATGGTGCCAAACATTTTTTTTTAATAGAAATAAAATTTTGCTTTTTTGTCATAAAATAGAATTGTATTTGACGCCTATAAGCTGTTGTAAGTAAGCAATGCTTGTTACAGATGCCCAACAGCAAAAACTGTTTTTAGGAGAACATTTCGTGCCACAGCCAATTAAAGTCCTCCCTCAGTTTTTCTGAGGGGTTTAGATATTATCAGGGGTGTAAAAGCTCTATCTTGGCATAAAGGCACCAATCTTAAAAAGGCATAATTTGACCCAAAATGCAGCAGCTTGTGAACTCAGCAACACAGACTATAAAGAGCACATCATCCCCATGCTGCATTGGCTCTCTATGCCATCCCCTTTGGGCAAAGGAGCCAAAAAGCTAATATACTCCACCACTGAGGATTTAGCTGATCCTATCTGCACTCCGTTTAGGTCCTAGAATAGGGATCATATCAGAGGCATGGGAAGATCACTGCTATATTCCAGCAGCCTCCAGCCCTCATATCAGCCCCTGGGGGATATTGACAGCCAGTTGCAAATTCTGATTTGCTCCAGAGCCAACCTGACCCTCAGCCATCCACAGAATCAGTATAGAGAGAAGCATAAAGGTGGCACAAAGTCTTCTTTTCTCATATCCTTTCAGCCTTGCATTGACTGGAACACAGCCAGTCTCAAGCATCAGGTCCTATATAAGCCACAGGGCCATGTTCAAACATGGTGTATTAACTAGAGTTGACCTAAACTTTTCCATCAAAAACACTTTTCTGATAGAAAACTCAAGTTTTACTGGAATAACATTTTCAGAGAAAGACCCTGCTTTTCTCAAAAAGCCTTGGGTTTTTCCATCAAAAAAATGAAAACCGGAATAACAAAAATATTTCAGTTTTTGGCTGATAATTTTTCATTTGCCAGCAGTTTCTGGCTTTTATATAAAAACATAAAATTTTCTGTTGATAATTTCTAAAAAGAAAAGCACTTAATTTTCATCAAAATTGTCCATAGATTAAAAATGTCACATTTTCCAACTAGCTCTGGGATTGACTCTTTCTTCACTGTTTCTCCCAACCATAAAAATCTCAGTTATATCACAAGTCTCTGTTAATTTTGTAATAATGGATCTTTGGTAGGGGCTATGAATGTCCAAGTACAGAGAAAAATAGTAGGATTTTGCGCTAATAGTCCACATACAAAATGCATTGATGCAAAGCAATATGTTTTAAATTGTAGGCATAGTATTGGACATTCTACTTGTGCATGTGCCACCTTCATAAGTCAAAATGGACTGAGAGCTGAAATGGTGTCTGTGCCTTTAAGAGGTCCAGTCATAGCAATGACGGGCCTGAAAGGTGGGACTAGACTGTGCTACCAAGAAGTCCTATGTGATGGCTTTCCACTGTCATGTAGAGGAGCAAAACTAGGGCCATGAGGTTTTGCACAACATGCAAAGTAAATGGTTTTAAAACACTACCAAATCACAATGGCAGCAGTTTACATCACGTTTGAATGGATGTAATTGACCACACAAGGTGCAAAGTAATGGGGAACCAAAATCAGTATGATTCCATTCGCAAGGAACAGTGTGCCATATCAGGCACTCCTTCAACAGCTTGCAGAACCCAGAAGTCACCAATTGCTTCAAAGTCCTTGAATCATATGTTTGAGGTGACAGGAAATCTGGGTGTTTCCTCAACCCCAAAGTAGTTTTTTCACAAGACACTGTGTGTGTGTGTGTGTGTGTGTGTGTGTGTGACAGAGAGAAAGAGAAAGAGAGAGAACAAAAGGCTATACCAGGTCAGACCAGTGGTCCCTCTAGTCCAGTATCCTGTCTTCTGACAGTAGCCAGTGCCCAATACTTCAAAGGGAATGAACGGAACAGGGCAATTATTGAGTGATCCATTGCCTGTCATTCACTCCCAGCATCTGGCAGTCAAAGATTTAGGGTCATCCAGAGCATGGAGTTGCATGCCTGATCATGTTAGCTAATAGCCAATGATGGACCTATCCTCCATGAACATATCTAATTCTTTTTTGAACCCAGTTATACTTTTGGCCTTCACAACATCCCCTGGCAATATGTTCCACAGGGTGACTGTGTGATGTGTGAAGAAATACTTCCCTTTGTTTATTTTAAACCTGCTGCCTACTAATTTCATTCGGTGACCCCAGATTCTTGTGTTAAGAGAAGGGTTAAATAACACGTCCTTATTCATTTCTCCACACCATTCATGATTTTATAGCCCGCTACCATATCCCCCCTTAGTCATCTCTTTTCCAAGCTGAATAGTCCCAGTCTTTTAAATCTCTCCTCATATGGAAGCTGTTCTATAATCTTAATCATTGTTGAGAATACAAAGCACAAACTGATTCCAACATGCACATTTGACCTAAAATCTGGCTACCAACATAATTAATTCTTTAGTGAATCCTCACAGCTTTCTTATGGAATTACAGTTTTGTAATCAGGACCTTACATGGTTTATTCCTAAATAATTTCTGTGAAATACAGTAAGGACTATTTCAGGCTTCCTTATCTTCCTGAGCAAGAATAAGCATTGACCATCATTACTGAAAGGCCATAAAGAATTTCTTTACATTTTTCTAGCAAACTAAGTTATAAATAAAATCCATCAGGCTTTTTGTTTCTTTTTTTGTTTAACTTCTCAGTAAAAACAGAGGCTGAAAAAGGTATTAGATTCCACTCCATTTCTTACAGTTTAGACACAAGACCACAAATTTAAACAATTACGGTTGCATTTAGAAAACACGCATAACAGGCACGCGCACTTACTAAATTTACATGTAAGATCAGAATCTGGCTCATTATTTATTGCTTTGATTTTTGCACTTTTTTCTTATAACCCAATACAAATGATAACAAAATTGTGTATTAACTCACATAAATACTATTCTTAAAGTTATCAGAGGCATATAGCACATAAAGTAATTGCCTTAAAGGCATTTTTATTGTGTAATTTAAAAGCATTACCTCTCTTTAAAAACGTGATATTACAGATGAAGCTTATTTGTTTAAATGTCTATTTAAAAATAAATTATATTTGTGTGTGCAAATACAATATAAGGGGGCTGAAATCTGGCAAATAAATCCTAGTGTATTCCGAGAAGCGGAAATTATCCATTCATCTATAATGACTAACAGTTAAAATCTACTCTCTACTGCTCCCCATGTTTCAGAAAGAACAGAGGCTTTTGTTTTCCTGAAAAAAAGAAAAAGCCACATCTCTCTTTGTAGTGAATGCATTAGAAAAGAATGGGGGAAGGGGGCTTCCACTCTGTCATCACAAAGCCAGAGAAATTTGGATTAAACGCACCCATGACATAGCAAAGGGTAAGTAAAATCCATGAGCTATGTTTATGAGAACATCAGCGATAACGGGAATATAAACAAAAAAGATGATTGATTAAAATATATTTTGCTGAGATATGTATTAACTTGTGTGGTGAACTGTAAATGTGGATTAAAATGTGTAACAAGTAGTTGCACTGGGTCACAAGCGCATAAACTTTAAATTGCCTTTTAAAAGATTGTCACATAAGAAAGATATTAAGGGCCTGATCTAAGTCTTTACATTGCCTTGAATGGGAGCGGGGACAGGCTCTAAATGAATGGGATCCTGATAAAATGCCATCATTTCAATAATGGAAATGATCTTGATATCACCTATTCTGGTTTACAGAGTTCCTGATGGTGCATGGATCTCACGTCAGTGTTTCAAAACCCGCCATTCAGTTCAACCATGTACTACAAAACTAAACTTGCCCAGAGGACTATAGAGAATTTTCAAATCTAAGAGAAAAAAACAAAAACAAAATTCAATCGCTTCTGAAAGAGTCAGACAGCATGAGAGCAAGCCCACTTCCCCAAGTAAAGAAAAAGCTATTGTGGGAGTCTCTTGGCACCAACAAAGAAGAGGGCTTTTTCTTTTCTTTTCTTTTCTTTTTTTAACTGATTCATTTCACATTTTTATTTAGGCTTCACACTTTTCCTGGGGCCTCTGGGCTCCTGTCCAGGCCAAGATACTCCATGATTGACTTTGATTTTCTGAGGTAAATGATCTGTTGCTTTCGGACCAGTGAAAGGAGGGGTGGGCAGGGAGGCGGCTCAGTATGGCCTCGATTTGGCTTCTGCCTCCCTGACATTGTACACACTAATGCAATGTGAAGTAGGACGTCTAAATAGCCTGTCAAACTTTTTTGATGTTAGCGAACCCACAGATGGGATTCATTTCCACACTGTTCGAAAAACGTAAACGATACAAGGACATTAAAGAGCATTAAACTACTTGATGACATTTTGGTCACATTAATGAAAAGTGGCATTTATAAACTAAGGAAAAAAATAAGGGGAAGAGAAGGGAAGCAAGAAGTGGGAGAGGAATTAAAATCAATCAAAACCCCAAAGGGACTTGGGCAGTCTCTGGACATTATCAAAGAAATTAGGACTTTAAAATGAAATAAACCCCAAAATGAACTTTGTATGTGTGCGTATGTATGGAAAGGCCCCTGGTGGGCCAGCGAGTCCTGAGGAAACAGACGAACTGCTCAGTTAGGGGCACATTGTGATACATTCACTCATGTTGAACAGTATCTTCCTCCACAAGGAATCCCATTGAAGTCAGTGAATAAGGTATCCGAATCCATCCCTTAGTATCAGTCATTGCTCAGCTCGGGCCTGCTCCAGGCCCTATCAAAATCTATGGAAAGACTCCCAAATGGCGTCAGTGGGCAGTTCAGTATTGGTTCTACCACACAAGCCAAAAGAGGTGATAACTCAGAGCAACAAAATATCATGTGCGGCAAAGTTTTCAGGCCCAGTCATGCCGCATTTATAACCTGTTAGGATTATTCACATGAGTAAAACTGCAGGACTGGCCCCTGCCTGTGTAACTACCAGGTAGGGACAGACATTTGCTGGTTTGCCTACTAGGGCAGCAGAGGCCCTGGAGCTGGCTGTGCCAGGACCCCAGTTTTGCAGGGAAGAAGTAGACAGGAGACAAGCTGTTCTGGCTACACTACTGCCACTAGCAGCAGCAGCAGCATATTTTTTCCAGCATTTCTGGTTACATTAATTGTTAATGACAAAGGCAACCTTCACTCTGTGTGGTTTCCTGCCTATATTTGGATCCTTTACAAGGCCTCTCTTTCCCCTCTCCCCTCCCCCGGTCCCTGATAGGAAATGCAATCCGAGATGTGCGAAAAAACAGTGCGCATATTGTCGTTTAATTGGCCCCTCGCTCGGGCGCATCGGGCCTCAGCGCGTGTGCTGTAGGGTGTCTGCTCCACAACAGGAAAGAATAAACCCAGACTCAAATCATAGGAAATTCATCAAATATGCTTCTTAGAGTTCTGTCTTTCAAGGTCTGTTTCCCTGCCATATGATCTCTATAAACCAAATTACTGCTGGCCTGAGTACAAGACTGAAGGCGCCTGGGGCTAACATATAATGAATGCCAAATGCATGTGACAATAGACTGATCATGGAGAAGAATGGAAATTTTTTAAGTAGTTCTTTTATTTCGTTTATAAAAAGCAAACTGACTACACTTAATACATTTAAAAGGAGCCAATCATTTCCCTTCAGTTCCAGACCTGTGTAACAAACCTTTTATATCAACCCCATTAAATTGGTAGGACATAAGATCCTTTGGAATGAGACTGAATAGGGTATAAACTAAAAATAAAATAACATAACAAATACAAATCTCATTTTAGGTTGGGAGGAATAGATATATTATTGAATTAGTTCTATTTTTCCTTATGTAAGTCTTTGTAAAAAGATTGTTCCCTTTACTAAATGCAAAAAGAGGCGATATGCCTTCTGCTGGAATTCATCATCTCAGAACTGCTGGATTGTAAAAGAAAGAAAGAAAGAAAGAAAGAAATCACTTTAAAGGCTAGATTGATGTGTGATGAATTAGTTTGTTAATTTGTGCAATAAACAGTCAACCTGGATTTATTTTTTTTACCCTGTGTTTGCCAATTATTTTAAATAACCTAACAACTTCAAGCGTTGCTATTGCAGGATCACAGAAAATGTAAAATCTCCTGAAGAAAAAATATTACACTCTCAATTATATGCAGAAAGGTAATTAATATTGCTTTTTAGGTTTTAGAAAATATTGCACTTAGAACTGCGAGTCAAATAGCGGACCATCTATAACCTATAACTGCTTCCATATTCACAGACATCAGCAATCTTACAGTTACAAAAAAGGAATAATATGTATATATTAATGGATCATAGTTTGTCCTTTGGGGAGTATATTTTTTAAAGGACCAAAGCAGCAATAATAGTTACTTTAAAATCTCTAACTGCTGTAATTGTTTTATATGAATTACAGTGCTAGTGTTAATTAATGATGAATGTTTTGTATATATAAGTATTTGATTAATACAGCCAAAGAAAAAAAATAGCCTGCTTTTTAAGTTGACGTTAAAAAAAATGTTGCTGTTTGAAGGTTTGGAGCCGGTTAAATACAAGATTATTTTAACCACATTTCAGTGAGGACATGAAATATAGCCCATGAGGTCATGCAATTCAGCAGAAGGATTATTTTTCCCCTCTCCATAGTTTTTTTTTTTTTTTTTTAGGTTGTAAAGAAACAAAAGCAAAATTTCAGGAATACCTCTTTTGACATATTTTAATCAAAATATCCTTTAGGGATACACAGTTGTATCCCTCATGAACCCCATTGAAAGCACCTGTAGAAGTGCTAACTTACAATCTTCCTGCTCCAATTGAAAAGTGGTGGGTGTGCTGGGTGAACCAGGAATGCACAGAGCCTCAATCATTGATCCTGCAAGCTGTTCCATGAGGACAGACCCCTGCACCTGTGTGGAAAATTTGCAGGATTGGGGCTGTAATTTGAAAAACTAGGAATGGTACTGAGTTTATTATAACATAGCAAAGCAGCTTGACCGTGCTTTAGGTAAGCGTATGACAGCATTTGTTATGTGGGCCCGATGTCAGTGTAAATAAGAAATAATAACTTCACTGAAGTCAATGGCATTAACTTGTATAAAGCTGATGTGAGAGAGATCAGAATCAGGGCCAGAATCATTATTTGCAGAGGTTTTTTAGACACTGTTATGCAAGATGCTCCAGGCTAAAGTCTGGCCTGTGAGTTAGCGCAGAAAATGTTTTAATTTTTCCTAAAATTACTTTGTCTCTATTTTCAAGTTACACAAGTGTGAAAATCAATTCAAGTTCAGTTTCAGGCACTCGCTCACTCTCAGGTAACTAACTAACTGGGAAAAAAATCATTAAACCCAAAAAGGCATTAGTTTGTATAGAATTTTTATCAAATATTTAATTTTGGAGAATGATTTTTCTACATATACACCGTACAGCATGGGTGTCAAAATATGGATTTACATGAAAGCCTAATGGTTCTGGAGTATAGTAGTAGCTATTACAGTCTTTTGGGTCAAAAATTCACTTTTTTCATATGACAGTTTAACATCAACAAATAATACATTTGTTTAAAAAATACTAGATATATAGTTATGGTATATGATGTAATATATTATGATGGACAGTTATATGCAAGCTGGTTTGAGTTCATACATCTATCAGTCTACTATTTGTGAAGCTTTGAGCCTTTTTCCCCAAAGCACTTGTCTAGTCTATTTGGAAATGTTAATGGTTAAAGCTTCTGTTGCTGTCTCTGGTAGTATGTTCTATGCATTAATTATCCTTCGTTTAAAGACATTTCTTTTAAACTCCTTAGTGCCTGACCACTTCATAGCTTCAGTTTCTGAGATCTTGTTTTTAGCCTGTTATCCTTCTGAACAGATTTATGTAGACATTGACCCCAGTCTCCCAGCTTTAGAACAGTTCAAGATTCAAACCATTTCTGCATCTGACCACTATCTTTAGTGCAATGAACCTAAGCCCATATCTATGAAAGTTGAAAATTCAGAAGTCTGGAGCTTTTATGCAAATGATCCAGCAAACTTAAGTGGCATATTGAATGAACATGCATTTCATTATTCACTTAAATATCCAGATAACAGAATGTAGTACTGTCAAGGATGAAGCATGGAGCCTATTGGTTGTTCCATATCCTGGACTGGGTGGAAGACTGTAATAAGGTTGCAAGGATGCCACCCACCCTGTTTAATGAATGGGAGACTTGATTGGATCTGCAAGGTGCTGGACAGATCAGTATGAAAGGGTGAGTCAATGCAGGGGTAAGCCTCTCATCCCCATGCGCGTTTTGCTACCCATGGGCCAGCCAGGGGACATGGAAGCCAATTAGCTCCCTGCTCCCCACCATCATTAATTTAAACCCTTGCCCAGGTATTGACTGGATCACCTTTATGCATGTTTGTTGACTCCCTCAAAGAATTCTAATAGATTGGTAAGGCATGACTTCCCCTTACAAAAGACATATTGCCTCTTCCTGCTTCTAATGTACTTAACAACATTTACTATTGTTTTTGCATCTTTAGCAAGTTTCTTCGCATATTCTTTCTTGGCTGCCTTATTATATTTTTACATTTTACTTGCCAGAGTTTGTGCTCCTTCCTATTTTCCTCATTCGGAGCTGACTTCCAAATTTAAAGAAATGCCTTTAAATCTTACTCTCCACTTTGCTTTATCATACACTAAACTGGGTTCCATTCCTTTGCTCTGCCACAGACTTCCTTTGTGACTTGGGGCTAGATACACAAAGGGGTCTGACACTCAGCACTGCAATGCCTAACTTTAGGTGCCCTGCCTAAAGTAATTGGACCAAAAAGAGAGACTGTGTGAATGATTCTATAGCCCAGTGGTCAGGGAGAGGGAGAGTCCAGGGTTTGGTCCCTGTTGCACAGAATATTTAAGTATACCAGACAAACTGGAACAGTTTCCACAGGAGAGAATACCCTATCGTCCTGGGTTTAGAGAAGTTAGGTAGGAGACCTGAGTTCAAGTTACTACTCAGACTCAGGCAGAGTGGGGATTTCAACCAAGAGCTCCCACATCCTGGATGAATGCGCTAACCCCTGCACTATGATGGGAGAAGCAGCACAAACCATTTTTCCAAGAAAGGGCTGATCTGGTTTAGGCACCTAACTCCAGGAGTGGGTTCATGGCTGTAAATCCCAAGCAAATAGAGGCACCTCCCTCCAGCCCAGAGTTAGGTATCTAAGTCTCTTTGAGTATTTCCTCAGTTTTTCCTACTGGGTACCTTAGGCAGCTCCCTGCTCAGTTTGCTGGCTTTCGTGGATCCCATTCTTACGTGCCTTGTCTCCTCAGGCATTGTATAGGGAGTCTGGGCACCTATCTCACAGTAGTGAATTCCACTAGGTAGCAGGGTGCCTAGAGTTAGGTGTCATAATGCTGAATCTAAGGCCCCTTTGTGGACCTGGCCCCTAGCCAAGAAGAGTTGGCCAGTTGCTCAGGAAACCAACACAGGCATCACCAGACTACAGCTTGCAGTACCTTGGGAATACATTTCCCACTGTGTATTACATCTGATTACTATGGAACAGCATTACTGGGGTGGCAAATCAACACGCTGCTCAAAAGCTTAAGCCCTATACAATTCTTAACTTATCTGGCTTAATTTAACTGTTGTGATTTTCAATGTATGGCTGTGGGTACATCTCTAGTGAAATCATTGGCATGACTGCAGCGCACGTAGACATACCCAAGCTAGCTTTGAGCTAGCTCGCTCGAATAACACTAGCAGTGAAGCCATGGCACCATGGGCAGCAGCAGGGGCTGTACAGGCCTGCCCAGGGCACTGGGTATATTACTCAAGCAGCTAGCCTGTGCTGCCACAACTTCACTTAGGGTAACCAGACAGCAAATGTGAAAAATCAGGATGGGGGTGGAGGGTAATAGGAGCCTATATAAGAAAAAGACCCCAAAATCAGGACTGTCCCTATAAAATCAGGACAACTGGTCACCCTAACTTCACTGTTACTATTATTGGAGCTAGCTAGAGCAAAGCATGCTCGGGTATGTCTACATGTGCTGCAATTGCACCTTCGATTACACTGTAGACAGATCCTGTATTTTTAAATTCTTGCAGAAAGTTTTCCTCAGCAGCAATGAAATGGAAACAGAGGGGCATCACACTCTTGTATTCATAATTCCTCTCTAGCCAGAAACACAAAAGTAAACTATTTTGAGAAAGAAAGAAAATGAAATGGAGGACTTGTGCAGGAAAAATTCTCTATATTCTCTTTAATATTATCTGTATTGTAGTAAGGTTGAGGTCCTAACTGAGATTGGGGTGCCATTGTGATAGGTGCTTTACAGATACCTAGTAAGGGGCAGTCCCTGCCCTACAGAGCTCTACACTGGCAAAACAAACAAAGCATTTAAAAGCATTGCAAGAAAACAAATTTAAAAAATCAAACCAACAACAACATAGGGCCAAATTTGTGTGCACAAATACAGTATTGACACATACACAAAAGCTCATTATGGATAGGTATCTTTCCTAAATAGTGCATTAAATAACTTGGTTTTTACAAATTTAGAAAAATTGATATTCATGTAAAACCCACACTAACTCACCAGAATAGATCTAAAAGACAAATGTATAATATAACACACACACACACCCTTTCCATCCTATATTATTTCTTACATATTAATCAAATCTTCCTGCTCTCAAAGCACAGACATCTGTTGCTTCAGCTAAAGATGAAGAAGCCTATATTGCTTTAATAGCATCAGGGCTTACAAAACACAGTGCTCAGAAAATTTGTTCTTCATTCAAAGAGTAAGTGCTGTAAGTCTGGGGTGTGTACATACACAACATAGAAGTCGAATCCTGCTTTAAATGCAAAATTGGAATACAACTGTAACTATATGATGTTCGTCCATCGTTATCGATGAAGACCTCAACAACTCATTCTTTCGATGACCGGGCTCTGTGCGTCCGAAGATGACTGATCAGTCCAATTCGGGCGTGGAACGTCCTGTCACACGTCGGGCAGACATGTAATGGCACTGTCGATGATGTATGAGCAGCTCTGGACTTGTGCAGCTCACGCTTTTTTTCAGCCTCAGCAATACGCCTCGCCTCAGAGGTATTACTGCCTGTGTGAATGAGGCTGCGCCATGCTGGATGGTTCAGTGCGAAGGTTTCCCATGTGGCGGTGTTGATCTCGAAGGACTTCAAAGAGGTCTTCAGCGTGTCCTTGAACCGCTTCTTTTGTCCTCCATGGGAGCGCTTTCCCTGAGTGAGTTCTCTGTAGAAGAGCTGTTTAGGAATGCGTGCGTCTGACATTCTCACAACATGCCCGGCCCACCTGGTCTGGGCTCTCATCAGCAATGTGTGAACTGACGGCAGACTGGCTCTAGTAAGGACATCAGTATTGGGCACTTTGTCTTGCCATCTGATTTTTAGAAGCTTTCGCAGACAGGAAATGTGGAAGTGATTGAGCCTTCGTGCATGACTCCGATAGACAGTCCACGTCTCGCAGGTGTACAGCAGAGTTGGAAGCACCACTGCTCAGTAGACCTTCAGCTTCGTTGGTAGGCTGATCCCTCGATGTTCCCAAACGTTGGAGCGCAATCGGCCAAATGCAGAGCTGGCTTTAGCAATTCTGCAAAAAAGAAACTGTAACTATATAGCTGCAACCAAAGCCTCAAAAATATATTGACTAATCATACAATATTACTAGTGAAAGTCAAAAGAGAAGATTGCTGGTACATTTATTAATTTACAGTCAGTGCCCTTGAACAACATTCAACATTTAACTACAGTCACCAGAGTGATAAATGAGATATTGTAGTTATTTCCTATCATAAGTGTATGGAAAATGTGTGGTCTTTCAGGTACTATTTTCCACTAGGTGAGAAAAGTTAGCAAATGTTAACATTTGAATGACAACCACTGAAACAACAACTACTGTATAAGAACATTACAGAAATCCATGAAGCAAAGAATATGCAAAAAAAAAAAAAAAAAGGAAAAGCCTCCATGCTATGTGAAGTTAAAGGGTTACACAAAGAACCTACTGAGAGTCAACAAATACTGCAAGAGAGCCAAAGAACACAGTCAGTTGAACATGTGTGTGTCTTGTTTATGCAAGCTTTTTCAGGGAATGTTTTTCATAAAAGAAGTGCAGTACTGTTTAAACATATAAATACAATTAGGAAGGCTCAGTCACTGTGTTTCTGGGGGTATGTCTTGGCTGCAGTATGATCAGGAATTTAGGCTGCTACTGAAGGAGGAATCATTCCTGTCCTGAGGCAAATTAGATTTAGATCTCCTACTAGAATTGATGACTTCATTTTAGCCAGCTTTTTTTTTCTTCCTCCTGTAGACAACGGGACACACATCAACTGCTGTGTTTGGAGCTGGCATTCTCAGCTCTTTTACACATTATGAGTGAAAGTATAAATATCAGTGTATAAGATATGAGTGTAACCATAGTGCTCATAGTTGTAAGGCAAGCAAATGGAAATACTATAGTAGTCAAGGTTAAATGGTTGTGTAGTGTAATTGTAGCCATGTTGGTCCTAGAATATTAGAGAGACAAGGTGCGTGAGGTAATATCTTTTAATGGACCACTTCTCTTGGTGAGAGAAACAAGCTTACCCAAGAGTGTAAGCTCGAAAGCTTGTCTTTCTCACCAACAGAAGTTGGTGCAATAAAAGATATTACCTCACCCACCTTGTCTCGCTAAGGTTAAATGATGTCTCGGAATAAAAAAATAGTCTCCAAAGAAAACTGATGCTACCTACAATAGAATTCATGTTATGTGACTAATCTTCAATCAAAGAAAATGTAGCAAAAATAATAGTCATACAAGATATCACTATTTACCTTGCAAGCTCTTCAGAGCAAGGACCGACTTTTCGTTGTGTGTGGGCACACTCCTCAGAACTAGGGTAACCAGTTGTCCCGGTTTTATAGGGACAGTCCCGATATTTGGGTCTTTTTTTTATATAGGCACCTATTACCCACCCCTAGCCCCTGTCCCAATTTTTCACACTTTCCATCTGATCACCCTACTCAAAACAGTGGGGCCCCGTTCTCTTGTGGGGCCTACAGACGCTACTGTAACGCAAATAAAAAGTTAAATTATTACAACAACAATAATTTTTAGAGAGGAAGGAGGCTTTTCTCAGTACATTTCCTCCTTTTAACATCCACAAAACCTTTTTTCTATATGAATATTTGCCTAATCACTTTTAAAACTGTTGATATGAGTTTCTGCTGTTACTCATCATAAACCTCTTCAAAGCATATATTAAATATGCTGGGTGAAATCCTGGCCCAATTGAATTCAATGGGAGTTTTGCCATCAATTTCAATAGGGCCAGGATTCTATCCTTGGTTGTTAAATTCACTCAGACACCATAGACTTTTGTTGTGCAAGATCCAGTTTTATCCAAATCATTGAAGAGCTTTGGGAAGGGGCAGGATCAGTTCCCAGGTGAATTCTGAGACTTGATGGAGTATTCTTCAATCAATTGTCAAGGTTTGCACCATGGGCTACTGGCTCATTGGAATTCTTCACCTAGAAAATGTCTTTTGTTTTTAAGTATAAACCAAAGTTTTGGGCCAAATTTTGCTTCCAAAAAACTTTGTAAATTCAAAGTAACTTTATTTACAATAGTGTAACTGAAAGCAGGACTACAGCCTTTGGCTTTACTCTTATCTTTGGGCTTTTGTTTGAAGGATGCTTGCACAGATTGGAATGCTGAAAACTGGAATCAGACACCTCTCTATTTACATCCTTAATCCCGCAAATGACCTGTACAGAAATAAATGAAACACTTTGTAAAGAAGACTATATAAATCCATTAAATTTTCTGGTGTGTTTAAAACATATATGCACACAGTATGCACTGACCCCTCTTTATAAGAGCAGACCTTCAAGATATAGCTGCTCGCACGTCTGAAAATAGCTGGGCCATTTTCAAACCTTTCTCTTCTGAATTTGAGAATCTCAGCCTTAAAGATGTCCCACCACAGTTTGTCTGGCCCCAGGGAAAGACTAGCTATTTTATGCAGCGGGCAAATCAGTTAGTGATTTCATAGACCCTTCCCATCCAGTATTGTCATATGTATAGCTGGAGGAGGCCACCCACATGGTCCAGTGTTGTGGTCTGGTTGCTCTGTTGGAAAAAAAAAAAAAAAAAAGAGTATAAAGTCAGCTTTTTGGCTTCTGCCAATTCATCCAGATGATTTCAATTTGTTCGGATTCCATTTGAATGGTCAGCATTACTTTGACAAAGCTGTGCCAATAGGCAACTCTGTTTCTTCCGCAGCCTTTAAGCACTTCAGTACATTTTGGGAGTAGGCAGAGGTATAGCTATCTGTTTTACAATCCATTACCCAGATGGCTTCCTAACTGTAGGTCCATTAGGCAACTCCCAAATATGCAAGTGTTTATTTTGTGGCTTTTACACAATAAACACTTTCCTGATCTGGGGATTCAACTGACTGAGTAAAGGAAAGATTATGACAATAGCCCTACCTTAGAGGGCCATACATTGAGTTCATTTTTAAGTGGAATCTAGACTACTGCAAATTACAGTAACACATTGCAGTGAACTTGTTCATTAGTAGTCAAATCAGTAAGTGCCAAAAAATTGATCCTACAGTTTTTACAGTCATCTCCAATTGTGTGTGGAGGGTAATATTACCAGGGTGGTCGTTTTCTTTTTTAACCAGTGTTTGACAACTGTGACTCTGAGCATGAAAAGACCTCAAGACTCTATGAGATTATCTACTGATCACAAAAAAGACTTAAACATTTAAAATGTGATGCAGTTTTATTATGCAGTAAAAGAGAGGAAATAGTCTTGGCACTTATTATGATGTTCCTGGTGTTCAGTAAGTTAACCATCAGCATGAGTCCAACCTCATATTGGCAAGAATCTCATGTTCTCAGAGTTTCCATCTACTAGCTGCCATTTCATTAGGGGGATGGTGTGTGGAGAACAAATGGGTTCTCTTTCCAGACATTCAGACTGTTGTATAGATTGTTAAATCATCAGAGAAATTAAGTGTTTTGAGGCAATTCGGGACTCACACAATGCACCACATGACATATCAGACTTATTTCACAGTGAAGTACTGTATGTACTTGGAAAAGCAAATAGAATTGCTGATGTAACTGATTAACTCATTACCTTCAGCAAAAATTCTGATTTTTGGAAACAGATGCAGATAAGCACCCAGTACTAGTTCCCAGTTTCCTATTCACAGTGGGCAGCTAATGACTTTGGATTTGCCATACAATTTTCGGCCCTCTCTTCCATCAAAACATTCAGGAATTACTTATAGAGAGGGAGTTGTTTTCACAATGAAATACAATCCACAAAATAAGTGTCTGGACCAAGAGAAAGACCATTTCATGGCATTTCAGTTCCAATGGTCAGGGGGAAAAAGCCACCAGTTAATGGCTTCCCAACTGGTAGGCACACACATTCTTTCCTGATTTTTAGTAAATTTATGGGCTTCCTGAGCCAACCAAGAATCTTATATTTACAGAACTGCTAAATGCTTGAAACATTTTATAGACCTAACAGTGAATTGATCATCTAAGGAAGTTAATAAAAGTCTGATGCATAATATGAATAGGGTTTTTTCCAGTAACGTTCCTTCATTGAATAGTATTCATGTATCCATACTACCTCAGACTATTCGCTTGTCAGTCTTGTAAGATAAGGTCGGGCCTGGTCAGTAATTGGATGGAAGACCTCTAAGGAAAACCTGGCTGCTCACTTCCAGGAGATGAGGGAAGAGGATCAAACCATGCACATCTACATAACATGGGAAAAAATCATAGGAAACTTCTCAGGTACAAAGCTAGAGTTTTCTGTCCCCAGCATGAGAATAGCCAATGTAGAGGACAATAGGACCTTAGGTAATAAACCCTCACAATTGTAGTAAGCATTATTATCCCCCTTTTACAGATGGAGAAACTGAGATAGCTATGTTAAGCAATTTACCCAAGGCCATTGACAGATCTTGTCAGGTCAGGTAACAGAACTCAGGAGCTCCAAGCACTAGCTATGCTTAGACCATTCCCTCTAAGGGCCAGATCCTGCAAGGTACTGAGCCCTTTAGAGTTCCATTGATTTCAATGGGAGTGGAGGGTGCTCAGCATCTCTCAGGAGTCATTTGCAGGATCTTGTCCCATGTTAATATAAAACAGTTCAGTGAAAATGACAAAAGAGTCAGCTATTTGTTCCTGACAACAGGCAACTTCAGCTCATTTCTGTAGCAAAGACAGGTTTGCTCAATCAGTTATAGATGGTAAGTACACTCGGGGGGGAATGCCCTTGGTTCTATTCCACCCCAGTGTACATCTGAGGATGCTTATTTTTATTTACTTTTTAATGAAATTTAAACATACAATATCAAAATTCCATGATACTGGTAAATTCAATCTAGAATTTAGTCTTCCGAATACTTGCCATGTATGTAACTGTTTTACCTGTTCCAAAGGAGCAAAGACCATGCGGAATCTGGAGGAGTTGACCAAAAAAATTACATAGGAATTCCTGTCTCCAAATCTGAAAAATAAGTTTGAGAAATATTTTTACACAAGTTAAAGCTTACAGTGCACCACTATAGGTTCAGGAATAGTTTGGGAAATGAGCTGGCAACTAAGAATTGTATTCTTAGGGACAGAGGGCTCCCTCTCTGCCTGCATTGACCCTCCTCTGCCATCTTTGATAGCCCCCCCCGAACCACTTTTTGTCAATGGACAACTGGGGGTCAGTGGACTCCTCCACCTGTTTGCTCTTCCTCCCCTGAAGGCAGAAATTTCTATGTTTCCAGATGTACAGGCAGCAATAGTTTTAGCACACAGACCAACAGAATTAATCTAATTGCAGCGAGAGAAGAAAGAAACAAATATAGTTTAAGGTAAGTTTAATATAGTATGTGGTCTTAATCTAACAAAGACCCGTGCCCTGAATTCAGCAACAAGGTGAAGCTGCTAAATCAGTGACCTCAAAGAGGCTGGTGACTTGATATCACCCAAGCAATCTTTTTCCTCCTTTGATAAAAGTAAAGTTAGCGTTTCTTCTGCTCTCCCTTTCCTTATTTTGAGGGAGTTCCCCCTCCCCCACCACTTCACTGGTTGGTAAAATGAGGATTCGTCAAGCAGGAGAATCTGAAGTAGGAGTAGCAGGAAGGAGCAGGTGGTTGGCTGGGGAGTGGAAGCCCAGCAGATAGTGCTTCACTAGAACTTGAGAGAGGAACTGTACAGGAAAACTCAATTAAGAACCATTCTCAGAAAAGAGAAGGGGTAATGACTGAATAAAGAATGCTTGGGGGAAAAAATGGGGGGGGATAGGAATCACGGGCAAATGCAGAATTTAGAAGATAATATTCAGATATATAAAATTTTACCCACCACTTAATTAAAATATTGTCATAATAATCTTAGTCTATTCTGCATACAGAACATGTCACAGTGAAATGTGCATACTAAGCTAGTTTCTCTTGAATTTTATCACGGCTTTGTTAGCAATACTGTATATTTGGAATTGACTGAAAAAACTCTACGGCATTTTTTGCCGGATACAAGTCATATGCCTTGAATGAGGATTAGTTGGATAACTCATAAGCCCTGCAGGGAAAATATGTTGTACAGGCTACTCGTCATAAGTGGGGATTCATATCAAATCCCACGGGAAGTCATGCACTGCAGTATTTGTTTTTATTTCATTTTACATTTAGTGGCAGTTTATATTGTTATTCCACTTTGCCGTTGTTAAATAAATAGACATTGCAGCACGATACATTTTTCAGCCTCGGTAACAATGTTGTGTGCTGGCCATGGAATAGCATTATTGACTATAGTTATTGTCCAGTAGGTTTCATGAAATTGTTTATGGCATAAACACAAATTCATCCCGTGGAACTGCTTCTCTGATATCATGTATAAACTGTTTGCAAATATATTTCAGTATTGACTTGCTGCTGTTACCACCACCATCACCCAGTTCTAGCTTAAAGGGTGGTGTTCTAATCCTCAGATGTTCTTCAGTCTTGTTTTGCTTTCCTTTAACCTGAAGATTTGCCCTATCTATTCACATTCTCCTCCACTGTAAGGTGCTGCTCAGTTTACACCATGTCTGTCCAACTGCTGACTACTTTTCTGATGCTTTGTCCTGTCAGACCCCTTTCTGCACTTTTTCAAGTCCTGATTCTCCTCTCATCTCCCTTTCCCTTTTTCACAGGTATAACTCCTTTGACTTCTGTATAGTAACTCCTGGTTTACATTAGTATGAGAGGACAAGAGTGCTCTACAAAACAACCCCAATAATAATATAATGTATTTTTCTTCTTCACCATCCACCACCTCCTTGTAGCAATCCTCAAACACAGGAACATAGGAATTGCCATACTAGATCAGACCAGTGGTCCTTCTAATCCATGATCCCACCTTTGGCAGTGGCCAGAATCAGATGCTTCTGAGGAAGATCCAAGACACTCCGTAGTAGACAGTTGTAGGGTAACCTACTCTCAAAAAAAAATCCTTCCTAGTTTCCATTAGCTGGAGTCTGGCTTTTGGCTAAATCATAAGCATAAGCACGAATCTGTGATTACCCTTTGTCATAGATCTGGTGGAGTTTCCCCTGCTGGACACCCTGCTGAGAGGGAAACCAAAAGCTGAATCCCATGTGACCTTAATTTGTGAGGGTTGGGCTGAGTTTAGGCACTGTCCATGGCTTTGGGCTCCTAGGCATGAACTTCAGGTGCACACCCTGTGTCTAACAGAGTCTCACATCTCTTGGCAGTGAGGACTCCAGGGTCCAATTGCCTAGGCCCAGAAACTAGTGCCATCTCCCACAAACCTCCACAGCAGTTCTTGCACTGTCCCCTGAATCCCATCAAAAGTGTGAGCCTGCTAGTTTATAGTTTACCTCTGCATAGGTATGCGATTGTGAAAGCAAACAGAGATAGGCTTTGCACAGGATTCTACAACACCATTACTCTTTACTTAAGAAATATAGCACAAAGCAGTGTGATCATTTAAGGGTAAAAACCCACCCCTGAACACAGTACCCCTCACTGTACCTCACCTTCCTCTTGGTAAGGTGCTCAGGTAGGCAGGTATCCCTCTGCTCATCAGGATGGTGCAGTAGCTCCCCCTCAGCTTGAGCTGGTGAAAATGGCCAAAGACCCAGAGCAGGTCCCTGCCCTTTTATAAACTTTCAGTCACCCCTGTCTTGTGACCTACTGGAGAGACCAGGTGGGTGAGCTAATATCTTTTATTGGACCAACTTCTGTTGATGAGAGAGTTCATCATGATGCTCTTAATAAAGACAAGTATCAGGGGGTAGCCGTGTTAGTCTGTATCTACAAAAACAACAAGGAGTCTGGTGGCACCTTAGAGACTAACAGATTTATTTGGGCATAAGCTTTCGTGAGTAAAAACCTCACTTCTTCGGATGCAAAAACTTCTTAGGTTTTTACTCACGAAAGCTTATGCCCAAATAAATCTGTTAGTCTTTAAGGTGCCACCAGACTCCTTGTTGTTTTAATAAAGACATTTCTTTATGGCTTATTGCAACAATCTGTAACCAACTAAGCCCCCTTTTTGTTTTAGGACTACAGGGGTGTTAATGGGCCACTTCACCTTGAATGGTCCCTTGGAATATGTGTTAACTACTTATGCTAAACTGCCTGATCCATCTGATGTGACACTGAGCACCTTTCCCAGACCTGAAGAAGAGTTCTGTGTAGCTCAAAAGCTTCTCTCTCTTACCAACAGAAGTTGGTCCAATAAAAGCTATTACCCACCTTGTCTCTTAATATTCAGGGACTGACATGGCTACAACAACACTGCATGTGAACTACTGATCAGCCTCAACAGGTGACCTCAGACCCGCCCCCTACCTGGTGACCTCTCCCCTGTTTAATCAGTTCTCCTCAGTAGGCACCTATCTTTTATCTAAGGTACTTCTATTTGACTAGAGGACCATCAAGGTTTAATGACCCTCTATTGTTACCCTTCAGCCATTACCCCTTGGAATTCCAGTCCAACATGGAGGTAAAAGGACAGTGGCGAACATAAACTGTTCTTACATTCAAAAGATAGTTTGCGCTATGACACAGATACACATAAGAAGCCTAAATATCAAAGAGAATTTATATATAGATTCCCCAAATCGACACCCACCTCCACTACATTGTGATTTCATTATTAAATACGTTCAGATACATAGAATATAACTTAATAATGTAACTGTGGTCCAGGACATTGTAGTTGTAAAATAAAGTGAAGAACTGATTGCTATCCTCAGCAGAAGAGGTAAGCAATTAGATTACCACTAGTATCTTTCTAGCGCTCATACTGTATTTTGATTTGGTAACCCCTTTCTAAATGGTGGAGTTATCCAATCATAATCAACAGAACACTTAGAATAGGGATTGACTAATCATTGTGTGTGGGAAGTCTCTTCCTGAGCCAGCAGTGATTGGATTAGTGCCAACTGTTTTATCTTCTAATCAATGCCAGTATGTTAATAGGGTCTTCGTTCAGATCATCTAGGCCTCAATATGTGTGGGTCTCTATTTGATTTATTAATCTTGGCTTTTTGAAAATATTCATATGCAGCAGTTCATCTTAAAGTAGGAGAAAATTTGACATATGACATTTTTATACCATCAGTGTATGTGTATATGTATTCCTTGGTGAGTTTTTTTTTTTTAAACCTTGTCACATTTTTCAAACTTTTTGTGAGCCTAAATAAACTATGCTTCTTCTGCCTGACTACTGGGATGTTCCTAGACTTAGTTATTGATTCCTGGGATGGGGACTGTGCTTTTTTGCATAGCTTGTGCTTTTGAATTCTCAAGAGGGAGGCCAAGGAGAGATGCTATCATCATATCAATCAAGAACTCTTCTGAAGCAGATAGCAACAGAGGGTCCTGTGGCACCTTTAAGACTAACAGAAGTATTGTGAGCATAAGCTTTCATGGGTAAGAACCTCACTTCTTCAGATGCAAGCAGATGTAATCCATAGGTGTTACTGTGCGAATACTGCACAACAGACCCAGACCATTGCCAGGAATAAAGATGACTGCGGATTACATTTTGAGAAAAAATAATAATAACCCGATTTTTGGAAGCCCAGGTGCTCTAGTATTAGAGTGGGGTTTGGGAGCCTGAAGTGTATTTCCATCTGGGTTGAACAACTCATTCACTGTGATGCTGGGCAAGTCACTTGATCCTGTGTCTTAGTTAGCTCAACAAGTAAAATAGTTGGTCCTCAATGCAAACGTGACTCCACTGCAGTAATACCTGAGCTGAGCTTTCTTGGGTAAATACATTACAAATCCTGAACAAAAAGTCAGTAAAACCTTTTCAAACAAATACAAGGACCAGATCCGCAGCTGGAGTAAACTGAAGACAATGAAGCTATTCTGATTTACACCAGCTGAGGATGTGTTTCTATCTGTTCCAAATTTCGGAAGTGATGATGTCTTTGCAAAGACAATGCCATAGCAAATCTAAAATAATATTAGGGCGACACTCTGTCATTCAGACATAATAAAATGTCTCCTGTGTATTCTAAGCATGGTGTCAACCTAAGTTTAAAATCAGTTTCTTAAAATGTGAATTTACAGTATCTTATGGAGAAAAAAAACAGACAGAAAACCTTATCATTGGAGTTTGGAAGTACGTTGTTGATTTGTAAAATCAGGGTAATAGAATTTAGTAATGGAAAATATACTGGGCACCCTTTAAAAGTTTCCTTTTATTGCTAGGTATTAACTGTACCAGCAGTAGTCTTTATTCAGTACAGTCACTGCCTGCAAATACTGATATTACCTTACCTAATGATAAAATAGTGAAAGGAACATTTATAAGGTCACCTTTTGTAGGTCATCTAGTTCATCCCCATGCCAGTACAGGATGTGTCCCTATGGTTTATTTACTAGTGCTTTTTGCACTCTTGTTTTAGATGCCTCAACTGATATTGATTAACTGAATTTGGTAGGTTTGGGGAGGGGGCAGGGGGAAATGCTATGTTGCTTCAAGCAGTGAATCGCATCTAAAATATTAAATATTGGTTGGTACCAACCAACATTGATGGAAATTCAGAATTACAGGAAGGTGACCTGCAAATAAAGATAATTTTAATTTGGTCCCTGTGATTTTCCACAGTTGGGTTTTACAGCATCAACTCAGTGAACAAGAAATTGTAACAACATCTATTCATTAACAGAACTATAAGATAGGGGAAAATATCTATACATCTCTGAAATATCTGTTTTGATCCTATAAGACAGGCAATAGTATTCAAGCTCTGAAATTGTTTATAAAGTAATCAGCATTAATTTGTTCTGTTCAGATTTTAATTATATACCATAGGCCTTCCTGACAGGACACTACCACAACTATAGCTGTCAAATGGAAATTAATTTGCTAGTAGATGACCACATACTTCATGAATTATACATGAAACTTTCTCTCATTGTGACTGTTGCTAAAAGACTCTTTCATCATCACTCCATTTAAAAAGAACGACAATTGTTTTTAAATAAGTCTGATTAGCAGTAAGTAGATGATGAAGTGTTGAGAATGATTTCTAAAATATTGTTCACAGCCCATTTCTTATTGACATGTTTTGCTACAATTTGGGTCACATTGCCCTTTTCTTAGTGTTAAGCAGAATCCTGTCCGACTGATGGGTAGTCCACTGCATTTACTTTCAAATACAAAATTGATAGCTAGATTTACATTTCTTCTTTATAAGACTCAGCCTTTGCAAGCAAGCCTTAGATTTCAGACATAATTCTGTTATTCAAATGGGAGAAGAGTTTGATAGCTATGCTAATCACTTTTATCTGAGAAAACATAACTAATAGCTTGGTTACATTTGCCTACATTTATGAGCATAATTTTAGCACATAATTTTATTGCACTATAAAACATAATACTGCATTAGTCCGCTCTTTAAAAAAAAAAAGATACCTTAGAGTGATTTGCACTTAAGCCTTCACACTACATTTAAATGACAGCATCATTTTAAAATGTTGACCTTTTTGAATTAATGAAAAAGAGTCTCATGTAACAATTATCCATATAAGGCCATTTCCTATAGACATAATATTTGGTGAAAATGTTTAAGATATTCATGGCAGCACTGATTGCCTAGGATTGTTCTGAGTCAGTTATTCTTATGTCTATATTGGATGGAATTAAGATAATTTTTTCTTATATTGCATGAAAGGGATCTCTTAAAACTCTGTATACGTTAACAAATTATGTGGAAGAAAATAGGAATGCTCTACATACAATAATTTTTCATAGAAGACCTGTAGTCAGTAAAAATAATCATGTCTTCTGTGCTGGCAGAGAAATAGAAATAAAGCTTTATGGTGCAAGAGGATCAGTTATTTCTATCCATGATTTGACGAGTCTTGTGTGGGACTATGGAGATAATATGCTAAAAAGAAATCTCTCTGAAGTAAAGTGCGTAACATTTCCTCTTGGGAAAGGTCATAGATAGTGATATTAGAATTATTTCCCCAGGAAGATATCTATGTCAGTAGCTACAAGAGTACACTAGTGACATATAAGAAGTCTAACACTCACAATACTTTGTACCTACATAGAGCCTGTCATCTGAAGATCTCAAAATGCATTCATGAATTTTATCCTAATCATCCTCTGCTGTAGGTAAGTATTGTTATCCCCATCTTGCAGATGGGAAAGCTGAGATATGCAAAAGTTAGACGATTTGCTCAATGTCACAGAGCCTGAAACAGAATTCAGGTTTTCGTGCTCTATCTCAGTCATTGGTTAGGCAATGACCTCTTCTCAAGGGAATCCGACTGGGCCAGCTGTGGATCTTCTCAATTGTCTGCAAGGTAGGATGCAGCTTCTTTTCCTGAATAACTGCTTTTTTTTCCCTGGCTTGCACTTTTTCATACTCTCAACTCCACAAACATTTACACACACCCTTAACTTTACCCAGGTAAATAGTTCCGTGTTCTTCATGTCTGTAAAGGTAAACATCTACATAATTGTTTGCACGATAAGGGTTAACCTCATCTAAAATAATCGAGATCTTAAATTGAATGATGTCATGTTTGTTTAGTGACAGCAAATGAAATCACATTGCTAAGGTGTGTGCTGTTGATACTTTGGATTTGACATCATTTTTTCACTTATTTGATTTCACAGGACCTTAATGTTTGTGATGGAACTAATATGGTATATTGCATTAACTAACAATGCTAACATGGCTCCATTGTATAGCTATTTCATTACATTTGCAGCCTTTGTCAAACTGGGGACTTGAGAAGCATGCCTGCTTGGGCTTTCCTGCATTGTACTGCTGCAGGATACACTAACACTGAAGTCACTGAGGAAGCTTTGGACATGTTATTTTAGATTGGGATAGTGCCTTCTCCCAAACTGTGATTAAAACAAAAAGAATATGAATATCTAAATATCTTCTTTCACAGTGTGAGCAAATGTAAATTGTTTTGAAAATAGCAGAATGCAAATTGATCTGTTCATTCATTTCAATATACAGTGTTGACAGGTCTTGTGATTTTATAGCGAATCTCATGCTATTAGTGTGTTTCTTAACGCTCCAGCTCTGAGTCATCTAATTTCATGAGAATCTCAACTTTCATATTTTTAAAAATCAATTTTCTAGTCCTCATGATTATAGAGGGAAGCTTGAAAAATAGGACCCAAAATCAACCGAAAGGTCAGACATCAGAAGGCAAATTAAAAGAACCCAACATTTATTATTTTTCTTCAAATCTGAGTTTTTAACTCATGATTGTTGGGACCTGTCTCTATTTTCAAATGCTTGGGATTGACAATACTAAATGCAGTTCCAATTTTCTCAGAGGAATTACTGTTAAAGAGCATGAAGGTGAAATCTTGTGCATAAAAGCTCAAGGTAGCAAGTGCTGAACAGGACGGAGTGTGCCAGAAAACCTGTGAGCACTAAAAAAAGGGAATACTAAAGAAGGCCTGTGTCCTCCTGCACCAGGTTAGAGCAGCCTGAGCTACTCTACATGACACCAGGTGAAAACAACCTTAAGGGTCTGAAATCGCAGCCATGGATCAATGTGATCTAAGAACTTCCCCTACTCCTCCTTTTCCCTGCTACACCAGCACAGGGACTGGGGAAATTGTGAAAGAGCCCCTACATTGCTTTACACTAGGCTGATCACCCCTAACCCAATTAACCTGGCTTTATAGGAAGATTACGGTTGTAATAAAGCACAAAGTGACTTCTCCACCCCAGAGAATCTGGATCTCCAGGGCCACAACTTTTCAGTAGAAAGGCTGGAGTTTCCCCTCACTCACACTGGGGTAAATCAGGAATAATTCCAAGGAAGTCAGTGGAATTACATGAATGTAAAATTGGTGTGAAAAGTCAATCAGGCACTATAATTGTACTTGCACATGCTTGCTCTCATCCCATCATACATATTACTTGGCATTTGCTTGCAACTAAGCAATTGCAGTGTTTGGAAATCAGCAGTCGCCTTTTCTTTCTACAGTCTGATTCTGGTAGTTATGGTTAATGAGCTCATGTATAAGAGCATTGTTAAATCTTCCACAGATACAGAACATACACCCAGAAAGCTACTGCCTGGAGGAGGTCACAGGGCACAGCTGTTGCACTCCTATACTGGATTCCCAAAAATCCTGCACAAAAAAACTCCCATTGACTCCAATAGGTTTCAGATCAGTCCTAAGTCAGAGCTTTTGTACACATATAAAGTAAAGGATTGGATGTGTTTGAAGCAGTAGATTAAGGAGATTTGCTGGCCCCACCACACTTCCCCTTTTGAATTCTTGGACCCCTTTCCTTCCTTTGATACCTCACTGAATTGAACACATAACTCAGAATATGGATGCTACCTACTGTGTAAAAATATTCAAAGCTAAGATTGACATTTTAGCCTTAATTAACACAGTTGTATGTGTGGAGGCAGAGGAAGGGAAGCCTGAAATGAGGACAGAGTGTCAACCTTAAATTTGAATTCATCTGCTTTCATTAATTTAAGCAAGCTCCCCTCCAAAGGCCAAAATCAATGGAGTTGCACCCACTGAATTTGGCCCTTAATGTTATTAAAGATAGCCTTTAAAATGTTATTTCTTTGGGGGTTTTGTTTGATTGATTAATATTTTTAAAGGAGATAATCATTCACCAAGAAATTTCCTACCAAAACAAGATAATCCATACCTACCATCAGAACCGCTATATTTGACCACTATTTACTCTGTCAAATGCCCTTACACTTAGGCTTTTCTAAGTTCATATTTAGGACAAAATTTTCAACCTTGGTGACTAAAATTAGGCTCCTAAAACCATATTTATATACTTAAATAAGAGTGGCCTGATTTGCAGAGATGCAACTCCCATTGACTTCTGTGGTGCTCAGCACCTATGAAAATCCAGCCATTTTTATGTAGTTGCTGAAATATGGCTTTAAGTCGCTTAACTTTAGGCCCATAAGGTTAAAAGTGCAGGCCTGAGCAGACAGCATAGCACTAAACCCAATGGGAGTTGAGGGACCTCAGCATCTTGCAGGGTCGAATCTTAGAACATGGATTCTAAATAGACCTTGCTTTTTTGTAGCCATTCTATTGAGCGGTGCCTCTTAATAATTTTCCTTATGTATTTAATTTTTATATAAAAATACCAACAGTCACTGCCATACTTGATGATGCATTAATAACTTATTTCTGGGCCAGATCCAATGCCTTTTGGAAAGCCTGACTAACTTCAATGGGATTTGGATCAGGCTCTCTAAAACCACTTTTGGATGTGGGCCTGAACCAAAATAATGTTTTGATGAAATCTGGATCATGATCATCATCATAAATACAAATAATGATAATTTGCACTTCTACAGATTTTAACTTGAGACTCTCAAAGCTCTTTATAAATACTAGTGGATAAAGCTTCACAAACAACACCTTAATAAGGTAAGAAAGTATCAGTATCCCATTGTCCTCATAGGAAAACTGAGTGATGATGAACTAAGTGACCTGTTTCTCATTACATGAGAAATCCATGGCAGATTTTGGAATAAATTGATGAATACAAGTAAGATCTCCTAACTCCCAGCCCTGTGCTACAGACAAAGATAATCTTTTGTTGCTGTGGTCAACAGCTATCATTTTTTAATTTCTGAATAATTTCATAACTTGATAATTTTTCATTACATTCTTATAACTTAAAAAAAAAAAAATATTCCTCACAAATTATAAAAATAAAGAAATAAATTCTCTGTCTCCCACATTCCCACCTGGACTGAATTTTACAACTGTGATACAAGCTCCTTAAAACTCCAGAGTTTAAAATGGAAACACTGTTAAACCCTTGACCATAGTGGCATGATTGTATATAATATAGGAAGAGTAATAGCCAACTAGGTAGCTGTTCACTTAGCAGTTAGTAGTTCATTCATTTTTATAAGAACAAAGTTGATGTCCAGATGATGAAGCTTCCAGTCAGGGAAAATCGAGTAGCAACTGGAGTATAATAAGAATGTATGAAAATTAGAGAAAAAGGAAATTGGGAAACCATTTTGTCCATGGCGGCCCATCTAATTATTTCCTAAATGGGAAAATGCTTTTGCCTTACCTGGTTGGTCACTCTGCACATTCAACATGAAAAATACTTCCTGACATCTGTTCTGAATTTTCATTTTAATTTCAAGGTATGCTTCTTTGTCCTATCATTTTTGTTAGCCTGAAAACAACATAAAATGACAGATTCTAAACTAGTTACATTTTAAAAATTATTTTACTTTTTTTTTGTTAAAGAGTTTCAATAACTTATGCTGTTGCCTCTGCCTTAGTAAAGTGATGTTTTCTAATTGCAGTCACATCACAAAACTCAATACCACAGAACAGAATTGCACACATTTTTCTAACCAGGATATTCTGCATTGGAAGACTTGAAAACAGAGAGAAAGTTCAGCTCCCAGAATGAAAACTGGGCTAATTACCTTTCTCTTTCTTTGGAACAAAATAATTCCAAAATGCATTTTATTTGTCTGTGTGCCTGTCTTCATTTCTAAAGTGCCCGTTATTATTATTTATTATTTCTCTTGTGGAAGAGCCTAAGGATCTTTGCTAGCACTGTATAAACAAACAACACCCACAATTCTTTCCCGGAGTGCTCACAAGTTCCCTGCGGTATCTTAGCTTGATATTTAATGTACATTCTTGGTAGCACTTAGGGATTGATAGCAATTATTATTATAAACCAGGTGGATCTTTACATACTGGTCATTCCTGTGGCAAGAAAGCTAGGTTTTCAGAGTCTCCAGTCAGGCTGTTCTGAAGATCAGAGCAGAGTCACTGATCAGACAAAACCACGCCATAATGAGAGCAAGGCTCAGATATCTAGATTATCTTCCCAAACAGGGAAAGGTAGTCAGACTGGCAGTCCATGCTAATAAATAGACACTGGAACTCAGTTCAGCAGACCACATTACCAAACAGAGACTGGGCTTAGATCAGCAAGCTCTCTTATTAAACAGAGACTGGGACTCAGGTCAGCTGGCTATAATACTTCATCAGAAACTGAGCTCTAGTCTTTATTTGATGAGGTAGCCTTTTGTTCTGAGCCTGAGATAAGCATTCACCTCCGAGAGAGACTGGGGTTCAGCTCAGCAGACTTTTTTGCTTTCATAAGAAGTTAAGTAAACTTAACATAAGATCTGATGACTAGTATCAATTTCACATGTCTTCAAATTACCTACTTGGTCACAAGCTAGTCATTAAAACATTTATACCATTCTCTGATGTGAAATAAGCATATAAAACATATGCTACTTACTAATCTCACTAGTCAAATCCATATAAGCATCTTTAGGCCTGATTTAATGAAAAATAAGTTTCACACACAGCATATAAATTATCTTTAGCCTGGTAGCACACACCATCATTATTTTGCTTCCCACAAATGAAATGTGGGTATTGGGAAGGTCTATTTTAATCCCCACTAAGAAAACTGATGTAATGTTTGTAACTGGAATTTGCATCTGACTTACTGGCATAACAATAGTCTTCATTGTGCTGTTCTGACACATTGAAAACCAAGTAAAAGCATATCTGAGAGTTGGTTCACATTTCTCCTTTCATCCTCCGCTTGCCTCTTCTCCTATTGTAAATCTTTAGGTCCCAATCCTGCAATGAGAGCGAGGCAGGCCAATCTCTAAATCTGCACAGACCCACAAGGAAATCAGTAATGCTCCGTGTAGGCAGAGATCTGTGCACAGAGTGCTCATTGCTCACAGAGCCTTCCATGAGGTTTTTTTTTCTCCTCTAATAGAGTTTGCACAGAGTTTTCCAATATGGTCTAGCAGTGAGGCTTCTAGTTTTCACTCAGTTTAACTCCAATTATGGGCAAAATTAATTGAATCTTAAGTTTTAGGTATACACTTATCACCCCAGAAAAAAATCTCTTCCCTGTCCAATATTGCATCACTGGCAGGGTGCATTATGGGCTTGTTCCTGCACTAATGCAGTCAATGGGAGTTTTATCATTGACTTCAGGTAGTGGCCACAGCTGGAGGCAGAATACCACATCCGATGGACCTATGGCCTGATCTAATGTGGAACATCTGTATTTTTCTAAATATAATATTAAAAAACTAAAGATATTTTAAGAGGAAATATTGGAAAAATAAGTATAAAAGAGGAGCCTTTGTCAAGTGTTTTAGCAGCAGGCTGGTAACACTTGAAAGCAGGTAGGCAAAAGTGGCATGGAGTCAGTCATCTGCTTGGAATCAATTTCCAACCATGGATAAAGAACAGAATCTGCCTGATTCTAAAATAGGTGGGTGTTGCCTAAGCCGTCTGAATCGAGGAGCTCCTGCTGAGATCCACTATGGCTCCTGATCGTTAAACAAGAGAATGGTCACCAGAAAGTGTTGAAATGTTGTAAAGTTGAATAAACAGAGTGAAGAGCATGTAGCTGTGACCTGTCTCTGGACAGGTTTTAAATTAACGTCTCCCTGGAGTCAATGGGAGACTTTCTAAAGACTTCAGTGGATTTTAGATCAGGCCCTATAAGCTTAAACCATTATTATGAATATCCTACTTTTTTTAAAAACCCAGGAAATACTTTTCTTTCCCCCTTCATTTTATTTTTTTTTTCGGGGGGGGGGGGGGGAGGGTATGTCCTTCTAGTGGTTAATTCTGGAAGGAGCCATTTCTTTGTAGAGGGAAAGTCTGGGGGAAACAGTTTCATTGATTGTGAAACCCACCAACTATTTGGTGCATGCTACACTTTTGTCATGAATTTACACATTTTCAAATTAAAATCCCCAGAGAGCAGGAATAAAAGGTGTCTAAGTTGCTGCTGAGTTGAGGCCTGAGCCATAAAAGTGAAAAATCTAGTTCGTAGGTAACAATAGTAAGCTAATGCAAATGGTCATTGACTTCATTATAGAAATCTTTGGCAACAACTTTTCCAGACTCATGTTAAGCCTTAAGAGAGAAATGTTTCAATACAGAACCACTTAATCATTTATATGAATGAAAATGAGTGCAAACAGATTGTTGAGATGGCTTTAAGATCACCTCTTTTTTCTTGTATAGAATACCCACTATAATTACATTTTGCCTGTCAGTTCATAAATTTTGCTTATTACAAAACAGGCATTATTGATTGCTTTTTAAAAGTACTAAAACTAAGCACAGAGCAGTAGATCTCTCAGCAAATTCAAAACATACTATCATCGAAACTAATCACTGGCAAAAGGACTGTGGAAAAACTGTCCAAGTTTATTGTAAGCCCAGTGCAAAAAATTGAAACTACCATGAGTTTTAGTTTAGCAACTTGGCTTTGAGTTTAGCATGTTTTAAGCCACAATGAAAAAAAGATAAACTTATTTGGCAAAGCCGGACACTTTTAAAGCCAACATCCTGTAATTGTTTCCTCATTTGGCCTGGCAGCTTAAACAAAGATTAAAAAAAAAAAAAAGCCTATGACAAAACACTGTAAGATTTTCAGAAAGAAAGAAAGAAAGTTAAATTTACCTGAGCTGTCCTAAATGTATTTTCTAAACTGACTATAGCAGCTCATTGTTTTGTACTTTTTAGGTAGGATTCAACAAAACAAAATCAAAGAAACTCACTAGTCTTATAGTAAAAGCCTGAATTTAAAAATTGCTTGACTTGAATTACAGTGCCAGCGGCAGACATGCTAACACAGTCAACCATATCAGTACAGAAGAGCCAAAGTGGATGGCAGGCAGCATGTGAGGACTCAGCCTCTTTGAGATCAGTTGATTAAACAGTGCCAGCTGAGATTTATACACATTGGGAATATCCTTATTTACTCTCAGTAAGAAATAAAAGTGATCAGAAAGGATTTAGAGCTGGCATTCTCATTAAAATAAAGACAGAGGCTGACATCTACAAATAGTCAATCTCGGCTAAATTGTATTTCTGGGGCAGGAGTAGGGGCAGTCTGATAATAGTCAAAAAATTAACAATTTTTGCAGCTGCATTGAAACTAAACAATAAAAATAGTGAAATGCAGTCATACTCTTACTTCTCTTTGTGCTGTTTTGTTGCCAGTCATGAACTACAACTGAAAGAAAACAGGAGGTAGCTACTGCTCTGGCCAGGAAACAATGCCCTATTCAAAGGTAGTATCTGTTCTTAATATCAAGACACAAATTTAACTATCCACTGGTAGAGGAAAAAAAACATTTATGTCAATGTCAAGCCAGGAAAATAATTATGTACTAACCTAAAAAGTTAACAAAATGGAATACATAAAAAATATTTTTAAAGTGGAAATAATTTAAGAACCTTCTAAATATCTTAACAGTGTACTTGGCTACACTTGGATTTAGGAAGTAATATTTTACATGTCGCAGTAGATTTTTTTTACAGCTTGAAATCCAAAAACAGGGCTGTACTCCATCAAGAAATGACAACAGCAAACTTAGTGCCACTGTGGAAGTAGTGAATGCAAATCCTGCAGTATTTAGAAAGACGCCAGATAATAAGACCATTATTAAACAGGTATGGTCAGGGCAGCTGTGTTCAGTGAACTTATTGTATTCACTAAGCCAGCACTAGGTACACATGATTATAGAGCTAGTTTAATCAGAAAAAAAGTGCAAAAAAGACCTTTGGTCACTAAGATTTAGAGACACCAGAACAAATTCTGTGTAATTACCTGTGAAACCCATTATAAATTAAGGGGTTTATGCAAATGTGACTGCAGAAAAAATCTGACCCCAGATCAAAGAGCCCTTCACAGCACCAGCCAGATAAAAAGTAGTATGGACAAATCCTGGCTCACAATCTAGTTATCGACTTGTGACGCATGTGAAAGAGACATCGCTAAAGATCATATGCAACATTTCCATTTCATGGATCTTAAAATATACAAGGAAGCATGGATAGAGTAGTGGACTAACATTCAGGCGAGTTGGGTACTATTCCTGGCTTGGCCACTGACCTGCTGAGCAATCTTAGGCAAGTCACTTCATCTCTTCTTGTATCAGTTTCCCCCTCCAGAAAATGTGGATAATGATACTTCTTTATAAAGCACTTTTGCCAGAAGCTGGAAATGGGCGACAGGGGATGGATCACTTGATGATTCCCTGTTCTGTTCATTCCCTCTGCAGCACCTGGCATTGGCCACTGTCGAAAGACAAGATACTGGGCTAGATGGACCTTTGGTCTGACCCAGTATGGCCATTATTACGTTCTTCTGTTATGTTCTTATGTAAATCTACAGATTAAAAGAGCTATAGTAGAGCTAGATATTATTAATGTAATATAATAAGGATGCAGTTTTATTATTTAAGCTCTTCTAAGTTGCCCAAGAAAATCAGTCACATCTGGACATGTAGCCATAAGCAACTGTATACATAGAGATGCCTTTTCAAATACTTAACCCAAATTTCAACATAACGAGCCAGGCTCATTGGTGCACTCCAACTACTTTGTGCCCCTCCAGTGATGCAAACAGACATAAAATTGGCAACATTGGGACCTGACTTGGTGGCCATGGCAACTCGGCTGCCTTGTTGGTAAAAATAGAAATAAAAAAAATCTTAAAATAAAACATTTTTTCCTAGAGTATGTGATTCTGTGAGTGTATTGAAAATGCAGCCAGGCCATCCTGTTTGTTGGAAGCTGATGCCCAAGTGAAAAGGAATCACTCTCCTCCACAATGAGGGAATCTGTCTAGGTTTGTGGAAAGGCACTGGTTTTATTATCTCACAAGGGTTTAGGCTAAGTACCTATAAATTAGAGTTGAACAAATAATTTGTGGCAGATAATGTCATCAGTGGGTTCAATTCATTGGTCCAGCCAAACTCTGCTTGGTAGAGGACTTGGGGTGAGGAGGCAAAAGTGGCTTTACACCACATTTACACTCTTCTCCAGACCGAGAGCTGGCCAAGGGGCTATTGTGGCAGCCGAGTATTGCTGGAGTATGCAAGCACTCCAACTATGCCCCCAACACTGCCCCTAAGCTGGGAAGAGGTCAGGAAGAGGGGATGTTAAACTGTGTGGGTTCTGGTTTCCACAGAAGAAAATTAATAATGCTTTAAATAATAATATGGTATTTAGAATTTAGTGCTGTATATAATCAAAGCACTGTGCCAACATTAACTCATTAATTCATCTTTGTGACCCCTCTGAGAGATAAATATTCTCATCCCTGTTCTACAGATGGGGAAAGTGAGACAGAAAAATGAAGCTAGTTTCCCAAGGCTATGAAGCAAGTCACAGGCAGAGGCAGAATTAGAAAGCAGAATCTCTTAGCAGTCGACCCTCTGTTCCTTCTTCCAGATCATATTGCCCATTTCTACAGACTCTGCTGCCCCTCTACACCAGGGGTCGGCAACGTTTGGCACGCGGCTCGCCAGGGTAAGCACCCTGGCTGGCCGGGCCAGTTTATTTACCTGCTGACGCGGCAGGTTCGGCTGATCGCAGCCCCCACTGGCCGCGGTTCGCCGTCCTGGGCCAATGGGGGCGGCGAGAAGCAGCGCAGGCGAGGGATGTGCTGGCCGCAGCTTCCCACCACCCCCATTGGCCCGGGATGGCGAACCGTGGCCAGTGGGGGCCACGATTGGCTGAACCTGCCGCGACAGCAGGTAAATAAACTGGCCCGGCCCGCTAGGGTGCTTACCCTGGCGAGCCGTGTGCCGAACGTTGCCGACCCCTGCTCTACACCCAGGCACACCCGTGGGTAGCTGGCTAATCTGGGTTGAATAAATGTAGTTTATTTCTCTTTTTACAGACTGTCCAGGAGTAGAGCATGTTTTCCATAGAGCACATCAGCATATCCTTTGGCTGACTTACATTCACTTTTTAAATGTGTTTGTATGTGTTTTCTTTCTCCCCATAAAGTGATCACAAGCACTTCAGTGAGTGTGTGTGATTCAATATTTGAGTTCTGAGCTATA
This sequence comes from Chrysemys picta bellii, assembly GCF_011386835.1. Taxonomy (NCBI): domain Eukaryota; kingdom Metazoa; phylum Chordata; order Testudines; family Emydidae; genus Chrysemys; species Chrysemys picta. Next base: position 43,689,232 of record NC_088794.1, on the reverse strand, counting down.
TTGGTGAATTATAATTGGCCATATAAGTCACATGGTATATCTTGTCACTGACTAAATGAGCATAGCAATACTCATAATCAGGAGGCATGTTTGAAAAAGCTGTAGGAGCTTTGAATCTCTCAGGGAAAAGCAGCAGTTTTAGGGAGAGAGAATAGAGAAAAGGAACTAGGGAATCTTAGAAAACATTTAAACCTCTTCTTTCCTAGGCCTAACAGGCCTTGCCCAAAGAACTATTCCTAGAAAAAATGACATCAGTGTAAGATATATTACAGAGTTTAATTTTTGTTTGTCACATAGTCACAAAGTACCTGTGTGTGCATTCCTAGTGGTGAAGACTTCTCAGTTGTTTAATTGTTTCTGTGCTAGGATTCTGGCAAAGGGATTTGGAAAAGATTTCCCTTACCCCCCCATATAAAAAACAACCAGCATGTAGTTATTTTGTTATCACCAGGGTCATTAACATAATGCAACTGTGTGCATGAACAGTCCTAGATGTGAAGGATGCTCTCAGACCTTTACCTAGCTCATTTAATTGTCTCTATGCCATGGCTTTGGCAAGGGGATCTGGGAACCATTACCCTAATGTCTCAAACAGTGTCACCTTCCATAAAAAATACATCACTTCCAGTGCAAGTACTTGTGCACCCTTCTAAAACTGAACCCAAATCAAACCTTTTTAAAGATTCTGAAATGTAAAAGGGGTTTTGATTATCATTTTTAACCAGATGTGCTGAAACTAAATGCAGGAAAGGCTATTTGCATTGGAGAAACTGGAAGCAAAACATTCTGGAAAGCTGGAAAGGGGGTAAGCCCAATTTTAATCAGGCTTCTAGCCAGATTTGGCAGACTCAGGGAATGTCAGGTAAGTTTGGGGCAAGCATCCAAAACAATGGCTCGCCTATCTGAACCAAGCCCAGACTCTGAACTCTTTGAGATGCATTCATCACTATGCAGAGTCATTTCACAGTCAGAACTATTTCTGAGAAATCCCTATAACACAGAGAGATATCATTGATGAGGGGAATCATATGAAAATCTAGATAAATGAGCAAACATTATGCTCAGAGTACCATCTAAATGTTATGTGACATTAGACAATGGCATTTACTTATCCATACTATTTAATGGCACAGATATATATATATATATATACACAAAAGGATGTAGAAGACTTAAAATTCTTCTCTTTTTCTCAGATCCCTTTATTTTCCCTAGTGTGCACCCTCATTTCTTTTATGTCTTTATAAATAAGCTTGTCAGATCAATTCAAAAGAACTGTCTTGAGTCAACAATTTACTCACCACAATTGCATGAGCTACAGAATGTACTCTGATTAGTTCTAATTTCAGGGTTATTTCATTATTTTCTTCCTCTTCCTTAAAGCATTTTTTAAAATGAAAAGAAAAAAATATATATGGAATAATTGAGATAAGAGATTTTTCAGCCTACTCATGAGTGATCTTTGAAAATTCCAGTCTTTGGAGCTATCACCAACACTCCAGTTATTGCTATTGTGGCTCAGTACTTATGGCGCCAGAAACTCATCTGGTGTAAAGCTTAGTTCCAATGGAGCTACATCGAGTTACATCTTCAGAGTGTCAGGTCCCATGGACTCTGTAATCAGTAAAGTCAATGGTGCTTTGCTGCTTTACACCAGCAGAAAAGAGCTAGTCCCAGGAATTCATAATCAATTCACTCATTGCCAATTTATAGTGGAAGATCTGGCCCCATCGGTTAAAATTACAGTGGAGTGTGCACCTAACAAACCTCGTAGACAGACAAGTGACAGAACATGACAGAACACATGAATGAAGTCAAAAAGATCAGAGAATAGTACTGAGGCTATGTAAAAATGAAGCTCATTCCAATTGTATTGACATCCAAATGTTGCCATTCCTATTTTACACTGTACTGTGAACAGGCTTGGATGTTTGTGATAGATGAATGGAGCTGATTATCACTGATTACAGATGTGCTAATTAACTCAGTTTTGTTTGTTCAAAACCTCTATTAATAATCAATTCTGAAAGATTCAGGCAGCCATGTGCAGCATGACATAGCTTTTAATCACCAGCATAGGAAAATGTAGCAGGTTCTTCATGGAAAGGGGGCCAAAAAAACCAATGCAACAAATTATTGGCAGAAAATCAATGCACCTAAAATAGGCCACATTTTTAACTAAGCAGTTTTCAAATTACCTTAGCCAGCCCAGCAGTTCAGACAATGAGGCTGTAGAGCCTAACCCATGAAGCAAAGTTTTAATCTGCATTGTGCAATTTTGACAAAGATCTTTTACACATGAGTCAGGTAGACTGTGCCTGTGATTCATAGGGAAAAATTAAAGACTTATCCAGATGTATGCTGACCTGCTTTGAGTGAACACGCAGTTGCCTCCGAGAATCAATCATGGGTCTGGGGAACACCATTTTTATCCATAGAAGGACTGATAACATATTCACAGTTGGAGTTATACAGGGAATGATTACTTTGCTGTTATACAATAGTTAAGGTTGTGCCAGCATTTCCTTTCTGAACCCCTATATTTTAGGGATTTATAAGGTGGCCATAAACATTCCCTCTAACCTGAAACTAAACCGTGTACTGAGATCACATTTATTTTACCAGTGACGACACACATACACACAGAGAGAGAGCTTGACATGTGAGTTTAAAAGGGAAAAATAAGTTTGTCATGTTGAGAAACTTGTTTAGTTTCTGAAAATTGAAAAATAGTTTCAACATTAAGAAAAAGGAAAAAAGAAAGAAAGAAAGAAACTTGGCAAGGCATTAGTCCATGTTCTGCTCTACTGTCTGGTAGTATTTCCAAAGAGAAATGATCAGTCAGTAAAGCTACTGAGGTTTGTACAATTGCAGTAATTTTTCCACCACAAAATTTCCATAAGGACTTCAGCCCTCAGAGAAACCATGATGATTTATTACTGGGTCAACAATCAAATTATTTTTAAAACTGCCTAGGTAGAAATGATGCATCAGAGATTATTCTTTCCTCACTGAGTTGTACTTAGGTATTACTGTACCTTGGGTACCAAATTTAACACCACAATCCTGGTATAACTTTATTGATCTTAATGGATTTACACCAGTATGAACGAGTGGAGAATCAGGCCCTATGAATTCAGTCCAACCCATTTACGTATCTTTTTATTCTCTTGGTAGTCACACAGCAGAAGCAAAGAGTGAAAATAACATCATACAAAATCCTCTGACCATCTTGAACACCTACAACTCCACATCTTCATTCCAGCCTCTTTAATCAAAGTATCAAGGACTCCTATCAACTTCAGTGCGCACTGGAAAATACAGTCATGCCATCAAAAAGTAAAAATTGATGAGCAGGCCAATCGGAGCAGAGAAACCTGATTCTGCATCAAGGAAAGTGCTGCTATGCCTTTGCCAATAATGCTAGTAAAGTGGAGTGTGCAGCTGAGCATCTCATTAGCATGAAGATTTCCATTAAGTCCATGGCTCCTCAGCCTTGCCCATGCTGGACCCATACCATGCTTCTTATTTCTATTCACTTTTGAGAGTAAGGGAGATATCATGCAAGGATTGAGACTTATTGCCCCAGTTGGGGGGCCTGCACACAGGGCATGATACAAGCCCATTGATGTCAATGGGACTGCTCACATGCTTAAAATTAAACTGTATGGTCAAGGGCTTTTTCACTAGAGGTCCTGCTTCACATGCAGATGTGTGTGCATAACTGCATAGCTACAGTTGCACAAATTTTTACATAACTGCACATGCAGTTACAGCAGTTGCTCACTTAAGTAGATAACTAGCTGGCTGAATACCCAGGTGCACACGCTATTGAAATAATGTGGTGCAAAAATTTAGGTGCAGGATTGCTTTGACGCATGAACACGCCAATGGCCACGACTGGAATTTTACATCTCCTTTGCACAGTGCCCCTTGCACATTGCTGAAGTTCAATGGACGCTCAGCACAAGCTAAGAGTGCAGAACAGGGGTCGGCAACGTTTGGCACACGGCTTGCCAGGGCAAGCACCCTAGCAGGCCGGGCCAGTTTATTTACCTGCTGACGCGGCAGATTCGGCCGTCCCGGGCCAATGGGGGCAGCGAGAAGCGGTGCGGGCGAGGGATGTGCTGGCCGTGGCTTCCCGCCACCCCCATTGGCCCGGGACGGCGAACCACAGCCAGTGGGGGCCGCAATCAGCCGAACCTGCCGCGTCAGCAGGTAAATAAACTGGCCTGGCCCGCCAGGGTGCTTACCCTGGCGAGCCGTGTACCAAATGTTGCCGACCCCTAGTGCAGAGTATTCTATGCTGAATCTTGAGAGGGACAAAGGAAGTTGGGTTTTGGTTTTGCAAAACCAAAAACCAGGGCTAGTTTGGATCTGAGTTGAGTTTTATCTGACTGCCACAGTCCAGGAGAAGTGGTGAAGGGGGTCAGATAAAAGCTTTTGGTTTTATCTTTTCTCTATAATGGTGGTTTATTGTAAATCCCTATCAATCAAGTTTGGGCTTTGTGAAAACTAAAGCAAATGAGTTTGATCCAGGTTACATCTATATCCTCATACTTCAGGAGGGTTTGGCCCATATCTAACTGAATTAATTGGGAGAAGGTCTTGTGGGCAGCCAATTCATAATATTTGTATTTGGATTCCCAGCTGGCCCACATCTTGAATGAATATGAATACTAGCCTCTGATTACAGCACTAGAATTTGTGGCTAATAATATGGAAATTTGTCTGACTCAAGCAATCTTCAGGAATTATTGCCATAGGTAAGGCATAACTGATAACTAACCAAAGAGCTCAATTTGCTCAGAATTCTAAAGTCATTTCATGATTCCAAATTCATGGTCTGCTCCTGCATTCTTCATGTACTTTAAATTCCCTTTGACTTGTCAGAGTTTTGGGTGTGCTAGGAATACAAGATTTGACCCTGTAATAAAGGTAGGGAAAAGAAATGGGGTGGGAGCAGAAAAAAAGTTATAAAATCAAGGGGGAATGAGTGTGTATTACGTTCTAAATGGCATTTTAATAATAATGTATTTTGTATACATTATTGCAATGTCTAAATTTTTCATTGAATAGTAAAGTAAATAATTGTACAACATGTTGAGGCATAATTCAGAACTATCCTGGGGCATCCCACCATCATAGCTTCTGTGCTTCCTCCCTCCCACCCACCCCTCCCCACCTTGAATGTTTTTTAAACATTACACTGTATTTTAAATGTATTCTGTGTTGTTTACTACAAACTGTGCACTTTTTTCAGTTACAAACTCAAGGAGAAGTACAATAGCCAAAAGGGATTTAACATGAATTCAAAGAACATAGTTTACCCATAAAGAATGCATTCACACTTTTGGGGAATGAATTACAAGAAAATCCCCCATAATTGAAGCATTTAATGCATTTGAACCTATAAGGAATGCTAAAAAACACTGGAACATTGTGTAATGTTTAAAGGGGCATTTGGAAGTTTTTAAATCAAGCATCATTTAAAACAGATTGAAATTATGGATTTTTTTTATTACACAGTCTCAAAGAGTAACTTCCATAAATAGTCAAGAATAAACTACATTCAGACCTATCTGTTAGAATACTTCTTAGCAAAGACAAATGAAAACTCAGATTGCTGACATCCCTTTGAAGATTTTCTTTTCTTTTCCCCGCCCCCCCCCCCCCCGCCCTTGTTTTATTTATTCAGCTCTGCACACTTTTTTATTTTTAATTATCCTAAGGAAATGAAGGGGGGGCAAAGATCTTTGTTTTCCAACTGAGACAGTGAAATATGTTCCAAAGCTGCTTTTGTTTTTAATTTACAGAAGCCCTTGTGTCTAATCTACTAAGCCAACAAATAATCTGTTTGCCAGGTTTTTTTTTATGAGAGTCATGAAAAGTACACACAATTGCTGACTTTATTCTTTTTTTGGATGCACATTCATTCTCTGTTGTAAACTTGAAAGGATTCTTTTGGAGAACTTATGACAATGGGTATATTTTTAGCTAAGTATTTTGTTTCCCAGGAGTTTTTTTTTAACTAGTTACTTGTGTACCTCAATCTTCTCTTCCTGAGTCTCATCAAAAGTGTCATGCTAGCCTAATCTAAATGGTAAGAAAGCATGTCTGCATACCTACTGATGAAATGAGATGTATTGTTTAAAAGTGCAGTGGAAGGGAGCCAAAAATGTGTTCCCATCCAAACTAAGACCTATGGAAGACAATGACCACTCTTGACCAGATGGGCCCCTGCACAAGAAAACCTGCCGAACGGCTGGGGTACTCCATGAATATTATTTATGGAGTTTCCATTTTATTGCTCCCTTTGAGAATGGAGTTTTCACCACTCCTCCACAGAACTGGCAGGAGATGACACCCACCAAAACCTTGGATGTGCTGAGATCCACAGGGAAATCCTGTGACTCATGAGATAGACAAAAAGCAGGGACAGTAACACAGAGGTATATTGTCTTCACACTGCTTTCTCTGCAGAGACATGCTACGAAAGGCTGTTCAAGAAGATGCATATGTATGTGTATATAATTATACATATACACACACGAGATTCACTGCTGGGGGAAGGAGGAAGAGAGGGAATCCTGAGCCAGCATTATCCACTGCAAAGAAATCTTCACTGGGATGATACCACATTTCATCTCCCTCCCTCATCCCCAATATTCCAACCTAGCACAATGGAGTCTCAGGGGCTTCTGCAAGTCTTGGGGAAGGAGGTGAGCATGATGCTGAGCAGCTGAGCCCTCTTCCATCTCTCCCCCCACCCCAAAGCTGGTTTGTGCAGGGCTTTGCTCCCACATTAGCGAGATGCAGAATACAACTTTGTACATCTTGCCGGTTTGCTCTTTCCCTCTCTGAAATAATGTAGAGGTAGAGACACGGTGGAGATAAAAACAAAACAACTGTTATGGTTCTTTTTGCCATAGCCCATTTACTGACTTTCTTATGCAATACATTTCGTGTATACTTAAAGAAATGAACAAGAACTTCTAGAGGAGAGAAACCAGAAAAGAAAGTAAAGAGAACTGCGGCCTGTCACCTAAATGTTCCAAGACATGCATCTTTCATCTTGTAAAGGTGCACTCTCCCCTCTTCTCATCCATCCCCAGTCCCACAGAGCCGGAATCTGTTGACTTTCCAAGCACACTGAGTGGTCATGGGAGAAGGGCTAATGCACATAGAGGATGGGATTTGTGAATGGGAGAAAAGTGTGGATTGGGGTAGGAGTTTTAATCCATGTTGGTTTTGGTGACTACTGATCTGTAAGATGTGTTGGGGGAAGGAGAAGGGCGGCTGCTGCTTGGTTTGACCTCTTCTTGTTTGTAAATTTATGCCCAGGTTGCTCAAATGGCCACTGCAGATGGATGCTCTTTGGTTGGGAGTTTGAAATCAGTTTTAATTAAAATAAGTAATCCCACCATTTCCCACCTGCTGCATTCAGGAGTGCTGTGGCTCCAAAAACATTTCTGATGTATCATGAGTCATGCCAAGCATAGAACACTTTAACCCAGAACAGTTAGGACCAGACGAATCTGTATTTCATCTTAAATACATCTTAAAATATATACCACTAAACATGACTTAACAGCTAAAAGTGGTGATTCTCCAGCTACATATCCAAAATCAGTATGTATGTCAGACCTAACTAAATTGCTCCTATCTCTTGTTACCATTCAACACACACATCTTTACGACTTCTTTCTGCCTCTGTTACCCACAATACCTTATTTTTCAAGTAATGCCACTGAAATCATTGGGATTATTCATGAAGTAAGATGCTACCTACTGGGAATAAGGGTGGCAGAATTTAACTTTTGCGGGTTAAATTCAAAACTTACTAGTATAGGTCTCTCTTTCCATATTACCCTTTTCCTCTTCTTTTTAGTATCCTGTTACTGTTGCCCCTTTGCAGAGTGGTGGCAGATTTTGAGGCCTTGCAGATCAGTTTGCTGTTGGAGGAGAACTCAATGATGCAGAGTCAAAGTATTTTCTTAGCGGAATTTATTTACAAAGAAGCAACTCTCTTGTGCCTCTGTCTCTTCTGGACTCTCCTGGAATCTCACAGCTTGAACATATTGGCCCAAGTTAGGAGCTTAAACCCTTATGAGGATGTGAGCCACTATTCCTTGTTCCTCCTTCAACCCCTGGGTTTTTAATCTTGGAAACCCCTAGCCCAAAGCTACTCCCTAGCATCACATGACCTCAAAAGGTGAGCCTGGTCATTAACCATGCTTTTGTGAAGCTGCTGTGCAATGCAAAGGAACATCAGACAAGGTTTGATTGCCCATGCGAAGGGGGATTTACCCCACACCATCCCCTTAATGATTGGTGGGGTGGGTGGCGAGAGTGTTTATACTTGGCATTGACAATTGCACTATGATGACTGAGGATGTTTATATTTTCCTGAGATTTCCCAAGGCTGCTTTCTACATTCACTGGGTCCCAGTAAAATTAACAGAAAAAACAAGTTACTAATCACAATGCATCGGTTTACAGACATGCTGTGTGTTTGCTATTGCCTGCCATCACTAGCGAGGCATTTGCCAGTTTTCAGTGGCTCCCAGAACTCCCTTATACCAAACGACAGTTTAAGAAAGTAAAACAACCCCACTGTCAGGCTGCTACTGCTTTCATTTTTTTTTTCATCTCATGACTTTACATACCCCTTGAGGCACATATATTCCAATGCGAGAACCACTCACATATAGTTTACATTACTCCACTGAACAGTATAAAGATTCAAGAAAGCATCAAACAAGGTGACAAGATTCACACCAAAAATCATTTTGTAAACAGTTGGAGATGTTCTGGCAACAAACTCAGGGTACATCTACACTACAGGGGGGAGTCGATTTAAGATACGCAAATTCAGCTACGTGAATAGCGTAGCTGAATTCGACGTATCGCAGCCGACTTACCCCGCTGTGAGGACGGCGGCAAAATCGACTTCTGCGGCTTTCTGTCGACGGCGCTTACTCCCACCTCTGCTGGTGGAGTAAGAGCGTCGATTCGGGGATCGATTGTTGTGTCCCAACGGGACGCGATAAATCGATCCCCGAGAGGTCGATTTCTACCCGCCGATTCAGGCGGGTAGTGTAGACCTAGCCTCAGAGGAAGAACACCACCCTCCGGTAGCCAATTGTGGGGAAGGTGACAGTATAGCAGGAGGGGAAAGGAAAGACTGCATTTGGGATGTTTTATAAATCCTCAGCTTTGTCTATACTTAGCTTGTTAGATGATTTATGGCCACTAGTCTCTCTAGCCAGTGTAACTGTTCGCTTCAATTCTGCGTGTTCCTTGATGGGTTGCTTACAATTTCACAGATGCTATCATCACACTTTAACTGTACTAATAATGTGTTTGAATTGTGCTGCGCCACATACCATTACTACACGGGATGCTGTCAGCCAGCTCCTCTGTACCGAGATATCCAATGCAGAGGTAGATGAATAGTGCAATTGGCTAAAATCAAAGATAGGAACTTGTTAGAACATCTCTTACCTGGTAGTTGCTTTGAAGGGAATAACTATTACTAAGTCCCATGAGGTGGGGGGTGGGGGGAAGGGAGGAGGAAGAAATGCCTAAGGAAGAGAAGAATAAGTTTCTACCCCTATCTTTTGCAACCCAATCCTGGACCATCATTATCCTTTATTATTTCTCAAGCATCAGAAGTGTCTTAGGTGCCTCCCAGAAACAAGCACAAAATAGGGCCTGATCCTCAGTGGGTGTAAATGAATGACCCGCCACTGAAGTCAATGGAACTATGTCGATTTATACCAGCTAAAGATCTGGCCGATGGCCCTGGCCCAAAACAGAAAATAAAACTGAGGGAAATGGTGGGCACCCTGTATAAGGGCTGCCTAAATATACACAACTTGGGAGAGACTTTTGTTCAGTTTCTAACATCCAGCAAAAAGGACAATAGACTCCAAGCGGAGGTTGCAGGATAATGCACTGAGTGCAGTCCCATGGAAAGTGCTGAGGGCAGAGGGAATAGAAAATGTCATGACTTCAAAGCAAAGGCAATTCTATTTTACCTTTATTTTATTATAATGTGGGAGCACCTATGGGGCCCCTATCCTGGATAAAGGCCCCATTGCACTAGGCACAGTGTCTCATTTCCACACTTTCCTTGACACTTTTTCTATTTAGTGTTTAAGCAAGCGAGCCCATCCTCTATTATTCTTGGGCTTTCAGTGAAGTCCTAAAGCTGAATTTAGGACAAGAGACTGGCCAGTGAGGATAAGCCGTAGTGACGAGGGTGGAAAGTCTCATTCAAACAGTATCTAACAGTATAGCAGGCCAAGTAAATTGTATCATGTGTAAACACTTTTTTCCCCAATGTGAGAGTTCCATTTCAAAAGGGTTATTATCTGAGATTAGGTACCGAATGCAAATTGCCCCTCCCTGATGCCACCAGACTGGCCTTGGGCTCAGCTTTGCCTGTCTACTAATAAAAAGCAAGGGATATGGATACCCTACTAACTCAAGGGTAATACTGTGCTCTGTGAGGCGGCAACAATCCCCAGAGGGAGTGGGAGGGGATTAGAGAGGAGAAATGAGGCCTTTCATTAAACAAGAAGTGCAGGGACATGTTAAAAGTTCTAACCACTGTATCTAGCTACACAGAGGAGCACATCACACGTGCAAATGTTTCAGTGTCTGAAGGAGAACAATCAAAGAGGAAGCTGCCATCCTGAGGCAGATTAGGTTGGAGAGGACACAGACCCCTTTAGAAACCACTGACAAGCAAACACTTTTAAAGTTGTCTTCAGGTACATTTTAGAGCTTTGTTGATTTTCTTTCTGTTATGGTTAATTTTATAGGCAGTTCTACTGTTTCATTAAAAGAAAAAAATATTTGAAGTTAATGTTACAATTTATCTCAGAATAGTGCTTGAAACTCTTTGATTTCTAATGGTATTTGAATAAACCTGAATATCTCCATCTTAGGCTCTCACCATGGGGATTGACTCCTGGTGGGGAACAGAGGGCTGTATAATTAACACAGCAGCCCCCACTGAGAAATACAACAGCACCATTCGCTGAAGGGAGATAGTGAACCAGTGACAAAGATTTTAAAAACACACGTACTGAAAACTCATCTCTCCTGAAGACACACAGAAATTCCATTTAGGGAGATGCCCATGAGGCAATCTTTTCTACTGTTAGGGTTGTGTAATCTCCAAGCAGCTTTCTTCTATTGCCTAATCCCCAGAGGAGGGTCCTACCAGGTGAACTTGATGTGGGATGGGTGAAACAGTAGTAGTAGTCCTACCAGGTGAACAGACAGTTGGGATGGGTAAAATAGTAGTAGTAATACTTATCACTTATATAATGTTGCATCTTCAAAACACTTAAAATATCAAAGCCCAAATTCTACTCTCAATTACACTATGAAGCCAATTGAATTATTCCAGTGTACCTGAGGAACAACCATATTATCGCTGTATTAAAGCTAGGGAAACTGAGGCACAGAGCAATCACAAGACTCATGCAAGGACATACAGTGAGTTATTAGAACCAGCAGTAGACATTGTGAGAAGATATTGTCTAGCAAAGCCTTCAGACCCTGAGCTCGTGTTGTGCTGCCCATTGAAGTAGATGAGGATTAATGGTGGATGGGAAAGAAGTGAAGTGGGGATTAAATGTCATACATCTACTACTTACTTTGAGCACCAGTTGCCTTTGCCACTAAATGAGGCAGCTGTGTCTAGTGGAAGGTTACTGTTGAGACACCTACCAAATCTCTCAGATGAATGATTTTCCAAATTCCCCCCACATGCACACACAGCAGGTTTCTTACACTACAGATCTGGGAAATCGGCCTTAACTGGGAACCAAAGGTGTCATGTATACCCTGGAGATTAAAGACCAGCTGTTCAAAGAGGCATTAACCTGGGTGGACTGGTCAAATCTCCCTAATGCTGTTTTCTTCTAGGAACCCCAAGAAGGAGAGAAGAACTCGTTTGATATTCACATTTCAAAGAGAACCTTTCTGTGAATATTTTCAATCAGAAAATGATATAAAAAACACACAGGCACGCATATGTGCATGCGCACACAGCATATACATATATATATCTAGAGCTATCTATAAACAGCAAAGGAGGTCCTTTCATTTTCCCTTTTGTGCTGTTCACTCCAGGAATCCATCCTTGATCTTGACAGATCTGCTAGTTTATAATGAATACTTTTCCAGCTTTTATGGTTGGCATCAAGAAAGCACCTGGGAGTAAGATTTGTTCACTGTGGTTCTGTAGGTTGTTGTTTTTTTAAACAGTGTACTTTGGTCTTTGCCTCATAATAAACATTTATTTTTATTGTAATGAAACATTTTATTGACTTGAGCAGTAACAAAACAAAACAAGTAAACAAAAGCATGTCTGCCGTACTGCTGCTGTGGAAAGGAATGTAAGTGAATGTATTTGAAAAGCATCGTCTAGTAACGCAAAACATAGCACTGGGAGTTAAGAGAGCTAGGCTCTCTTCTTGGCTATGTCACTAACTTGCTATCTGTGACCTTGAGTAGTGTCTCGCTTTTCCAGTATGTAAAATGGGGATGGTATTAACTCCTCACAGCAGCTTTGGCAGGGTTCCGTCTACCTAAGGTACTTATACAACTAGGGCCATCCCTAGCGGGGCTGCGGGGCCCGGGACAAATCAGTCTGCATGGGAGCCCCCTTAACATTTTTTACACAGGTGAAATCTGGTTACAGTGAACTTCAAGGGCAGCTGCTGACCGCAGCTTAAATATTGTAGTTCTTTTTTATAATTATAATGAAGTTCATATATTTAAAAAATAACTCACCGATCACGATCAGGGTCGCCCCGCTTACATTCTGAAATCCACCTTCCTGGACTTTCTTTCAGCAAACTCACTTCCCAGGTGCATATGGTCTCGCTACCCTCAGTAGATTTTTTAAAAATGTACTTACACATTCGCAACACTGAGAGCTCATGTCTCGAGAACTGGGTGGCTCTTGGAGGGCCTAAGTGTGCCTGGGTGCTGGGGAACCCCAGGATCCTCCAGCATGGAGGAGGGGCTCTAAGATCTGTTTTCTCTGGGGGCTGGGAGGATGTGGAAAAGCAGATGGATGGCGGACCCCAGTCCTGGTGGATGGTGGAGAGAGCAGAGTTGTGGGACCCCAGGTCCTGGTACTGTGGGGAGGGGATCCCAAGGCTGAAGGGCTGAAAGGCAAGGAGGACCCTGAGGCAGGGGGGTATAAGGGCTGGCCCTGGCCTGGAGGTGGCATTGGAGGACCCCACCCAGTGCTGGGAGAGGGGAGAAAGGGCAGTGGAAGGGGCAGGTGTAGGGCACTGGGGGGACACCATTGATGGGCAACAGGAGAGGGAGACTACTGGCTGACACTCACCTGTACTAGGGCCCCCCCTATGCTGGTGGAAGGTCCAGCTGGAAAAGGGAAGGGTCCGTCCAAGGCGGAAGGGCAGAGGCAGGGTCAGCCTGCCCTAGCACTTGTGGTTAGTGAGCAGTAGGACCCTGTGGCAGCAGGCAATACCAGGAGCCGGCAGAGCGGAGTGGAGCAGGCTGGGGCCAGGTCGCTTGCTGCTGCTGCCACAGAGACATAGCCGGAGCCTGGGGGGCTGTGGGCAAGAAAAATAAATAAATGCCCAGGCTGGTGAGTGCCCCCGGGATGTCCTCCGCTCCCCCCCCCCCCCGCATCCCCCTGAGTACAGGGTCCCCCAAAGCGCAGCACCCAGGGCGGTCGTCCCGGTCTGCCCTATGGACGGGACGGCTCTATATACAACCCACATCACTGTAGAATCTGAGCACCTCATGCTTTAATATATTAATCCTCACAATCCTCTGTGAGGTAGGGAAGTGCTATTATCCCCATTTTACAGATGGAAACTGCAGCACAGAAGGTTAAGTGACTTGACCAAGGTCACACGGGGGGTTCTGTGGCAGAATTCTGAGATCTCAGGTGGGCGGTTATAGGATTTTTTATATATAGTTGAAACTGATGTATACAATGGCATAAGCCAGTCTGAGATCTAAACAAAACATGATGGATATCACCATACCATCATAAAGAACCAAGGCCACTACCATCACCAGTCAAATCACACCTAGGCACTAAATAAACTCAGTTACTTTGGCCCAGATCTTCAGAGGTATTTAGGCACCTAACTCCCACTGAAATCATCATCACTGTGGCATTCCTTCCTCCATTCTTCATGTGTATTGTGTCTACTTAGCACTGGAGGGCTCTTCAAGGCAGGGACCTTGTCTCCATACCGGACCATAAACTGCTCACCACATTATTGAAGCTATTATAAATATCAAATATTATTCTTATCAGTTAACGGCAATTAGAAGTAAAGCTATTTTTAAATGGTAAAAAAAAGTCTACAAAATATTTTTGATCTGTTGTATACGCTGCTTGAGAAAATAAAGCCTAGCACATTTTTCTGAAATGTCAAATAGCTCTAATTATGTCAGGAACATTTGCTCCCCAGTCACAGGCCTCTGCTATTTACATTTAATGTAAAAGAAGAATCTGTTAGTTCTCGATAGTATTTACATTTAAAAGGCCTGATTCTGCCTTGCACCTTCTATCGTTATTTATCTCTGTGATAACTGAGCACAACGTAGATGTAAAATACTGATGTTTCGAGCCTGGCAGTGTTCTTTGCACAAGTACAAATAACTGCACAAAGTGAGAGGTGCTGGAGAATCAAGCCCATAAGCCTGTATGTAGACTAGCCAAAAATGGGGTAGTTAGAGGCCTGCACTTCAAGAGCACCTACCTTCTATTCCTATTGCACATGTGTGCAGTTAAGCTGTAACTGTGATGTCTGTATATACATGGCCACAGATGGGTCCATTACACCATCTGAGCGTAGGGAGGTGCAGTGTTTCGGGGAATATAGGCTGCCTCCAGGGATGCCAGGCATTTCAGTCCAGCCCATCTCTGAACTTTTCAATGAAGCCTTTTTTCCAATCAATTCCTCGGCTTCAAATGCATTTTAAAACCAGCAGACATGAAAAGGCAAATAAAGGGGAGCTTCTAATTCTGTCTCTTTATGAATACTTATGAAAATATGCGGATCAAAGCTTCTTCCCCTGCAAGTAAATTTCAAGTCTCCTGTAGGACTCAAAGGGAAAGTGTTAGAACTCATTTTATATTTCAGTTAGCATAAAGCACATGTTCAAGAATTACTAAGCAATGATTTTGCAACGATCTTCCCTAGTTTTCGAGGCTGAGTGAACTGCTTCAGAAATAGCACAAATCAGCCCAAACAGTACTGTTCTCCTGTCACCACAACACTGGAAAGGGTCAGACAAGTCTGAAGAAAGAACCATTTCAAGTCATCTCTGCCTCTCCCCTAACAAACAGCTCTAGCTACCTTATGCACTTGAAAATTGTGTTTCAAAAGAGAACTGCCCCTAGATCAAGCCTAACCCACTTAGTTGTTCTGACAAACTGTACCTAAGATCCTCCTCCTGAAATAAACTGCCCCTGGCATCGGCCAACCTCCTTTTTCCTTCAAAGCTACATTATCCTGTGATCATGTTGACCTCTGTCCCAATCCCACCATATTCTTCCATCTGACACATGTGGGTTTAGTTTAAGCCTGCTAGGCACAGCCTTTTTCTTTTGCACATAACTCAGAGGAGAAGGGTATTCTTGTGACTAAGGCACTGAATTGTGACTCTGGAGATCTTGATTCAGTTCCCAGCTATACTACCGACTTCAGGTGACTTTCTTTCTGTAACCCTTTGTCTCGTCCATTTAGACTACGTTCTTTATGGCTGAGACTAACTCTTACTGTGCATTTGTACCATGCCTAACATGATGGGGTCCAGATTTCAGGAATATTACAGATCTGAATTTCTTAGTGTGTGACAGAGAGAACTCTAGGGAGAAGTACTCTTTGTGGAGAGCACTGATAGATAGATAAAATAGCTAGATCTGTGGTTTTCAAACTTTTTTTTCTCGCGATCCAGTTGAGGAAAATTGTTGATGCCCACTACCCAACGGAGCTGGGGATGAGGGGTCTGGGGTGCGGGGGTGAGGGCTGTGGGGTGGGGCCAGGAATGAGGGGCTCATGGTGTGGGAGGGGGCTCTGGACTGGGGCAGGGGGTTGGGGTATGGGAGGGGGTCAGGGCTCTGGGCAGAGGGTGCTTGCTCTGTGGTGGGAGTGGGGTTGGGGCCAGGGATGAGGGTTTGAGGTGCAAGAGGGGGTGCCAGGCTCCAGGGGGGACTCTGGGCTGGGGCAGGGGGTGGGGTGCAGGAGGGGGGCAGGGCTCTGGGCTCGGGGTGCAGGTTCTGGGGTAGGGCCAGGGATGAGGGGTTTGAGGTGCAAGAAGGGGCTCTGGGTTTGGGGAGTCTCAGGGCTGGGGCAGGGGACTGGGGCACGGGCTTACCTCAGGTGGCTCCCAGTCAGCGGCACAGCAGGGGGTGCTAAGGCAGGCTTCCTGCCTGTCCTGGCACGGTGGACCACGCTGTGCCCCAGAAGCGGCCAGCAGTAGGTCCTACTCCTAGGAGTAGGTGCGCAAGCAGCTCCGTGGGGATCTCGCCCTCAGGCACCGTCCCCCCCAGCTCCCATTGGCCAGCAACTGGCCAATGGGAGTGCGGAGTCAGTGCTCAGGGCTGGGGCAGTGTGCAGAGCCCTGTGGCCCCCCTGCCTAGGAGCTGGACCTTCTGCTGGCCGCTTCCGGGGTGCAGCGCAGTGTCAAACAGGTAGGGACTAGCCTGCCTTGGCCAGACAGCACCACCGATGGGACTTTTAACGGCCCGGTCTGTGGTGCTGACCAGAGCCGCCATGTCCCAGTGCCTTACATTCCGTGACCCAGTACTAGGTTTGAAAAACACTGAGCTAGATCAAGTGACTTAAAAGAACATTCTGGGGTGGTAAGTTATGCTCAGAGGCAGCAGGAAGAAGAAGGGGATGAAGACTGGACTGGGACGGGTTATGCCTCTTAGAAAGCCACCTGATGTGCTGAGATACCACTGAGTCTACCTGTTCTGCCAGCATGGGCCCCCTTTAAACTGTTTTGCTGAGCTAGGCTATTCAAGCCTCCTCTAACACACACACACACACACACACACACACACACACACACACACACACACACCACACAGGGCCACACCCAGCTGCAGATCAGCTCTGGGAAGACTCAGTTTAAGGGACTTGCTTCAGCACTCAGGTGTCCACCTCCCTTAGAATGCAGACCCAAAGTTATATTATGAAATCCGTCTCCTCCCTTTTTGTGTGGGAAGGTTTTCCCCACTTTCCCATGCCTCCCATGGCTTCGGGTGGCACGGTGCTCGGAGGGGCGGGGCTTTGGGCAGTGCTCGGGGGCGGGGCTTTGGGCAGCGCAGTGCTCGGAGTGGGGGCGGGGGCTTCAGGCGGTGCTCGGGGGCGGTGCTTCGGGCAGCGCGGTGCTGGGGGGGCGGGGCTTCGGATTGCGTGGTGCTGGGGGGCGGGGATTTTGGCAGCGCTCGCAGGGGGGTATGGCGGGGCGGCACTCTTCTTTTTTGCCTGGGGTAGCAAAAAAGTTAGAGCCGACCCTGGTCACTCCCCTGCCATATACAGCTCTTGTGTAAGGTGGGAACCCTTTATCTTCCAGTGGAAAACCACTGGCATTCCAAAAGGGGAAGAGGGGTTTCCAGTATCAAGTGACTTGGACCCCGGTCTCTGCAGGGCTGTGGCAGCCATTGCTTTTAGGCTGCCTCCAGCATCCACAGGAAGGTTAAGCTCTTTTATAGTCCATTGTCTCTGCTAATGGTTCAATAGCCCTGGCTGTCTTTTCCATTGTTGTACCTGAAGGGCTGGTTGGGGTTGACAACCAAAGACAACCAAATACAGACACATAGTGAATATTCCTAACTTCAGATACAGAAATGATACAGGCATGCAAATTGGATAATCACATTCAGTAAATCATAACCTTTCCAATGATACCTTACAAGCCCCATCTTGCATAAAGTACATCTCAGTTATGTCATATTCATATCATATGCATATTTTCATAAGGAATATGGAATGGAATGTCACAGTAAGTTATGCTCAGAGGCAGCAGGAGGAAGAAGGTGATGAAGGGAGAGGAATTAACTGGGTACTTCTATTTGTTGGGTAAGGATAGCACATCACCAAGTAGGAAGGGTATTGATTCGGTGGTAGCATTTCTAATGAATGGTAAAAGGCTAGTAGTAGTGGTTAAGAATGAAGACTGAGTTGGAGAAGGCGTAACAAAGTGGACTGAGCAAAAAATTAACATTTACTTTCCCCCTTTGATTATATACAGAGGCTAGAGATAAAATGGTCCTGGAAGTCAGCCAGGGAGGGATACAGAACATAAAAGAATGGAGGGTCTTGCAAAGAACAGAGCATTTAAAGAGTCACTTGCTTCCCTCAGCAACAATGGCTTAAAAGAAACAGCTCCTCCCTAGTGAGTAAGATGCAAGGTTAAAAAAAATGAAACACTAAAATGAAAGTAAAACAGATGGTTCAAGTGGATTTTGGTAAGAATCGGCATCTCACAACAGTTTGTCAGACCCTTAGGTGTTTCTTAGGTGTTCCATGGCTATTGTTTTGGAACAGAATGGAATCATTTTCTTATTATGCCACCTTATTAATGTTGATGACAAAGGAAAGAGCTAACTAGGAATTTCAGAAACTACAAAACACAGAATGTGCTCAGAATTTGAAGTATACAAGTCACTTCTCACACCTGTGGATATGTATTTTATTCAAAGAGGAAAGATGCTCTTGTGGCTAAGCCATTACACTAGGACTCAGGGGTTCGTTTCCTAGCTCTGCTACAGCCGCCATGCATGACCTTAGAAAAATCACTTAATTTTTCTGTCCCTCAGTTCCCCATCTGTGAAACACTTCCGTTACTCTGTACTTTCTCTGCCTTGTCTATTTAGATTGAAAGGTCTTGGGGCCAGGGACTGGCTCTTGCTTTGTGTTTGTACTGTACCTAATGCAATTAGGGCCCTTATCTCAGTGTGGCATCTAGGAGCTATGATAATACATATGTTGTTGGCAGTGTTGTATCTATGTTGGTTCCAGGATAAGAGAGACAAGGTGGGCACGATCATATATTTTATTGGGCAGTCTGTTGGTGGAACGAGCCAAGATTTCAAGGTTCACAGAGCTTCTGGTCTGCCTTGAAAGCTTGTCTCTTCCACCAACAGGAGTTGGTGCAGTACAAATATTACCTCACCCATCTTGTCTCTATACTGGATATAATAAGGCATTTGATGCACACCTTTCAGAGTATACATGTATGCCTGTCTCAGAGTCCTTTAGAATTTATTCTAGTAGGTGCTACATGAAGATTTGTGGGCCCTGGACTACAGATTAGCTTTGGCAGGTAAGGGGTTAAGAAAAATATCTATTGATAGCTCTTTTTCCACTGTAGAAAACATAAATCCATCCCTTCTCAATAAATAATAATGTAAAAGCTTTTAAGAAACCCCAGTCTTTAAACTTTACCACCGCAGCACTAAACTGGCTACAAAAAAAGTTTCCATAAATTGGCATTAATAAAGAACCACCCCTTTACTTTGTATGGGAGCAAGAGCCACCTTCTCTAAGGGAGAAATGTACGTCAATCTAGAAACCCTATTAATAACGTTAGAGTCCTGAACTTTAATGTATTAATGAATGGACGTGCGCCCATGCTGTAATCATGAATTTCAGTGTTGCCTTTGATGCTTCATTGGGCACAAAGCTCTTACAAAATGTTTGAAGTGTCTGGCTGTGTAATAATGATTTATAATTCTCTTGAACCAAAGCAAAATTTGCTAGTAAAAATCATTTTTGAAATAAAAAATAAATTGTGACTGGAGGGTCTGGATTTGTTTCAAAAAGCGATCACCCACAAGCAGCAAATTATTTAAAAAGCCACCGGTTCCAGTGTTTTGAGATAGAGAGCGTACAACTCAGAATTTCAAAGTACTGTTAATTAAGATCAGTTTATTAAAATGTCAATCTTTTTAACCAAAAATTTCTTCACGATGAATAGTAGCTGCAAGTTCCCTTATGTTCAACATTTCATGGAGTGAGTATTTTTGCTTGCGCTATATGTCTACATTAGCTCTTCTCCTCACAGCCTCCCTTTCCTTTCTTTCCTCTGTCAGAGTTTTCCTGCAGAATAAATGGCCTTTGCATGTCTATCGGACTGTTCTTCCTACTGCTCTATCAGCAAGTTCTCTGTAGAACGTTAAAACTGCTAAACATATGGTCGAACAGATCCAAAAGTCCCATAAGACTTGTTTATTCTTGTACAAGCTGATCCATGGCCTGTACAAGTCAATGGAAAGACTCCTACTGACTTCAGGGAAACTTGGATCAGGCTGCTGGTGTCACGGCCATAACTTGGAATGGGTTTTATTGTCATGAGTGCTTTCATTTGATTGTTTCTAAAAAAAGCTGCAGGGCAGGGCAGGCAAGGACCCGGACAGACTGCTTCCTTATCAGTTTCAAAACAGTTATTTTACAAAAATATTAACCAGCATAAAAGATCTGCCAAGAAAATGGACACAGTACAGCTGGAGCCCATCCCTGTGTATTCTTCTCAGGAACTTGGTGCCTGAAGAGGGGAAACAACTTAAATAAAACCTAGTAAATGACAGTTTTCCCCCCTCCTTTGGACCAGGAGTTATTAGAACTCCATGGTACCCAGGCCATTTCATACTCATATATTGTACCACATTTTCCCTTTCTGCAGCTCCCTTATTGCCAGACATAAAAAAAGGAAAACAAAAAAAAATCCTGAGGCCTAAGGTTTCCTGAGGTTCTTCCTTTTTTTTTTTAACACCAAAAAAGGATTTCTATTTTGGTACATGCTCTTATTTCTTCACTGTATATGTACATGTATGCCTGTGAAAGTTGACACAAAACGAGAGAGACCTTTTCGGGCAAACTACCGACAGTGTGTGTTTGGGTTCAAGGCATAAGTTAACCACCAGCATAAACAGGCACCACTCCATTGAACTGGAACTTGCTTTCTACCAGTGATGAATCTTACCATAGATCCCAGATCCTTTCCTGCAATATACCCCCTTTGTTCTGTCACAGGTTATGGTTGGGCTTAGAGGGCCATTACAAGCCAGTGTAAGTTAGAGCAGTTCTGAGGCTGCTCTAAATTACATGAGGGTAGCAAGTCAGCAACCCTAAGGTTCAAGGGAGCTTAAAGGTAGCACTAATGTTAAAGCAGATTGAAACAGGAGGGGGAGCTGTCTCTGCACCATTCAAGGTGACAGGGTAGTGGTCAGAGGGAGGATTGCTTACCCAAGGTAAGCAACTCTTTCCCTCCCCTCCCACACCATATGCATTTTAGCCTATGTGTGGCATACAGCCTCCTTAGGCATCACCCATATCCACCCTGGGCACAGCTTTGTTAAACTTGGCTATGATTTCAGCAAAGCAGCTTGTTGAAGGGAACAGTAAAGTCTGTGTTTCCCTCATTAATTTAAAAAAAAAAGGCACAAATAGACTAATAAAAACAAATACAGATAAAGGAAAAAAACTCAAACATTTGAAATCACATCATAGCTGTTGATATTAGGGCCTTGCAGTCACAGACAATGAAGATATTTCTGCCTCTTACTCAAAGTAGTTCACTATTTCTTATACAGTTCAGGGTTTTATGTAGGAAAAATACATTTCCCTGGGATCATTCTCACCTGGCTCAAAAGAAGCTAGTTAGATATGAAGCTAAAGGGAGGAGATGAGAATTAAGAAACTGGAAAAAATGCAGAGGGTGGTGAGTGGGCAGTTCCCGATGAGCCAACATGAATTGTGCACGTATGTGAATTTAACTACAGAATGCTGCTGCTATAAACAGTTTCATAAGGTGGTCGCTTCTACCATGTCCTGCAAAGAGAGGGCCATATTATGCCGCAGTTACATTTGTACAACACTGCTGAAGTCCATGGAGTTATGGAGGGAAAATCTGGTCCACAGTATTAGTTCTTTTCCAGTGCTATGTAACTATTTCACAAGGGGGCAGATTCACAGCTGGTGTAAATTGTCACAGCTCCTTAGACTTTAGTGGATCTGACCCAAGGTATTTTATATGTAGAGGCTAATTATAGGATGCCTACTAAATATATTAAACAGGTATAACAAATGTAAATAATTATTTCCTGGATTTTATCACTCAGAACCTACAATCTACCCCCACTTCTAGCACTCAGAGATGTGGGCTTTTGGTTTTAAAGCGCCTGCTAAACAGAGCCCCTCTAAAACCTCATTCCAGGTTCAAATGCGCCTGAACTGTTGGATGGTTTCCACTGAGGTGAAACTCAGAGGTTTTGCTTTGCATTTTAGGGTTCTTTCAAACCTGAAGTGAAATGCTGGGGGTGTGAAACTCAGGGCAGGCTGAAACAGACAATCTCTGTGCATTGTAAATGTACAGAATTCCAGGTAGATGGGAAATCCATTGGTCCTGATGTAAATGAGAGGAGAATCTGACCTTCTGTATTATTTTGCCTATAGATTGTTGAACAGGTTTCATAGGAAAAGCCTCCAGGAAGAATGATTATGCTAACAGGCACATGTTTCCTAGAACATACTAAGCTGATGTGGAAGCATAGCGGCCTATGTCCCTGGCAAACACTATACATCTTACAAACGTATTTACTGTAGCCAACACAAACAGAAGCCCACTTTCATTTCTGTCTGATTTCCCTTGTGTTTTCACTACAGGACTGAGATGCAGAACAGGATCCCATTCTGTGATATTCTGCTCATCTTCCTTCAAGACCTCCACTGCCACAGCACAAGCCGCATAGGTCCTGATCCTGCACCGTAATTCAGATGGGGCGACTGCTGCACCTGTGCAAAGTTAATGGAACTCCACGCAAGCACAGCAGTCCACATGTACCCATCAAAATGCAGGATCATGTCCTCAGGGTGAAATCCCGGTCTCACTGAAGTCAATGGGAGTTTTGCCATTGACTTCAGTGAAGCCAGGATTTTCATCCTAAGAGTTCAGTGATGTGCTACAGCTGTAGCTCAGTTTTGTTATAAACAAATTGGGGTCTTCTCCCCTTTATTATTTGAAATTTTAGTATTTAAAATAAATAAGTTGAGAAGGTAATAGTAATAGAACTTTAAGGTTTATAACAGTAGCTACTGGAACCTGTCCCTCAGGGAGTGTCACAAATCAACAAGGTGCCCCTTTGTGCCATATTCAGCACTTGAATCCAAGTTAGCTGGAAGAGGATGTTAAAAAAAAAAAAGTCACAGCTCAACAGACAGCACTCTATACACCACATCTATTTACTTTAGTGATTTAGAGTCAGATCCATAGCCCTTTGAAGTCAGTAGAAAACTCCCATAACTCAGTGGGATCAAGCCCTTGATGCATGGAAAATAGTATTCTAACAATCTAGGTTTCTGATAAGTTAGTGTTAGAATCGAATACTCAACAACTGGTGGATGGCGCAAAAATCTCCCACTTTTAGTCAAATCAAGTAACGCTTTTTTAGGGCTAAATGGGAACAGCCCAATCTATCCTAACACAGATTTGAAGAACAGAAGTATCCTGGTATGGCTACAATTATTGCTTTCAAACAAGTTACTGTGAGTTATAAAATATTCCTCAAAGAATTCTTAACTGGTTTAAAAAAACCCTTTTTGTTTAAAGTAATATTCTCAAAACCCATGAAGATAATTTTAATCAAACATCCCACAAGAATTCAGCACTGGACTGAGAATGAATATAAACAAATGTTGTGCCATCGGGTAATTCTCCCTCCCCCCCCCCCCAATAATTACAAACAAGAGAAAACCAGAAGCTTAGAATGAAAGTGTCTCCTGAACCACATCTGTCATATCAGTTGGATGCAGGGCCATACTGAATTATGCTGAACTCACTATTTAAACATTTGGGTTATTTTTCTTCTCTCTTTATTTTACTGCCTGAATTATGTTATGAAGAGCTGTGGATGTGTGTATGGATGCAATGACTCAAGGCATTAAAAAGCTACACTTGAACGCACTAAGTTTCTGAGCTGCACACCACCCATTGTAGTCCCAGCTGGAGTTCAAGAATGTTGCTGAAAACTAGTTTATTTTTCTTAAATGGGAACAAAGTATTAATGCTTCATATTCTTAATGGAAGAGCTTTATTTTGTGAAACTACTGATGCACAGGTACCAATTTCTGCTTCAGACCCTGAACTCCAGCAGCTATGTCGCATTATACAAAGTTTTACAGTCCAGTGAAATGACCACTTGGGCTGCAGAATTGTATTTTAACTCATCAATGGTAATTTAGGTTTCAACAGTTCTCCCTCTACCAGCACATTAATGTGCTCCCAGCCACACCCATGCAGACACACACACACAGTCTAACATTGGGTAAAAGAGCAGATTTTTAGCATCACCAATAGCAGGGAGGTATGAAAAATTGGACAAACACTGATTTGTCCAGAATTACAAGAGGAGAGTGTGACTTAAAGACACAGTTTCTAATGGGTATTTATAATCAAAGTGGTTGACCAAGAGGGAGAAAAAAAAGGACAAAGCCAGAGCAGGTGAAGATCGGGTACCCTAGATGTCCCTCACCCACTGACTAGAGCAGGTGTAGGCAACCTATGGCATGCGTGCTGAACGTGGCACGCGAGCTGATTTTCAGTGGCACTCACACTGCCCAGGTCTTGGCCACCAGTCCGGGGGGGCTCTGCATTTTAATTTAATTTTAAATGAAGCTTCTTAAATATTTTGAAACCTTATTTAGTTTACATACAACAAAAGTTTAGTGTTATATTATAGGTTTATATAAAGAGACCTTCTAAAAAGGTTAAAATGTATTACTGCCACACAAAACCTTAAACTAGAGTGAATAAATGAACACTCGGCACACCACTTCTGAAAGGTTGCCGACCCCTGGCCTAGAGAGAGAGAAAGAGAAGGTTCTCTGGGAGCGGATTGGCACCATACATAAGAACGGCCATACTGGGTCAGGCCAAAGGTCCATCTAGACCAGTATCCTGCCTTCCAACAGTGGCCAATGCCAGGTGCCCCACACTGGCCTAATTCAACTCTTTCAGGTCCAGTGTGGAGAGTACACCCCATTATAGATGCATAGAATCCAGGATGAGGCCATTTAAAAAACACACACCTGCCATCCCCCCATTTAGATGTTGTCAGTTCAAACAGCATGAATGAAATCAAACCTCTTACAGTCTGTATTCTGTTGAATACCCATTCTTTGGAAGCTAATTTAGGAAAGTTGAGCTGACTAATGTCCCTGCCAGCAGGTATATGGGATCTTGGGGAGCAATTACCACACAGGTGGGGTGCCAATTAATTTCTTTATTAAAGGAAAAAGGAAGTGGTGGGAATTTAATAATGAAATACGATGGGATGGGGTGTATAGGGTGTTTACAAAAGACAAAGATGGGGGGGGTTCTTCTAGTAAATGGGATAGGGGGTTTCAATAATGGGGTACAATACAGTGGGGTACAATAGAGTTGGTAACCAATTAACACTGAAGTATAAATGTAACAGGTAGCTAACAATTTCTATGTAAAGAGTGTGTCACAGCAGCATATAACCAACTAACAGTATGGGTAAAATGGGTGGTTAAATAACCAACAACTTTAGGTAAAAATGTGTCACAGTGGTGTAAATGTAAAATGTGGGGTGTGTTAGAGAGAAAAGGGGTAACCAATGGGGTTTTATGCTAGAAAGAGAGAGAGCAGACAGGCTGTAAGTTTAAACAGCAGAGAGGAAGAGAGAGAGAGAGAGAGAAAGAAAGTGGTAGAGAAGTGAGGTTGGGGGAAGAGGAGCACATGGTGGAGGGAGATTTAAACTCAGGGAGAGACAGAACAGACAGGCTGCAAGTTTAAACAGCAGGGAGACAATTACACAAAACACAGCAAAATCTTATCTATGATTTAACTTAACCAAAACTACACAAATTAGCAAGTAACAAAACACAATGCAACAATTCTTTAAGCCTAACTTACAGGGTAAAATGCAAGCAATTTTCTAAACCTAACTTAACTACAGCTATGCAAAATGAAATTACAATTTATCTAGACTAAAGGACAAAATCTAACCTAATGGGTGCACCTTATACTAGGGATAGTTCCAGAGGGCAGAGTGGTGTGTGTCCAGGATAAAGCTCCAAGGGGGGAGGGGGATTTAACTAGTGGTGGCTGCAAGCGGGGGGTGGCTGCAAGCTGGCAGCCCAGGATACAGTCCAGGAAGGCACGGGCTTATTTCTAGCAGCAAAGGCGCTGCAAAGCAAGAAACAGATTACAGATACAGACCAAGGAGTTTAAGAGAGGTTTTAAGACACAGACCAAGGTTTAGCTTGAGTCTGTGTGCTGGGGAAACAGAGCCAGCAGCTAAAGTAATAAAAGTATAGAACGTTTCACAGAGGGATTCTTACCAGTCCCCAAGGCAGCAGCAAAGGCAGAAGCAGCAACAACATCAGAAGAAGCAAGGAGGGCTCGGTACGGTCTTGATAATCAGGAGATCTCTCAGGCAGCAATTCGTTCTTCTGGGGGGGGAGGGGGGTTTAAAAAGGGGGTATGCTCAAAAATAAAACGAGAGCGGAGAAAGGACCCCCCAGAACCCCTGGCTGATCAGACCAGGTAGCAATGCAGGAACCTTTCTGATGTTTGTTTCAAAAATGCCTGTTCTTAAAGGCAATCTCAGGCAGTTTCCCCACCTGTCCCTGATAGGCTCCTTCTGTCACAGGGGAGGAGATACAGGGAAAAACTGCAGGTGAGCATAGAGAGGTGCCTGGGTAGAGTCCTGGACCATAGGCGTGAGTTCACACCTCAGGACTCAAAAGCACATGAGGCCTATGACTCATGCCCAGGATCTCAAAAACACATTAGGTCTTGCAGCTCTGGACATTGCCTACCCTACACTGAGCCCAGGTTTAACAAGGTGATAACAGGGCCAACCCTTTGAACAGGGCAGTATTCCCACTTAGCACGCAGCACAAGTGGCCATCCCTTTGAGAAGGGCAATGGCTCTTGGTAAACAACTTAAGGGGCCCTCCCTTTGAGAAGGGCAGTGGCCCTGGTAAACAACTTAACAGCCAGGGAGGGGTGGCCACAGGAGGAGAACAAAAAGAAAATGGAGTAAGGGGACAGCTGTAAGAAACAAAATGGAATAGGGGGAAAGCTGTAACAGACAACTAACAAACAAGTGTCTCCACAAGACATAAGCAGACTGCATATCAAAGGACAATAAAAAGCCAACATTTGGCTGTTTAAAATTATTTTTTAAAATAATATTTTCTCTTTATTCACTCTGAAATCATTTTTAAATAAGTTATTTTTGTCAGATTAACTCTTAGAATTTTTACGCTCTCCAAAACCAGGACATTTTGTATTACATGTTTATGTCATAGTAAGAAACAATTGGCTCATCTGCTTCTTTTCTTGTCTGACTCTTTATTACTGTTTCACTATGGGTAACATCATGTATTGCTCAATGTATTGAAAATTCCTAAGACTTAATAAAATTCATCCATGGCTCGTATATATTGAGTCGTTTTCCTAAGAGAAGCATCTGTTAGCTACCATTGATTGGCATATGTGTGTTGCTAAAAAGGCGACAGATTATGTCATTTTTACCATGACTGACATGTATCTTGTGTTTACTTGTTCAAGTATCCTTGCCGAAATCCAAAATTTCAGATCTCTTGCTAAATGTCTTTTGCCCATCAAAGTCCAAAGAGAAATTACTTTTACCTGTTCTCGCTTTCTCTCATCTAAAAACCCTTGGTATCTAGATATAGATATTTCACTTATGGAGGGAAAACACTTCTCCTCCAAATCCCCATTTATCTGAATAAATATTATATCCATATTATACTCATAAAAACAGGGTTCTTCTGTATGTTTTCCCTGTGGAAAGAGAACCTTCTTATCCATTTAGGGCCTGATCCAAAGCCAACTAGATAGAAAGTCTCTCACTGGCTTCAATGGGTTTTGGATCAGGCTCCACATTTCTTCGATGAATGTCCGCAGAAGCTAAAATGAGTAACTAATGTGTTCATGCTTTACTGAATACAAAAAAAGAATGATTACTTAATCTGACCTTAATTAATCTAAATTTACCTAGCCAAAATGGGAATTGTCACCATTAATTTCCTACTGCAAATAACAATGCAACTACTTTCAGCTCAGCCCATCTTTTCAGGGAGGATGGAAACGGTCTGTGAACAGATGTGTATACATATTTAAACCAAGTTGAATATTAACGTGAACATATATTTGTTCTTATCTGAGCATCCGTTGTTACATCCTGGATAAGGAGCACAGCCCGGGCTCCCACTGTGGATGCAGCAGGACCTGCGTACAGTGAAGCAGCTATGGCTCTGTGGTACTTGAAGTGGGTTGTTGGGAGGGTGTCTAAACCCCTTGCTGTGGATCTGTGTTCCATTATGCTTCTCTCTAAAGCAGTATGGAGGAGGACTTGATGCAGGGCCAGACAGGCTGGGGGAAAGTCACTGGATCCACCACTACAATGAATCACTGGATCCAACCCTTTATCCCCTCACTTATGGGGCATACAGTGGCCCCAGGTGCTCCTAGAGACTATGGGCAGTAGAAGCATTATTCAGCCACCTTCCACCAAGCTGCTGAGTTATGAAGGGAAGGATTCATTCCCCCACCCCATTCCTCCTAGGTTCCTCTATACAGAGCCTGCTTACATAGGTATTGGAGAGAGGAGGCAGAATTTAGCACAATGTGAACAAAATTTGAAAATCTAGGGCCTGATCTTTCCCTCACTGAAGAAATCAGTGGTACTTTTGCTCAATGAAAGTTCAGTCCTCTAGCTTCTAGACCAATTATTTCTTGAATCCAGCACAGCAGCTCATCAGCCCAAATCTTTCAGAATAGAGGAGAGCAGCTCAAATTGGCAAAGAGCCTACCCTATTTACTTTCAGAAATGCATCAGGCAAACACATTTACAAACATCAGCTTCTCATTGCAACTAAAATAAGAACGATCTGTAATTATTTGCCCAGATATTATTTGTGGAGACAACCAGCCAAGAAAAAGTAAAGAAGAAGCCAATAGTCCCAAATAGCTAGACAAAAGAGAAGGACGAAACATAAAAACCATTGTAGCAAATGTTAAATCTCAGCATTTATATTTCTCCATGTTAAACCATAGAAAATAAATGTCAAAGTCTGAAAAAAGTAAGCAGACTACGTTTCAATGTCTATAAGCTCAGCTTCAGTGGCAAGTTTCAAGTACAAAATAACATTCAATTGTTCATTGTTCCATAGATTTTCATGTAACATAATACATTTCCCCTTGGATATTTGTCCAAGCTCCTATAGTGTAATAAATCCTTTCTTTATAATGACTTATTTAGAAAATGGTTTCTTTTAAATAGTAACGGACAGGCACAATTATCACACAAGAGAGTTTAATGGTTTCCATTTCACTGGCCTTATTGTAAATACTTGATTACTGCATTGTCTTTCTTGTGAAACAATCAAAAACCTAATTAATATGTACCTCTTGCCACCACGGCATTGGTCAGCCAGGCATCAGCAAGAAAATAAAACAAAGCATTAGACTGATGGCATATTGTTTAGAAAGGCAAAACATCAAGGTGTAAAGGATTTGTTTCAATATTCCAGTCTTGCCAGATTTCGACATAAGCAAGATTTTTCAGACAAGATTGTACTTACTGCTAAAAGAAATGAAGTTTATGAACTACAGCAAAGAATCACAGATACCATGGCTAAAAAAAAGCAGATACTGGATCCAAATCTCCTCTCACACTGGTTTTACAGTTTTAACTCCATTAACTTCAACAAAGTTACTCCTGATTTACATCAGTGTAGTGAGAGAAGAATCAGGCCCACTGTATAGAAATCTGGAGGTACGGGAAATTCTGTTAATGCAGTAAACCCATAGCTGTATCCATGACAGATGGGCCATGGCTAGAATCATTTATCTGATCACCCACCAAACTTAGAGGAGTTGGATAAAATAGGACTTGAACCCAGGTCACCCCCATTCAAAAGCAAAAGCCAACCTAAAAGGTTTTGCAAAACCACAATTATGCCATCTAGCAGAGATGGGCCCAAACACCTCTTAATCTTAAGAAATTCCTAGTCAAAAATTTTTTTTTGCAGTTGGCCTTTATCTCTTTAATGAGCTGAACCATAGTCCCAGATACAAAACACTCCAAGCACTGGAGAGCCCAGAACTGAACTTTATGCCTTCAGCCCATCTCTACTGAAAATGCTCTTGTGTTTCAATAAACACAATCCAGTGAATCTCCAATTACTTCAAAGAGGTTGCAGTGGCATAAAACCAGGGGTGCTGGAACAATTTTTATAGTGGGGGTGCTGATGATGGAAACCATGATATTTGTCATTACTACTTCAAGCCAGGTGGTGTGGCAGTTCTCCGAGCACCCCTACTTCCAGCACCACTGCACAGAACTGAAGTAGCATAGTGGTAACCCAGGCTCCCATTTCCAAATTCTAGTCCAGCTTTTCTTATTCACCAGGAACCCAACAACAATCTGACATTAGACCTTCCGATAAGCCACAGATGATTAAACAAAGATCAAAACTGCTTTTCATGAAACTAGGCTAAGCAAAAATCTCAGTACAACAAAATGGACACTTGGGAGAGCTTTTCTTATTACAGAATCCACCTATGATTTTAGGGGCCAGAACCTCAGCTGATATGACTTCAATGAAGCTATGCTAATTTATACTAGCTGAGGATCTGGCCCTTAATTTTTACATCTTTTGTACGGAAAGAACAGAAAATCTTATGGTTAAGGCAACAGACTTTGAACTGTGATATTTATCTCCGAGAGCCACCTCTCTCCCAGACTCACCTTGGCTACATTGTTCGAAAAGACAGGATTAAGGGACTAACCTACGACTTGGAAGACCTGGTCCCTGTTCTGCTCCAAATTTCCTATGTGAGGCTTTGGGCAAGTCACTTAGCTTCTCTGTGCCTCAGCTCCCCATATTTAAAATCGGGACAATAGCATACCTTTACCATGCAAAGGTGTTGTGAGCTCAGTCCTTCAATATTTTATAGTCCTTTGAGAGTCTCAGGTAGAAAGTATTGCCACTCTATAAGTGCAAAGTACTATTATATTACTACCTATTTAACAACTGGTTCAACCCCACTTAACCCATTGGCACTAGCCAAACATATTAAGTGAAATGTTGCTTATGCAATATTGTTTTAATTAAGCAGTAATCTAAGCTGCAGTGAATGCCATTTGCACTATCATTAGGGTAAATTGGTTCCCTGGGCAACATACCAGGAATGCAGGTGTCCTGATTACATGGATCCTGATTAAAAGGAGTATGACATATTTCTTCAAACATGGAAATCAAGTACATCGTGAAAAATCACCACCATTCCTTGTGGAGAGGAGAGAAAACTGAATTATCAAGATTTGCACATCTACACATAGTTGTACGATTGCAGTCTTCATCCTTTTGAATCCATCCCCACAATACTGTCACACTCATGCCATGGTTAAAATTTAGGTTCCAATCTTAACAGGAGCTCTGCATAGACACTTGTCCCTATATGGATGCCCGCTGAAGTAAGGAGGCTACTTGTGTAGATGTGTGGGACTGGAGCCTTGAAGCCAACTAGCTCCACATGGGTGCACTGCATGCACATGGCACATTGCAGGATCCAGGTTTTAGATTGGAATAAGTTGCTTTTCAGCAAGAACCATGTCTATCTAGGTCTTCTGTGAAGTTGCCAGCATATCTAGGGAGACTAAATAATGATGGGATACACCGTATCTCACATACTTGAAGTACATGTATTACAGATCAATGCTGATAGCATACTCTTATTCCTATTCCACATCTCAATTACTAATGTGGCCAAATAGCCTAGAGTGTATTAGCTTAATATGTAACCGGAAAAATCAAAGGATTTATACAAATGTTCTACTCTTTTTCCTATTTAAAAAAGACTATGATACACTGAATATACTTCAATATACTGTGAGGGTAATTAGCCATTGAAACAAATCACCAAGGGGCTTGGTGGGTTCTCCATCTCTGGAAATTTTTAAATCAAGATTGGATGTTTTTCTGAAAGACATATGATCTAGGATTATTCTGGGGAAGTTCTATGGCCTGTATTATCAAGGAGGTCAGACTAGATGATCACAGTGGTCCCTTCTGGCCTTGGAATCTATCGATATGTCTACACTGCAGCTGGGAGGTGTGATTCCCAGCACAGGTAGACAGGCTCATGGCAGCTCAGCTTGAGCTAGGTCACTACAAATAGCAACGCTGCAGTACGTGTGGCTAGGGTTAGCTGCCCGAGTCCAAGCCCCTCTGGCCCCCAGGGTCCAGACTTGGGCAGCTAGCCTGAACTAGCACCAGTGCCGCCACATCTTACGCTGCTATTTTTAGCATGATAGCTCAAGCTGAGTTGGTGCGAGTCTGCCTATCCTCAAGGGAAATCAGCTGCTGTTCGGACATACCGTATTTGAATTAAGTACAGGATTCGTGCTCGGGAAGAGCTAAGAAGCGATAGCAGATACAAACCAGAACCAAGTATCCTAGGGAATTGTCCTTGTTAGTGAATAGTTTATGGAATTAAGAGACAGCTGGTGAGTCTTGCCGTGGGGTTAACAACTTGATATCTATTCCAGTTTCCTCTTTTTGTCAACCCAATACGCAGGTTACATAATGTAACACACTTGCTTTCTTCTGTTAGGTTTTAGAATTTAGATTAGTACCAGTAATATGACCTGTACTGTTTAAACAACATAGATGTCATACATTAAAATATTAGTTTTACTCATTGTCTCAACACAAACTTTTAAACAGAATATTTTCAGCCCTGCGATTTCAGACCTCTTCTCAAAGAGGGCATTTTAATTAAAACTATATGTGGCCTGTGTGCCATCAAGTTTATTGATGCCACCTTCTATTGATAATGAAAACCAGAGGCCAGTTCATGATGTGGAAGCTGCAGCTAAGAGTGAGGATAATATCTTTAAAATATGGTTGTACAATGAGCATAAAATGTTTATCTGAAAATCAGTCCACAGTTAGAAACCATCTGAAATCTGTTACCACAAGGAAAAATGATAACATGGATGAAATGAAGCTATGTTAAGGAGATGAAACACAATATGCAAGTCAGAACTGAAGTACTTGAATGAACAACTTATATAAGAACTGATCCCAAAGGCCTTTGATTTGAATAAATTCTATTGACTTCCATGGATTTTGGACCATGCCCACATCCTTTTGATTGTGATGAAGACAGATATGTAAGATGGCTTTTTTGACTTTTAACTCTGAACACCATTAGAACTGTACCAAATGTTTGTAAAAAAGCACAAAACCACGTGAAACTCATCTAGTTTCAAGCTTTGTGACAAGCTAGCAATTTCAAGATTTGCTCAAATTCAACAAACTTGTGAGCAAACCCAGGCCCAGTTTTCAGCGAAACCGGCCTGATTTTATGGTTTCAGCACAGCACAAAACCATGGCTCTGACCTTCATTTTGAGTTCTAAGGATTGTTAGAATCCAGGCAAATCAAAATTGAAGTAAACGTTGAGACACCAGATGGTGCTATTACAGAGGGTCTAAGAAGTTTTGCTAAACTTAATATATCGGCAGTTAGATCTGGGAAGAAATGCTGCCTCTTTAGTTGTGGTGCAATTCTCTTTATAAACTATTACCATATTTAACTGTAGGGTCCAGTACTGCCAAGCCCAAGCGTTGCAAAATCATGAGTCAGGCTATACAAAATCATGAGATTGGCTTAGAAATTATTAAATTTTAAAAATAATACATTTGGGGTTCTCTTTATTTCATGTATTGGTTTGAGAACCTTCAGGTTACATTCAGGTCACATTTTCAGGCTTTTCTCTGCAACCAGGAGGAAGACAAACTTACTTTAAAAAAATGAAAGCTCAGCTTCTTAGCTCCAGGACCCAGGGTTTAAGAAAAACAGTAAATATCACAAGAGTCGGTAAGAATGAGAGTCGGCCCTCTCTCTCTCTCTGAATCTCTCTGACTGAATTGTTCCTTAGATGCAGCTGCTGCTTACATGTTATACCCATGAAAGCCAACCAAAATATAAGATGGCACTTATAGTTATGCAGAAGATTATTATTAAAAAGTTATCCTGCTGTAGTTCCTATCGGCCAACCACGCTCGGTCCCCATTGTGCCAGCTGCTGTATAAACATATTGTAAAGACAGGTGGATTCAAATCACAGATCTGCCACACCCTTCCTATGTGACCTCGAGGAAGTTACTTCATCTCTCTGTAACTCAGTTCCCTTATATGTAAAATGAGGATAATACTTCCCTCCTTCCACCCTTTCTCCTGCCTGTTTAGATTGCAAACTTGTCAGGCAAGGGTTGTCGCTTTCTATGTGTACAGATAGCACCTAGTACAATGGAGCCCAGATTATAGGCGGGGCTTCCAGGCACCACCACAATACAAATTATAACCAAAAAATAGCACGTGGTGTGGAGATTGGCTAAATGGTCAGCTGCTGTTCAAATGCCTAAATAAGTAAATAAATGCCAGAACTTAAGGGAATATCTGACTGTCCTCTTAGCCTGCCTATTTGCACATTAAACATATAAGGGAGAAGAAACAGTGGGTATATCACAGACAGCACAATCTGAAATCATCAGAGAGAATATTGAAAGAAGAGAAGCAACCAGCCACAATCCAGCAAAACCATATCCCTACATTGGGAAATAATTTATATGGAGCACCCTTCCCCAAGAAAATTGTTCCATTATTCCTTTTCTCAGCACTATTGCATTACAGAGTTGGAGCCCCACTGTCACACAAAGGGCCCTGGCAACAATGCAGCCACTCAGCAAACACTCAGTCCCGGCTTTGTGAGAGAGAAACAAAAGAAGAAGAAAAAAGTCGCACACAAAAGAATGCCACTTGGCACTAGAGGGTCCATCCCTTCCACTACTAAACACCAATGGCTTTTGTATTTGTGCTTATCGGCAGGAAATCCTGACTCCCTTGCCAAAGAGCCCATCACATTGTGATTGTGGGGGAGGGAGCCCTATTCCCATAACAACGCTCTGACTACTTTCAAAAACTACTCTGAATAATATTCAAAGCAGCTCAGTTCGTATGGGCCACATGGTGTGAACACAGTACCCAAATCTAAACCCCATTTTCATATCAGCTGTGAGGACTACCAAAATCTGTTATTTCCATGGCCTTACATTTTCAGAAGTGCTGCGCACATGTAGTTCCCATTAACTTCAACAGATGCCATTGATGCTCATCACTGCTGAAAATTAACTGTTAATAGATATCTTTTGTCCTACAGCAGTTTTTCTGTCCTGTTAATGTATTTATATACACTAATGGATTGTTGTAGCCCACCAGGTGACACAGGTGATTCCCACAAGTTGAAAATCTCATATTAGCAAACATCCAATTATTGTCTGTTTGCCCCATTCCCCAATAGGTTACAACACTGGGTAGTGTTGCCTGGACCCACTACCAGGGAATACTATTGCAATGGCTTGCCATTCTAGCTGAAAAGATTTATATAGCCGAGTTATTCGAATTCTTTGCCGTGAAGGTACTCATTCCGTAAAAGAGACAGAAAAACATGACTCTTCAAATGATGAGGCAGAAAAGTAAAAAAGAATGGGGGCCTGATCCTAACTGAGCTTAGCTCCATTAAAGTCAATGGAGCAACACTCATTTGCACAAGGTGAACATCTGTCTCTAAGGTCTCATGTTCTCTCAAATTAATTGGGTCAGGGAGGGATCGTGGCTGGAGCATCACCATGCTTAGGCCATCCCCAGCTTATGTAAGAGCAAGTTGCCCTCTCTCCTAGGATATGGTCAGGGCTGGCAAAGGTGTATTATGAGCCTCAAGGAGCCATAAATCATGCCCCTCTTTCCTCTTTGCACTAAGCAGATCTCAGCACAGAATAGAACCTGGTCCCTGTTTTTTGGATACTGCAGAGGGCCCACCCCCCCAAACATATTAAACTTACATGAGCCCCTCCTTTCCTGTCATAGCCAGGTATGCAACTCTGGTGATTAAACTGCACCTCGTATTCCTGGAGTCTCAGACTTTCCTAGCTGATCCAAACACTGTGCTTATTTACGTTTTTATTTTTATTGCATTCAAAATGAACAAAAAGAGGAACAGTTACTAGAGAATCAAAGAGATTACTAAATGTTGAAAAGGAAAACTGATTTCATATCTGTGGTCAGCTGAGCTGTATACACTATCCCAGCTATTGTGTTTTGCAATATCATGCTGAATGTTTCAGTACATCAATTCATACAGTATATACTTTGCTGATCGATTTGCATACCATATTGACCTCAAGAGCTGTATAATGTGATCTGTGGCACTTCTGCATAATTTTCTGATTAAATTACTTATTTAACCTGTTAACCTTTACTCCTTTAATTAAAGAGCCTATGTAAATGTTGAGACATAATTAAGTCACACAAGTTACTGAATTGTGACGTTTATTTATTCTTTAATACTTTACACTGACATAGTGAGGTGCACAGTGGTCACTTTCATACGTTGCAGTTTAAATGTGTGAAATATTCAAAGAATCTTAGTGTAATACAAATAGCTGCCATAAATAAAATCCCCATTGGAATTTTTTAGCCAATTTTTTTAAATACAGAAATTTCTGAGTTTAACAGAGAAACTCCAAGGGCCAATAAGTTAAATTACAATATTTTCTTATTTTTCCTTTGTACAATTAAACCAGTTCATTTTATATTATTCTTTATCTTGTGGAATCTGTGAGGGCCCCAATCATGGCCCAGGGCCCCATTGTGCTCGATGCTGCATATACACATAACAAAAAGACAGTCTCGGTCATGAAGAGCTTGTAGCACCTGGCTCTGAACGGCCATAAAGATTTTTTAATTGCAGAGAACCTCTCTAATTTGCACTAATGATCAAGAGGCCTATGGTGGAGTACTAATTTGTGCAAATTACCACACCAGCAAAGAAACACAGTTAAAAATAAACCAAGGACACTGCATCACACAATGTAATTTGTTCATTTATTTTGAGAAATTGGAGTTTGGATTTAATTATTTACAATACATTGTAACTCCTACTGATGTACTATGAAATCTTAGCAATAGGAGACCTGGACACTACAGCTGAGAAGTGAGGCACGACTTGTTCTGTGTGCATGGAAAACATGATGTTTGCAGCTTAGAGAATTAGTGATTTGGTTGGCTGGGATCAGCTGTGTATGAGAGCCATGACTACACCGCCTTCCTCACACTATGCACACACCCACACACACACCCTGTCAGCAGCAGGGAGGAGCTGGGATAAGGGGCAATGAATGGGGAGCTCTTCCCATGGGTGATTACTATATCACTTGAGGTTCAAAATACACCAGGGATGAGATGCAAAGGATCTATGCCATAAAACAGAATGTATATGAACATATAACACAAAAGAGGAGTCTCACACCCCAAACCTGCAAACTGCTCCATGCAGGCAGACAGTATAGTGTAATCACCACTCATCGCAGAAAACACTCCAATCCCCATAAATGTAAACCCCAACTTCCCTACACATTGATTGGTCTTCTCCTTTCTCCAGTAGCACTTGGCACTGGAGAGATCTCCCAGACAATATGCTTTGGGCCCATTTTCTACTCTCTTCCTTGGTTCCCAAAGCATTCTTGATCATTGAGAATTTTGCTTCATTCATGTCATTTGCTCTCATGTCAATTACAGTATGCAGGAGTTCCTAAGCATTTTTTAGAATAGCTAGCACTCATATAGTGCCATTTTTCTCTATGAAAACACAGATGGCAAAATCCACCCTCAGTTACTCCTGAGTAACTGCTGCTGATTGGGGTTGGGAGGGGGGAGGTGAATTAAGAGATAATTTGCCCAGAGAATAAATTCTCTCCCATAATTCATGACTCCCATTAACATTTTGCAACTTGTATCAAGGAAAAAAAATTACCCTTGAGTTAGGGCCAGAAAAGGATCCGAGATTGAACAGGTGGATTCATGACATGGAGCCACAGGCCATTGCCCTCCACAAAGAGCCAGTGCAGGAGTCATGGGAACTGCCAAAGCTCTTGATACCAACTCTGCCTCTCTTCTCCAGGCCTTCTCTTAGTCTCTCTGCTTCAGGCAGGCCTCTTCCTGACAACTTTTAGCCTCGTTGCTTCACATTACTACCATTCAGCCTCCTCCATCTTCCTTCAGATAATATTAGTAAAGGGCAATAATATTAACAGATCAGGAACCTCATAAGGTTTGGTTCTGTCACTTATTTGCAATCCATGGTATCTTATGGGGCTCAAAAATAATCTGGAACACGTGTCTACAAACGTGAGAATAATCCGAGGGAATTGCATAATTTGTCTACTGAGGCTGATTTTGATTCCTTCTCCCTTCACCTCTGTACTAACAAATATAAAAACAAAGGACCGTATTCCTTCCATGGCCAAGAGTGGAATGCTCGGTGGTGGTCTTTCATTTGTCATGGTTCTGAACAAAAGAGGCACGCGACTCAACTATCGAAGTATGTAAAAACTCTACATTTAAAATATTCAGCTTGCTCAAGAAAGAATGCACCTTGATTACTAAAGTGTATTAAATTTCACCTACTTAACTTTGCAGCTTGATTAGTGAAGTATGCAGCTTAATCAGCACAGCATGCTGCTCACATGACTATGTGCACCACCTAAAACCTCACCTACTATAGTATCCAACAGAATCAGTAACATATGCATCTGAGAGAGTAAAATATGCAACACAGAAGGTTCATCAGAGTACACACTGCTTAATCTGTAAAGTCTGTAAAACATCAATTAAAATATGCAGCTCACTCAGTAAAGCGTCCACGTTGTTTTGTAAAGTATATGATTCAGCCCACAAAGTTTACAAAATTGCAGTGAGTAGAATAGTGAACCCAGTCTAGAAAACAGTCAGCTTATATTGGCCCAGAAGACAGCAGCTCATATAGTCAGGAACACTGATCACTAGGACCATATCATCCTAGTGCTCCCATCCCCAAAGACTATTGGGTCAAATTCAAGTCTCAATTCTCATCATTAAGGTCTTCAATGGCATTGGCTCAAGCTGTTAAAGAGAGCACCTTATCTATCTCTCCAAAAACAGATCTTGTCACCCCAATGAAATCAATGGGACTACTTGAAGAATAGGGTACTACTCAACATGAGTATGGGATATCAGAATCTGACCTTGTATTAATTGATTTTCTTAGAAAAGAACCAAACAGAAGTATTCACCAGCCTAATTTAGCTCATCTTTACCCATAACAAATACAGATGGGTCAAGCTACAAATTTGTATTTGGATACAGATTTTCTATACCCCAGTTTTCATGAATGTGCAAATCTGTGGCTTCACTTTTTGGCTCATTACAAAGACAGAAAGCATTTGTAGAATTGACCTGGTTTGGATTTCAACTATTCCCAAAGTTCACCATTGTGCAGATCTAGGGTTTGGGTTTGGACCACTCTAATTTCTAAGGCTAGGTCTACACTACAAGCTAGGGAGGTTATTCCTGTGCTTGCTTGCATGTACTTGTGCTAGCTCTCATCATTTCCAGTGATAGATAGTCACCAGGGCTAAGCTGTGCCACCACTTCCACTGCCAATGCTACTGTGGCTACACCACTATTTATACTTGTACTACCTCTCCTAGGGCCAGCATGAATATGTGTACGTGAGCAGAGGAATTACACCCCTAGCTCATAGTGTAGACATATTCTAAGAGTGAAAAGGGAAAACACTTTGATATCTCTAGGAACATCTGGCACATGAGATTAGCGAGGATTTTTAATTAATCTACCTATTTTGGGGTAGTACCATAAAACAGGAGAATGGCTACCATGGTAGCTATATTTCAGAAAGGGGGGAAAGTGATCTGAGCAATTACAGACTTGTTAATCTGACCTCAGTAGTATCCAATGCTTCAGAACAAATTGTGAATGAAAGAATAATTAAATTCATGGAGATAAACAGCAGAGGCGATGGAATGCAACATGAGTTTACCAAAAGTAGATTATGCCAGACTAACCTGATTTCCTTCTTGAAGGCTGGAGTAACAGAAATGAGATGAAATTCAATAGTACAAAGTTCAAAGTCATGCACTTAGGTTCTAATCATAAAAATATCTGCTAGCAGATGGGGTCTCATCAGTTGGAAATGACAGAGAAAGAGAGAGACTTGGGTATGTTGGTCAAGCAGGGGATGACTATGAGCTATCAATGTGACGTGGCTAGAAAAAAGGCAAATGTGATCCTAGGTTGTATTAGATGAGGCTCAATACCATTGTACAAGGCATTGGTAAGACCTCATTTAGATTACTGTGTGTCATTCTGGTCACCCATCTTCAAGAACAATGAATTCAAACTAGAACAGGTGCAGAGAAGAGCTACTAGGGTGATAAGAGGAATGCAGGTCCTATCTTATGAATGGAGATTGAAAAGAGCTTGGCTTGTTTAACCCAGCAAAAAGAAGGCTGAAAGGGGATATGATTATGCTTTATAAATACATCTGGGGGTAAATACCAGGGAGGAACAAGACCTATTTAAGCTAAAGGACAATGTTGGCACAAGGACAAATGGATATAAACTGGTCAGGAACAAATTCAGCTGGAAACTAGAAGGTTTCTAATGACACTGGTCTACAATTTTTGAGAAGTCGTCTGCTTCAGAGATAAAATGTGCTATTTATTATGTATTTTGATGTGCTGAATTCAAATATGACAATTAAAACAACGGATTGGCTACTGTTTCTAAGATATTTAAGTTTTTACATTTTATGTGTATGTATATTGTGTAGATAGTAGAGTTTTAATCATAAATTGTAAACCTAGGTCTTTTCATGTGTTTATGGTTGCTTTACATGATAATATTTCACCTGTCCTGTTTATGTAACACTTTAAAAATCAGCAAAAGGGTTATAGAAATAAAATTTATTATGAAACAAAAGGCAAAAAACTATTATGTACATAGTTTAGTCCTATTCAGGACTTGGCGCTTCTTGGCTTGTCTCTTGTATTGATTAAATGGAGCATCTCTTGTCACTGTCCAGCAATAGTCTGCAAGCATTGATGGGCTCCATTTGCCCTGATAGCGTTTCTCCATTGTTGCAATGTCCTGGTGAAATCCTCGCCGTGCTCGTCACTCACTGCTCTGCAGTTTGGTGGAAAAAAAGCTAGATGAGAGTGCAAAAAATGTATCTTTAGTGACATGTTGCAACCAAGGCTTTTGTATGCCTTGAGGAGGTTTTCCACCAACAACCTGTAGTTGTCTGCCTTGTTGTTTCCAAGAAAATTTATTGCCAGTAACTGGAAGGCTTTCCATGCCGTCTTTTCCTTGCTACGCAGTGCATGGTCAAATGCATCATCTCGAAGAAGTTCACGAATCTGAGGACCAACAAAGACACCTTCCTTTATCTTAGCTTCACTTAACCTTGGAAATTTTCCACGGAGGTACTTGAAAGCTGCTTGTGTTTTGTCAATGGCCTTGACAAAGTTCTTCATCAGACCCAGCTTGATGTGTAAGGGCGGTAACAAAATCTTCCTTGATTCAACAAGTGGTGGATGCTGAACACTTTTCCTCCCAGGCTCCAATGACTGTCGGAGTGGCCAATCTTTCTTGATGTAGTGGGAATCTCTTGCACGACTATCCCACTCGCAGAGAAAACAGCAGTACTTTGTGTATCCAGTCTGCAGACCAAGCAAGAGAGCAACAACCTTCAAATCGCCACAAAGCTGCCACTGATGTTGGTCATAGTTTATGCACCTCAAAAGTTGTTTCATGTTGTCATAGGTTTCCTTCATATGGACTGCATGACCAACTGGAATTGATGGCAAAACATTACCATTATGCAGTAAAACAGCTTTAAGACTCGTCTTCGACAAATCAATGAACAGTCTCCACTCATCTGGATCGTGAACGATGTTGAGGGCTGCCATCACACCATTGATGTTGTTGCAGGCTACAAGATCACCTTCCATGAAGAAAAATGGGACAAGATCCTTTTGACGGTCACGGAACATGGAAACCCTAACATCACCTGCCAGGAGATTCCACTGCTGTAGTCTGGAGCCCAACAGCTCTGCCTTACTCTTGAGTAGTTCCAAATCCCTGACAAGGTCATTCAGTTCACCTTGTGTTATGAGGTGTGGTTCAGAGGAGGAGGCTGGGAGAAAATTTGGGTCCTGTGACATTGATGGTTCAGGACCAGAAGTTTCATCCTCTTCCTCATCTGACTCAAGTGAGAATGATTCTGGTGCATCAGGAACCGGCAGTCCTTCTCCGTGGGGTACTGGGCGTATAGCTGATGGAATGTTTGGATAATGCACAGTCCACTTTTTCTTCTTTGACACACCTTTCCCAACTTGAGGCACCATGCAGAAGTAACAATTGCTGGTATGATCTGTTGGCTCTCTCCAAATCATTGGCGCTGCAAAAGGTATAGATTTCCTTTTCCTGTTCAACCACTGGCGAAGATTTGTTGCACAAATGTTGCAGCATATGTGTGGGCCCACCTCTTGTCCTGATCTCCAATTTTGCAGCCAAAATAAAGGTGATAGACTTTCTTAACCATAGTGGTTATACTGCGCTTTTGTGATGCAAAAGTCACTTCACCACAAACATAGCAGAAGTTATCTGCACTGTTCACACAAGTACGAGGCATCTCTGCTCACTTTGGCTAAACAGAAATGTGTCCCTTTGCAAAATCAAACACTGACTCTCTGATAAGAGAGCACGACACTGTATGATTTCTAGAGCTGATATAGGGCAATTTGTTCAGCAGAGTGATGTAAGCTTCGTTATGATTGCATCATCCATGACTTCTAGGAATAACATGATGCAATTCATATCATGTATGACGCAATACCAGCTTCAGATTGCATCATTCATTGTTTTGCCTAAAAAGCAAGTACTGTCCAAACCCAGTCATAGATTTATTCATCAATCCAGTCAAAGATGTATTTTAGTCATTTCTGGTTTAAATTGAGATCCCTTCCCTTTATAACTCACTTATCCTCCGCCATTCCCAAGTCAAGGGTCGTATATACTGACCCAATAACATATCTTGAAAACTAGAGCCAATCAACAATTTTAAGCATCATTTTCATTCTCAGTGACCCAGAATTAGTAAAGTTTGACTACATTTATTTCAGAAGCATTTTGGCTGTAGAGCAGTGTGATCAGAGAGGTGAAGGTTCTGGAACAGCCTCCCAATAGGAGTTGTGGAGGCAAACAACTTAATTCGTTTTAAGGGAGAGCTGAATAAATTTTTGAGTGTGATTTCATGATGGGGTTGCTTGTGATTTTAGGGGGCAGGGCTCAGCAGGGGGCAGGACTCACTTATAGTTTGTGAGTTATAGTCCAAAAAGCTGATGTTTCAGAGCATCAGACAGCCACCCGCAGGGGTCAGAAAGGGATTCCACCCCCCACAGTCCATTCAGGGTAGGGATGGGAGTTGGTCTCCTTCCTCTGAAGCATCAGAGATGGCCACAGCTTGAGATGAGCAGGGTGGACCAGTGCTCTGAGGTGGCACCAAGCATTTTCTTTCTCAGGTGCTTGGCCAGCTGGTTCTTGCTCACATGCTCACGGTATAACTGATTGCCCTAAGTGAAGTCAGGCACCTCCCCAGGTCAGGTTGGCAGTGACCTTGGGAGCTTTTTGCCTTCCTTTGCAGGATGTGGGTGCGGATCATGCCAAAATTATCTGGATATAGCTCCCTTAATCATTCCCTTGCTATTGCATTCTTCCATCCTAATCTATCCCTATGGCACATAACAGTCTAGTATCCTGTGGATTGTAATATTTTGGCCTAATTTCAGTTGTTGGGTTTCCTTTCAACTGCTGTATGGTGTTGGTGGCTGTGTGACATACAGGAAGTCAGACTAGATGATCACGATGGTCCCTTCTGTCCTTAAGGTCTGTGAACCTATGAGACTACAATTGCAATTTCTCATAGCTGTAGCTTGCATGGTTTGATCCTACGCAAATATTTTGATGAGGAAAGGTCAGTCTGATCTCTACACATAAGACCCAAATGTGATGGATATGTGATGACGATAACTTCATCATATGAACTAACAGTTTTATGGGCCAAATCCAAAACCCACTGAAGTCAATGAGAAGACTGTCTATTGATTTCAATGGACCTTGTTTCAGGCGCTTTAAAAATAAGTGTATTTATCAACAACATACACGTCTACCAGCATACTTACTTGCACTGTGCCTTCTCTCATGAAAATAGATCTGAATCACAAATTCATAGATGGTCAGCTGTTCCTTAATTGGACTTCAATGCCAATCCCAACAAACCTACCATTATTTACAGTCAGAGTCTATGAATTAGATGCTTCACAGTACTGAGGAAACCTGTGATAAACAACTACAACAGTTGACAGAACAAATAAAACACAGAGGTTGCCACCTATGTGTCCTTTGCCAACAAATCAAGAAACCCTTTGAACTGCCCAGAAGAG
Source organism: Chrysemys picta bellii (assembly GCF_011386835.1). Classification (NCBI taxonomy): domain Eukaryota; kingdom Metazoa; phylum Chordata; order Testudines; family Emydidae; genus Chrysemys; species Chrysemys picta. The sequence goes on along the minus strand of NC_088794.1, from coordinate 43,644,731 downwards.
TTCTCATTAAGAAGAAAAATATTAGCAAAACTGTGCCAGCAATGAAGTTTGGTTGGCAGGTTTCATCTGGCAGCTTCTAAATACATCCAAGTAATCAAAAAGCTCTAACCTTTTATTCCTATTTCAGATAAGACCAGAACAAAACTTCCATTGATGGCTTACCTGCCACTCCCTAATTAACAAAATAACACTGTCAGAGCAGAATAAGGGTCCAATTTGGACAGGTGCTGAGCATCCTCTCCACTCCCTCTGAAGTCAATCAGAGCTGAGGGCCTGGAGTGCATCACGGGAGGTGATCAAGGACTTTGCAGGATCAACTCTTTAGAACCGAATGGTACCTTTTCAAACCACGTGCTTAGTGTTACGCTTTTTCAGTGGTGCCGAGCACCTGAGGTTCTCATGGATGTCAATACATTTGAAAGGATTCTTTTTGAACAAAGTCCTAAAATGGTTCACAAAACAGACAAGCTTGTGTTTAAAGTGGTCCACGCAATGCAGCAAGTCAGAACCTCAGCTGGTATAAAGCAATATAAAACTTCAGTTGCACTAAATTCTGAAGCCTAGGGAGCCGAGCCTGAGTTCCGATCCGAGCTGCAACTTCAAAGCGCTGTCTACACAGTTATTTTTAGAGCACCAGTGCAAGCCCCACTAGCCTGAGTCTGTCGAACCCTGGCTGGGATGCTCACTCCATAATGCTGTATAGACATACTCTAATGTTCGTTAGATATTCCCATTCTGGCAGTCACATGTTCACTGAAACATCTGAGCAAATCTTTCTGCCAATCTTTGGAGATTGCAAATAGTAACAACTTGTATGTTTCCAAAGCATGTTCTATTTTTAAGCCAGCTAAGTAACCCTCTTAGTTTGAAAATGATGTTCAGAATGGTGTCATATTTTTAGCATGTATGTTTAATTAAAGTCTTTTTTCATTGAACAGCCTAACTGGAGTAGCAACGTTAGAATAAACAGTGTTCATTTTCTGAGTATTCCACTGAACACTGGTTCCTGGTAGGCTAAAGGCTAGGTTGTAAAATTTTCACGATATGAATTCAAATTGGAAAAGCTGCAATAAAAATTATTTAAATACAAATTATTAAAATAGAAATTATTTAACACTAGATTACTGAGTGGATTGAGGAAACCTGCTATGTGAATATAATAGAATTCAATGAATGCAACAAAACAATCCACAAAAACCCTAATCCAGCAACCCCTAATCCATTTACTTCAATGGGACCATTCAGATGTTTGAAGTTAGTTTGTGCTTCAGTGCCTTCCTGGACTGGGGCTTTAGGAGATGCAAATAAAGTTCTGGGGAAACGTTTCCATATAATTTACTTGTATTTTACTGTTTCTCTTTTAAACAGCAGATGTGGAGACTGAACTACCTTCTGACCCCTAAAACCAGGCGCTCCAAGTCTGGGTGCTGGCACACAGAAGGAACAAGAAGTCTTTACTGCTGGTGCTGGCAATTGTGGATCGAGTCTTTCTCAAACGTATTCAATCTAGCATCTTTCATGAAAACAAAATTCTGTCTCCCTCTCTCTCACACACTCAGTTTCTGATCATAGATAATTTTCCAAGTATTCATAGTATCCAAATAACTATAGCAATATTTCCTCCCAGTAAGAAAGGATGGGATGTTCTGCATCCAGCATAAAAGGATGTCCTTTCAAGCCACATAGCAGCTCAAGGGCAAGGTCTCCCAAGAAGTCTGCAGCACTAAATCACCCATCTAGAAAGAAAAAGACCCATTTCAAGATTGAAAATTCTGAAGAGGAAGAAATAAGTCAATTGATGTAATTCCAAAATCTACTGTTTACAGAACATGCCTACAAGAGTGGACCCACATGCAACAATATTTAGAATACCTCAAGTCGGTATCTCTACTGGCAGGAATGACGAACACAATGCATAGCCTCAGACTGAATCTAATCAATATTCTATAACAAAAACATTTGAAAAAAGTAAGTTCTATCTAGTTACTTATGCAATCCTCATTGCTGTAATGTCTGAGCATCTCACAGTCATTAATGGATTTCACCTTCAAGGCATCCCTGTGAGGTAGGAAAGTACTACCCCATTTTACAGATGGGGACCAGAGGCATGAGGGTAGACTAAGGCAGTGTTTCCCAAACTTGGGTCACCGCTTGTTTAGGGAAAGCCCCTGGCGGTTTGTTTACTGCCGCATCCGCAGATCCGGCCGATCGTGGTTCCCACTGGCCACGGTTCACTGCTCCAGGCCAATGGGAGCTGCTGGAAGCGGCGGTCAGGACGTCCCTCAGCCTGCGCTGTTTGGAAAACACTGGACTAAGGGATTTGACCAAGTTTACAAGGGATTTCTGTTGCAGTAGCTAAATTTAGCTGTCCAGAGTCCCAAGTCCAATGCCTAAATCACAAGACCATCCTTCCTCCTATTATTGCCCCAAATTTTTTCCTCCTCAGTTGCACACTCCTAAACACTCTTCCCAGACCAAAGTCAATTTTCATGGCCTGACATTGGGCTTGATCTTGTTCCCAATGAAGTTTGCCATTGACTTCTGAAAGAGTCAGATCGTCCCCTTTATCTTCTCCCATGTAGACAGGAAGATGGGTGTATTATTCACAAAGGGCTGGATCCAACTCCCAGTGAAGTGAATGCAAAGATGCCCATTCTCTTTAGTGGGTCTTGGCTCAGGCCCATAAAGAGATGGGGCTAAGCTATGAAATGTGCAAGTGCATTCAGTGTTTTGGTTTGGGCCCATCTCTCTAATACAGGGATACTCAGACCGAGGCTCACCAGCCACAAGTGGCTCTTTAATGAGTCTCCTGCAGCTCTTTGCAATGCATGATATTAAAACACAGTGTGATTTAATTATTAACCAATCTAATTCCTACACCACAGGGGCTTTCCTTTCTATCTCAAGAAATAACTGCAGTACCACAGACTCTACCGTGCGGTGTCTGTTATCAAATGTTGACTTTTCAATGGCGACTGCTGTAGACACATCTAGTTTGTGTATTTAAACATCACAGTTTTGTTTTCATTTCATGCAAGAACCATTTCACTTAGGTAAACGTTTTATATCAACAGAGTAAAAATAGCTAATTCTGGGCACAAAGGACATACACATCAGCCAAATCTTGAATTCTGAAGTGCTTTTAACCTTGAATTTCCCTTATAAGCCAGGTCTTTTCAAATAGACAACACATTTAACCCAGTTTCCCCAAGCATTCTGAAAAACATTCTCTATGTATTTGAACAACCATAATCATTTGACAATCAGAGGAGTCTGATTGTATGTGAGACACACTGCAAGCTGGCAAACACATCTGACAAATGCAGTTCACTTTACAGAAAGGAACAAGAATCAGATAAATATCAGCAGGAAACAAAAGGCATCATCCCCATCTGATTCATTAGATTTTTGGCACTCCAGTTAAGTTCTGACAAGCTAGTGTTCCAGGCACAGTAAAATATTGTTGTTCCACCAGGCTCACTCCAATGTTTAGTCATAAGATCCATACAATAATAACAGAACAGTGGCCTATCTTGACCAACAGCACATTAGTTATTATCTGCAGCACAAACACCTACCACTTTGTACTAACATTTTGGCAGTTAATCTAAACATAGCACTTAAAGCTACATCATAATTTTGAGATCTAACTGGGTCATTTTCCTTCCAGCTGGCACCAGTAAAAAGTATTTTATAACAAAAAAGTAAATGAAACTTTATGAGTTTTTTTATTATTATTATTATCATTATTATTTAATGGCAGCAGCACAAGTATGATTCAAGCCCACATGACACATTTTTCAAGGCCTGTTTGCGGTGATGCTAGCTGGGTGAATTACAATAAGATTTATTGTGCAGTGGTATATGTCTAATTTTCCATCTACTGCTGGGAGCTTCAGTTGGCGGGAACTAACAGAGACGCCCATTATGCACAGCCTGGTTCAAACTGTGGTTTGGTGCAAACTCTCAGGGACAGGAACTTACTGCACATGCTGGCAAGAGGACAGGGAGAGAGCTGATGAAAAGAACAAAAAAGACTTTTCAAATGGCTTCCCAAATATTTGGTATCCCATCCCTTCTCCAAAACTGTTTTTGTGGTGAGAAGTGGGTGGGGATTCAAAGTCTCAACAGATTTTCCTGTCAAAATTGGGCCTTATTCAATCGCCATGCAACAAGGCACTTAATGACCTCTTATTACTGGAGCTGGATTCCCTGCTGACAGTGCTCAAAATGAGCTGGCGCTCACCGGAACTGAGTTCACAACATTTTTCTTCCCCCTCCCTTTTTTTTTACTGCAAACACAAACCTCTTAAAAACAAAACAACACACACTATGCAGGGGGGTTAATGTTCTTTAAACATTTCACTACCTCACTCTGGTGGTGTTCTAATGGCCCAGCCACCCCCGGCTAATTAGATGTGGAATAGTCCACACCCAGATGAGAGATGGAGGGGAAGTAATGGAGAGAAGTGAGGGGGGAACCATAATAGATGTAATAAGGAAAAGAAAAGGGGGCCTGTAAAGATCAGGAGGCAGGACGGAGGAGTATAAAGAGGGTATAAGGAAAAAAAGCTTTGAAGAGGGGAAAGGCTGGGAAGAGGGGAGAACATATAAATGAGTGAAATAAATAAGGGATGGAAAATCCAGGATGAATAATAAGATGGGACGTGCAGCAGAATAGTCAATGAATTTTTTTTCAGAGCGGAGCCTGGAGCTGTCCTGCTGATCTGCAAGACTCAGTCCTGCCCCATGACATCACTTTAACACCCTGTGCTCTGCTGAGCAGTGCATCCCAGAGATGTAGCTGGTGATGAGTCCAGTTGCCATCTTCATTGCTTTTTGGGAGCAGCCTGCTGGGCACAGGACTGGCTACATGACGCACTGCTCTGGCATAGCAGGAGCACTATGGGAACTGATATTTATAAACTATTCAGCACCAACTGGCATGACCAGAAGGGCATTTTACAATAATAATCAATATCAGACCAGAAATGAACAAATATATCACAGTCTTCAAACAATTCTGCTCGCTACAGTTGTTGGCGTATGTCTGTATATTTTTACCTACCATATGTGAATATGTTTTATTTTATTTAGGCACAGAGCAGTCACCTAGGAATAGGTTCTTGTTCTACATTACATTTCACATCAGGACCCCTTAAGAATTTTTACCCGAATTGAACTTACTTCAATGAGTAATCAAATGTGATATTATCTTTGCTGGTGTACCTTCAAATGCCAGGTGGTACTATAGGTTATTATAGTTTGATGCGCTTCCCTAACTATACACCAGATGGAAGTCTCAAAATTATTCTTCCAGGTGCATCAAATTCTCTCCAGCCCCCTCCCGCCTTTACCTCCCACTGTGCATCCAGACAGTAGGCCCTAGATATAAGGCAAAAGACAATACTACTCTTGGGCTATTGTATATACACACCCCAAAGTGACAGCATTCAGTTTTGTGTCTGGTTACTCAGTTATATTTTTACTTTGTATGGAAACCCAATGCCCATAAATGTATTAACACTACATTATGATTTTTGAAAGGTTTGGCAGTAGAGAGGAGAGGAGAGTGGTTGGGTGCGGTATTACAATGTGTAATGTGGTATTTCATTCTCTCTGGAGAGCCGTAATTTTATGCACGTTGAAAAAAGCATTAAGGAAACTAATGTACAGAACATACGGAACCAATTTTCATCGTTTTAAAAAAACACCTTTGGGGTGTGAGCATGAAAAATTTCAGTCCAAATGGAATTGTTCAACAAACTCAGAAGGGAAAAACAGGCAGGGGGTTACAAACAACCTTTAATTTTCATCCACCCCTATTACCCCATATCTTCTAATCATGACTCCATTCATTAGCACTATATAACTGTATGTAATTGTAACCATAAATCCTCTGTATAGGCATCAGGGGATAAGACATTCTTTATAGAACACTAACAGCATAGTCATCGGGTCACTTGGTGCAGAGGATATAGCAAAATATTATACTACTTAACCAAAAATCCATGGAGGGACATGCAGAGATCAGGGTCCAAGGAGGTGGATAGTTATAGCACACTATAGGCCAGTTGCTTCAGAGGAAGACAAGCTCCCCCCACACCCCTCAGCTCTAAGCTACTACACCCTTGCAAAGAATTTCTTCCTGATCTCAAATAAGGCAATCAATTCAACTATATGCATAAGAGCAAGAATTGCCTCATTCAGAGAACAGCACATCGTTGTACTGTACTGTACTGTGTTATGTGCCCCTAGATCCAGGAATAGCAAGAAGAGTTTCTGTAGGTGATATTTAAAAGAAAATATGCACGTACGCTTTCAGAGATCTTTAGGACAACATATACACTCTATTGACCTAGGTCTGAAAATGGCACTTCATACAGTATAGTGCCAGACTGCATCCATAGGGTTTAGATCAGAAAACTAGTGCTAAGTATTATTATTATTAGTGCGCATCCTTTGTGCCGATGCTGTCAGCAGAAGTGGACTTCTTGAACCAACTGCAAGGGGATCAGCACCAAACAATGTAGAAAAACATTACCAATTACCATCCCTTCAGGGCTGAGTGTCAGCTCTGCAGGTGTTTCAATTCCTTATTCAGTGAGGGTTATTGGTGACCATGACTGTCTTCTCCAGTTTCCTCCTGTGCATTTCTATGAAGCACCTCACATTCAGGATGAGAAGAGAAGATACCGTTTTCACAATGCACTACTCTGCTATCAGCACAAAATTGCGTCCCCAAGTATGGCCAGGGAAGAAGTAAAGCTAACAACTCATTATGTTACCTATTTGTTTTACAAACCACACACCAAGAGTCTTTGAACTTTACTGCTAGCCACCATATTCCGCTAGGTCTTTCCATCACCTCCTGTCTGAGATGAATTTAACTAGGTGGTTTCTCTGTTTTCCCTCCACCTTAGGAAACATTCTTTACCAAGCCTAATTCTCTCCCTTAACCACTGTGGTAAGGCAACATGGGTCTTCAAACATCTCCTTCCCCACAGCAGCCAAGGGCGGGAACTGGGATCAGGCCAGGCAGGGAGTGGGAGACTGTCCACTTCAATGTTTTATGGATTCACCATACACAAACAGATTTTGTGAGTACCTTGGACTCCAAAGTTAGGTTTTCAAGAATATGGGTCAGATATTTGGTCCCTGTTCCATCACACACATGTTGCTGTTGTGATGAAAGAGGTCTGAAAAGCTACCCTAAGAGGGCAGGTAAGGATCCCCCTGACAAGGCCAAATCCCCAGCTGGTATAGAGCTGACATAGCCAGTTTTACACTCTGCCTCCCTCCCGACCACTGTAAGAGGTGTGTCGGAGGCAGGAGGGGGCATGGCTGGGACACACTGCTCTAGCAACCCCTAGCTGCAAAACAGCTCCTGGGAGCCAGGATCAGGTTTTTAAGACACATCCTCCACCTCACATTTCAGGTCTGGCACAAAGTACACCTTGGAGCCAAGGATCTGGGCCTATATTTTCCAGTTATAGAATAGCAGAGATCCAACCTGTCCAGTAATAGCTATTGTGAGACTGCAATCCAGCAAGATTCAGACATAAGTGCAAACGGTCTGCAGGTTTCCCCGAGTTTACAATAAATATTCACAAATCAATTGCTTTCATATATAACACTGCGTGCAAAATTTTTAAACTTACAAATTCTAAAGAGGGAGATTATTAAACGCACTGGACTCCACCCAGCTCCCATTGAAACTGGCCATTGTGTCTTTGAAAATCTCCCCTTATATTACTGAAAGTAACTAACGCTGTGCATTTGATTGAGATTGTGTTGCCTCTGACCATTACAACACTGAATGGTTCTACAGGAACAAACTTGCAAAAATGCTCTTTCCCTCACATCTAAAATTGCAGGGATGCTTCCTTGGGTTAGTTTACCTCTAAATTAGTCTTAAATGCTTTAAGCCTTGAGAGTTGAAAGAATTTTATATTATAAAAATTATATTTTTGCTGAGAAAGCTAGAAACACATGCTGCTGCATTACTCAACAATATACTCTGTTAACCCAATTGCTTTTTTCTTTATAACAAGCTGCTCAGAGAAAGAACTGTGGTAACAAGTACATAAATAAAACAGAATATAGTAAACACCCAGCATTGCAATTTCTATCATAATACAGTAGTACCTAACACATTAAATTAAAATAAACCCTTGGGAGCTCACCTGGAAACCAGTTAGATTCAGGAACATGAGAGTGAACGTCTAGGGAGTGTTCATACTGGAATCTTCTGGTATTAAAGGTGCAGACCCCCTCTCCACTACGTAGTGAAAGTATAAGTAGTTTCCCCTTCATGAAATCCAGTATGTTTTGGGGTGGAACTGATTAGCATCTTTTTAAAGGGGTTTTAGGTTTTAACCTCTAATTCTGATCACTCTCTTATGCAAAGAAGCACATGGTGTCCTTAAAACAGTACCAATCACAGTCCTCCTTTGGCCGTTGTGAGTGGCTGATGTGTTCTGGACAGTTCCTTCTTCCCCAGCTCCCTCTCATGGCTAGAAGTCCTTGGCTGGAGAAATCCAAGGATTCTAACAAGTCAGTGCTCCCCATGCTGCGCTGGTGTCACTGCTACCCAGCCCTAGTGATTTCAGCTTCAGTTGCTGGATAGGGAGGCCCTCTGAAAGTGCCACCACTGCTCTGAGTCATCCATTGCCGTCAAGCAGCCTCATCGCTGCACTGTCCACTATCGAGCAGGTTTAGCTCAGCTGTGAGGGAGGGGTCAGTGGTATCTAGAATCCTTGACAGCCTTCTCACCACCACAGAGGCACTCCCAACAGCAGGTAACTATCTCTTCCCCAACTCTCCCCCTTCAGCTCTCCCATAGCCAACTGTGCCTGATATCAATCTCAGTTACAGTGACCTCAGGCATATTCAGTGTCAGTGTCTTGTCCTTGTATTTGCCACCAAGGTAATTGCATTTCATTGCTCCCAAATGGAAAATTAAACTGAATTTTAACCCAAATACCCCAAACCATCACATAAAACCAATGGAACTGAGGCCTGGCCCATGCAGTCAACTCTCCTTGCTCTTCAACAGATGCTGGCGGAGAGCTCCATCACCAGTAGAAACCCTGCCCATCTACAGTTCATGAGCAGCTCTGGGCCACTCTTCCCTCATTTCACCAACAGGTGCTAGCACTAAGCTCCCCTGTGTTAGGCTTCAGGCCTTACATAAATATATAATGGTAAGTACTGAATTGTGAAGTTACGGGCTCCGCAACTCTACCTGGCTGCTTTGCTAGGCCTCTGTGACATCATGGGCTTATGAGCACCTACCAGTCCAATATCAAGGGGGAGGCCTTTGTGACAACAGTGGCTCAGCCGAGGTCGTGACAGAGCACACGTCAAAATTACTGACTCAGTTCTAACTTGCTGGTGTGAAGCCAAGGAAAAGGATCCTGCAAGGCCCCTGGCTCTGTACCCTCCAGCTAAAGTATGGGCCCTGTGTGCGCTCACTGGCTCAACACCTACAGCTTGCTGGTCATGTTTTTCAAAGGCTTTTGCCACTTTCCCAGCTATGCTGCTTTGCAAAATAATGAAAAAGACAGATGCCCATCCTTGCACTATTAGACGGCAAGGACTGGCTAAACCCATTCAGACGAGCAAAGCATTTTCCGTCACATCTCTAATCGATACTCCTATCTCTGATTAACCAGATTTTAGGTATATCCTTTTTTCTTAAAGCAAGCAGACACAAACAAACAAAAAACCCAGACTAATGGCAATTTATTTTATGGCCCAGAAGAATGTGCAAAAAAATATCTAATTTCTAGTAATCTGTTACACTATATTGTGGAAGAAGGAAAAAAAATTACAGAGCCAAACCATTATAGAAGCCCTGATTATTTCCTTGACAATTTTTGCTTTGGCTTTCCAGCCGCGGACGGAACAACCAAAGTAAAGCCACTCCCAAGAGTCTAGAGCTGAGTATTTATTTTGAAACAACATCAAATATTTCAAGGGTATTTTAAAAGAATTAGGCATTCAGTGGGATTTGGGCACCTAACTCCCTGAGGCTCCTGTGAACAAGATTTAAATCGGGATTTTTCATTGTTAATTTCATAGCAGAAATCCATTTACAAACTCATGCCCTGATCCTCCAGTGGGCATCATAGAGATCCCAGAATGCACCCAGAGATCATCAATGGGGTTCCACATGGGTACAAGAGCCTACCAATGAGGAGTTTTGCAGGATTGGGGCTTTGGGCTACAATTTTGGTTGTTGTTTTTGGTTGTTTTTTTTTTGCTTAATTTTTCAAATAGTTTGCGTTGTAAAATATTCTCCTTTTTTCCTAAAATATGGTAAAAAAAAAACCAAAAAGGGTGGGGGAAGCATCATACAGAAATGGAAGCACAGAGACATAGATTAAACACTACAGCTGAGATTTTTAAGGTATTTAGACACACGTCTGCTATTTAAATTAATGGAAGATGCATGCAGGATCCCCTGACTGCTCTGAAAATCTCAACCCATTAACCTAAAAAGCATCTCACCACTTATAGATTTACAAACAAGTAAAAGAAATGAAGAACCTTGCTCCCATTGAAGTTAACGGGATTGTGCAGTTTTTTGAAAATCCACAGTCTATTAATTATATCAGAACCAGAAAAGAAAAGTGCTTTCTCTTTCTACACCTTCACTTCGTTCATAACCAGCGCAACAATTTTTATCATTTCTTCCAGAAAATGAGTGTTTTTCCATTAAAGAGGTGAGAGCCACTCTGTATTCACAAGTGGCACTTTTCCACTTTCTTAATACAACCCTCTTGGCTACAATTAAAGCAGCAGATAAATAGCAGATCAAATTAAGGTCTGATCCTGTTGTACTTATGCATATAAACCTCCCACTGAATTCAGAATTGAGCCATTGGAGGTAAAAAGAGGAGAGATGGAAGTTACGATCTGTGAGACCAAAAGTTACATTGATAAAGTATTAAAAGCAAGTATATCAGACAAGAGGTGGCTTTTGTATTTATTGGTACTGAATTTGTACACCTTTAGCTTACTGCAAGACTCCTACTACAGCAGACCTAAATATGCAGGGAATGAGCAGGAAGAACTGGAAGTGCTAATAAATAAATACAACTATGACATTGTTGGCATCACTGAAACTTGGTGGGATAATACACATGATTGGAATGTTGGTGTGGATGGGTACAGCTTGCTCAGGAAGGATAGACAGGGGGAAAAGGGAGGAGGTGTTGCCTTATATATTAAAAATGTACACACTTGGACTGAGGTAGAGATGGACATAGGAGATGGAAGTGTTGAGAGTCTCTGGGTTAGGCTAAAAGGGGTAAAAAACAAGGGAGATGTCATGCTAGGAGTCTACTACAGGCCACCTAACCAGGTGGAAGAGGTGGATGAGGCTTTTTTTAAGCAACTAACAAAATCATCTAAAGCCCAAGATTTGGTGGTGATGGGGGACTTCAACTATCCGGATATATGTTGGGAAAATAACACAGCGGGGCACAGACTATCCAACAAATTCTTGGACTGCATTGCAGACAACTTTTTATTTCAGAAGGTTGAAAAAGCTACTAGGGGGGAAGCTGTTCTAGACTTGATTTTAACAAATAGGGAGGAACTCGTTGAGAATTTGAAAGTAGAAGGCAGCCTGGGTGAAAGTGATCATGAAATCATAGAGTTTGCAATTCTAAGGAAGGGTAGAAGGGAGAACAGCAAAATAGAGACAATGGATTTCAGGAAGGCAGATTTTGGTAAGCTCAGAGAGCTGATAGGTAAGGTCCCATGGGAATCAAGACTGAGGGGAAAAACAACTGAGGAGAGTTGGCAGTTTTTCAAAGGGACACTATTAAGGGCTCAAAAGCAAACCATTCCGCTGGTTAGGAAAGATAGAAAATGTGGCAGAAGACCACCTTGGCTTAACCACGAGATCTTGCATGATCTAAAAAATAAAAAGGAGTCATATAAAAAATGGAAACTAGGACAGATTACAAAGGATGAATATAGGCAAACAACACAGGAATGCAGGGGCAAGATTAGAAAGGCAAAGGCACAAAATGAGCTCAAACTAGCTACGGGAATAAAGGGAAACAAGAAGACTTTTTATCAATACATTAGAAGCAAGAGGAAGACCAAAGACAGGGTAGGCTCACTGCTTAGTGAAGAGGGAGAAACAGTAACAGGAAACTTGGAAATGGCAGAGATGCTTAATGACTTCTTTGTTTCGGTCTTCACCGAGAAGTCTGAAGGAATGCCTAACATAGTGAATGCTAATGGGAAGGGGGTAGGTTTAGCAGATAAAATTAAAAAAGAACAAGTTAAAAATCACTTAGAAAAGTTAGATGCCTGCAAGTCACCAGGGCCTGATGAAATGCATCCTAGAAGACGGGAGAGATTCCAGAAGACTGGAAAAGGGCAAATATAGTGCCCATCTATAAAAAGGGAAATAAAAACAACCCAGGAAACTACAGACCAGTTAGTTTAACTTCTGTGCCAGGGCAGATAATGGAGCAAGTAATTAAGGAAATCATCTGCAAACACTTGGAAGGTGGTAAGGTGATAGGGAACAGCCAGCACGGATTTGTGAAGAACAAATCATGTCAAACCAATCTGATAGCTTTCTTTGATAGGATAACGAGCCTTGTGGATAAGGGTGAAGCTGTGGATGTGGTATACCTAGACTTTAGTAAGGCATTTGATATGGTCTCGCATGATATTCTTATCGATAAACTAGGCAAATACAATTTAGATGAGGCTACTATAAGGTGGGTGCATAACTGGCTGGATAACCGTACTCAGAGAGTTGTTATTAATGGCTCCCAATCCTGCTGGAAAGGCATAACGAGTGGGGTACCGCAGGGGTCTGTTTTGGGACCGGCTCTGTTCAATATCTTCAGCAACGACTTAGATATTGGCATAGAAAGTACGCTTATTAAGTTTGCGGATGATACCAAACTGGGAGGGATTGCAACTGCTTTGGAGGACAGGGTCATAATTCAAAATGATCTGGACAAATTGGAGAAATGGTCTGAGTTAAACAGGATGAAGTTTAACAAAGACAAATGCAAAGTGCTCCACTTAGGAAGGAAAAATCAGTTTCACACATACAGAATGGGAAGAAACTGTCTAAGAAGGAGTACGGCAGAAAGGGATCTAGGGGTTATAGTGGACCACAAGCTAAATATGAGTCAACAGTGTGATGCTGTTGCAAAAAAAGCAAACATGATTCTGGGATGTATTAACAGGAGTGTTGTGAGCAAGACACGAGAAGTCATCCTTCCGCTCTACTCTGCTCTGGTTAGGCCTCAGCTGGAGTATTGTGTCCAGTTCTGGGCACCGCATTTTAAAAAAGATGTGGAGAAATTGGAAAGGGTCCAGAGAAGAGCAACAAGAATGATTAAAGGTCTTGAGAACATGACCTATGAAGGAAGGCTGAAAGAATTGGGTTTGTTTAGTTTGGAAAAGAGAAGACTGAGAGGGGACATGATAGCAGTTTTCAGGTATTTAAAAGGGTGTCATAAGGAGGAGGGAGAAAACTTGTTCACCTTAGCCTCTAAGGATAGAACCAGAAGCAATGGGTTTAAACTGCAGCAAGGGAGGTCTAGGTTGGACATTAGGAAAAAGTTCCTAACTGTCAGGGTGGTTAAACACTGGAATAAATTGCCTAGGGAGGTTGTGGAATCTCCATCTCTGGAGATATTTAAGAGTAGGTTAGATAAATGTCTATCAGGGATGGTCTAGACAGTATTTGGTCCTGCCACGCGGGCAGGGGACTGGACTCGATGACCTCTCGAGGTCCCTTCCAGTCCTAGAATCTATGAATCTATGTTTTGCAAAGAGTTTTGAAAAAAATCAGTTTTTTTTTAGTGGAGGGGTGAAATTATTATAATTATTATTATTCCTTTAATATTTTCTCCCTTTTTCCAGTGGAAAGAAAAAGTTTAAAAACATATGGGGAAATGAGGATATTATCCCACAATTTCAGAATTGTTGAAATTTTTCATTTCCAAATTTCATCCAAAAATAAAAAAAGAATTTTTTCCATGAAAAATCTTGCAGTTAAGGAAACTCCCTTTTTCAGCAAAAAAAATTTCAACCAGTTCTAATTTCTGCATTGCCTCAGCTATTTGCTAGCATCTGATATATGTGTGGATTGTTTAGTCCGTATCTGAACAGAATTGCATACATCTCATTGTAGTAAATCATAGCAACAGTAGGGGAGAAAAATTGGCAGGCTGTCCTTAGGAGATCATCAGCTTTCTTTTTTTAAATCAGAGAAGAACTCAGCTTTATGAATTCTCTCATGAGTCCCATAATACTTATTAAGGATCTCAGGGCCCGATTATGTGAATGCCAGTTGTGTCAATGGGAGCTGAATTTGCCCAGAGCTTCACAGGATCAAGCTGTTAGTTTGAAAAACCTGAGACAAAGTGTTTTGACCTAATTATGCAAACCCTTCATGGTCTCTAGCAGCAGCAACTAGTGCCCCTGGAGGACTGCAAAACCCTCCTTTCATCCATAAAACCTCCCAGCAGAAAGCAAAGCCCACCCCTTCCACTGGAGAGCTGATCCCCATAGAGCCCCATCTAACAGCAGGTCTCTGCTGGACCCTCACACCACCACCAGGCTGCAGGCCCGACAGAACTCCTGCCTTCTAGGCCCACTTCCCGTGGCTGCCGCTGCTCTTCAAAGGACTGTGCTAGCAACTCCTCTTGCCTTGTGGCGTCCCACAGAGCCTCCTGGTGGAGCTCTTCACTGAGACTGCTCAAACTCTTTGTGAAAGGACTCAGAAGGCATCTGGAGAGCATTCTCTGAGCTCAGCCTTGTTTCATGTGTTTAATGGAGAAAGGAGCCAGCCCCTATTCGCCCAGAATGCATGCAAAACATTAGAGGTTGCCAACTCCTCCCATCCTAAACTGCACTCGGAGATGGCACCTACCATCTTGTCTTTCACCCCACCCACAACAGGACTGCCCTAAGAAAAAAGGCATTTAGGAGGACAAGGTACTATTTAATTTGAAGAGTTTACCCCCATTAACTCCTCGCCCCTTGTCACACAACAAGTCCTCTTGCCTTTAGTGGAATCACTTGTGATTAAGAATTTGCTGGGATGGGCTCTTAGATTTTTTTTTCTAACTCTCTACTAAACACTTTTCCATTCCTCACTGGAGATGATGAGCTGAAGCTCAAGTTAAAATTCTTATGAAAATCTTAGTATCGAAAGTTGCAGTAGCCAAAGGCCAGGTTAGGATAATCTTTACTTTTATAAATGAAGTACTCTCATGTATCTGACTGCTCACACATTGTGATTATAATGGTCACTTAATTAGACCAGTAAAATGGATTTAAATTTCCTATACCCAGTCTGAGCTCTGTCAGGAAATATTTTTGCTTCCAACTGCAGTGTGAAAGACATAACACGTTACATGCCACACCATTTCTTGGAAACCTCCACCTAATTCTGCATGGATAATGCAAAACCTTAATAGAGTTTTTCCACACAGTGTGCGTCAGTTCAAGACACACAGTCCTAACAGTAACACACAAGGTAAAAGTGGCTTTGTAAATACTTTAGCCACTAGATGTTTTCCCTCAGATTAAAATAAACCGAGAGTTCAACATGCCACAGAATAAACTCTGTTTAATCAAAGTAGTTCTAGAAACTGTCAAAACATCATTAAAAGTTGGTAGGTAACAGAGGAATATATTTGTTTCCACCTTTTCTCTAGGTCAGATATTTTACAGCACTTTATGTTCTCTCTGCATGAGTGTATAGTACAAAATGGCCTGCATTTTCAAGACAGCTCAGCACTTACACTAGGCACCAGATTTTCTTGAAAGTCCATGGCCAGATTTTCAAAAGTGCTGAGCATATTGGATGCTGGGTGCTGAGCGAAGCTGAGTGAAAAATGAAAGACTGGAGAATATTTTTGTGAAACATTTGTTCCTTTTTTTCCAGCTGAAAATTCCAAAATGTAACATTTTTTTTAACCAGCTCTATGTTGATTGGCAGGATGAATTCTGATGAAAATTTTTACAAAATATCAGACTTTTTGTCCATAAACATATCAATATCTACATGAGAGAGAGAGAATATCGCCTCTAGTGCTATGAATATTTGAAGATCTGGCTCTTATTTAGGTGCTCAAATGGGTACAGAGCTCTTTTGAAATATCTGGCCCAAATTGTGGGCGATGAGCCCTTGAAACTCTTGCACAACATATGAGCGAGAGGGAGATGGAAGGGGGGAGAGAGAATACTCACAAGATGGTAGGGACTGTAAAGAACTTATTTTCAGTGTTCCGCAAAATAACAATAACTCTTGAGAACTGGAAATATGAGTTACCCACTTAGCCATTCTTAAGCAGCAGGGCTTACTAGGGAATTTGTTCATTCCAGCCCCTGAGCTTCATGGTACATTTAAAGCATTATTCCAAAAATTTAGTTATTTTTTTTCTGGTAAATACTGAAGGGAATTAGTAGTAAGGGTGAATGATTATCAGCAGCACATTGCATTGGAGCATAATCATTGGTTTGGAGATACTTTTTATTTGTGGCATCAGAAATTGGGTCTATTACAGGTATTACCTACACATAACAGAAGGTGACATAGAGTGGCAAATTGGTGTTGCACTGGCATCCTACAGACTTGCAGTGAGTGACATTAAACCTTTATGTTCACCATCTCAGGTACCTGCAGTAACTGTGGCATTTTTCAATACCGCAGAGTGAAAAACTATGAGTGCTTCATAGTACTCACTGTGTCTGGGTCCGTGTAACATACTAACAATATTGTGACTGTAGAATGCCAGATGACATTTCAAAGAGCAATGTCCTACTATATTGTAATAAGAAACTAGCAACAACTAATAAAAAAGAACATTCTATTTTCTGGCTGACAAACTATCTGAGCTTTGCCCTACTAGGACTACAATGAAATCTCTCCATTGACTATAATAAGGGTTGGAGGAGACCCAAAATGTATGAGAATTTAATTATTTTGGTCACACTTCATATTAAGGGTACATTTTAAAATATTTAATGAAGGGTTGTATGATTAATAGACCTATTGGACTCTACAACAGTGGATGAACCATTTATTAAGACACCTAGTAATCATCTATTAACATTTTACCAACTATTTATACATGCATCCATGATCTGAAGAGTGTCTATTTTAATGGAAATAATCTTCATCCTAAAGCAGTGAAATAGAACTACATTAGGCAATATCTGTAACTGATCGTTCTCCTGAAAAGAAGCCCTCTGGTGCTATCAGGTCACTAACTGCTCTCTCCAGTCTGAATGGAAGAGGATATCTGTTCCTATAGAATCAGGATTTTGTCACTGTGAGAAACCATGGAGTCAGCTTAGGATGTGCCCCTCACCCCCACCTCTTCATCTAGATCCAGACTGTTACAAATAGAAAAACGTCCTAGTCTAGAAAATGATGAGCTCATCCTCTGGAAGTAGATGGTGTTGTACTGAAAGTTTTCCATAAAGCTTTTTTTCTCCCTGTTCAAGTTTCTTTTCTTTTTTGCATCTCCAGCACTTATCCTTTGCTTTTACCGCAGCTGCAGCTATTCTGGTGGAATTAACTGAAGTCTTGCATCAAGTGTGGATTTCCTGATGTCTGAGATATTTCATTGTGATTGGGTAATTTGATCATTAAGGTCTTTGCGCTCCAGTTTTTCTTAATTAACTCTATTGAATTTTAACCACATCTTGCAGTCTACAGTAGTAGGAAGAATATAGTGTCCCAAATATTTTAGCCCATTTGACAGGAATTGAAATTCAATCACATGTAGGTTGAGTGTGTTGATTCTCTGCTTTTCATCAAATAGGTGTGCTAATTGCAATACACCTCAGCAAGACCCTTAAAAAAGAGACCAGACCACAAGTTACACTGCCAAGAAACCACCAGTTACTTCTTTAATCTCCATTTGCCAAAATCTTACATTACCTTCTTGAATATGCAGAAGTGAGGACACACATGGCTCCTAGTACACAGACTGCTCCTCTTCATACCACGTATAATTATGTTCCTCTTACCAACTACCTGTTAAATCATTATACCATAAACTTTAGCATTTCTGGAAACTCCTCCCCTTCCCAAAATGTGTTCTGGTTGGCCAACACTGTGACCAAAGAACCACAATTTAGAATCAGTGATAATACAATTGTGGTTACCACTTGTTAGGCATAGCACCTTCCCAGTATCACTGTTAATCTGTACACGTCTCAAGATTTAGTATTATGGACTCTGTTGCTGCATGTTTGATTTATCTAGACATAAATGAGATAAATGTGAAAATCATGCTCAATATTTCACAATGCTGACCTAAACCCCCAAACCCTTTTAGAGAAAATTCATTACCCCACCTCCACTTCAAAAAAATACTAACAAGAACTGAGACCCACATCCTCAAATGTATTGATTTCAATAGGAGTTAGGTACCTAAATACCTTTAAGGATCTGGGCCTGAATAAGTTGTTAACCTGATACTAAGTTGTTTGAATAACTGCATGTGAGAGCTACTGTTTTATTAGCATCAGACATGCATCTAAGAATATTATTTTGCTATTGTAAGTACAAGTGAGCTTGGCATTGGGCACAACGTTTTTAAATATAAACAATTATATTCCTAAACTCATGTTAAAACCCCTAAATCTAAGTGGCTTGATTTTCAAAGGTGCTGCGCACCCACAAAAGCTATTGAGGTTAATATGAGGTAAAGGTGGTTGGCAGTTTTGTAAATTAGGCCACTTATATATTTAGGTGCTTAAATATGGGTTTAGAAGCCTAATGTTAAGTGCCAAGTTTGGGAAATTTTGCCCTAAATACTTTTCCAAACCTGAGCCACCATCTGCAAGAACCTGCTGTTCCCCACTTCCAGGGGAATCTCCCCAGTGTGCCTCTATCCAGCCCAATAGGCTGGACCCAATCACACACCACCATCTTTGCAATATCCTGCAGGATGACCTGTCTGCCAGCACCCGCAGGAGCCAGGCACTATTCATCGCCATACTGGCCACAGGAGCTTTTCAGCAGGTCACCGCACAGACACTCATCAGCAGCCTATGGCCTCCAGGGTGCTGGACTAATTTCTGGAGGTCATCACTAGACAAGTAACAAGAGTACACTGATTTCCCCACCAACCCAGCCACACAGTGGGAAAAACATGGTCGAATTGTACTGGCTGGCAGCCTTCTTATGCACCTTGGGAGTGGTTAATGGACCATACATCTGCATCAGGAAACCATAGCATGACCCTGCTGCTCCCCATGCCTGTACAAGCCACCATTGAACACTTGTGATGCCAAATTAATGTCCATGGATGCTGTGGCATGATACCCAGGGGCCTGCCATGATGCTTACATATGGTCACAAGCTGGACTCAAAGAGTTGGTTTACATCAGAATATCCCATAATCCAGTGGTTAGAGCTCACTCCCAGGAGGTATTGCAGACCCATATTCCAATCCTTCCTTCCCCCTCTAGCAGGGAGAGGGTACTGGATCTGGACTCTACCACATCCCCAGTGAAAGCTCTAACCCCAGGCCTACCGCCATATCCTTCCCTCCCATTTTTGTGTGGTGTGAGGCAGGCGCCTAACTCATTCTCACAAGAAATGACTTAGATGCTAAAGCTATCCAGCTCAAGGAGAGTGGTTCTTGTTTGTGGGTCACTAGCAGAGCTTCACTGCAGCCCACATTTAGATGCCTTTGTCTGAGAGAAGAGTGGAGATTAACCCCTCTGGTCAGCATCGGCCATTGGTTGGCCTCTAGCATGCTGGATTTAGTAGGTCAAATTTTTAGGCACCTAATTCTCTTCATTCATCTTTTGGGTGCCTAATGCCCCCAACTCGGCTAGGTGAATTGCAGTGTTGCTCCATGAGTTACTAAGCACCTGAAAGTTAGGTGTTGTGATGCTCCATGTGGTGAAGCCTAAGTCTCTTTGTGGATCCCACGGTACATGTCTAACTTAAGGTATTTCACTCACACACTTTAAATTAGACACATGATTAAATATCTTGCTGAACTGGGGCCAGCATTCGGTTTTTGGTGCAAATACACATTCAAAATTCACTGTTCATGATTATTCCCCTGACCTTCACTAAAAATCTGCTGTTTGCAGGAATATTCTTGCCAATAAGTTATTTGCTAAACTATTTGCAGACAGTAAACGCACAATGGGGCATAAACACAGCTGAAGGGAATTGAAGAGTTTTTTGTAAATTGATAGAATATTGGAGGGGAAATGTTTGAAGCGCTTATGAGAACCTGTTGCTCTCGATAGCAAAACTGAGTGATCCTTCACTGATGAACTGCAACACTACACAAGCCGCTAAGTAGGCTTTAATATGAGCGTAGAAGCTTTTAGAGGCTGCCGTGTCAAAGTGAATTAAAGTGTCACTAAATGGTTCTTAATACAACTAACCAAAATGATTTCTTCGGGGCAATTATGTTTTACTGTGTCAATCATCCAATAGGCATTAATATAAACTAGAATAGCTCTGAAGGAATTTGTTATGGACTATCATGTCAAGAACCCAAATGCTAACCTACTGTGGCCTTGATATGATAGACTATTAGAACTATTAAGGGCCAGAGTCCAATTAATCCTCAGCTTTAACAGTCCTCTACTCCAGTGGGTCTCCATACAATTAAGCAATAATGGATGACAGGAAGGACACTTCCTGGTAGCTAATGACCAATTGCAATAGTTGAAGGCCCTTAACCCATCTGGTAATTAAGTGCTGGGAAAGACACAACCTGGGAGCTCGTGGCTGCTATTATCAACCATATATTTAAAAAATAAATCAATTACTGTTTCTTTTTTTCCTGTGCCAGCTGCTACTGTTTGGCTTTTATGCTAGTAATTAACTCTGAAAAAAAAAAACAAGCAGAGCAACCAATGAGAAAGCAGGACCTCATAAAGCACATTCTAATTTAGAAAAATATTAACAGTAATAGGCCACAATGGCACCAAACTAATAATTGTGCGTGTTGAATGAAATCTGTATGCTAAAGATGCAGCTTGGGTTCTGGTCTCAGAACAGTGTGTTCTAGTGGCATGAAACCACAACTGGACATGAGGAGCTTCTAAATTCTAATCTTGCTTGTTCCCCTCACTTGTTGTCATTTGTTGTCTTGAAAGAAGTTGCTCAACTTCTCCATGCCTCAGTTTCCCCATTGCTAAACCAGGAGTAATAATACGTACCCATCTCACAGGGGAGTTGTGAGGCTTAACAGATATTTAGCAATCACTTTGCTATTTCATCTCGAAAATGACATGTGCGTGCATGGTATTTTTATTATTAATATCATTAGGGCTTAAGCTCGTATCCTATAAATTTAGGATTTGAACTATTGTATCACAAGCAAGCCAGAGCAATAATGAAGAACAGAAAGGCTGTCAACTGTGTCCTCCATATAATGAAATCTGATGGTGCAAGGCAAAATTGTACAGGATTGGCGACCACCACGCATCACGAGCACATTTTGCTGCTCCCACAAGAAGGGACAGTGTGCTCACTGACCTGCTGTCAACTAATAATTGCAGCTGGTTTCAGTAGCCACACTAGCTGCCTTCGCTAAACAGGCCTGTCTTCCAGCAGCTCACTCTTCTGGGGACATGGCCCCCTCCACGATGCATTAATTGGGTGTAACTTGTGTTTCAAGGAAGTAGTTTGCCTGGTTGCTGGTGTTGGGAGCAGTGGCTCCTCACATCCTGTTCCTCATCCCCTTGTGCTCTTAATGGACACTCATGCAATTACACTGACAGTCACCGTTATTGTTTTGCATATTATGTGTCTTTGTGATCATGTGTCTCAGCTATAAACTACATCAATGAAAAGACTCACAGCTAACTAGTAAAAGTTTGAAAGTTCAAAATAAAAGCTAACTTTGCACCATGGGCCCTTCAACTGGTGTAAATTGGCTTCCGTGGAGGTACACCACTTTACACCAGCTAAAGATCTGGACCCTCATCTCAGACCTACTCGGTGTGCTCAAAACCTAGACATGGTAACAAGAGCACAGGCCTCAGGCTCTGGGTTTCTCTCACTTTATTAGCTTAAGTTGGACCCATCACTTTCCTGTCTTTGTTTTCTAATGCAGTCTGGTGATTTCCATGTCATACTGAATTGTAGTGCAGTTCCAATAGTTAAAGGGACGTTGTACTCCTTTTCTTCCTTGATGGGGGTTTAGTCTTGCAGTTGCAGTGGAACAACTCTTCCGTTATTTACTAAGGACCAAATCTTAGTATCACTCAAGTCAATTTTTTTGGTCATTTACTTCATTCGCATCCACATTTGACCCTAAAACGTTTAATCATAGAGCTTTCATAACTTGATGTATCTTTTTAATAGGCTTGTGTGTTATGTTGTCTCCAGGGATGGAAGGATTCATTCCTTCTTGGACATCTGGAGATGTTTGGCTTGTGCAATAACAGAAACAGGCCTAAAATCTGATGTAATGCATAGCCATCAGTCTCTATTACATTATACTTATTACAGTGCACTTCAATGTAATTTATTCTTTCCTAGGAGAACTGTGACTAAGTAATTACTAACCCCCAAAGCCAATCATAATATAGAAAGGAGAGCAGTTCCCAGACAAAGCAATATGGCCTTAGAGTTTTTCATGTTGTCGAGTTTGGTTATAGTTAGTTAAAGTGTTTTATGATGGGATGGGGAAAAAATAAAGGAGGCAAACAAAGAGGGACACGTGTTGTCTCATTTCCACTTGATAAAAACCCATCTCAGATTACGTTACTTCCACAAGCATTTTCTGCTTACACAGCACATAGTGTACAGTGAATGCTATCAAACAAAATATGTTATCAAGTAAGTCTATCAAGGCAGATAGTATTAATGGATTTTGGAGACAGAAATGTCTTTGTGGAATGCAAAGGGATTGAGAAAAACAGTGAAGTGCAGGAAGGTGGGGTTGATAAACTTAAAGGGGGCAGAATGACTGGACCAAGTGGCCTTTTCCTGTCTAGAGGTTTCTTCTGATCTTAATTCAAAGACTGACAGATTTCATAATACATAATGGAAGAGGCATAGAAAAAGCCACACGCATGTGTCATAAAACAAAATTTATCTTTAATTTGTAAGTGTCAACAGCAGTACAAAAGATGGAGTGATGGTGAATAGATTAAGGGTAGAGAGGACAGTCTTGAGGTAAATGAGCATAAATAGGCAGTCTTATAGACACTCCCCTGAGGGGTCTATACCCCTATCATGGCATATACGGTATCACCCAAAGATGACATGTTTAACATATCAGGAAAGCACCTTGTGCAAAAAAAAAAAAAAAAAAAAAAAAAAATCCCCCCGCAATCCCAAACATGTAGGTAAGGTGCCAACATACACCAGAATATACTGTATAAGGACTGTGTCTTTCAGTTGTGTCTTTTCCATTAATTACTGAGGCAGAGGAGGAGAAGACTCTTAAATGTACCACTGAAAGATTATTTAATATTTAATTTACCTCACGTCAATACTGCACAACAAAATCCAAGTCGTCTGTTTATGCAATGAAGCACAGCTAAGAATAAGGATTCTCTTTTTTTTTTAATTGAGAGCAGATTTTGTTTTAAATCAATATCCTTAGCAAACTTTTTTTTCTTTTTTACTGTATCGAGAGGAGAGTGTGAGAAAGATGTGATGGCAACCTTTAAGTTCATTTAAAAACTTTACACTGGACTGTACAAGATTTTTTTTTGATAAATTATTTACATTTTCAGACTTTAAAACATATTCAAAGCAGCAATAGACACTAGTTTTTCCTCTAAACGCCCAAATATTTACCAGCCATGGGCCCAGGGTAGGTACCTGCATTGTATATAGAATTTCTACAAAGAAAACCTGCCAGTTAAAATTTGCTAGTGGGTGTACAAACAGCAGCTCTAGCATTTTAAGAGCCACACCCATAGTGTTGCTAAAGGAACCAAAACATAGTACCTTGACAAGAGAGTCTCAGTTGTCCCAACAGCTCTACACAAACTTTACAATTGGAAACAGCAGCTAGCATGTCAGTCCAGCATGTCAGTGAATTGTGCTGATTAAATTAACATAGAGTACAATCTCACAATATACATCACAAACAAATTACAATGTCAGGAAATAAGAGTTACAGTAAGATAAGTTATGTAGTAACAGCTTATAAGCTTGTCTTAATGTAATAAAAAAATTTTACATGGCAAATACAATAATGAGTGAACATAAATGCTAAACATCCTACTCTGTTACAAGCTGAAGAAGGAAAAAAATGGTGCTTTCGAGAAAGCAAAACACAAATGACAAAGGAAGACAAACGGAGAATGCACACTAGCAGGTCTGCAATGTGCAGCATACAAACAGTTAAATATTTGCACATTCCCCATACTCTAAGAGCACCAAGGACCTCACTTGTGTTTTTAAGAAAGCGGAAATTACAAAGCAAGCAATGTCACTAAGTTGCTTTATAGCTTTCATATTGCTATAAATACCAATTTGATAAGTTTTCCTTTAGCCCCTCCCCCCACCCCTTTGCACCCAATGTGTGAACTCTCAGAATACTTCTTTGTCAGCTTTTTAAAATGCATCTGGTACTTAAAAGGGATGTGGAGTCAAATGAAATACGTTTCCATATACATATCTTTTAATGCTTTTTTTGTTCTGTAGTAGGATCAGGGCATGACAGTATATCAAAAATGTAATATCATCTGAGAAATATCACAGACTATAATGGGTTTATATAAAAAAGGTGTTTGGATAAAGAAGTTATTTAAGGAGAAAGACCAAGTATTTTGTAAAAGATCAAATGTGGTTATATAATATTTTTTAAAACGAACATGCTTAAGTGCCAACTTGAGTCTTAAACAAGCATGCAAACGCCTGGGGTCTGAGACCGTTTGTCAACTTCTCATTAAAAATATGAAGAATTATATCATACATTCTACTGGCTGAATTTCTAGTATAGTTGTTGGCACTGTAACCCTGGGTCAGCAAATGATTTAAGCACATGCTTAACTTTGAACAACTTAGTGGTGTTGCATTCATTTCAATGGAACTACTCACATGCTTAAAGTTAAGCAGATACTTATGTGTTTTGCTGGGGGCCTTGCAATATTTCTTACTGAAAAATCATTTTGATAAAGTTTCAAGAAATTCCATGTCTTTGACAACACAAAAAACAATAATCCATAGGGACAATGCGGGGACCATGCTTGAATTTAGTATTAGGGCATGGTTGTGTTTACACTCTAAACAATCATTGTTTTCAACCAACTGCTGTACTCTTTTTACAGGATATAGTACTTTCTGTACATAACCCTAGTTGAATAATAGTGTAGTCATTCATTTTGGAGTTCCCACTCCGTAGCAATCCCATCTTTTACACTCACCCTACCTTTTGATGAGCCTAAACACACCAATTTAGGAGAACATTCTGATCCCATGCATTCTCAGAAGCTGGTTTCACAAGCTAGATGGTGACACATGAACGTGTACATGGATCAGAATTGGGCCCTTTCGTGAGGGTTGTTTCCCCATGTAAACATGTACCTTGAAAATCAGAGGTTTTATTCCATTAAGACTTTAATTTCTGTTTCGTCAAACACCAAGTGAAGTCAACAATTTACCTCTAGCTGGCACCAGACAGCTTCAGGAGTGTTCTTCTCTTGAAAATAAGTCTTTTATAAGTTTCCAAAAAAGAAAATATATTGCATCTGTTAACTAAATAAGGAAATATACTGTAAAACTGTTTCAGTTCACAGTAAAAATAGCTTTACTATATTTGTGCATTACCTGAATGGCATGATTTTTTTAAAATCAGAATTATTCTGCGGTACTTAAACTCAATGCTTTGAAAACAATCCCACATCTCCTCTTTGCCAATATTTTTTCCTGTTTTTTAACTCCTGATATGACGATATCATGACATAATGAACACAGCAATCAACAGTTTAACAGTATTAAATCTAATTAGCTTTGCAAGGGCTCTCTTAATGATGATAATCTTCTTGAGGCATGTGTTGTTGCCTCCAAAATGCCATTATCTGCTTTCATATAGGAATGAAACTATTTCATCAGTTTTGCTCGGATTCACAAAGCAAATTGAGTTTCCTACCAGCTGTACTGGAAAGTTGGTATGTATAAACTTTCTATAAAAAAAAGAAAAAAAGTATTCTGTTTGTGGAATATGCAATTAAAATTCAATGAGAGCACAAGTGAGGCATCTTGCTGTCCCAGCTACAGGTCCACAATACTGCTCTCACACTGCAGGTGTAAATTCAGCATCTACATGAGGTACAGTGACTTGTCAGCATTTAATATGGACCAACATACACTGATACAGAACCAAAGTAAATACATAACTTATACTTCACTAAGTATCCATGAACAAAAAATAAAATTCTATTTCCTATGTTATATTTACACAATTTTTAAAAAAATCTAAAATGAGATGGTAAATTCATCAAAAACTTTGTTTTGAGCTCCAATTAATAAAGTAAAAATGACATTTTTCCTTATGATTGTCCTTCCTTGATTTCCACTGACATTTTAGAGCCAATGTCGGCTAATAAATACAATAAAATGCTTATATGCACAATTTAGATTCAGTTACTTCCCTCTCACTTCTCCAACCAATAAATGCAGGTTTTACAATCTGGTGATTCCTGAACAGCCAATCATTTTCAAGAATGTGGCTTTAAGTGACAGAGCATGAGCATTGAGGCAGGGCTGGAGCTAAAACAAAGTGTTCATACATACATGTATTTTGCATAAATAAATGAAATAAGACATAAAAATGACTCAAATCCGGCAACTGTGAGGCAGGCCCACACGAGTCGAAACAGATGACTTTTGTTCATATAGTTTTCGTACAACAGTTTCACATTAGTCAGAAGTGATAAAAAATACCATTTATATCCAGTGCTTATAACACTTACGAAACAACATCTGTGAGTGTGTGTGTTTTTTGTACTACAAGCAAAATCAAGTTTCAGTCCTAAAGAACAGTCCTTTGTTCTCCACCAGCCTGCAGAATATTATTTTGGCATGGTCATAAAATTTAAAAAAATTAACCTACTAATCTAAATGTTTGCCTTTGTGCAAAAATAATTACATAAAAAACAATGCTAGCAATACAGCATTCTACCTATGCAACAGAACCAGAAAGAAAAGAGAAAGAGAAAAGAAATGAGGTGGGGGGAAGGGAGAGATATTTAGAACTAGTGAAATCTGTAAGACATTAATAAATAGTTGTTCTTTAGGAAATAATAGTACCCTCCCACCTAATCCAAGCTAGATGTATTAAAAACAGTTCAAATCTCCAAGAAATATTAAGAACAAAAAAACACTTTCTATCAGTACCTTAGCCAGCTTAAAGAGGGCGCTCACCAGCTAATGACACAGCATATGCCTTTAAAGTCTTGGCTAGACCAGTTTATTGCTATTAGACATGGACTTAGAACACACTTAATAAATAGTAAAAATATAGCATTTTGTTCCAAATTACAAAATGGTCAGAGAAATTTGACCACTGTGTTTCTGTGTCATTATCTTTATAAATCGTCCTGTAAACTGAACAATCTTCATTGTTTTTGCACATTTAGATGTGATTCCTACAGTGGTGACACCGATTATCTCCACTCAAAGAGCTGCAGTTGTGAGAGAAATGACAGCTCACAGCACAGCGACTCGTCATTAGATCTTACAGGAAGCTTTACAAGATTGTGTGACGGGCATGAAGATAACCTCTATTAATAATACTGTACCTATTTAGTCATATGGGGCCTGATCCAATGCTCATTAAAATCAATGGGGGCTGGATCAGGTCCATATATATTTATCTGAATGTAACTGATTCTGCAAGGTGTTGAGTGCTTCACAGAGGTGCTGAACACCTTAAACTCGCAGTAAAGTCAGTGGGAGTTGAGGACACTCAGCACAAGTGCAAGATCAGAAGCCCAGTACTGTCTCTTATGCACAGCGATTTATTTGTGAGTATCAAGAGTGGAGTGGGAGTGAAGAAAAGAAGAAAAATTCTCCCTTTTTATATTCTCTTTGTCTCTGAACATTCAGTAACTTCTCAACCTGGGAGTGTTCCCTCTCTTTCCCCCCCATATATTTGCCAGAAGTTTTCTTTGTCATTGATATTGTTTCTAATAATACAAATAATAATATTTTGCATTTTATAGCAGGTTTCATCCAAATATCCCAAATCACCTTACAATTATGTATAAAGTTTCTTAATACCCGTATGATATAAAAAAACCCATCATTATCCTCATTTTACAGATAGAGAAATTGAGGCACAGAGACATTAAGGCCCCAATCCTGCAAACACATACGTAGTTAGACTCATACATGTGAGTATAATTAAATACATACGTAAGTGTTCATAGAACTGTGGCTTAAATGACTTGTCCAAAGTCACTCAGCCAGTCAATGGCTGAGCCAGGAAAGGAACTCAGGAGTTCTGGCTCCCATTCCCATGCAACTAATATTTGATTAATCTATTGTAATGCACTCTTTGTCTTGCTCTGCAATTCAGACTTTTGTGTGAATTTTCCCTCAAAGAATTTCACAAATAAATCACGGCATAAATACACTGAAGATATCAGAAAGCTCCCGCAGGTGACCATTGGAATGGGGATGTACAGAACCTTGATTCACTACTTGATTCTACAGGCCCTACAAATACATCACAGCAGATTCTGAAGAGACATTGAATGCACCTGTCTCCATTGATTGTTCATCTGTATATTGTATAAGTATAGATGTGTATCATGACACACAGAAATATATAGGAGTATATGTACTGTATGTACATATTAAAA
Source organism: Chrysemys picta bellii (assembly GCF_011386835.1). Classification (NCBI taxonomy): domain Eukaryota; kingdom Metazoa; phylum Chordata; order Testudines; family Emydidae; genus Chrysemys; species Chrysemys picta. Next base: position 43,615,907 of record NC_088794.1, on the reverse strand, counting down.
GTATCCATTCTATATTGCATTATATGCAGTATAGTGGTTCCAGATGTTCTTTGGATGTATAGTGTTATGGAAATAATTGGATTTTCCATTCACAAATTCCACTTTCATTTGGGAAGCAGGTGCATTTTTTATTTTCAGACACCTGCATGTTTTGGGGGAAGAAAGAGAAAGGGCTCTTTAAGACAGTCATAAGGAATTACAAATGTAATGCCACCAACAGTACATTTTAAAATAAATATTAAGTATTTGCACCCTTGGCATTCTGGAATGAATAAATTATTTAAGAGAAAATGTGTTAAGACTGAATGCAAGGGTTAAAAGCAAAGGGATAGAGAATGTAGTCAGAGGTGGCCTCACACTGCTAAGACAGGCCTGTCCATAGCTGGTGATCGCGCTTTTGTGCTTAATATTTTGCACTAATGGCATATCAAGAGGCAAAAGCAATTGGGCACGTGCACTGTGGCAACCTTGTTCACTACTTAAGAATATCCTGTCTCCAGATTCCTGAGTACTTTACCATTTTCTGGAAAAAAATTATGTTTTACATATATTTTTTTAAGATGCCAAAGGATTGTCTAAGACTTTACAGTGTCTCCCTTAAGACTTTTTTAAAATGTTAAGATTCAAAAGTTATGAAAAGTTTGGCACATCAGAAGTTCAGCTATACATGTGGAAAAAGTGGAATTCAGAGTTTGTTTAAAAGATGAGCTCTGACACACAGATGCGTACACTTGCGGACTTGTTCTGTTTCACAATATGAAATCTGCAGTTTTTGTTTTCTAAAATAATCCAGAATAAAAACACATTCACAACCTGTAGGCTGGCACAGCATACCTGAGTGAGAATGTATAACCCCCATCTAAAACAAAAACTTAAACCTTTATCAGCATCCAAATAGGGGGGGGAAAAAGACAAGAGACAAAAGGTAAGACTTGTAAGACAGCTATTGATTCATATAAGTTTTCAAGTCCCAATGTCTGATATTTAATATATGTCTTCACCTAAATTAAAAAAAAACAGGTTCATGAAAATTAGGGGAACAATCTGTCTCACACGTTAAGAAACATTTAAGACCATTCTGCTGATGTAACTGTAGGAGCCACACATGCATGCAGGCTCTTTAAGAACTTTTTGTTCAACAAAAAACAAAAAATCAAAAGAGTCAGAGTACTATAATTCTGCAAACACTCCTCAGTTGGCACTGACAGCCTCGTGGGCTTCATTTTCACTGCTATAGTCTGATTTGGGATCATCCTCATAGTCCTCATACATTTCCATCTCATCCTCTCCATTTATTATTTCATTTCCAGCAAGGCTTCCGCTGTCTGTCTTCATACCATAAGTGCTCTGAATGACAGGGATGCTGGGCTCTGGACTGGCAGAGGTGCTAGAGCAATCAGATGTCATCTGAGGTGATGGTGCGGTAGTTGCCATGGTAATAGCACCAGGATAGACAACACCTGTTCCTGTGGTGATTGGAATCTGAGGCTGCTGTCTGCAAGGAAACACAAGAATGGAACATGATTACCTTTAGTTTAGATCTGGAGTGGAACCCTACTGTGCATACCAAACAAAGGTAAAATACATGGTTTCTACAGAACATATTGGTGTACTCCTTTGAGTTCCAGATTCTGATCCTGCAAGGTGCGGAGTGCCCTTTGCTCCTGTCAAGTGCAACTGGAGATAAAGCTGCTCAGCAACTCACAGTATCGCACCTTTGATGCATTCAGGTACTGGGTGGTTTAACATAAAATAGACGGCAAAATGTCGTTACATTTTTGAATACATATGACTTTGTCAAAGTTGGCTTCTGCAGCTTAAAACCTGGCCATTCAAATGTCTCACTGTAGTCCCAGCCTTGCAGCCCTACATAGGAGAGCTGGTCAAATAATTTATTGTGAATAATATTCACTGTGCTGAGCACCCGGGGGAGACCATGAGTTCTAGTGTAAGTTCTTCAACTGACTACTGTGAATAGTACTACACCCTTCACAGACCTTATTACTGAGTAATAAAGTAATTGAGACTTAATTGAAAGTCAATGAGACTTAGGCTCCTAAGTACTTATGTCACAATGGGCCTTAGACTCCTCAGGCACTTAAGCACTTTAGATATTTTACCCATAGTCCTTAAATTCATGATCACTTAGTATTTGTTCTTCAGAACCTCTGTCTTAGTGCACAGGATAGACAGTCAATGAGGATTGCTAAATTTCAGCCCACTGCTTACTAGCCATCCCTGTGTCTGTCCTTACCCACTTGCCTGTCCTGATCAGTGATTAAGGGCAAGAGTGCAAAAACTGTCATTTGTGCGTTAGTCTCATTCACTCATTGACATGAGACGACAATCATGCTAAATATCACACCACTGAGCTACCAGGAGATCAAGCTACTCCAAGTTCAGGAACCATGGGAGCCGGTGAAATCATAACATTCCATATAGAACATATCACTATGGGATTTGTTCTGAAAGTGACTCTCCCCCCACCCCCCATCTTTACCTAATATAAGCTTGAATGTCCGAAAAGAAGAGAAGAGAAAAAAGGAGATTTTGCTGAGAGATTAAGAGGAAGTGAAGATGGAGACATCTTGATTTGGTTAAATTATAATATATGAGCAGAGAATTTTCATTTCTTAAGGCTTTGCACAACATGCTTTTGTGACAGAAAAATACACATGGATAGAAAATGTGTCTCTTTCCCTCATTCCACTTCATTTCAAACTACTTTCACTATACTGCCAATATATTTTGGGACAAATTCTGCCTCTGGATGTATGCACAGCTTCCAGTGAAATTCACAGGAGTGCCATTGTGAACATGTGAAGATAGAATTTGGTTATTTGCCATCTTTTTATAGAATCCTGACCTTGGTGAAGTCTCATCTCCCAGTCTAAGACATAGGCCTCCAGTTCAGAACAAAACTTAAATGGAGTAAAAAGGCAGATGAGAATGTTACTCGCCCTGCTAGTAAAGCCACTGGAGCACCCATCAAACACCAGTTTGAGAAGAATGGTGCTGCTGATGAACAGTTCACAATAAATAAGTTATTCAGTGTGTTTAATCACTTTTTTCATGTTTGTAAATTGTCTACAAACAGACTGAGATTTTCACTAATTTGTCCCCTATTTGAAATCATTTGATAAATGTTTTGGGCAAACATTTTTCAGCCTATAGTTTTGCTTGCTAATGATTTGCTGCTAGTATTGCTTCAAGTGTTTCAACTTTAACAATTCAATATTCCAACTGTGGGACTGGCTACTTAAATCACATGCTACGATTTCTGTTCCCTGATTGATTGATATAAGCTTTATAAATTACTTCTGCGACAAGCCCAAGATTCCCTTTCCACAATCGTTCAGACAAAAGAAACATTCACCTGAAAGTTTGTTTGCCAAAAGCAAATAAATAAGTAGGTCCACAAATGGTCGCAGCAACATTCTCTTTAGAAGTCACCAAGATGTCCATGTGTAATTTTCTCACACTATTCACCAAGTTCTAATGCCAACATTAACCTTTTTTCCTGATATTTCTTTTAATATCATTAATAAATTGACAAAAAAAAAAACTTTTGAAGAACTCCACAGTATTAACTCTGAAAGCTCTTCTGAGAAAAGCAGTGCTTTTATTCAGCAACATCAGTGGGGCTTACCCTTCCAATATATAAGCTGTTTATAAACCAGTATTTTTAATATGTGTTATGTCTGTTGCAGTAGTGCCTACAGGTCCCAATCAGGAACGGTTTCCCACAATTCTGTGTGCTAGATCTCACATGTACAAAGATCTAGCACAAAGTTAAGAAACTGCATAGGGCATTAGTGTGTGACCCTTGACTGTCTAATCCCTTGAAAAAACATATTTTTTTCATAAGTGGGCAACTAGTTACTAATGGCCAAGATATGAGAACTGACTGTGAAAACAGTGCTCTTAGCTCAAGTGAAGAGACTGCCGTGGTCACGTGAGACTGTTCTGTGCTATCCCTTTCTTTGCAGTGTTGGAGAAAGATTAGCATTTTTCCTTCTACCATAAGGGAAAAAAGAAATCCGAAGGAGCCATGGAGTGGCATGACAAGAAAGGCAGTGTAGAAGTGCTACATGTTGTAGGTAATCTGGTACACTGCTTGTCTGATTTTTTAAGCCATTTATTAAAGGTTAGCAACTCTCTCTCACGTCTGCATTTTAATGGGAGGGGAAGTATTTTTGCAATAGCATTACATCTCTTCAACACTTTTTAAGGTAACAAAGAGTGCAGGTTACCTGGGGATAGTGAGGATGAATCTGCAGTGTTGGTATTTTACTCTAGGCATCATCTCTTGTGCATGCCAAGTTGTAGCATGAACATAAGTAGTATAACAGATCTGCATAACTGATTTGTGTAACAGGAAAGTAGGTCACACCTTTGTGGCTTAATGAATCACTCTTAAGAATGCACTTCACTATTGTTCCTCTAGTGAAGTGTAGAAAAAGCACACGTGTGGTGAATGTGTTTACTGACTGGAGTAGGTCAAAACCAATGGATTGTCTGAAGACCTAGATGTGTATTTAATCAGAAATTGGGGCGGGGGTTTTGAGTTGTATTGCCACATAGACCATCCTGTGCAATAAAAGATATAAAATAATTCTGGCAAAATCCTGGATCCATTAAAGTCAATGGGAGCTTTGCCATCGACTTCGGTGGGTCACGATTTCTCCTTAAAACTTTCTCAGATTTCAAAATAAAGGATGGATAGTTACTGGATATTAATTATTTCAAATGAAGTTAAAAAAGCAAAAATTAAAAAAATGAGCTATGGCCAGAGTTAAATGCGAAGGTCTGATTCCACAAAACACTTAAGCATGTGCTTAACTTTAAGTACAAGTTTAAGTCTCATTGACCAACAAAACGTAAGTAAATGCTTTAAATGAAGGATGTGCTTAAGTCCTTTGCTGAATTGTGAGCTAAATGCCCATTTATCTAATCAAACATGTAAACTATTTTTTCTCTTCTGTGTAATTCTCTTGGTCTTCCTTTTACATTGGTGCATTCTGAGATGGTGTCATTATGACATCACAAGCTACATGGCTTGCACTTGGTGCTGGATATGACTTTGTAATTTTCTAGGAAATAAGATTATTCAGAGGAGAAAAAGAAGTAAAAAGGGGTTAGTTTAAATTTGCATTCTGCATGCTCTGAATTGATTGATTAGTTGGGATGTCTAGCATATATTTCAGGTCTTAACTTAATTTTACATTTTTGATTTGCAGTTTACCTTAAAAACATTTGTATTTAAAAGTATTTGTCAAATTAAATTCTAGATTCTCTAGTCTAGCCAAGCTGTGCTAAGCAGAGTACCACAGGCAAACGTATTTTTACATCACCTCTATGCCTCCCTGATTCTGCTTCACCCCCTGGTTTAAGTTCTTAGTTGCACCCGGCTTCAGTGCCCACCAAAGGGCCTTTCCAGAAGCTGGAGATCACCAAAGTACAACAGTGCTCATGCCTTAGAGGTTATGCGAAGTGGTGGTGTAGAGCTGGCTACACCAGCTCTATATCACTGGAGGACTCTCTGATACCAGGGAAATCATCAGAGGGCCAATTAAGCCAGTTCTATAGACCCTTTGCTCTGCCAGTGTTGCAAAGGGGCTGTATTGAGGCCAAGGATCTGGCCCAATATAATTAGACAAGTACAGTAAAGAGTAGGCAACATGAAATTTCTCATATAAACTGACCTGCTGGCAATTTAGTGGTATTAACATTATTAGGATTTTCCTGGAGCACATTCCATTTTTTGACTTTTGCAAAACTAACTAAACATTTAAATTGGCAAATTACCATTGTTTGCTGATCCCTTCAGAACTATTTTCTGACAGCTCTTTAAATGACTGAAGCTTAATTGGTTGCGTTAGGGAAAATGCTTATGTGCTACACACCCTGAAACTTACTTCCCCGTAAGGAATAAAATAACAGTAAATCTCACAAAAGCACCCATTGTGTACTTACTTTTAGCTCTTGCTATACTGGTATAATATTACAGGCTTATTCAAAATGGTAGTCTACCAACATTCAGAATACACACATATACAGTAGTTATAAACACTGTAAAGGCTTTATTTATAAACATCTCATAGAGGCAAGACTCAAGAAAATTAACGTTCACATCACTTTGCAGACTAATGTATACAATATATATGTCTACGTAAAGGGTATCAGACTATGAAAGTGACTGGGAATTGAATTATTTTTGTAAGAAAAGGTAACAAAATACGCTGTTCTAAGTTGAAATCTCTGAGTTTATGGCTTCCACATGAACAACATTTACTTAAGGATTATGAAAAATGAAATATTGAAGATAAATTTTAAATCGCTTGAAGCTGCTTTAATGCTTAGCTTTCACAGAAGAGTTGAAAAGTTCTCATTCAAAGCTTCCCGTAAACAACTGTATCATTACAACTAAAATATTATAAAATATTAAATAAACCTGGCTGATTACAGGTTGAATTTCCACTTGTTATTTTTTAAATTAAATTGTATGTGTTAGTGCATTAAGTTTGAATTATCCTGCCTGATAGTATTCCTTATTTGGAGCAAAATTCACTAATGTATAGTTCCATCACAAAGTATAGACACTACTTAAGTCCCACTTAAGTCTTTAAAATACTGCTTAATTTGTATGTAAATGATGCATAGACCTTGTGCTGGTCTATTGCATAGGGATGAATATCACCCCTACGGTACAATCTCACTCTCTTATTGAATTTCCCAGGAATTTGTCTAAGTAAATGGTGCAGAATCTGGCCATTAGTCAGTTTATTTTTTTGTTCAAAATACTGCTATTTCACATAACAGTTTCTTAGGAAGCATTAACTTAAATTACTGCTGTGTGTCTTACTCTTGATTACTACAGTATGCCACTTACTATATGCTGTCAGAACCAATGCATGCACTTCTATCTTTCAGAAGCCAGAGTAACAAAAAGTTTGTTGTCATAGTAGAAATGGAGACAATTTTGCATTTGAGGGGAATCTGAGCAAGTACCACCCACACACATGACACAATCATTTCCACAGTAACTAAAGGCTCAGTCAGGGGGAGTTGACAGGGCTCAGCACCCTTCAGAATGGCACTCAGATACTATGGTGCTAATGGTATAAGAACTTGAACTGAATAGAGAAAAGCAGAAAGAGACGACAAAAACACCAACACCTAAACAACACAAATATGTGAATGTATGAAATGCCATAAAGTTTTAATTCCCATGAATTAAATAGGTCTTTCTACCCCCCATCTTCATACTTCCTCTATTTATTTCTGCATACTGTGACTATAGTTTTGCACTTATTATAACAGATTAAACATATGATATGTAATTTAATCCACATGTTTAAATAAATAGATTAAAAAGAACAGAATTTCTAACTCAAGAACGTTACTGAGAAATCCAAACAGACATCACTTGTTTTCACGTATAGAACCTCAGGGGACTACAACCACAATAGAAACCTGGTGAGATGCTGGAAATGTCCAAACTTGAATAACTGGAGGAAAGGGAATAGGCACTTTACAAATACATGAATGCCCACAAATACACCACTGAACATGGAAATTCAGAGCACTCTGCCCACTGTAAACTCTCTTTACTGGATCTAAAACAACACTCAGGAAAAGGACCAACAGAACCCCTCATTAGAAGAAACTAGGATTATAAAACCTGAGTTTTGTTTTTTCTCCCCCCCCCCAAAAAACAAATCAAACAACCCTGTGGGGTTTGAGGATTTTATTTGGGTCTTCTCGTTTTATTTTGTCTTTTCTATTTCTATTCCACTATGAAGAATTTTGGTAAACAGAGAATACATTTGAAAGATTTTTGATCTTAGAAACATTAGGCTCTGATTTCACTCTGAAGTAGAGCTAATTGGGAATTTTTCGACAAAACTTTTTTAATCAAAAATGCCTATTTGTTTAAACTGAGACAATTTGTGAAACAGGGTATTTCACTGAATCTCCTGACTTAAAAAGTTTTTTGAAAAAAAAAAAAAGTCTAAATTGTTGCAATGAAGTGTTTTGATATTTTTAAACAAAAAAAAATGTTTTTCTGGTTCAAAATGACTTTTTGTTTGTAAATTTAAGCTAATTCAAGTGAAAAAAGATTAAAACATCTAAAAGGTCTCAATCAAAACAACACATTTCAATCAACCCAAACCAAACATTTCTTTGATTTTTTGGTTCACAAAAATTTGAGATTTAAACTTTTTGTCCTGCTTTGGGTTGATAAAAATTTTCAAAGTCTTGAACATATTTGCAGGATGGGAAAACTATTTCCCAACAAACTCTGCTCTGAAGATTGACCTTAATTTGAATATAAATCTGCATTTGTGAACAAGGTTGTGTACTGTTTGTTACATTAAAATGGTGCTAAACTGTGGCATATTTGAGGGGTTTGGGCCCACAATGTTGTTTAGTTGAAACTTCACAATAGGCTGGACTTTGACAAAGCAAATAAGTAGGTGAAAGCAGGGTAAGCCTAACTAGTTAGTTGTCTGGAGACTCTATTGTTGTGGCACAGTATTTTACTTTAATTGGAAGCTTTTTGTTTTGGACAATATATACACTTTTTATATTTAAGAAATAAATATTCTTACCAAGTGAATCATATAGTATGAGTTTTGTGTTTCATTTCAGATTTTTTTTCCTCCAGTTTCTCACTTGGTGTTTTCAGTAAGTTTTTGTTTGTTTGTTTTTTTGTTTTTCTGGGAAATAAACTATGGAATTTGGGGGGGGGGGGAGGGGAGGACCCTGTGGAAGGTCAAACAACCACAAAAGAAACCCTGTAAAAACAAATTCGGAAGAACCACACACATTCTAGGTTTCCTCAGCTCCCAAATTTAAATACAGATGGAACAAAGACATGAATCCTTTGTCACCTTTGACTAATCCATGTAATGCAATTTCATATTCTCTCATGTTTCCAACCAAGGGTTGGATTCCCTCTTACACCAAGTTTCGTAGTTTTGTAAAGGGATCTTAAAGTGGTTGTAAATTACATTCAAATCATATCAATATAAATGTAATTTACACTCACTTTAAGGCCTCTTTTTTCTGCCAGATGGGTGTTAAGAGGTCATAGTGTAAATTAGAAGAATCAGGACTCATGTATTTAGAAAAATGATTAAATTCCCATGTTGCCTCTCATGATTCTTTGTGATATATCACAAGGAGACATTAAGGTTAACTTGGGTCATTGGATTCAGGGGGAATAGTTTTGAGTGTTTTTGAAAAACAGTCATTGTGTCATTCACTTTTCTACAAGAACGGAATAATTCTTAATCCTGACCTCCTTATTTTACCTGCTCCTCTGATCCCTACAATGTTGCAGCTTAATTATGCTTTGAATTAGCAACCGATTCTCCCGTTGTCTTTTCTCTCACTGTCATGCTATTGTTTTTCCATTCCTTTATTTAATTTAAGCACATTGCTGCTTTTGGATCTTGAAAATGAATTGTATTGATACGATTTGACTGTTAATATGCCTTGGAAGAGGTGGACTAGAATTTCACTCCTTTGAGCTGAAGATCATTTGTGATATGCTATATCAATTCAGATGTGTATCTGTACAATTTCTGTGACAGCTTATTATTAAACAACTAATAGTGCAGAGTAAGCTAACGGCATCATATTACAGACTCAAAAGTTATATTATCTCATCATATTTCAAAATATGAAAATACTTCTAGTGACAGAGTTAACAAAAAGTCTACATTGTTGCAGGCTGTACCAAAAAATAATTGACTGCAACAGGGAGTTCCACATCCCAAAAATCAGGGCATATATTTTTTATACTGATGTGAAGGTCAATTATCTGGTAGTAAAGCACACAATAAAAGGAGATTATTATGATTAGAGAAATAAGTAGAACATTGTGAATTTGGAAGGGCTGGCAGGGGAGATAGCTTTTAGGCTCTTTTTAAATTACCAGAAACATCCTACCCTGGCACAGAGCATCACAAATTAATTCAGAAGCGAATGGAAGAGATAAATTAGTTCTGATGCAATTGTTTCAGTGGGCTTCTATCCTGAATCTGGAGAACTGTCATAGCACTGCATCATGTTCAAAATACTAGATGTCTTTTAACAGTATTACCTTCTACTGTATTTATAACACAAAGTATGATTAAAACTGTAGTGAGATTTTTTTTTTTTAGCACCATACATTCTGAATGGAAACCTGGCTGATCTATCCCTGTACTTTAAGTCCTTTCTCACATCGCATTTCTTCAAGGAATGTTGTATACCACAATAATACATAACAAAAAAATATTAGGCGCCTTCAAGATGTGTGCATCATTCACCCAAGCTTCTGCATAATCTTACTATCTTCTCCCTAGTCCTCCCCTCCCTAAATCTCTTATTTTCTTCACCTTTGTCCTCTCTAACACTTCTTTTCTACTTTTTCCTGTTGTTCTGGGTCTTAATCCTGGGACTAATCCTGGAAACCATCACTACTGAGGGCAGGGCTTTCTACTAACTCACATATGGCCGGATTAAAAATGCTCTGAGGCCAATGAACTGACTCCAATTGTTTTCAAAGAGTTCTAGAATCAGGCCCATAGTTAATCATAGACTACAGTATATGGCTGGTAATTCTATGTTCAATAGTAAATCCTAGGTGTGTTAGCAAGATTTTGCAGATTGCACCCTTAACTCTTCAGTTAAGGAGAACTGTCCATTTGTTTGAAAAACAACATGGTACTACACTGAAAAAAACAGCAACAGCAATAATACTTACCCCACAGTAAAAAACTGCCTCATCTCCTGTCTTCGAGACCTCATCAGTTGTTTATATTCTCCAATACGCAGTTTCTTGCCATCAACAATACAGGTGCGTTTTGGTCGAGGTTTGTATTTGTAGTTAGGGTACTTCTCTAGATGGATTTTACTTAGCCGTGCCTGTTCTTCATAGTAAGGTTGTTTCTCTTGATTAGACATGGATTTCCAGCGAGAGCCTATATATAAAAACATGACGCTTAAGCAAGGCAGACTGAGTTCTAGTTATAGGCATTGAGAAACACACTTTTTTTTTTTGGCCACCTTGTATAACAAGTTCACCAGCATTTAAAAAAACTGTCTGTGGCCAAGATTTTCAAAAGTGATTAGCTATTTTGGGCACCCAATTTGAGATACCTCAAAGGGGCATGACTTCCAAAGAGTGCAGATCACCTGCTTTCTGAAAATCCAGCTCCTTTAAATTGTTTCCAGTCAGACACCTAACAATTGAGTCATTTAAAATCAATAGTTGCATTTGAAAATATGGATCTTGGGTCCATAACGTTTTTTTTTCAATTATTCTTTACAATAATGACCTTTGACCTGAAAATAATTCTGTGAGCTATTTATTAAAATGCACATCACTAGAGTCAGGTTGGGTCTACTGTCATTTTGTTGATCTTAAAAGCTTATCACATTGGTCATGTATGTATGCTTCTCCAAGAGTTCTTAACAACATAGCTTATAAATTTCTAATAATGTATCCATCATTGCTCTGCTACTTAGCAAGGAAAACTTATGAAAAGCTCACTTATTCACAAATTTACAAACATCCCCTTACTAATAATACATCTTTAATTTAGTTGCACTTTGATATAACCTTGGCATACTACTGGCACTCTACAATATTTTAAATTCTATTATGCATATTTTTCTCTGGCCAGATGAAATGAATATATTGAACTGCACTTAGAAAGTTATTTTTTTAAAGGAAAGCACATTTGCAGTTATATACACCACTTTAAGTATTGTAAACGTTCATTGAAAGCTGAGCCAATAAAAGTAGTAAAAAATTCTAATACAGTTTATACAGGAAGAGGAAAAAGTATTCAGATCCCTTGTATTGTTTATAAAGAATGATCTAAACACTTGGAGAGAGGGTAGGTTTTGGGGGGTTGTTTTGGGTAAGCAATGCAGAAAGTAGCTTTTTGGTGTCTTTCAGCTGGATAAAACTATTACAGCTGCGGTAAACGTGGGTGGAAGCTATTCTTTTACCAAGATTTTTATACATCAACAAATGGAAAAGTTGTATAAATATTATCCATAGCCAGCAATGTTCTCTGTCAGTTCTAATAATTCAGACTCTTTTCTCATTGTCCTGGAAAAGTTGCACAGATATTATATGGAGATAGACTTATTTATGACAGGTTAATTCTATGGTTAACGAACACACGATTGCTGGCACTTCTAATATATTTATGCTGAAAGTTTACATTTTAATGAATACAGTTACTATACTCCTAATAGTTTTTTCCAGAATGCACACAAATAATATAGATTCTCCATGGTTGCCAACATTGAAACAGTGCAGGGTTTATACAAAACTGAAAGGCTATTCATATAACTTATTTAAAATGGTAGACAAAAATATGAGAACTTCTAAGTGAGATACTAAAAGTTTTAGGACAGAGTAACATTTATTTCTAGAAGGTCTTTTTACCTCTGACAGAAATAACAAATGCATGAGAAACAGCTCTGTTAAAAATGCATTTCAACTCAAAAGTTTACAATAAAATGATTACAGATGAAACTTGATTTTTACTGTTATTTATTACGAGTTACATTTAGAATCCATCTTTCACTTCAAAGACTCAGAGAACAAATATATGTTTTAACATTTCACCACTCATTCTCACGTATGTTTCTAATTCTCCAGAGAGGTCATTGACTCACAATGTCTAAAAAAATCAGCCAATTTATTTGCACAGTGGCAAAACGCATGTATTGGTGTATGCCCATATCACATGTGTATACACGTGAAATATTACTTCAGAATTGTTAATATTAAGTAATATTTTAATTGTGTAATGCAAGTGTTTCCTTCTATTTTTTTCTTCTAACAGTGATACATGTTTCATTAAAACATTACCTTATTTTTTAAAGAAAATATGCGTTGAAATATATGCTCTTTCAAGTATTATGAAACTTGCTGACCAATAATTCATTTCTGACATTTAATTCTCTGACATAAATTTTTATCTTGGATTTGTATTAAACATACTTCCAAAATTATTAATGTTACCATAAGAAGCACAGTTTCCATTTGCATGAATTAGGAACTCTTGAGTTCAAATTATTTCTGATGTGATCATGCAATGGGTCACTTTACCCAGGAGCCATTGTTACAGTAAACTGGCAATTCGGACAGTCCTAGTTGAATGAGGGACAATACACAGGGGGACACAGGGCTGTCCCTCCCTTTCAGAGTCTCTGCCATTCATTAGCTAATAGGGGAAGGAAAGAAGCTGATTGGTCCCTCACCCTATCCTAGTCTGAGCCAAGTGGAGCTTCTTTTTGCTACGTTCCCAGCAGCCCCACCCTCTCTACGCTGTACCAATAGTCTCGGAGCTGTGTTTTGTGGATACAGCAGATCTGACCAATCAGCTGTTTTGGGGTTAGGAAAGAAATTTTTCCTTCCTGTAGGCACCTGGGAAATTTTTCGCCTTCCTCACAGCACCCTGGAGGCACAATTAAGTTAAATACTAATAGGATTTAACAATTGATGATAGTACTTGGAAAGGATGTTAGGTCTTCACAATTTGTGGGTGGTTTCCAGTGTGGTTAAAAGGAATGGTTCCCAGAAGTAAAAGACCTGAGATTTTATTGATGGGCCTTGTGCTCATGGGATAGCGGAAAACCTTATGGCCTTCCGTGGCCAAGGTCCTCCCCCCACCCCCTCTGCTTTTTAGTATTCCCGGTCCTGCTCACGCAGGGAGGGAGGTGGTAAGACTCAGAAGAGCATGTTGAGTCATAGGCCAAGGTAGTTATATGGAGTATCCGTGTAACCCCTGTATTGGAACCAATTAAAATCCTGGTGAGAGTATGGGTGACAGGACAGGTAGAGCCCCTACCCTTTGTTAAGTTTAATAAATTGTGGCCTGTTCCTTAAACATCCATCTCTGCATTTGCCGCCACATCTACATCAGTCACAATATATTTATTGTCTTGTACTTACCTAGGATTTTGCTAATATTGGAGTTGTGCATGTCAGGGAAAGCTTGGAGAATTTTTCTGCGTTCATCCTTTGCCCAAACCATGAAAGCGTTCATTGGTCGCTTGATATGCGGTTCACTACTGGCTCGGCCCCGTGCGTCCCTGTAGACTCGAGCTTCAGCCACAGTGGCACCTCCTGTTGGCCAACAATAATACTGCTGTAGTTTAGCTGCAGAGCCATTCATTGCTTTACTTCCTGTAATATCAAGGCAGGAAGAAACAAGATGGATGCAAAGCATTATTATTTTGATTACAAACAACTTCCTATGCCTTGTTCATTTTAGCTTCATTTTTTCTCTCTCTCCCCCTCTCCCCCTTCTTGCTTCATCTATAAGAGGAGATAAAATAGACCTAATTTCATGATTCCAATGTAACCATCCAAAGGCAATCTTAACAAGATCCACAATACCTGTATTAGCCAACAAATTGTTTGTATTGATAATTATATTTTTCTTCTGTCAAGTTACCAAAGACTAGACCAAGTTCCAGTTCTGGGTTCTAATGCTGCGTGTACATTTTGTATGTTCCATGGGTGCATATGTATAAAAGTTACACGTGAGAATCAACAGTGATGTAGAACTGCTCACAGAAGTACTTCACAATGACTCTGCTGCTTGTGCAGTGGAACATATCCAAACATTTCGTAATCAATTATATAGCGTATTCTTAATCTGTGGGTACATGTTGCACATTATATAGGTCTGAGTCTGCTGGGGGCTGAGCATCCTCAGTTCAAATTTATTTCAATGACAACTGAATTTGGTTCAGCATCTTGCAGGATCAAGCCACGCATCTGTAATGCGGTAGTTTGCAGTCAACAGGTATGCATGCTAATACCAGAGCAACAGGTTGGTGTGACTAGTACATTGGGTTCCCCTTGACAATGATATTTTAGTGATCCTGATGGCCTGCCATTACCCACCTGCAATTCAGCTGTGCATGCTCTAACCTAGGGGTCAGCAACCTTTCAGAAGTGGTGTGCGGAGTCTTCATTTATTCACTCTAATTTAAGGTTTCGTGTGCCAGTAATACATTTTAACGTTTTTAGAAGGTCTCTTTCTATAAGTCTATAATATATAACTAAACTATTGTTGTATGTAAAGTAAACAAGGTTTTTAAAATGTTTAAGAAGCGTCATTTAAAATTAAATTAAAATGCAGAGCCCCCAGGACCGGTGGCCAGGACCCGGGCAGTGTGAGTGCCACTGAAAGCAGCTTGCGTGCCGCCTTCGGCACATGCACCATAGGTTGCCTACCCCTACTCTAACCTGTGATGGATCTTGGGCTGCACCCAAGCTCAGTTTTCATGACAACAAGCAGCCTAAGCTTTACTGTACATTAGAGTGCACACAACTGAACATCAGGTGGTAGGAACTGCCTGATTAGCTGAGATGCGAGCCTGGTAAACGCATGTCCTTGTCCTGAAACTTTTGGAATCATAATTGTAATATACACTTTTAAGGCTGGAACATAGCTGTGAACAGAGAGCAAGAAAAGGCTGTACAGGAGAAAAGTGACACAATTTTATTTTAGGCTTCAACACTCTACACTCATGTTATCCAGTGCTTTGATAAAAACAAAAAGGTGGTTGTGTCAAAACATGACAATAAATTAGCACAATAATATGCCTTGTTATTTTTTCTGTAGCAGTGTGAAGGTAATTTATATCAACCAAAAATATAAAGTCAGATATTTAGCGTCTGCAAAGTATCATTGTTCTATTGTCTTCAATGACTGGCTTATAGTTTTTAATTATGTATTTGCTAATTTACTGGGAAAACACCATACTTTATATACACAACAATTTAATTCCATGTAGGCAATTCATTTATATGAAAAAAGGCTTAGAACAGAGGATGCATAACTAATACACTACCTTTTTGCCACCATGCCCACAGTACATTAATTTCATTTAAAAGGCACTGACCATACAGGATAAATTGATTTCACTTTATATGGCGTTGACAGCCATGTTTATTGTGCAGTGAAATGTAGTGTAGTTTCAAGCGGACAATATCCATCAACATAGGGCAATATGCTGACTGCTGGGCCAGATGAAGACATTCATTACCCTGGAAGCAAAACACTCATTCAGATACGACAGTGTCTTCTCCTGAGGATCACTGTGGAAATTTATGATGCCCTCAATACCATTACTTTACAACTGACACTGATTCAGCAATTTATATACTTACATGTGTGCACATAAAAGAAGACAGGTTGGCAGCAAATGTCAGATGCAAAAATATTTTAATATTATTCTGAGTTAACTACTGTGCCACAGGTGTTCAGCATTTACAGATGGTTACAATTGCTGCTCTCTCTCTCTCTCTTTTGCAATAGGGAGTAGTGGTTTTGCTGAGTGGGTGAAGATAAAGATGTGCTTTTAGGACTTAATCCAAAGGCAACTGGAGTCAACAGGAGCCTTTTCCCTGTCTTCAAATGGGTTCTTGATCAGACTCTTCCTGCACGTCGTCTCAAATAGAACATATCTTTATTTTAAAATTGGGATATTTTTAATTGGGGTTTCCTATGTTACTGTGGTTTAGTGACATAATTCTAATAGGTAGGACTAACACAAATAACAGAAAAATGTATATATAATTATATGTATAATTATTCCATTTTTTTAAATACCAAAATTTGCAACAACTATGCAATGATAATGCAGCATTATGAAGCTAGTTGACAAATGAAAAAATGAGTAATTATTCTGTACAAAATTGTCAACATTTGCAACAAGTTATTCAATCAGCTCTACTGATAGAAAAGGAAAGGGGGGGGGCGCGAATATCTCTACCCAGCTGATTAATACTGTGATAAGGCAATTTCCTGAATTTCCTGAATTCAGTTTAAGTACAGTATCTTTGGGTCCATCGTACTAAACACAAAGTTCATGCATTATTGTGGGCTGGGATTTGATGTAACCTCTGTAGAGTGGAGATGTGATGGATGGCCAATAGTGAACAATGTGTCAGACAAGAATAGACTTTTGGGACAATGCGTGTAAAGTGGATTTCCTGGGAGATATATAGTGGAGGGGTAAATGCAAACCTAGTCTTTTGAAGCTTTGCTCTTAGGAGTGGACTTTTTGTCTGCTGATCACCTGTTATACAAGGCCATGATCAAAGATCCAAGCAATATAAAGGAAAGCGTATGGGCTTGTCTACCCTTGAAATGCTGCAGCTGCACTGCTGTAGAGCTTCAGTGTAGACACTACGGCGACAGGAGGGGGCTCTCTTGTTGAAGTAGTTAGTCCATCTTCCTGATTTAACTTCTGAGTGTAGATCTGCCCTGAACGATTCATGGTTGTTCTGATTTTGAATCTGAGACTGTTATGGACTTGTAACCACATGGAACGCCCAGTTGTGGATTTTGAAGGATTAACACCTAACAGAACGTGAGATTAGGGTCACCTCTGATAAACATTTTAGTGTGTGTGTGTAGGTTCTTTTATTGGTTTTTAATATGTTTTCTCTTTAATGCTTTCATCTTAAGAATAAATGTACTTACTTATAAAAAGAGCTGTGTAGTAATTAGTGACTACTGTCAATTACAATTGTTAAAAGCCTCTGAAGAGAAAAC
The DNA here is from genome assembly GCF_011386835.1 of Chrysemys picta bellii. NCBI lineage: Eukaryota > Metazoa > Chordata > Testudines > Emydidae > Chrysemys > Chrysemys picta. The sequence continues at coordinate 43,598,313 of NC_088794.1, read as the reverse complement.
AAGGCACAGAAACTGGCTTGGTAAGGCAGTTTGGCTTGATGGGAATATATATCGTTGACAGAGAACTATGCAGCCTGGAAAAACCCAGTCAGGATGGAGAGAGACATGGGTCTCTACCCAAGAAAGGGGACTGCTGAGGATCTAGAAACCTAAAAGTGGGTGCCCTTGGTGGACCATGGAGTGTAAATACAGGTGCAGTTGCCCTGGACTGTGACATATATATGATTTTACACCTTCTACCTTCATGAACATGCTCCTTGTTATAGTCCCAATTCAGCAAAGTGTTTAAGCACATCCCTAACAAAGCGCATAAATGGTCCTTGGAACTACTCACATGCCTAAGTACTTAACTGGATCAGTGCCAATGAGCTTCCTTCCCACCTTTCTGCCAGGTTCCCTCAAGCCTGGCACAGATTGAAGAGACAACAAGTGGCCCGAATTTATGGGAGGATTTAATCATGAGGGAGCTGCCACAAACCTTCCAAGAATTTCTGTTTACCTAAAAAGGGGAAAAGGAGGGTCTATCTATCTTTGGGCCAAATGCTGCACTCATACATCCCACCACCACGATACAAATAAATGGATTTGTCACAGAAGATCTAATAAAAGTTGTTGGGTGGTTGTGGGGGGGGGGAATGAAATCTTCTCTCAACCTACTGGTACGATGCAGACAGCTGCTTAACAGTTTCACTGCCACTACCGCCCATGACTGTACGCTGGGCCCTCCCCCCATCATCAGATTTTAGGCCCGTAGATCCTCATAATGGTGGATCTACTGGCCCATCCCTGGATTGCCTCACAAGCTCCTTCCCTGCTGCTACCTTGCAGTAGTTCTGAAGTGAGGTTTCCCTGTTCTCATGAGACAGGTGACACTGCTTCCCAACTTCACACTCCCTGCCATATTTCCAGTGATATTGCTCCACTCCAACAGCATAAGCAGAAGGGAGCATCTGGCTCCTTATGTCTGTAATTACAGTATAATGATCAATAATTAAATAAAGGAGGAAACTACTGTAGTCTAACACAACTGCATGCAAAACATGCTCATATAACACCATAGGGGGATCAGGAAAGCAACCTTCAGCTCTGAGCACTGTATACAAATGAAAAGAGTTACTTTGGAGAGGTATAATGCATCATATAGTCTCTAAAAGTAAAACACTGAATTCCCTTGTTATGGTCAGCTTTTGTGCCTGCAGGAGTAACCAAGATAATAACACCACACAAATTTCAAACTGATTTAAAAAAAAAAAAAGTATTTAAAATACAATTTATTTTGAAAATCATGTCTTGATTTACATAACTGCCACACCATGCCAGTTACAAGCGACTGTGTTTATCTACAGTTGGCATGGTTAGGAAACAGCTTTATAAATTTTTGATTGCACCAATATGTACAGTTGGCCAATGAGTTTGTCTTTAAGTCTTTCTAATAAAGTTTTGGCCTGATCCTCTGGTTCTGATGCAGGAAAAAGTCCAATATACTTCAATATAGCTTTTGTAGGACTGAATTCTTTATTTGGAGAGATTATAATTTGGAATAGGAAGATGAAACTACAATCCTTAATCTACTTTAATTTAATTTTTAGGGAACGATCCTTAATTACAGTAGTAGTAAACTGCAAACATCCCAAAAAGGACACAAAGCTTGTGATGCATCTACTTTGAGCAAGTCCATACCTGAAGGATTGGAAAAGGCAGCTGAAAAAAGTTGAGCGTTTCTCTGCTTGATCTTTGAATGAATATGTGCAGGTAGGCCCAAGGGCTCTCACAAAAGAATCTGTGCAAAATGAGCTTCTAAAAATAATTAACAATTACACAACCTGTCTGTCCTGTGTCCCACAAGTGCAGGAGTATGTTCAACATACTGTACATTACAGAAAATGCTTCTGTTTGCAAAAGGTATTATAACCGGAGAGCAAAAATTCTTAATGTTCACTGAGGTTATAACTAAGGCTTTAATGATATAAAAGACACAGATGTAAAATGTGGTCTTGCAGGTTGAAACCCATAACAATAACAATATTTCAAACTGCAAGTCAGCGCTAAACAATTTCAACATGTCAATCAAATATCAAAAAAGCTTTTTCACCCACATACAAAATTTCAACAAGTTTTACAAACCACATTCTTGTTTTGTGCTGATAGTTACAATAATGAGTGATCCAGAAAAAAAAAGAGAGACTATTCTGAAATTTGAAGAGCAAAGGATATGGAAGACTGTAAAGTGGTAGGGATTTTAGTTCTGGTTCATAGGGAGAATTTGCTCATCATTATCTAATAAAATCCCTCTGCAAAATAATATGTACAAAATACATTACTAACTGGGGGAAAGTTAAAACAATTGTGTGTCTGTGGTGACTAATGGGCCATTCACTAGCGTACTGTTTATAATACAGTCACAGAATGGCAGTTTGACTTCCAGAATGAGAACTTTGGTTGGGATTCAAAATTTTTACAAAAACAAGATTTGGCTGCCCTATTGGCTTAGTTGGCAGGGAAATCTACTCCTCAGCCCAGCAGAGGCTGGGGCTATCCTAGAAGTGACACTTTCAGCTTCTGAGGGTGTAGGGCTGTTTTGGTTTCCAGCTCTTCAGCTTCTGTTGGGCTGAGCCATGGATGAGATAATGCAAAAAGAAAAGCAGATTGGACAACAGTGCTCACTTTTTGTAGATGCAGTGTTTAACTCCTCTGGAGGAGTTAAATTCAGGATTAGCGTAGGAAGACTATACATGGTCAAAGGATAGTAAAAAATGAAGGGGAGGCTAAAATACTATGGCTCTGATCTGGCCAAGCACTTAAACTTTAAAAAATCTTCTACAATAAGATGAGGCTAAGTGTTTTTCTAGGGGGGTAGATAGGCGAGAAGGAGGGTGCTTTCCGTGAATAAGGGCTGGGAAGAAGTTTGGTCAGCATCTGGACAGAGGTGAGGATGGGGGAAAGTATTGCCATGTGAGTGGGATGTTGGGGAAATTGTACTGTAACTTTTGACATATTGCTTATTTGTTGTTTGCCTGTATCTGTTTGTGTCTTATCTTTGAGATTGTAAGCTCTTTAGAGAAGGGATGGTCTTCTGTGGCTGAAAGCATGGCTCTGTTGAAGTTAATAACAAAATTCCTATCGACTTCAACATCTTTCTGATCCTTTATAGCCTCCAGGTGCTGCCCTGCCCTCTTATTTGGGCAAATAGGAGACCCTGGTGGCCACATCATAAAATACTTCATGCCAATATGAACTACTAGCATTGCTATTGCTGGTTACAGGAGTGACGCTGAGGACTGAATGGGCATTGAAACTGGAATTATACACTTGTTCTTAGAGATGGATCCCTCCAGAATACGGGTAAGGATAAAATAGGGTACAGTGAAAAAAATGACTTTGCAACTCTCTGTTCTGTACGTCCTCTGTGGACAGAGGATGGCAGCCTCCAGTACAGCTTGTCTGATATTTTTACAAGCACTAAAAACAAAAACACATCTGAAATTAATGGATGGGCAAAAGCTTTAGAGAGTTGAAAAATACAACAAATACCTTTTCATTGAACTAATATTTTTAGATACAAATTCATATGGCTGATTCTGCAAAATGTGACAAATTTTTCTGCTTGATAGCAGAATATAAGGACTGATCCAAGTTAGGTCCTAGGTTTATAGACATGTTTCTTATCCCTTCTCTACCTTTTTACCTCTTTATTTTCTTTATATCCCTATCCACATGTAGATGACACTTTATTACCAGCAAGGAAGGTAGAATATATGGGCACTTAAAGAGCCACTGTCAAATCCTACTTCCATCAATTGTCTGGTGTGAGACACTCTGCAATGCTAATAACGGAACAGAGAAATCACTAGCCCAAGGGGTGTGAGGTCTGTAGTCACTCTGAGGCACAGGTATCCTGTATGGCAGTGTCTGGTCACCAGGCTGCCTTCACTCCAAACACTAAACAAATATTATTCAGCTGGGATTCTAAGGTCCAACATTTCTCATGAAGAGTATTTGGAGCCTTGAAGGGAAAAGAACCTGAGGAAAGTATGACTGATTTATTAAATTAATTGTAACATTTTAATGGGATCTAAAATATTTCACCTCCGAAGACATAAACATGCTAAGTAATGCTAAGAATTAAAAATATACTGTAGCAGAGGCTAAAACCCCTCCCTTTCATTAATGCAACACTCAGTTATGATATTCTTAGCAAGTGTTACTGCAGATAATGCTTCTATTTTCCCTATTAGAGACTCCATTCTCTTTAAACATCAACAAGAAGAACCAAAACGGAATTCCCTAAGGTCAGCTCTGAGGAAACATAAACCTCTAATTCAATAACTCTGCTACTGCACTGAAAAAGGCCTTATTATTGCAACATCCATATGGAGTCAATTGGACATTAATGACTAATCAATCCCTCCCTCTTCTATTCTACTTATAGTGTCACAAACCGTGTTTAGATTAGCCCATTTCCTGCTTAGGATCGCTCAAGATGTCTTTTGTTCTTTCAGGGCTGGCCTGATGGAGGCAGCTTAAACAAACACACGACCCAAGTGGCGCAGGAGTTATAAACTGCCATATGTGAATGAACAAAGGGGCCATACTAAAGCCTTTTGTGGTATTTGTTAATGTTTTTCATCTGAGCTTAAAAAGACCTAATGACTTTGCGGTGAGCTGATGCATGTGGCTCGTGGCTTTGCAAAATGAAGGAAATTCTAAGCCAGTTATATATCAGCATATATTTTCCAAAGTCCCTTGTTTTCAGCTTTGGTGGCAGAGAGTTTCCTTTTTATTACATTTGCTTTACATATGCAAACAAAATGCTTTATCTTAATTAAAACAGAGCATTGATGCACTTGAACACCTACACAAGTTACATGCTTTTTTCTCCACTAAAAAATGAAAAGTGAAATATTATTTTTGTGTGTGTGTAAAATAAAATCAAGTCTTCTAAGTTTTATCAGTGGTAGCAGTTCACTCAGCAGTGTAAGTGCTGATTTGTGACTTGAATTTAAACCCTGAAACAATATTTTTAAATAGGCTATTATCACCTCCACAAACAGCAACCAGTTTTGTCCAAATCCACAAAGTTCAAATGAATCAAAAACCTTAAATGCAGCTATTTTCTTGATGGTTTACACAAAAAGTTTAGATTACTTGACCACATTTTATGGCAAAACTAACCCTTATTGAAATGTGGCATGGTATACACTCGAAAACAATGAAATCATCTATTAAATAATACAGAACTGTGTTAAATTACTGTAAAGAGTCTGATTTAAGCCCACAATGGTAAGGTTATTTCTAAGTGCCGTAGCACAAATGGAATGAAAAATGAGTCTTTGGGGACCTGAGAAACTTCTAGGTACAAAGAAGGACGCTGAAGTAGCCTTGATTTTATATTTCTGGAAAATAAATTAATTAACTGTAATAAAAAGTCTTTGTATTCACATAGCAATTTTCATTGGAGGAACTCAAAATGCTTTACAAACAGATGCAAAAGCCCCCTCTTGAAGTAGGTATCATTAAACCCATTTTACTGAGGGAAAAAGTCAGAGTTGCAAGTTATACAATTTGCCCAGTGCCAGTGAATAAAGTGGAATTCTCAGTCACCAGGTCTACACATTATATACATTGCATCCCTATTGATATCATTTTTTGCATTTCATGTTTATTTTGAAATTAAAGTATTAACTGTCACAGATTAGATATGCAGGGAGAAGCACTTTATAATGCTTGTTATTATTACTATTATTAAAAGGTATACGACACACTCCTCTGATATTGTAGTTGCTTTTTCGGAACAATTATGATGACAACTAAGCGGCATTATTGTTATTATACCAATCGGTTTCAAAGCCAAAACAATACTAATTCACTTGAAAGGGATATTTTATTTGATATCAGATTAGCCCTTTAAGATCCAATATATCATCAGTGGAACTGATACCAACATGATTTCAAACACCTCCTGACATGATACTACCTATATGCTTTATAAAGCATGATATTGATTTTTAAAACACAGGGACATATTTTACAGTCTTTACTCAGACATGATATCAAACAAAGTTTTGCCAAAACTAGATCCACCAGATTTGTACCCATTCATATTTTGGCCATTATTTATTTTATTTTGTTTTGTTTTAAGATGGAGAACGAAGAATGACAATTCACTCTAGAGAAAAATGGCAGCACAACTTCAAATTTGACATATACTTTTTTTTAGATAGAGATGAAGAAAAAAAGGGTCTGAAGACTGATAAGAAGCAACTTTTCTTGCCTCTGTACAGCAAAAGATGACTTTGAACAATTAAACTACAGCATGGTTTATAAGGAGATATTCTGTGTTGACTTACTAGGAGAGAAGTTGTATTCAGCGCAGTTGTAGCCATGTCAGTCCCAGATATTAGAGAGACCAGGTGGGTGAGGTAATATATTTTATTGGACCAACTTCTGTCGGTGAAAGAGACAAGCTTTCGAGCCACACAGAAATTTGCAGTACAAACTGCCTAACGTCATGTCCAGTGTGGAATAACTGTCGGTATCTAAGAAACTCTGAAATGCAGAGCATTCCGCCAAAAGATTTTTAACATCTATTTTGGAATCATTACATTAATGGCTCATTTATAGCATTCAATCCACAAACTGATATAACACATCCTAGCATATATCATAATTCAGTGTATCAATATCAGTAATTCTCTTCTATCCAGTGTTTGCTGTTCTTACTTATTCTGTCACATCTATAATTAGACTGCAAGACCCTAGAAGCAGAATGTGTGTGTGTCTCATTTCTTTTTTGCCTAGTACATTTAGTGGGTAGTAATAATAATTATAATAATCAATAGTATAATAAATAAATAATAAATGATGATGAAGGAGAAGCAACAGCTGTAGTACAAGGGTATGAGCTCAAAGTTAATACATATTAGAAAATCTTTGGAAAACTCATGGGAATAATTTTTCAAATGGGTTGCACCTATCTATCCAGGATGTGTGGGTGAAAACAGGAAAATGCTCTTACAATTTGGGTAACTGCATGCAAAAATACCCATTTGCCATTCCCTGATTTGTGTTAAAAAATATGGGATTTTGCAGTATAATCGGTGTCCATACAAATATTGCAAGCTGAAGTTTGCATGAGCATTTGAAATGTAACCTTTGATCTGTAGTTAGATGCTATATTTAAAATGTAATGATTTAATATTTTCAGGAACTAAGAAAGACACTCAACTACTCCGAATGCGCATTCTTGTCTAACTGCTTAGAACATTAAATTTAAAGAAACAAAGAAAATTCTGTACTCTGGAAGCAAAATTTCACCTTGGATGTGCAGATGGGGCTAGCTGCTCAGTGAAACTCAGTGCTGGAGAAGGAAATGGCTATAAACCAGTTTTCCATTCCTAAGATCTTGATACTGCTGGAGAACAAAATGACCTGTACTATAATTTAGCGCAGTATAAAGGCTATGCAAGCTGGAGTGGCTCTATTTGGACAATTCCAGTGGCCAAGGATTAGCCAGATTGCACAGTTCTTCATCCCATCCCTACCCTCTTACCTATGCTCGAAGGGGCAGAGAGAAGGTAGTATAAAGGTAGCTTTAAACCACCTGAGATTTCCCCTCTGCTGGAGGAATTCTCAGCTACCTGTGCGAAACAGCTTTGAGCTCCTTTTACATCACTGGAGCAGCTCAAAGAAGATTTAGGCAGGGCTCAGCATCTGGCCATAGGATTTCTACTGACATGAGTGGCAGCGCCTTCCAAGAGTAATTTGGCCTTCAGAGTGTGAAAATAAATGTTTTAAACCCTGGAACTACTATACTTAATTTTTCACTCTCATAACTTAAAAATAGGCTGAGCAGACTGACTGCCTTCAACATTTGTGACAATAATTTCCTCATGGGCTGAGACTTTCTGTGCAAAGCTTCAGCCTCGAGTTATTTTTTACAGCCTTGTTCTAAATTCCTGAAAATAATGGTTTACTATATAATGGAAATTGTGACAAGCCCTTAACTATAACTGCGCTAATGGGCACCTCCATATAAAACTCAGAGCATTGTAACCGTGGCTGTATAATATTAGCAATTCTACTATAATCATTTTTAACATAAAGGTGCTATTACAAAAGAATCATTTACTGTAGCACAGAAACAGCAAATGAGAAATACTTATGCTTAGCAGTAGGAAAAAATACAAGAAGACAGCTGAAAATCCAAAGGTAACACTTGTGTAGAACTGCCAGAGTTATAATTCGGAAAGTGAGAACCATCCTGTATATTAAATATTAGTGTCTGTGAGGAGTAGTTTTCAATGCAGTGGGAAGTCGGTCCACACCCTGCATCTCAGATTATTCATCACTTGAGGTGGGAGTTCCCCCCTATAAAACTGTATGTGGGGTTTGGCAGCAACCTCGTCCATAAAGCAGCTTCCCTCAGGAAAGCAATGGGACAGTCCTTTAAGACTGAGGGCCTGATTCTCATGTCATTTGCAGGCATTTACACTAGTGGAACTCCACTGACTTTCATGGAATGCTTCCTGATTTACACTGCAGTACTCAAAATCAGACTCAAAACCTAGGTCTCGGCCACCTCAACTAAAATATGGCACCTCTATGCTTTCCCCTAAATTCCCAACATTATTAGTTAATCCTGGTCAATTAGGCCCATCATCCAAATTTCAGATATAATCAGGTAGATGTCTTCGTGCTACAAATGGCACGCACAATTATCGGAGGCCTCCTCTTAATATGAGGACCCATAACTCAGACAATAAGAAATTATTTCATCTTGAATTAATAAAGGCACATTTGGGGGAATATCGTTTATCAAAGACAGATACAGATACTACAGGGGACAAGGCATCTAAGGTTTGAGCTTTCTGTATTCTCTCTGGAAACACTTCTTTGTCTTCAGACAGCTTTCACCATTTCCTGATTTTAATCTTTCCTTTCTCAACTGCCATAGCAACTATTACAAATATTTATGTGTGACAAATACTGGCATGGAGAGGCATTCTTTCCACAGTATTTATGAGGCACTGTCACAAAAGTAGATGATGCTTTGTCATGCATGTAGTACCTGCTGTTTACACCTCAGCCTACTAGGGTGTTAAACATGTTACCTCACAGTTTTGGATTGTGTTGGCAGGCTGCCAAGATTGATCTGCTTACATTAAAAAAAAATCTGTTTCCCTTACCTCTCCCTGACAGATCCAAGTTGACCTTTTGTGGAGTTAAAAAAAGATTTTTTTTGACTTGTGGATTTTTGCTGCCCACCTTTTTGCAGGAACAGTTGCTTTATTACAGGACGGTTGCAGTGGGCATCATCTCAGTCAGCATTAACAGCATGTTGGAACTTTAGGGATACAGCCAATGTGTCTCTTTAAGAAGTTTATCTGATCTTTATTTAAGAGGTGTGCACTTTACATATCATGACCCTGAAGTCTGAAATGTAAAACCAGGACACCTGTCTCTGTGAGTATTTGCACGGGTTGTGGAGGGAGTGAACAGTGGGATTCTGAAAACTGGGGAGCATGCTGGGAGTTGGAGATACAAAAGGCGGCTGTTTCTTTTTTTCATTCCTTAGTTCTCAGCTTTCCTCTCACCACTTCTCCAGCTCCCCCTCCACACTCTCACCTTCTCCCAGGAAGCTCACCAACCTACCTCTCCCTCCTTGAAGCTTGCAGCCTCCCTTTCATTTCCACAGCCAGCATATTCTTTTCCCTCACAGGCACATTACCTATTCTTCACCCCCCCATACCTGTAATAACTACTGCTGCTGCAACCATCTACCTGCTCCCTGGTTTCTTGGGGACTAGCTATACCTGCACCAAACCCAAACATGGTACATTTCTTTCTCCACCAGCCACTTACTCACGGAATTTGTCACCCTACTCTGCAGTGATTGTGCCCCACAATCAATAACAATATTGCTGACCCAAGTCAAACACCAAATCAGAAGTACTAAGATATCATGCACTGCAATAATTTAGATAGAAGACATAGATTAGTTAGTCACTGGTTGAATAGGACCTACTCCATTGAGAGTGGAATTTTCAAAGGAGTCTAAAACAGTTAGACACTCAACTACCTCAATGGGGTTTGGGTTCCTAACTCCTTTAGGCCCCTTTGAAAATTCCAGACGGAATGAACAGACCCTGCTGTCTCTATCTGCAGCATGCTTGTGTCATGAACTAAAAATGGTACTTTTCTTTGCCTTAATGCAAAGAACATTTGCATTCATCACAGAAAGTAGGTTTCCATGAATAATGCGATACTCTACAATATGTTCTCTCCAATAATATAATCAGTCTTCCAGAACATATCTGTTCTTCAGTTCTATCTATTTAACTACATCTATTTGACCACTATTATTTTTACAGAGCTGAGTACTGAAGGCCATGCTATATTCTGCACCCAGGCTCTCTAGTTTCAGCAATATTCCAGTGATGAATTCTGCAGCAAACTAGAAGCTGGATATTCTATGGCAGCACAAGATGCACAGAAAGACCTTTTAGGAAAATAGATCTTTTTAAACAAGTGTATTATATTTAACGTATGCTATAATTTTAAAACCCAAGTGATTGTTTTTCCATGTATTTTAGGCTGCTTCCTAATTTCCATTCAGGATTCAATAAAAACTGGGGACTGGGGAGTGAGAGTGTGGGGAAAGAGGAAGAAGGGGCTCTAATCACCTTCTGGTGGATGGGGGCCTCTCATCCCATCTTTCTGGCTGCCAGGAGGAGTGTGGAGAAACTAAAGGGAAGGGGACAAGCCAGTCAAGGCATGTTCAGAAGGGCTGTGGTAGTGGGGGAAATGTTGACAACTCTTGGCAAGTTGTTTCCAGGCTGATCATTTGCTTCCTGAAGGCTGAGTATCCTCATGAGAAGTCTATCTAGCTGGCATGCTCCTTCTCATGGCTACAGAGCATGTTCACGGAGCACAGCTAGAATTCCTTGTAAAGAAGAAGAGGCAGACAAACACAAACTGCCCTGGATCAGCAAAGTTGTCTCAAAAAAAGGATTTCTGCGGTGAGGAGGAAAGTTTTGTACAAGCTGCACCAACTGGCAAATTTTGAGGCCACGCATGTAACTCTCACATCCCTGATTATATGGTACAAATAGATACAGGATGTGACAGTTTTCATAATTGTTCTTTGCACCAATATAGCACTCTTCATTCAAAAGTCATCAAAATATTAAGTAATTTAGCTTCACAGTACTGCTATGGGGCTTTTATGTATAATTATTCTCATTTCACAGATGAAAACAAGACCCAGAGACATTACATCACCTGTTCAACATCAGACAATGAGTCAGTGGCAGAGACAAGAATACAATCCAGAAATTGTTACTCTGAGTCCATACTCAAATCACAAAAACTACACTCCCTTTAACAGAAGGAATTGTTTTGCATGAATGAGGATCATGTCTCCAATGGGACTTGAAAGAATGGCCTTCAAAATCAAAAGGAACAACTTTTCTACCTGAGCTAAAGTAGAACCATTCCCTGTTGATAGAAGTACTTATATCTTTTCTGCAGGCCTCCATCCACTAGAGGGCAAGACCCTAGTGTATTTTCTGCACATTAACAAAGCACTTGACCACAAGCCTGCAAATAGAAGGAGCTGTTCCAGTAATGAGTATACTTGGCGTACACAGCAGGCACGTATACCAAAACATTGATAAGAGGCACAAGACTCATACTTCAAATGACAAATTGGGCACCTACACGAGGAATGTCTCCTTTAGGACTTGAGCCAAGAGAAGATTCTCAAAACCTAACAACTTGTATTAACAGAGTAGGGAACTGATTTTTACAAAAACACAGAATCATCGAAAAGTAGAGCTGGACGGGACCTTGAGAGGTCATCTAATCCAACCCATGCAGTGAGGCAGGCCCAAGTATACCTGATAGGCATTTGTCTAACCTGTTCTTAAACACCTCCAATAATGGGGATTCCACAGTGTCCTTTGGAAGATTATTTCAGTACTTAACTACCATTATAGCTGGAACATTTCCCCTAATATTAGCCCAAATCTCTCTTGCTGCAGATTAAGCCCATTAATTCCTGTTTTACCTTCAGTGGACATGGAGAACAATTGATCACGGTCCTCTTTATAACAGATTTGAAGACTGTTATTTTGTTGCTCTCCTCTGGATTCTCTCCAATTTATCCATATTTTTCATAAAGAGTAGCACCCCAGAATTGGACACAGCATTCCAGCAGCAGCCTTACCAGTTCTTTGCAGAGCAGGACAATTATCTCTCGTGTTACATACGACACTCCTGTTAATACGCTCCAGAATTATACGAGCCTTTTTTGCAATGACATCTATTGGCTCATATGGCATTCGTGATACACGATAAACCCCAGATCTTTTTTCACAATACTAGTCCCTAGTTAGTTATTCCCCATTTTGTATTTTTTCTTCCTAAGTGAAGTACTTTGCACTTGTGTCTATTGAATTTCATCTTGTTGATTTCAGACCAAATCTCCAATTTGTCAAGATCATTTTTTGTGTCCTCCAAAGTGCTAGCAACCCCTCCCAGCTGGGTGTTGTCTGTAAATTTTATAAGCATGTTGATGCTGATGATGCTAGTCACCTTGATGTCAAGGACGATGTTGACAATCACAGTTTGTATAGACCAATTTGGAGAGAACAACTTTTACTGCACTAGCCACAGAGCCATTTGCCTAGCTGTGTTGATAGAGCTGCACATTGTTTCTGTGTCTGGCGCTGTGCCTCCAGCTGCTCAACACGATTCTTCTCATGATTCCCTTATAGTGCAGGGCCATGCAATATGATCACTCACCAGCTGCTCAAAGGTCAGAAATGTTAGTTTTGAGCAGATTTTGATTCATGGTGACTTTGAAGCATTTCATCTGTCCTCCACGCTTACGATTGCCAGAGCTTAATTCAGAATATAAGACTTGTTTTGATAAACGGGTCTCAGGCATACGAATTACATGGCCAGTCCATCTCAATTGGGTGCAGATCAAATGAATCTCGATGCTGACCGAACTTCCGTATTGTAAACCCAGTCCTGCCATTTGATGCCCCCAGCAACCGTTGTAGGTGTTACAAATGGAAACTGTCAAGCTTTTAAATGTGCCATTGATAATAGGGTCCATGTTTTGCACCCATAGAGCTGTGAGGACAACAGCATTACATATTTTGATTTTTGCCTGCAGGCAGATTTTATGTTGCTTCCAGTTCAGTATAAGTATACTCCCCACTCCATTATCTATAGCATTAATGAAAATGCTGAAAAGTACCAGACCTAGAACAGACCCCTGCGGCTCCCCACTAGATGCATCCTCCCAGTCTGACAGTGAACAACTGATAAGAGCCCTGTTGAGTATGGTCTTTCAACATTTATGCACCCACCTTATAGTAATTTCATCTAGATCATATTTCCTTAGTTTGCTTATGAACATATCATGTGGGACTGTGTCAAAAGCTTTACTAAAATCAAGATACGTCACATCAACTGATTCCCCCATATCCAACAGGCCAGTGAACCTGTTCAAGGAAGAAATTAGGTTGGTTTGGCATAACTTGTTTGTGACACATGCATGTTGGCTATTACTTATTACCCTATTACTCTCTAGGAGCTTGCAAATTGATTGTTACATGTTAAAACAGGGTTCAAATATGGCGGCTGCTGACTCATATTCTAACACAGTTTGTCCAGCTATTGTGGGTGGGGGGAAAACTGTGTTAGAGCCATACTCAAAATAGCTGTCAGCTTTGTCTAGGCTCAAACAGGGTTTGGTCCTGTCCATATTGGCTAGTTGTAATTCAGTACTGCTAATCCCCATTGTTCAAAAATCATGAGTCAGGCCCCCAAAACATGCTTCTGGGTTAGAAATCATGAGATTTTAATTTTAAAATGGTTCATTTAATTTTTCTTCTGATTTTTGAGCCTTTAGGTGGCACTCAAATCACTTTTTAAAGATTTTCCTACCAACTATGAGGGCTAGAAACTTCCCTTTTTATCTTTTTATTTTTTTTTAAATGAAAGCTAGGATTTACAGATAATAATATGATTCCAGGAGCTTTAAAGAAACCAAATAATTCAAAAGTTGGCAACACCATGTTTGAATCCTGTATGAACATCATTTTCAAACACAGTTCTCATTTCAATGTAGACAATACATAAAGCAATAGCTCTATCACTTCATTAGCTGTAGATAGTGCTAACTTTTATAGCCATTTGCCAGGCCTTCAGCCAGAAGAGGGCAAAACTGTTACAACGGTTGCAAATTTTAACTTATAACTTCTTGAGTTTCTGGTCAATGAACCAAGTATTGCAGGCACTCCTAGAATTAAAAGAAAATATGACTCTTGGCTTTTACATGCCAGGATGCCATACTGGAAGCACTGTATATTGCTACAGGTATAATCAGTAGAGAGAAATCATTATCTGATATTTATTATTACACTGGCACAGAGCACAGCACTATGGATAAAAGTGTTCTGGTGTTTCCTATAATAAACGTTTTTCCTTGAGCTGAAAATATGATTGTTTTGAAGCACAAGGGGACTATATTTGGAGTTCTTGGCTAAGAAATTTGTCTTTAAAATGTCTGTGATTAAAAAGTCAGCATTTTAAAAACCTAGTGACATTTGATAACTTCAAAGTTTTAAAATTCTGTCGAGATGAGTAACTGCTTGAGCCCCAAGACTCTCTGCCTCCCATCCCCCAAGGCCACAGGAGCCCCAGGCCAGCCAGAGCCCTGATCCCCGGCCAGCCAGAGCCCTGACACCCACCCCCGACCACTCAGAGTAGCCCCAGGCTGGCCGAAGCCCCTGCAGCCGCGCCTCCCCTACACAGACCCAAAGCTGCCGTGCAAAAATTCAAAAGCTCTTCTCTTCTTCTCTCTTCTGGAAGAAGAACCTGAGCTTTCGGTATGTTCCATGCAGGTTCTGGAGCAGCTGAGGAGGCAGTATGTGTTAGTCAGTATTCCGGGTTCATCAGTAATCTCCCTGGAGTCCGGGGAGATTACGAATGAACCTAGGAAGCTGAATAGCACATACTGCATCCTCAGTCATCCCAGAACCTGCAAAAATTTCCCCCGCCTAACCCACAACCGGGGGCAGTGGTGAGCTGGAGCCGGTTCCCACCGGTTCGCAGGAACCGGTTGTTAAATGTAGAAGCCCTTTTAGAACCGGTTGTCCCGGGACAACCGGTTCTAAAAGGGCTTTTAAATTTAACAAAAGCTCCCTGCCCCACCCCCGGCCCCAGATCACCTCGCTCCGCCTCCTCCCCTGATACTCCACCCGGCTTCTACTCCCCCTCCCCTGCTTCCCACGAATCAGCTGTTCGCGGGAAGAAGCGGCTTCCTGCAGGTGAGCTGGGGTGGGAGGGGTGCAAGGAGGGCTCTAGGCGCTGCGCGATGCTGCCAGGCTCCGGCCCAGCCCCGCCCCCGGGGCCCAGCCTCAGCCCCGGCCCAGCTCCCAGCGGCGTGGCTCCGACCCGTGCCCCAGCCCAGCTCCAGGCACCCCGGCCCGGCGGGGGGTAAGCAGCATGGTAAGACGCCAGGGCCAGGGGGTTGAATAAGGCGGGGACAGAGAGTGGGGGGGGGGGTTGGATGGGGCAGAGTTTTTTTGGGGGGCGGTCAGGGGATGGGGAAGGGGGGGATTGGATAGGTGCCGCATGGGAGTTCCGGGGGTCTGTCGGGGTGGTGGTGGATGGGTCGGGGCAGTCAGGGGACAGGGCGAGTTGGGTGGGGGTTGGGTCCTGGGGGCAGTAAGGGTTGGGGGTCTCAGGAAGGAGTGGTCAGGGGACAAGGAGCGGGGGGGTGTTTATGGGTTGCGGTTTCTGAGGGCTGCAGTCGGGGGCAGGACATGGGTGGGGGTCGGATGGGGGGGTGTACTCACCGGGCATTTCTATACCGGGTCTTCGGCAGCGGGTCCTTCTCCCGTCAGAGCCATGCCGCCGAAGACCCGGTAGGGAACCGGTTCCTAAGATTTTGGCAGCTCATCACTGACTGGAGGCCAGCAGCAGCGGCTGCACTAGGGATGGCAGAGTCTCCCCTGGCCTATTATACCTGCCGCCCATGCTGGAGCAGGGGCCATGTAGAGATTCTTTCAGCTCTGTTCCAGCAGCCCCACCCTACCCATCCTGAGCTAGAATGGGAATTGAACCTGACGGGTGTTGTGGGTCTATCTGACCACCTGCTTAGAGATGAAGAAGGACTTTTTTCTCCCATGTAGAAAATATATAGAGGACCAGGGAGTTTTTCACCTTCCTCACAGCACCTTCAAGCCACAGTAGGTTAAGTATGAATGTGCTCTGGACCTAACTGAGGTACTTGGCTCGGCTTTTAATCTGTCGCAGCTTGTGACCCATTTCCAGTGCAATTAAAAGGACAGAAGACAACCAGGGTTGGTGGGCCTTGGGCTCATGGGATAGGGTGAGACTTTGAAGTCCCCACCCTTCTGCACCCTTTGTCCTCCTTATAGAAGGTGAGGTGGTAGGACTCATAGCAAGCTGAGTCCCCAGGGGGTGGGCTGAAGAGAGCCTACCCTGAGTTCCAGTTTATTTGGTAGGAGCCCTGTAATCCCTGCTCTGAAACCACTTACATGCCTGGCATAGGAAAGTATAGGTGATGGGCGAGTATTGCCCCTCCTTAGTGTTAAAATTTAATAAAAGTTGTGCCCTGCAACTTAAAATTCATCCAAGTGTCTGCCCTCATTTCACTGCCATGTCCGAGCAATGCTTTTTATCACCTTCCAGATAAGAAAACACCTGGAATTTAAGGCCCAAGTTTCCAAACTTGGGCACCCAAAATGTGTCAGTAAAACTCACACATGCACTTCCTGCATTCTCAAATGGGCTTTTGTACATTACAAATGGGTAGCTGTGCATCCAAGTACCCATTCGTATATACAGCTGTGGAATATGCATGCAATAAAATTGCGGTGCAATTTTGCAGGCATCACTTAGGCACTGACTTTTGAAAATTTAGCCCTAAAAGCACATTTTTGCAGGCTTTTGTGTTTGCTTTAATGGCTAAGCAATTATCTGTACAAAGCAGTTTATGCATAAGCAAAGTAGTAGTTTTTCACAACTTTTGTTGCTCTGACTCTGTATTCCGCATTAAGGATTATTTGCATACAGTACCATAATTAGCATGGATAATCTCCTTGGTTTAAATGGGAATTAACTAGCAACATTGGCATTGGAATAGTCCAATTGACTTTGTGTTGGAACTGGAGCTGGAACTGCTTTAAAGCCAGTCCTGAAGGAATGTTAGGTTAGTTTTCCATTCCTGCACACTCTGTGCCAATCTCATCAATCCTAAGGAAGGACAGGCCAATCAGCAGGGGAGTTAGATGAGATACATAACTGCTTCTCCTTGCTTGACAGAGGGGGCAGGAGTCATAGTCCCTCTGTATCCCCATGCAGAGACTGTGAGGTACTGGAGTTTTCAGAGTTCATGGTTGTCCCTGTAATGTTATCTGAAAGCACCTTTCTGAATTCAGGGAGACCCCGTACAGACCTTCTTTTCTTGGCCTTTGGATTTAGTTAGCATCAGGGAAAAAGTATGACTGCCGCATACTCACTCCATCAGGATTCCAGCTTTATGCTCTGCGTGCAGAATCAGCGTGGGTCAGGGAGCATCAGTTGCCTCTTCATAGAGGAGAGGGGTCAAGATTTGCCCCTTAATATGTAATTTTATTACTACTTCTTATGTGTGTAGGCCATACCATATAATAGACAGTATGCACTACCAGTATTGTAAAGATGGTACCGACTGCACTGATAGCAACACAAAATATATCACCAAATCAAAAATGAAAGGGATAAAAAGGAACAAGAGAAAAACTAAGACAATACAAAAGGAAGTTATTAAACATGCCAGATCTTAAAAGGCTAACTCTGGCTATTACAAAATTGTGACACTCCATTGAGATAGTGACCTTGGCAACATAATAAAAAAGAACAAATATCACTCCTTACAAAAGGCCAAGGATTAACTATGGGTTTGTAGAGTTCCTTAGCAACTCAAATCTAAAGTGGACACACATGTAAGCACAGGTTGCTATTGGCACATATAAAAATTTTGTGACATGCTGAAAAACTGGAAAGATCTGTACAAGCCTCACTTATAATTAGGAAGAAGTGTAAATAGTCTTGGAGACTAACAAAGCTAGTTGTACAGTACAGAACTTCAGAGGTCATAGTTTAATTGTTGGCATTTCAACCTTAGTATTTTCAATGAGCCACTCTTAGACATGCCATGCTGGGAGAATCATCCCTTAGATAACTTGCCAAGGATAAGGGACAAAACTTGAGAGGTATTCTAATGTCTTTTATGCACAGCACTGCAATATCTGCTATAACTTCAACCTTCTCTACAGCCAGAAGGGGAAATAAGCAGCTCACTCTTGAACTCCTGCCAGCTCTTTTTTTTACAGAACAGCAGAAGGATTCATCCAGCACCCCCTTTCCAGAGACATCTATCTGCTGCTAGTGCTAAGCCTGGTAACCTGAATCCTTTCATGAATTCAGATTCCCCACATGGCAACACACCATGTCACAACTGCCCCACTAGCTCTAAATTGAGGAGGGGTTACACGTCCTTAAGCTGGCACAAAAGTTACATATGTAAAGACTTCGTTCTTGTACTATCCAATAACAGGATAGGCTGTCAGTACCAGGATGTGTCTCAAGACACCAGCTTAAGCACGCTAAGGAGAGGAAGGTTGATATGGGGAAATGAACAAAACCAGGGAAATACTAGAAAGAAGTCCGTCAGAAAAACTAGTTCCAGTACATCATCTGCATTTACACAGAGTAAAATTAGGAGGCACTGACTTGATGCTGTTCAAGAAATATGAACATGTAATGGATGAAATGGAGTTTTGAATTAATGGTTAAGATTCATTGCTTCCAGATATAAGGAGGCAAGCTATCAGATTTATATTTCTTAATTTTTTAGAAAAAAATATTCAGTTTTCATAAAGTACATTGTAAAACATTTATAATTATAATGCAGTGATGTTATCTAGTCAAAAACAGGACTGGAGTTATTTGACTCGAGAACAAAAAATTGATTTATTAATATTTTCATGGATTCAAAATGACAAGATTTGTTCACAATGATTAGTGGTGTCATTTTATTTATTTATGAGTAGAGCCGGTTATGAATTCTCTGTTGCAATATTTTTCACTGAAAAATATGATTTCAGAAAAATCAACATTTTTAGCAGGAAAATGCTGATTTTGAAAAAAATCCAACAATTTTCCATTGGGAAAATCTAAATAAAATATTTATGTCAGTGTGACATTCATCACTATCTGTCAGAGCAACCACAATGTCTCATGGGATTTGTAGTCTGAGTTTTTCATGCCCCCATTCTCCCTTATGGACTTGGTATCCTGGCTGGATTACATTTTCCATGATGCACTGTGGCTCCCCTCTGGATGAGCTGCCACGGTGCATCATGGGACTCCCATGACTGCAGATCATCAGGAAAATGCAGTGTGACTAGGGATCCCAGCCCACAGAGAATCATGTTGGATGAGTCATCTTAACTTCAACTTCCATTAGACACTCCCAGCCCAGATGGATGTAGGCTACTGTTGAAATATTTTGAGTCTGAATAAAAATTTTGCTGAACTTTTGTTCCATGAATAGTTTTGATATTGCAACTTGTCACCCTTCAGGAGAAACACAAATGTTAAAATAGCAGTATTTCCTCTGAGATAGAAATTCTCCATTTATGAATATATGGACAATCAGAGTATTTTTGAAAATGCATGTGATTCCTGAGAGCTTTATTAATTTTAGCATGAATGATTATTTATCTAAAATGTCTTTCTGTAACTAATTTATGGATTATTCTCCATTCATTATTCTCCTGTTCAGAAAGATTCAGAGAGCAAAAACAATTCCATGTAACTTAGGTGGCCAACCACAAGCAACAAATGGTAATTGAAGGAAGAAGCTAATAAACAACCTATAATACAGTCTGGATACATTAGCACAGCTGTGAAATCCAGTTTCAGCAGTCAAAAACCCAGGCTTACAATGCAGTGTGGACGCTCAAGCACAGTCCTGGAAACACCAAGTCGACAGACTTGGGTCCCACAAGCCCAAGCGTAGTGTGCAATGCAGACATATCTTAAATGGTGTTTCAGGATGGCTCAGAGTATACACTGTAAGGTATCACCATTTTTGTTTCTTTTTTTCCCTGTCCTTTGCTATGTATATGTTACTATCTGATAAAAACGTGCAAAATGTTTTAAATTTGTGCCCAGGAATTTAGCTGCACACCACCCATTAAAGATACTGGGAGGCACTTAGCTATGTGTCCATTCCATGTCACATTGTGGGAATTAAGGAAGCAGTGTTCAGTGTATTCATAACAGCAACTCACCCTCTGCATCTTCTGGCCTTGTAAGGTCAATGACTCCTGGGCCCAGTTTTCCATCTTCACTGGGTTTCCCTGTTAATTGTGGGCCTAAATTCTCAAAGCGTGTTCTTTCCTGGAAAAGACAAGAGATACTATTAATGCTCCCTATATCCTAGTCCTATGTCTATGTGTATGTTTATGTACAGACATATGCCTTTTCTTTTCTTTTCCTGAGTGAATTAAATGAGCAGGTTTTAATTAAAAGTATAGTTTAGAACATAAAGTTGAGGGCTTCATTTTCATAGGTTCTGAGCACCCACAGCTCTCATCAATATCAGTTGGAATTATGAGTGTTCCGCACTTCTGAAAATCAGGCCCTAAGTTTTCAATGTGAAAATATACATAGAAGCTTCCAAATTAGGCTGAACTGCACCTTTATAATGTATAAATGATGGTACATTCAACCGCAGAAAACTTTTGGCAGGAAGCAGTGCTGATCTATGCTGCACACTTTGTCTTTCCACTAAACTTTGTGACTTAAACTGGAAAAAAAACAATCGACATTTGAGAGACACTAAAATTTAGAACTTGAAAGAAAAGTTCCTATTAAAACATGCTGCTAATTTAATGGAAAAAGCACTTTTTTTCCACTAAAAGATCCAAGTTTGCATTCGTACCCCTGAGAAAACACAAGTCTGAATTTTATGCAAGAGGCTTTCAAAGACAAGTATTCAAAGAAGGAATAGTAGATGACAGAATTGATACTATTATTTTGTCTAGGAATTTCAACTGAACCTCAATGGGAATTGAAAAAGAGACAGGACGGTGCTTGCTCCTAGAAAAACACAAAGCCTTTGAGAGCTGGAGACCTGCACAGGAAAGCTGGACCTGGAACTGTAAAATGAAAACTAAGGGAGGCATTTTATGTGTTAACCCAATCTTCAATCAAAGAACTACAGGGCAAAAGCACTACAATTGACAGTGCAATATTCCTTCACAATGTGAGTCTCTGTAGTACTCTATATCAGTAGCTAAGTGTTCAGTAGTTATCATTAATTTAGTGTTCTCATTTGAAGGAACACAACATGTTTTCCCTCTTGCCTTGTTGTTACTTCTTCAAACTAAACTTGGTATTATGTTGTACTTGTGAATGAATGAAACCTTGTTGTTCATTACTATGAAACAATATTAAATGTCATGTCAGCTTGAATTTACAGACATGAAATACCAGCTTTCAGCTCCGCGAACAGTTTCTGCATGTTATACTTAATGCATTATGCAGAAGTAGAGTGCTGATTGCTGTTCAGTCTATTGTTCAATGACCTAGTTCTGTACTGAGCATTTTAGACATAAGAAGAAAACATCATGAGTTTTCTCTCCTGCACAATGTTTAGAAACTTAGAAATGTTCTTAAAGACCAAACATACAATTACTTGATGGCTGTTGTGCCTCATTTGTTCAATCTCAGTTCATTTGTGCTGTCTAATCTGATTATTTTTTGAATATCATTATATTTCTATAATTAATTCCCATCAGCCAAATTGTTCAGGAAGCCTTTTGATTCTTCAGATCATGGAATATGTTTAAATCTACACGGGAAGAAAACACAGCACAAAACCGATTCACTGGGTTTACCACCACAACATGCAGCTGAGGAGTTTCAGGTACTAATTGCATTTTTAAAAGTTTCTTAAGATCTTCCATCCATCTTACAAGTTAGCTTTGCATTTTCATAATGGAGTAACATTCTCCATGCTACTGAGTTGTTTTTGTAGTGTAGCTTTCCTATATAATGTATCTGTTGATGAGGGGACACAGAGAGGAAATGAGACAGGCAAGCTAACAATACAAGGCCAACCATTATACCCAAAGATGTTCTATAATCTAATCATAGTCCTGTACCATCAGAATGGAATCTGCTTTGCTGGCAGATAGGAATGATTTTTTTTCAAGTGCTCCTTGTTCCATTGTTGAGGGGCTAGTTTAGACTTTCACAATTTGCACTCAAAATAAAAGCAAAAATCAGTACTAAAAAAAACAGCCTTTAGCAGACACCGTTTCTCTTTCCAAATATTTACATTAAAGCCTTTTCTAAAGGAGTGTTAACATGGCATCTGCAGTATTCTTGGAAGAACAATCGTTACGTGTGGTTTAGAAGAAGGAGAAATATCTTCAACAGAACCTGCTATATATCAATATGCACATTTGAAGTATCTTTCTAGTCATTCATTCTCTTTGATTTTTTACCAGAAAATATTCTCTGTTAAAGAAAAGAAAAAAAAAGTTTCTGAAAGAATATCAATATTTTGACATAGAAGGAGAAAAGGGGAAATTACATGATAAGGGCAGAAATAGTAAGATGAGAAAGCTTACACAATAATAATACCTTTTCTTCTAAAAGAATTGAAGTCCACTTATGATTCAGTAATAACCTCTGGTTTTCAATTCATAGGAAAATATACCACAGCTATTATTTCTCAATATATACATTGGAATGCCTTTTTAGTCTGATTTTTTTTTCAATGAAAAATATTCTTCACAGCGATGCTTATAATATCACAATTTGGATGAGGTATTAGTAAACTTATATGAAATGCTTTTATTAACTTAATATTCAAAGGGACACTCAACCTGTTTAGGTCCCAACCTTTTCCTTTCTTTAGGGCTTATCCTAGTAGGCTTCACGTCAACCAGCTAACATATGGTGAAACCACAACTTACCTTGTTTACATTATGATTTTAAACTGTGTTAGTTATCACATTAAAAAAACCCACTCTTTTTCCTAGTGCAAACAAGTCCTAAAGGAAAATAAATTCTACATAGCCTATAGCCACATAAATGAACATCTACATGTACAAATTGTAAAATATTTTTAAAGTTTGGGGGTACACACACACACACACATACACACGTGTATAAGCACATACTTATTAACAAACAAATACACATACCCATTACATCCCCACACACACACGTATGTGCAGGCGGGGATAGGGTGTGGTTTTTACCTCCTTTTCAAAAGGTAATTTTGGAACTCTAAACAGGTGGACAATATTCTTTAATACTGTCTGTGTATCATCTGCCGTATATTCATACAAAGCTGATCCTGTAAATCTTTACTCATGGGAGTAGGCCCACAGAAGTCAATGGAGCTAAAAATTTGCAGGATCAGGGACTTTTGCTGAAACTGAAAGCTCTCTCAAGCACAGTTTGGGCCTTCTGTGTTTTTGTGTATGTTAAAAATACAGTAAAAATTAATCACTACTTTAAAATTGGTAGAAGGAAAAAATTCTTCTTGCAACAGCCAAATCTTCATTTTCATTCAGTGACATGATTAGGCACTTATTTATGCATTGTGAGTCACAAACATGCAAAAAACATAAAAGTTATTAAAAAAAATTAAAGTCTGTTCCACTGTGTTGTAGGGCTGTTGGTTCTCTAAGTGCTTTGAAATTATGATGTATGAGGTAGATGTTGCATATTAAATAAAGATATTTAAATGATAAAGCCCCTTTAGTGAGAGCTGATGAATGTTAAACGTTACGAGCCACAAGACTGTGGCATCCATCATATTCACATGTTATCACAGTCAATGATGGAACAGCCCCAGCGATGACAGATAGACTGCTAGATTATTATCCCTTATTTCCAGAGTCACTGAGCAAGCCAGCCAACCCCTTAGGCATTATTTTTAACTTTGCATTAAATTAGCAACTTTTCCCTCATTTCTGTGGCAGGGATTATCAATTCTTCCTGCGTGTGTGGAAGGTAAAGGGACGGTTTAGTCATCCGAGAAGTGGCGGAAGCAAGGCCCTTCCTACAAAAAAGCTGCAAACTTCAAATTACTAGAAACAAATATAAAATTGTGATCTTCTGGAAGAACAGCAATGAAACAGTAAGCACACAATAATGGCTTTTCTCTGCACTTAGATAAAAGCTGAATTTTTGATGTGCACAGTATATTTTCATAAAATTTTATATACTATGTTTTATACACTTATTGGCTATTCCATAATAATGTGTGTGCTAACAGTAAAATTGCTCTTAAATTTATGTGTGTTATTTATACGTTCCCACGTAACAATGCTTTTTGTTGTAAAAAATATTCTGTTTATTAATGTAACTTTACAACCACTGCATCCAAGATCCGTGGTAAATTAATGACATTTTTATTATTTTATAGTGTCATTAAATTTTTACTGATCATTCCATCAAACAGAAGCAATAAAGGCCATAATGTAAACTGGGACACTTAGATCAGGGGAACAGGAAGGCATTCCATATAGTCTGAAGTAAACGACTTGCTATAAATGATATTTATACCATCTTTAAGCTTGTGAGAATACTTGGACAAGTTTGGCAAAACTGTTTCAGTAGTGCAGTAGATTGTGTACTTAAATAACAGTTTACTTGCCAGCAAGACAAGTTTTTTTCAAACCAGATGCGAGATGACTGATTGCATCCATCTCTTGAAAAACAATATACGAAATGTAATAATACACTGGATACCCCTCCCTTCTGGATTACCAAGACTGATCAGACTATACCCATGCCTCAAATTAGTTCAACATGCTAGCTTTTTCCACATCTGAAATGTGTGTTCAGACGAAACTGGAAAATGGCATACCAGCTGATCCTTGTGTGAAAGGGGTTTGTTCTATTTTTTTTCCCAAACAAATACATTTTATTTAAGTAGACATGGCTGGACAATGATGTAATACTCTTTGTTTCAATAGTTTAACTTGGCAGCAGTTGCCAACATTTATTTAAAGAGCCAATTTCTAGAGTCTGAATTAATATGGGTCATTCACAGAAGCCACAGAGCTTATGCCTGAGGGGCTATTATATATCTGAGGACAGTATTTTAGTTGCAATTTTAGTACGCTATAAATAATTATCACGTCTTTACATACAAAATACATTACAATTAGGATATTCCACACTGAATGTCTCAACTAATTCTTTAGAGGCTTATTTGTTATTTGTGGTCTACTCTGTTTACATACCGTGGAATGTAAAAAACAGCAAAAAAAAACACCTGAGTTCAAAACATCAAAGGGGAAATTTTCAGCAAAACTTATAGGGATTCATTCACACTATCCCTATTAATGCTAATAGGAATTGTGAGAATAAATCCCCCAGACATCACAGCAAAATCTTATAGTTTCCTAAGAATGCGACTTATACCGACAACAACAAAGCAATTCAGAGCTCAGACTGACACTTTGTCCTTCCAACCCACCACTCCATTGTGCCTATGAATCAGGAAACATTGTTCTGGGAGAATTCACAAGTCCATCCTCCTTTCATCCTGCAAAGGTCAAGGCATAAATTCCCCCAAACTTCCCCCACCAAGTTCCTCCTACTTTTTTATAGCTAGGGCTGGAAAGTGAAATCACCCTCTGCTTAGAATCTTTTGCAATATCTTGGCACAGCAGGAATCATTACAAATTGACTTTCAGCCTTATCTCTAAATTTTGTATTTTTGGGGGGTGGGAACTATCCTATCCTATCAATTTGTAGTCAGAAATATAAAAAACCCTGAAAGACGTAGTACAGTAGATGTAGAACTCCGAGAAAACTTGGTGGCATTAGTTCACAGGGATCCATATGAACCTTTTTCCTGTTTTAATTCATGTGGTTTTGCTTTGATTTCCAGTTGTGAACAAACTCCAAGCAGGACTTAACCAAACCCATCAATTTTGGCCAAGTTATAGGTGGAAACACTGAAAAATCATAGAATTTCTCACGGTTTCTCAATAGGAACCATAAATCTGTCCCAGGTTCACAAACTTTTGGCAATGTTTGTCCCAAGTTTGATATTTTCTCATGAATATTTTGCATGTCTAAAATTACAAGGTATCATATCACTCTGTGGCAAGAGGCATTTAAAGATTTAGAGTGTGTGTATGTGTGTGCACATGCGTGAGAGAAAAGCTAAGAAATAATTTTAATAACTGGGCCATTTTGCTAAAAGTTTCAGTATACTTTTTGTACAGGTTGGATGAATGAACTCCAAATGTCTGTGACTTTTTGTTGATCTGACAAGATAAAATACCAAATCCCAGTAACTTTAACAATATGAAGGTAATGCTCCCAGTGGTCAGACTAAAAGGGCAATATAGTATATCCTCACTTGAAATCTTACTTTAGTTTTCTCCTTCAAGATTTCCAGGATGTCCATAAGGCACTCAGATACTATGATAATGAAGGTCGTATAAGAACTTATCTAGAATAGAAAAGAATCCTTGCCTCAGCCTACAGGTGCCTATTGCAATACAGGATATATCTACATGGAGATAAACAACTCACAGGTGGCCCAGGTCAGCTGACTCAGGCTCGCAGAGCCCAAGCATCTATACAGCAATTTTTAGCCCCACAGCCCGAACCCACCAAGCCTAAGTCAGCTGACCTAGGCCAGCCATGGCTGGGCTGCAAGGCTTTTATCTCCATGTAGACGTTCCCATAGTGCCCCGATGTACCATGCTGAACTGCACTGGAAGCATGTACCCTACTCAGAGGGAAGGGAGAACATTAAGTCCCGTTTTTAAAATATATTGTTTTGTGTTAAAATACTGTTGAAAAAACAAGCAATGCATTTGAAAGAAGGACTAATCCTGCTTAACCGGCTGCATGCTTCAGCTGGCTTCCACTATTCTGAATGTGACAACATGACACATACTGGGGCATCACAGGATAGTAGGATTCTAGGGTTATTAACCATCATGATTTTATTGCAAGTCTCACGATATTTGGGTCTCTTAAAGCCCCAGCTCCTGGAGTCAGGTGAACATATGCAAATATCACTTTTTTTTTAATATAATGAAAGCTAAGATTCTAGCCTTTGTGTCTGTGGAAAAAAATTTGGAAACATGAACATTATAGGTTCAAAAACCAGAAGACAAATATCAACAACTCACTGTCCTATTTTTTTAATTGATTTTTAAGCAAATTGCATGATTTTAGAGGGTCTGACTCATGATTTTTAAGTGCCCTGTGGATGAGAATACTAGGAAGCCTCCATCATTGTTGGGGTGGATGTCATGAGATCTGAGTGAAGAAATATTAAAGGAGTGTTAAGGTGAAGTCCCTGTATACCATAGTTATTAGTGGCACTCAACACATATTTTTGCATTACTGGATTTTATTGCTTTTCAGGTCGCCTTTAAAAATAACACAGAATATAGTTAATTCTTTAAAAAAACTCAGATAGCCAAATATTTCCATCTAGACAGGATTTTATGAGTTAATCCTTCCCCTCCTACCTATTAAATACTGACAGACAGATCCTTAACTATTGCAGCACTTGCGCAGACACTCCTAAAATATGGATCTACCTCAGTTAGATTACTTTCAACAGGATTACTGCACTTACTGAACCCCCTTAACCAAATGTTTTATATCTTTGTTCATATGGTTTTAATAAGGTTTTAACCAATTGCAAGGTTATTTATAAGTTTGCAACTCCCCAGTAGTTAGAGTTATGAAGCGTTCAGACTTAAGCATATCCAGTTGTGTGGTGACCCAACTACTGCTTTTATGCGGTTTCCAACTTTTTATTCATGCACAAAGGCATGATGCATGGCAGTATCCGAACACTTTCTGATTAACTCTTTGTTTTAGCAACACATTCACACAGCATTGTACTGTAAAATTATACAGTTCAACTGAAACGCGACAGGATTTTTATTAAAAACAATGAACTGTTGAATTCTGCATAGATTAATGAAAACTGATTAGTCCCAGAGAATAAAGGAATAATCAATTAAATTAACAGCTGGTAAATATAAAACAAAAAGAATTACCACTTAACACACCATATAATAAAACAGTAGAATTCACTGGAGGTCAGAAGGAGCCCAAAGCCTGACCTGTCACTGGTTTTTAAACAGGCTGAATAATTTTATGGCCATTAATAACATTTGTAATAACATATGGGAAAATGCAGATTATTGAATCTTCCGTTCCAGGGTACAAGTTATTCACTTGCAGGGGTCAAGTAGACATTCCCTCCTTCTCCTTGCTGCTCCCCCCTCACAACCCAACATCAGTGGATCATTGGCCCGGTGCATTGTGGGAGGGAGGCTAATTTGCTTCTGTAGTCTCAAGTATTGGCCACTGCTAGAGGCACAGTACTGGATTTAATGGACCAATGATAAATTATGTAAGCCAGCCCTATATAACTTGTAAGTGTAAAGAATATGAATGCATCAATTTAGAAAACACATTTTCTTTTAGTCCTACACATACATGTGCTATCATATTATTTTAAACAAAATATGATACTGAGCACACATTCTTCAGGAAATAATTGGATTGTTCTACTTCTTTTTACTTTATTTCCTATGCTAATGGGCATGAATCCGTGTGTGAGGGCAACTCAGCTGCCACATGTCCAACATAGCCATGTACCAAGTCCTACATGGCCCATCAGCAGAGTACAAACCTAGGACCTTCAGCATGGCCGCACAACCCTTTACCACTTCAGTTACTGGAGTAACTCAGTTAACTCACAGCAGCAGAAAACCCATTTTCCTCTAGTGAACTAGAGTTCCCAGCGTGGCACAAAGGGGGTTGCGGGGGCTATAGCCACCTCAAAATTGCCTTATACCACCACCCTCGTAGCAGCTGCTGCTCTCCAGCTACCCAGCTCTGAAGGCAGAGTGGAGAGAGTGGCAGCTATTGGCTGGGTTCCCACCTCCAGCACCAGTGGAGAAGTAAGCCCAGGTAGGGGCTGGGGAGCCCGAGAGCAGCCCCTGGCCCATGTACCCACCTGCCAGGGCACACCACCCGCTCAGACTGACCCGCTGTGGCACAGGCTCCTGGGCCCCACCTTTCACAGTTGCTGCTCCCCCAGGGATCTGCCGGCCCCGGAGCCAGGTCCCTGCACCCAGACAGCTCTTACCAGCTGTGAGCAGCCAGTTCCTTACGCTGCCTGGTTCCAGCTTCCAGCTCTGACTTGGCCATGGGGTGGGGCCACGGAGGGGGTCAGGGCCTTGTGATGAGGGGGGTGCAGCTCCCTCACTGGAAAGAGGCTGGAACCGCTCCATAGAGTTCACAGAATAAGATTTGCTGAATTGGGCAATAATACTATTACTTTGCACATATGTCCATGACTGAATTTCACTGAAAATTTGGTCATTCTTAGAGTCAGAGTTCGGCAAAACTCAAGAGACTTTGATTTCCATTACTATGCTCAAACAACTGGACTTGACTTCTCTCTCAAGCAAAGCACTGGGTGAATATTCCAGGCTGAATATTTAAAGAGGACTACAAGATAACGCATCTTTAGCAAGTAGCCACATTAATATAACAAAGAGTAAAACTATTCTAGTTTCTGCTAAGAAAAACAATTTTGCTGGGAGAGAAAAAAGGAGTCATCAATTTCAGTTTTGCTGTGGCATACTGCAGACCGCAACTGCACAAAGCAAAATTAGCTGCCTTCCACAGGAGTTTGGAAATGGACACATTTACATAACTTTAGATTGTACATACATGCCAGTAGCCACACATCTTAAGTACAGTATGATGTAATCTTATAAACTGTACATTTACAAAATATATGTAAAATTAAATATTTTATACCTGCATTCAGACATTCAGACTTGATTTTCTTACAGTTACTTTAATTCTACTATTGTGAGTGTCTGTGTTATGATAGGGTCTTTCATTATGTGATACAACATCAGACGGAAAGCTATAATAAAAACGGCCTCCAGGATGCAGAAATCACTGGACAATGTATGATAAATACACTTTTCCTACACTGGGAATTCCTACTTAGACAATAATGATAATGGTTGAAAAACAGGACTAGGCAAATTTATTTTGAAAATAAAAAAATAGTCCAAGCCATAGCAAAAAGCTCAAACAGAATTGAACCTGAACTTTAAAATATATATCATTGCAAGTGTTAGTGTAATTTGGCATGTTTATTATAAAAAAAAGGGAATAAAAGTATTGCTAAATTAAAAGTCTCTGAGTATATTTGCATTAAAGTAAACAATGATGTAGCATGGTTGCAAAACGGAACTCAGGTCTATTTAATGTTATCTCAGACAGAACTGAACCCAAACTTTTAAAATACAGACATATTTCATTGTAAATTGTCTGCTATGTACAGTTTGCACATTGACCAAGTAGGTGGAGGGTTTGTTTCTATTAATATTTGGTAATTTTTTCTGGGTTTGTAATTTTTATTATCTAATTTTTCAAGTATTTATTTTGTGTTTGCTGCAGCATTTTACTCTGTTTATTCTCAGGCATCGTTTGTTATGCTCAGAGAAAAAACACACATCACTAAAGAATCAGTATGGATGACAATGGAACAATGATAGTAACATCATTATGCCGTGTCTTACCTCTTGTATCCCCATAACTGCCGTGTTTGCCTCTGATTATTTCAACCTCAAGAAAGTGTGCTGCTTACTGTTTGTGTCAGGAAGGCAAGATTACTGTGTGCAAGGTTAGCACATCAAGTATGATATACATAATGCCTGTGCTATAGACGTACCCTTCAACTAGCTCCCTTCTTTAATTTTAATTCAACAAGAAAAGAACACTCAAGTTGCAGACACCTACTGCCTCTTATAGGCTATCATCCTGCCAGGTGCTGAGCACTCTGGCCCTGATCCAACAAAGCACTTAAGCACAAGAGTAGTCTTACTGAACTCTGTGGGACTACTTACATGCTTAACATTAAGCATGTGCTGAAGTGCTTTGCCAAATCACAGCCACAACACTCAACACATTGCAAGATCAATCTCATAGTGTACCTTAGAACAAAAAGATTATGTTAAAAAGAGGTAATTCTGTTTATCTGTGATTAATAAAGATATTTTTTCTACTTTTTGTTATTCATCCTGCCCTTCAAGATGAAGTCAGGTGAGGGTCTCTAGCAACTTTAAGCCAAATAGTTTGGAGCCCTTCCTGTATATATAGGAATTAGTTTTCTTCCAGGATAGAACAGCACAAGACTAAAGACATGAGTGCCTTCATTGAAGTCAGTGGAACTACTGACAGTATGTAAAGGTAAGCATGAGTCATTTCGAGGAGACAGGGCCTAAGTTGCTTGTAAATCACATTTCTAAAATCTCTACCGGAGGAGAAAATTGCTAAAAGCACATGATTAGTATAAATTTATCAAGCCAAAAAAATAGGCAAACCATCATTCCCCCAAAAAGGACAAAGAAGATGCTTTCCTTTCAAACATCTGACTTAGTTTCCATTTTTCTGGATCATACTCTCATAGGTCCTGCGTTCCCTTACACGTTTGTCTACACACCTATATTCTGAAGTCCAATTTCATCACAACATGCAAGGGTTGTATAATATAAAAAGTACTGCTCTCCGCTTAAAACACTAACACGACTTATACCTAAACAGTCTGAAAGGAGAAAAGACTCACCCAAACTTAAAGACATGCACAGCCTGATCCAAAACTAACTACAGCAATGGGAGTATTTCTATTGACTTCAATGGGCTTTGGATCTGGCCCTAAATAAGTTGAACAGCAACTAAATCCTTAATCTGAATTCAGTTGTTCATTATATAATTATTTTAAAAAGAAATATTTACATTATGAAATGCTGTATGAAATTATGCTCTGTAGAGGCAAAATTCACCCTCATGACAAGGGGACCAGTACAAGGGCTATCCACCTTAAGTCCCACTTAAGACCGATAATGAGGGCTTAGGTGCGACTTGAGTGCTGGCCTTCAGCACAGGGCTGTATTACATCCTACGCACATATCAGTACTTTTGATTTCAAAATGATCACACACACACAGGCAAAAAATATACATGGAAATTCTATGTGATTCACTGCATGGAGATAAAATGCCTCATCCTTGGGGAAGACATTTGCTACTCTGTCGGGGGTTGGGGTCAGAATATGCATGGAGAAGGGACTCCGTTGTCTCAGGGGATGATGCCTTCTCTACTCCCTTACCAGCCATATTTAGCTGGAATTTGTGCTAGTTCCATTCTTTCCATGTTTCGTAGTAGAGGGAATGACTGTCCTGTGGTTGTAATAAGGCAGTGGTTCTCAAACTTTTTTACTGGTGTCCCCTTTCAAATTGTAAGCCTTTGAGTGCGACCCCCCTTATAAATTAAAAACACTTTTTATATATTTAACACCATTATAAATGCTAAAGACAAAGCAGGGTTGGAGTGGAGGTTGACAGCTTGCGACTCCCCAAGTAATAACCTCACGACCCCCTGAGGGATCCCAACCCCCAGTTTGAGAACCCCTGTAATAAGGGATATTTCTTTTTTGCTTTTGAGTATAACGATAATACCTAGTTCTTCATCAGTAGTCCTCAAAGTGCTTTACAAAGTAGGTCAGTATCATTAACCCCATTTTACAGATGGATAACTGAGGCACAGACCCAAGAAGGTACTAACCTTAGGCCATTCTGCAGCCCAGAGGCAGAGCTGAGAATTGAACCTAGGTGTCCTGAGTCCTTGTCCAGTACTCCATCAACTACACCACACTGCCTCTCATATAAATATATTTACTGTTTTTTTCAGTCATGGAACATTCAAGCCTGTGCAACCATCAAATGAATATGTTTAAAGAAAACAACACAAACAAAAGCAAATATAACATTATAATTATCTGAGAACTACTGTTTTGATGTCACTCTTGGACAAAGGGATCTCCTGCTACGGTCATATGCACATTTATACAGACTGAAAAAATCTATTAGCCAATACCACTAGCTGGCAACTATTTATGTCTGAAATGGGAACATAATCAGTTTTCATTGGTTAAGTCCAATCTGTGCCAAATTTATGACTAAAAGCTTGGCCAAAGGCAGTGGCAAGTAGCAGAAAATTGCTTACAGTGTTACATGCCAGATTACTTGAATGATTTGCATCAGGTTTGCAGGAGGGTTTGGGGTATTAAAACTTAACATTTGGAACAGTCTTGAAATGTGGATTTTTGTTATTTGCAACATGACACAGAGGTGTGGGTTACGATACAGCATGGACTGACTGAATGAGACAATTTTTAATGTAAACAGCATGAAACATTTAGGAAAAGTTCAGTTTGAAATGCTAGTTTTTTTCATTTGAACCTTTGGAGAGCCAACTGATTTAAATTAAATGCTCACCCCTGCACTTCCAGTCATGTTGCCATTGTACTAAATACAGCTATCCAGTTTGTATTCCAGATGAACTGATCTTACTACAAGCCTTTAGTATGATTCTTACCCCAAGATAAATCAATATTTAATATCCCCTGCAACAGCCCCGTAGATGATTTTAAACCTTGCCTCCATCCCATTTAGTTACCTTTAAAAATTCTTTATGCCAATCTTCACAGATGACTTCTGAAAAACTAGTCTATAAAAAGCAGCCTGAAAATAATTAATTCAGACAAAGAGGGTTTTTTCTTCTTTTTAATCTTCGTGAACTGTGCTGATCTCTAAATCCATCTCCTTTAGCTAATTCTTACTTCTCAGCCAGGGCTGGCTCTACCTTTTTTGCCGCCCCAAGCGGCGAGGCCAAGGGAAAAAAAAAAGCAGCAGCAGCGCCACCGAAGAAGAAAAAATGAAAAAACTGCCACCAAACTGCCGCCGAAGAAAACAGAAAAAGCTGCCGCCGAAGTGCCACCGAGGAGGGGGGGGGGGGAGTCGGAGTGCCGCCCCTTCATATTTGCCGCCCCAGGCATATGTGCTATGAGGTAGGCCTGGTGAGAGGACTTTTGCTGGTGGGAGCTGAAAGAATGGGCCCATCAGTGTTTCCTCAGACCAGGATTTGCAATTCTCCCCCACATAGGATACAAGGCCCCAGGCAGCTCCTTCCCATCTCCTAACCACACAGTCTATAGGAAGTAATTAGAAGTAGCAAGGCAACTCAGCCCCAGGACTCCAAACATACTACAACTTCACCTCCATATTGAGCTCTGGAATAGCCTCATCCCCCAAATAATTGAAGAACCATCAAGTTGTGCACATTGCTAGCCTGTCTAACCAAGTGAACTTGGTATTGTTACTCTCCTCCTCCATTCCTATTGTTTGTTATGCTTATTTCTTTGTGTCTTGTCTTAAATGCGATTGCAAGGGGAGGAACCACGTCTACCTTTGCACTGCTCAGAGCCCAGCACAACAAGGCCCTGATCCTAACTGGGGCCTTTAGTTACTACCACAATATCAATGTTAAACAGTAATAACGAGCCTGATTTACTTGTAATGCAGTTTTCACTTCCTTTTCATTTCCTCCCTCACCCCCCCATCTGCCACCCCACACAAACAAAAACATCAAGATATAAATTGTGCATCTTATTTAGAAAAACGTTTGGCATACAGCTAATTGTGTCCTCAGACTGAGGCAGATTTAAAGCCGGTGAGAATGCCACGATATATGGAGCACACGTACAGTAGAGCAAAAACATTTTTAAAAAGTCTCTTTGCATCATGTACATTTTTAATGCAAATTCTACCTTGGAAATTGAGAGCTATGTTATTAATTAATGGAGATCTCACACACAACAGCAATGTGATGAGATTTATGTTGTTGCTGAGACAACAACATTTAGAAAAGTCCCAGCAAAAACACAGCGGGGGTGAGAAGCAGAGGAGAGAGACAGTGATGGCAAAAGCACAGTATATTCCTAGATTGCAATACAGTGTCAGCTCAATGCATTCTAGGAACAGAAAAACATTCCAGCTTGTCACAATGAGGTCAATATTACAGTAAGGTAAAGCGTTCCATTTTAATGTTACATAAGAATGGCCATACTAGGTCAGACCAATGGTCCATCTAGCCCGGTATCCTGTATTCTGACAGTGGCCAGTGCCCAATGATTTAGAGGCAGTGAACAGAGCAGGACAATTTTGAGTGATCCATCCCCTGTTGTTCTGTCCCAGCTTCTGGCAGTTGGAGGTGTAGGGGCACCCAAAGCATGGGATTGCATCCCTGATCATCTTGGCTAATAACCACTGATGTATCTAATAGCCTTTGATAGACCTAAACCATTGTACATCTATCAAAACTACAAGTTGTGCGAGTCAGATGCCAAGGTAGTTCCTAATGCTACGAGGGTGGCATTCTCACAGTAGTAGGAGAATGAGGTAGTAACACAGGCCCTGATTTGGGAAAGCACATAAACATGTGCTCAGGCCCCTCCCCTATGCAGGTTTCCCTATTAAGGAAAGGCACATGCTTAATTACTGTCCTGAATAGGAAT
Source organism: Chrysemys picta bellii (assembly GCF_011386835.1). Classification (NCBI taxonomy): domain Eukaryota; kingdom Metazoa; phylum Chordata; order Testudines; family Emydidae; genus Chrysemys; species Chrysemys picta. The sequence continues at coordinate 43,562,756 of NC_088794.1, read as the reverse complement.
ACTGGGGTATTTTCTTTTTTTAAACTAGATTCTGCAGATCCCAACCAGACACTTCCAGGTAGCTGTAGAAAGGCGATGTGGACAGAGACAAAGGGAAATGGCTTGATAAACAGAGGAAATGACCCATATGCCTCAAACTCCTTTTCCCTTTGAAACTAATGCACCTTGTTATTTTAAATTCCTCATCCTGCAAATCATCTTTTTTATGTACACAACATTTCGTATATATTGATAAGCTATTGCAATAAAAATACTATGAGGCATGGTATGACATTTTTGTATTGGGAAGTGGCTTGTGTCCCCCACTCTATCTATTGTAGATAAATCACTATGAATAAAATAAGAGCTTTTGTTTTTTAAGGAAGTATTTGTCTGAGCAGTTTCTTTCAGAAATGAAAATTGTATAAAATGTAACTGGCCTCCATTTCCCTAGAAAGTAAAATAAAAAACAGAAAAGGAAATAAAACTGTTCAGGACAATATATTGCCTGTATTTGTAGCTTTGGGTTTTTTGAGAGGATGGGAAGAGTTCACAGGTACTTCATTAATAAGGTGTTTAGCAGCAATGATGTAGTGTGATCTGGTTGCTTCTATCAAAGAATAAAACATGGGATGTATGCAAAGAATGACATGCAGGTAATCCCTGGATAAAGGAGAATCCCTTGGGAGGAGGAATGTATCAAGCCAACCTAATCTTATACATGAACATCCAAAAAGACTGATTGGCATCAGGCTAGGAACAGAAATCTGGCAAGGAGCTGGCAACTGAATATATTTTGGCAACCTGCTAAACTCTTGACAGAACAGAAATTTATACAGTATATGATGTGTCGGTGACTCACTGTGTCTACAGTTCTAATGCATATCCTTCCAGTGATGGCATCTATCCGCACTGGCATCTGAAATACAGCAAACAGTGTTCCTGCACTTTAGAAATAAAAGGGAATAAGCATGTAAATGTATGCTGCACTAAACAACAATTTATAAAAAAAGAAAAGTAGGATGTGGGTAATAGTGGCTGCCTCAGGGAGGTGGTTATGATGATGCAAATGAGTGATAGGGTTCCCAGCTCAAGAAGTCCTCTGGGAAGTGACAGTGGAAAAAAAAATGCACAGCCTCATGGTCAATATAGGGTTAATCTTAGACACAAGTGCCCACCCTCCTTCACCGCTGTTTATTAAATCACTTTGGGATTGCGGGAGGGGGAAAGAAGAGGAGAGCTTTCCAAATCGCCATCTCAATGCTCCCCCCCCTCAGTCAACGAAGATCAGCAACTGAAGATCAGGAATTTGAAATGTTTTGTCAGTCTTTCTTCTAGAAGCATTTGCAACATGTTAAGGACCATGGGCCTAACAATAAAATTTGAGTTGTCTGCAGATTTTCAGGATGTAGGCTGGGCAATTTCAGGTTAGACATTCTTTGAGTTTTAAATAGTGCTACAGAAACAGATGATGTTTGAAAATGATTTTAACATAAATAATCTGATGTTGAAGATTATTTATCTTCCTGATACACATTTCCATTGTGATGGGCTTGTTTATGGAGTTAATGTCATATGTCTAGAGATAGACTAACTATTTTTCCAACAAACTTGCCCCTTTCTATGTTTGCAAACTACCAGTAAGCAGACTTCGATTATTACACATGTATTGGTAACTTATATTTGTTCAAACATTCAAAGGAAACATTCCAGCCTATGGGTTATTCATGAGTTATTCACTTCCACTTTTCTTTGTTCATATTGAGTAACCTGTCACCTAATTCTTTTCACAACATGCAGGAAGATTCAGTGACAATTTAACATGCTGAAATATTTATTTCTTTATTTAAACCAAAATGTCCAAGCTAGCATAGACCTGAGACTATGCCAAGAAATAGGCAGTGCTGTAAGCAAACTACAACAATGGAGAATGTGATTTCAATTAATCTCACTATAAATACACCTTGAGAATTTAGAGGAATCTTGAATTTAGGAAGTAGTTAGGTATCAGATGAGGTAATCCAAACTCATCCCTGTTGTACTTAAACCATTCCAGTCAATGGAATTACTCTAGGAATGAATTTGGTCCAGTGTGTTTACCTAAAGGAATGTATGGGGAGGGCATGGAGATGAATGGTAGTATGAATTGCTTGCCAGTGGATGTCTGTGTTTGGACATAAATGTGAAAGAATTTGTGTATGTATTCTAAAGCTCTTAGATGAGCTAGTGAGAGTGGGAAAAGTTTTACCTTATAAAATATGGATACGCAAAACAAAACCTGGAGTAGGTTTGGATATATGTCTGGAAACTCTCTTGAACAGCTTTGTAAACAGGCTGCACATGAGAATATATGATGATTATATTATTATGATCGAGGCAATGGTGCTAGCCACAATGGCTGAACAATGTACCACAGCTTCCTTTGGGAAAAACTGCCCATGCTGATTTAACTAAATATGCAGATTTTTCAATATTCACTTTGATCAAACTCTACCCCTTTTGGATTTGTTTCTGCTCCCACATTTAAGAGCCATAGTATACATAGAAGAATGCTTTTTATGCCTTCCAACGGAAATACCCCATGTGAGTGGAAGACCTGTGTACTCTGCATTGTACTTGTGCTAGAAAGCAGATATCAGAAAGGGGCAAAAAAACCCAAACAACTTTAAAACTATTATTAATGAGGTCTTAAACCTGGCAGCCCTTCAAGTAGGCCTGGCATCAGAAATAAAAAGAACTTCTTGGTTATCTTCTGCCACTATCCCAACATACCATAATGGCAAACAATTTCAAGTACTGTATTCAAATGCAAAACCTAGCAATTAAAGGCAAAAAATCAAGTTTGCTTCTTTTCTGAATGTAATAATTTATATTTGAATGTAGATTTGTGCAAACTGGTGGCTGCTAAAAACTTGACAATTTTACCCAAGATTAATACTGTACAGGTTCATATACTGTTTCTTACATAATACAGTATTATATCATGCGGGCTCTGTGCACTGTGCATTCTTGTCTTACATACATACACTATTTTCATTGTTCTAACGGTTTGACATATCTTTGCTGACCTAGACTTTCCATAAGGTATATTCCTTAGAGGGAAGAAAATGTATTTAATAATTTAGCCAACTGCCAAGTACTATATATTTTCTTTTAAACCAATCTTCCTTAGGTGTAATTTTGGGGATTAGGCAGTGAACTACAAATCTAATTGATCAGAGCACAAATGCACATCACCAACTTTCTAAAGACCAATTCAGGGAATGAGGCAATTAACCACAAGACTAACTTAGATGCTAAGGGATGCACAACAAATACTTCCATAGGTGCAATTCAGAGTGTGTGGTACTTAAGTACAAAGTTAACAGCTGCAAATTTTGGTGATCTATAGATGTGTCATATATTTTTCACTATTTTTTCATGTTGTAATACTCAAACGGTATAAGTCTATTTTACTGTGTTTCGTATAAATGATTTTCATGCACACTGTCTGGCATATTCAAAATAGCATACATGAAGCTACGCAAGTGTATCTGAGGTTTAGAGGGGGAAATTTATGTTAGGTATATATTGTATTATTTGAGCATACAAACAATGAAAGACTGTGTCACAATGACATGCACTTAGGGGCAAACTTAAGGTTTCACATGCAGCTTTAGCATCGCCTTTCCTGATTTTGATATGCTTTTTTGTAGCCACCCTTGATAAGAGTTCAGTACCTACCGCCCTCTGCACCCATCTACTGTGGCGCTGCTGGCCAAAGCAAAGAGGATGAAGCTGTGCTCCCACAACACTCCTCCTCCTTTGGAGAGGTTAATGCCAGCAACAGGAATGGCCTTACACAACCCTTACAAACCTTGAGTGCCAGAACTCTGAATGTCCTTGTGTAAGTGTCCTTGCACTACCTCCCACACTGGATACACACACACAGAGGTGAAGTAAAATCTTTCCCTAAACACAGATGCATATCCTGACTGTGTTTCTTATAATGTAAATTCCTATAACATTCGATACATTGGTGTAGATTCAAGCACATTTTTGCTGAAAGTCAGACTTGTTTTCCATAATGGAAATGTGTCTCTTTAAAAGAGACTGTTACCGACTCTGAGATCACCTTTCTGCAAGATGCTCCATTTCTAATTTCTGCATGAAAAAGTTCTAATTGCATCAGATAAATTCACCACAGCACTTCTGCGTGTGTGAGTAACATTGTAATCATTTAGCTATTCAAAGACAAATCTAATTCCTGAATAGGCCTTAAAAAAAACAACAACAAAAACAACACTGTGGCCTATTGTTATCCTAGGAATAGCCTGATTTAAAAAAACACTGCAAGTGAACATGATAATCAAATGCATATAACAGCAACCATCCCAGTTCACCAATACCCTGTGCACCTCAGAAGAATGACAAGACACCTGCGTGGTATAATATGCTGCCTGGGAAGCTAAATCTAAAACATGCACACACCCTGCTGAACAATTTGATCACAACACTCCTTTCACTTATTGTTGTAGAGTAATACTGATCTCATGACTAATCTGATCCTGTCATGCAACAATGAATATCTCAATCAATTGTATAAATAAAATAAAATTCCTCAAGCTGCAATGCTAAGTGTATGAAGTCCAGCATGTTTTTCAGTTCAAATAAAAGGGGGCAGTATTACATCAGTTGATAGTCTGATATTTCTTAAATGTATTAGGGAAGGATGCAAATCTACTGTATTTTACAGAAAAATGTATTACTGCCTCTTGGACACATACTACTTTAGTGCCCAGGGATAAAATGTTCAAAAGCATTTTCAATGGGACTTAAGCGTCTAGTCATTCGAGCGCCTCTGAAAATTTTTACCTTGGGTCACTATTTTGCTTTCTGCATTACTAAGGAAATATATTGTGAATTTATGCACATTTTTTCAAGTAGACAGGATAAAACACTGACACTTAAAATTGCAAATGGAAATATTGCAGTTGCAAATACTATTTTATAACAACTTACAGTAGGGCCAAGATTTCTAACATTGAGTGTCTCAAGTTAGGCTCCTAAACTCATATTCATACACCTAAAAAAGGGGAGTGAATTTCAAAAGTGCTGAGCACAGAATAGCTTCAGTTGGAGATACTGGGTGCCCAGGCCACTTCATATTCAGGCACCTGAATATGGACTTAGAAGCCGGACGTTATGCACTCACTTGTAAAAATCCTGGTTTACAGTTATTATTTGGAGTCATAAACATAAATGGCCAAATCCACAAAATATTTCAAGGCCCATTGTGGCAATATAGTGAAGATGACTGCTGGGGTTTTCATTTTTAACTTCCTCTCCATTCAGATATATATATAAATAATCATTTAACTGAGATAAAAATACAGCATGATAAACAATGGGTGTGTGGTGCGTTCTAGGGCCCAAAAATCCCATATAGAGGAGTAGGACTCCTGCCACTTGCTGGGCCTCTGTGAAAAAAGCTCCTTACTTACTAAGCACCAGGATTACCAAAGGATACAATATCCCACCATCCTTCAAGGACAGCTGTCCCTAGCCATAGTAGAAATTACAGTAAATTCCTTAAGTCTTTACAATGGAGTGAGTATGTGGCTTCTCTCTCTTCCAGAGAAGTTCCAAAGAGGGAATTTTGTTTAACCTTTTATCAGCCTACTTAGACAACAAGCTGCATCTGCCTGTACAGCACGTGACACAATGGGACTCTGATCCGTCATAGGGCCCTCTAAACACTACCACAATAAAAACAATTTCGTAAATACCAAAAACTGATCATTTGTGCTAGATACTACTATTGATTTGTTAGCCTGGCTGTAAAGTATATATCTGGGAAGTACTAAAATAGTTAAGATTTAACAAGAGGGAGCAGAGAGATCTGGAATTGTTCATGCACATAACCTTCGTTGCCTCTTCTTCAGTGGCCCAAAATATGAATATCGGTCTTTTAGTTATAATTAAAGATTCTTCTAACAGAAATTAAAACAAAAAGGAGAGAAAACTTTATTAAGAAGTTTTTGTTAAAATCCCAAAGCAAAACAGAATAGGTGAATTCTTGCAGAGCTGAAGTAAGTATTTATGATTCATGATGGTTCATGAAAGTTTATAATATGACTGTTTCCTTAGACTATTATTCCCATGTCTCATGTTTGGAAATTAAGGACAGTCATAACTAATTCTAGTAAAAGATGAGACACTGATTGCCTGCAGCTTGGTCTGAAAAAAATATTGTTCTGACTGAGTTCTCCTATTCAATTACTAGTCATTGAGTTCAGAGAATAACTGGTAGCAGAGAAGGCTTGGTGTTGGTGCTTGAACAGAAAAGATGTAGGAACTCACTCTGCCATTACAATTATTATGGCTATAATAACAAAATTGATCAAACAATTAATTGATAATATGGTGTTGTACTTTGGGTATTTATAGAACCCTGCGCGGATACAAAATTTGTATTCGCATCCGATCCTCAAAACTGATCTGCAGATATCCGCAGATTTGCAGGGTTTTAGATATAAAATTTGGATCCGTATCCCTCTGCAATCTGCAAAAATGGTCCACAGATATATAAAGCAGATATCCGTGGATATGCAGGGCTCTAGGTATTTAGGGAAAATAAGGTTTTTCTTAATAATAATAATAAGTTTTTCTCATTTAGGGAAAAAAATGACTATGCGTGAATGGTAATGCTTTTCTACAAAACCTTCCTGAAGTGTTTCTATCAGGCAAACTTTGTGCACATGTGCAGTGGCCACATGTAAATGATGGAGCGTAACAACTCCAGAGGAGCTGTTACACTCTATTGTGTCAATAATCCATATATTTAACAGTCCCTAAATACTCTGCATTACAGCAGACCGTAACGCTTCCAAAGGGGCCGTTATGGCTTATCAAGTCAAATCCGAGTGCCTAAATATGGCTTTGACCAATAGACTGTAAACAACTCCAAGGGTAAATAATGCATATTTTAAACAAGTCCAGACTATATTTTGCATACAAGCCATTATGTCTACATTAGGATAAATGAAGTGGGTTTAATCTTTTTTCCATTTGAAATAAGGGTAACATAAAAACATTTCTAGGTCTCCACAGTTGTCTAAGGATTTATGGACTGCTTTTCAGAGGGGCTGAGCATCTGCAGCTCCTATTGAAGTTCATGGAAGGAGTGAGCAAATCATGTCATACATTTTTGGGCCTAATTTTGGTTTCCAACCACACATGTGCTTACGCCTGAAACCCTACAAAGTGGTGGGGGAGGGGGCATATGGCATAGACATATTATGCAAGATTCTGGTTCCTCTAAAAGCTTGATGAGGTCATGTCATAGGTTTTCTGTAAGGATATAGAAGATAGCTTCCTGTGTAGAAGATATGATGTGTATATTTACCATGTATGTTCTGCGACCTTCACCCATATACCTCTATCCAGTGCAGATAACTCATGCTTCTGCCTGTATACTGGCCAGACTTGAATTTGGCCTTTTAAATATAAACAAAATAGACAATACAGCATCTTTTGGGGTCATTTAGAATATTGTCAGATCGAACCATTTGTCAACATTTAGTCAATTATCCGGGGTTTAAATACTAAACTAAATAGGACTAATACCAATAATGCATGTTTTGTTATAGTACCTTAATTTACAAATTTCTTTTAAAGATGAATATGACTTGCCTAGAAAAGAGCTATTCCCCCCATACAGAGCCAACCTTCTGTGACTCCAGCCACACAAAGATGCTTTGTGAGGCCATTTCTGAACTCTTCTGGATGTCTCCACTTTCCCAGCAGTTTCCTGAACTGGGTCAGCTCCCCTTCCACTTCTCCCATAACAGCACTAATGCTGTTCTCTCTTCCTTTCATGATGTTGGCCTACAGTTGAACAGCATCAGGTAAGGTCGAGAAATTTGGCTTTGCTTAATAACCAGTTTACGCTTTAAGCTCTATAAATCTCTATGCACATAGAATGGTGTCAATTTAAAATTGTAGCTGACCCACAACTCTCAAAAGAATCATAAAAATGCATCATTCCAACTCACTGTCATCAATTTATTTTGTTCTTTCTGATGACCAAGTCCCTGTGAGCACTTTAAAGCTTTCTGGGGGTTTTTAAAATGGGAATGGGGCAATTTTCAAATATATATGTTTATAACCAATACAAAAGCATTTAGAGCCTTAAAATGACATTTTCAAAAAGGCATCAACCCAGGCTTTGAAGTTTTGTGCATACTGTTGTAGGCATAATAGTTTTGCACAACAAACTGTTACCAGTTCTCTGAACTCAAGGACCAGTAACTGACCAGAACTCAATCACTTGTTTTCAGTCCAAAGTGCAGGCAATTAGCGTGTCATCTTTTTCTGAGGTTAGACTCTTGTTACTCATTCACATGAGCAGTGTCTAATTATCTGGAGGCTATTTTTTAAAATGTGGCACTAAAAGATGGACATAAGGACCTGATCCTTTTAGAAGAAGCAAATCCAAAAAGGTAGCTATGATTTCAAGGCTCTGCTGGGATCATGAAACATCTTCACTCTGTGCCACAGATAAAGAATAGTTTTTAACATAAAATATTAAGTAAAAGGAAATTATCATTCAAACAGAAATAATGAAAAGGGAGTGCTTATAAATATCCAGAATGGAAAAACATACCTTTCTGTAATGATATTTGAACAAAAGTATGGTTTTTGTTTTAAATGTATTGTACAGATCTATTTTACATTTTATACAAAGTATGTACACTTCTTCCATAAGATTTACTACTCTTAAAAATGCAATTTTTTTCATTATTTTGGGGGAGGCGGAGGGTGGAGCGATACCATAATTTTAAAGGGCCAATTTGTATCCCATTGTATTTGAATATTTGCACTACTTTATACTTGCGGTACAAAACCAAGGGACTAACAAGATATCAGAGGTGTGGCAGTAATATCCCAGTACAATCCTTGTCTTATTGATTCACTCTGTGGCTTATACTATAATAAATAAAAACAACAGGAGGACAGTGAGTTTTCACGATATATCTCCTTGCTGTAATTTTGTTGTCAGAGCCTTAAACAGCACAGTTAACTCTGAAATGTCTCTGTGTAAAAATGGCATTGTGGGATCCAGGGTTATACTCTTTCCGTGACTTCCACATCTGCTCTGATCAGATTAGAAGCATAGAGATGATTTTTCTAATGGGCAGTCATGCAAGCTCAACCTGGGTTCTTTCACCTTATGCATCATGAACAATAAAGATTCTGCGATTTAAACTTAGTTAACAATGTTGTTGACAATACACATGAAGGAAGAGATTCCAGCTGATTCTCCCAAAGTTTTATTGGCTCTGCTAAGAGACATAAGAGGAAATAAAAGTTATTTTAGGCAATACAGGAAGCTGGTAAGGTTCAGAAATCACCCAAGGAGCAGACTTGGTAGAGCAAGTAGGTGCCTTTTATACACACTCATTTTACAAAGTAGAAAAAAAAATTAAGAATCACTTTATTCTTCCTTTTTGTGTTTTAAATATTTTCAAATATTGATCCAATGACACTCATGGTATTCATTTGTAAAGTACGTTTACATTAAAAAAAAAAGCATAGCAGGTGTGACTTTTTGTGTGTCCAATCTTATAGTTTGGACTCAATTAGGATTCCAATTGACTTTAATTAGAATTTTGCCTGAATAAGGACTGCTGGATCAGTTATTTAATTTCCCTGTTACAGACTTTCTTTCATAGCATTAATCGGTATTAAATGAGTTTTAAAATGCTGTCATTTAAACCAAACCTAATAGAAATAAATATTTATTAGGCTCTGAATTTATTTTGCAAACCATTGCTAATCCTATGGGGAAAGAGGTTAAAGAAATCCCTTTAATAGGCACTGACCCTTTCCCTTGCTGTTTTGGGTAATGTAGAGATCTTATTAAGTTAAAATATAAAATGTAGATTAAAAGACATCTTGTCTTCAACAGTGCGGTTTACAATGTTTCATTCCCTTTCTGCTATGGTCTCCTGGCTCACTGATCACACTTATCCTGTGTGTTTAGATAAGATCATCATATAAGCAAAATATTATGGAGGCTTTATATATAGTTACTGTTGTGTTGAGATTTATACTTAAAAAGGTATTAAATTTATTTTTTAGATATGAACAGTATAGTATAACTTCCCCAAACACACAGCACTGACACTTTAAATATTGTATGAAGATTTTGAAAATTTCCAGGTAAATTTTGTACTTCATTTATGAGTTAGAACCATTAAAATCTACCTTTCTTTAAAAAAAAAAAAAAAAGAGTTCTCCAGCAAAGAAATTCCAAAATTTAAAACATGGGCTGCTTTTAAAATGTATTAAGATGTTAATTTTGTGTAATTTAATAATTGAGTCATAACTGTTTCTGTTTATGCCACAATGTTTCCTGTAGAATATTTTCCCATTTGTTGCTAAATGAAATTTACAGCCAATATTGTGGCATACAACTGATTTTGTGTCAATTACTTTTGGTGGGAAATAGCTTATGTGATGTATTTTTGCAGGATAAGTCACTCTTGGGAAGACAACTGAGAAAGCATTCTTCATCAAAAGGGCTGCCCTACAGCTCAGCCAATTACATGATTCAGTGGTTCGCCAGTTCAGCTATATTAGAGCGACCCACTCCTGGAGCAGATCTCTGAGACCTTGGCAAGTCCATAGAGCAGGGCTGTTCTCCTGAAGATTTCCTAAATTCTGGAGAACTCTTCTTTTGTGCACTGCCTAAAGTGAATAGGATGAGGGCATCCCTCCTGACCCTTCTGCAGATCTTGTGAAGCCTCATTGCTAACACGCCTGACTGAATGCTATTGTACTTAATGCAATGCTTTCCCTGTTGCTTTGTCCATCCTTTTGTACTGCATGCTCCAGTTTTCTACTTGTAAACTATAAGCACATTTGTATATGTTATACCATCACGATACTCAACTACACCAATACACTAAAACCCTCTCTAACACAGTCATTTTAACCAACATTATCATCTTCAATGCACAACTCAATCTAATAGCCACTCACAACCTTAATTCCAACCAGTTAACTTGTTATTCTAACCAGTTAATTTGTTATTCTAACCAGTTAATTTGTTATGTACAGATTCATAGATTCTTACATTTTGATGTCAGATTAAGAATATACACAGGAAATGGTGCATATGCATCTGTTTCCGTAATATTTATGCATACCTTTTCATTCCTGCAGTTGTTTAGACCAATGTTATTCATAGAGGGCAGTTTTACATCGACACCATGAGGCGGCTGCTGCTGCTGCTGCTCCCTCTGGATCTGCTCTCTCATCTTTCGAGCCTCCTGTATGGCTTTCATGACTGTGTCCTGGTCCCCAAATAGGGCAGGTGAGTTAAGACTGGAAAGGATATCTATAAATACAGAACATACCTAATTAAGACAACCGTTCAGATTAGATTCTTGACTATGCAGTCAGCTTTCATCCTGATAGAGTGACACCTGATTAATCTCTGTAGTAGTAGTAGTAATGATAATCTTCTCTTTAGACCAGTGGTTTTCAACATTTTTTCATTTGGAGACCCTGAAATATTTTGAATGGAGGTGCTTTTGGAAATCGTAGGCATAGTCTGCGGCTGCCTGAAAACAACTGCATTCGATGGTTGAATTAACATGCAGTACTTACGTATAAGAGTGGCCCTTCTTTGTGCCATTACAAATGTGACTACTTAGTACACAACATAGCTCAGCAAACAAGCACCGACCTCTATGAGACAACTCATATGCTTAAAGTTAAGCAAGTGCTTAATACTTTGCTGGATCTGGACCCAAATGAGAAATCTTTGAAACGATAAGAGCAAAAAACGAACAGAAAGTAAGCTTGCTCAGTTGGCTATAGAAATATATATGTTTCTTTGTTAAGGGATAAATGTCACTCCCTGTATTGCGCTTTGAAATCCAGAAATTGTATACAGCAGTTAGTGTGTGGTGGTAGGCAAGTTATCACATTAACAGGAGCTCAAAGCTGTAAATTACTGAGACAAAATATTTCTTTTCTTTCTGTTACATGTAGCAGAGATTGAAAAAAAATCTTCAAGCTTTAAACAAACTATCGTTCCTCGGTAAAAGGCATTTTATTGTAGGTAAAAATTAGTACTGTGGATAAGGCTTTCTAATTTTAGACCAAAAGACAGCAATTATTCAGTGACTGGTAGTTTCAGGCTGCTGTGGTGAAGCTTTAACTTGATCCACCTGTTGTTTCTGCATGTGAATGTACATTATACAATACAGAGATGTGTGTATGTGTGTATACACACACACGCACACGCACGCACTACAGCTAGGAATTCTTGGGGAATCCTGCATGACAAGCAAAAATGTCTGTCCTTTATTTAAACGCTCTAAGTTTGCTAGGCTTGTGAACTTAATTACACAAAATATATATATTGTAAAATGAGACAATGTTAGAATTTTTCCTCAGAAGAAAATTCTTATTGACGTCAATTCCGTTGACTTCAATGAGAATTTTGTCTAAGTAAAGCGTGCAAGATTTGACCCAACAGCATGCGGATTTAAAAAAAGTAAAAGGTTACCATCTCCGACTTTACCTTGAGTAAGGAATAATTGATTTAACACTGTAGCCTACACAAGGTTTTAGGGATTACACCATACTGGTTTTTAGCATAACTGAGGCGCTCCTCCCTAAAACAGTGCCATAATAGAACTCAATCTATGTTCCCCCTGAGTAAAATTCTCAAAAGCTCCTAAGTCACTTGTAGTATGTCTACCCTGCAAAAAAAAAAACAGCCAACCTGCGGCAGCAAACCTCAGTGCAGGTCTACAGACTTGGGCTTGTGGGACTCACGCTAAAGCACTAAAAATAGTCATGTAGATGTTCTGGCTCAGACTGGAGTTTGGACTTTGAATCCAGGGATTGGGGTGTGCTTCAGACCCTGAGCTCCAGTCCACGCTGGAATGTGTATGGAGCCATGTTTAGTATCATAGTACGCCCCACATGCCTGAGTCTGTAGACCCAAGTTCTGAGACTTGCTGTCGCAAGGTTTTGGGGTTTTTTTCCCCAGTGTACACATACCCACAGATGCCAAAGTCCCATTGGTTTTAAAAATCTGGCCCCAAGTGATTTTGAAAATGGGACACAGGCTCCTAAGTCTGCTGGGAGAAATTGAACATTTTACCACATCTCATCATAGCTTCTCTTCTACTTTTAGACTGGGGGAGAAAGCATACAAAGTTTGTGTAGTTTAACTTTTAATTGAAAATATCCTCATCGTCTGCCACTTTTGTTCTCTCCCTGTCTCTAAAAATGCCATTAGTAGTCTGGCTTCAAACCTACCTGCTGTCCTGTAGTGTTAGATACAACAATAGTAGGGACACTTAGAAATAGCATGACAGAAAGACCAAATGACATCTAGGAAGCTGCAGAAACTATATTTCAGGAAACATCCCTCATGGGATTGTGAAGTTGTCTGGAACACATCATAACTTTTACAAATTTGTTTATTATTTACAAGTGTTTACATGTATTTTACAATTATATCTGAGGTACGGATTGTGAACAACCAGTTTGTCGTAAATATTCAGTCCACAGTTAAATTATCAGAATTCTGTTCCTTGACTGGATGATGTAACCTTTATAAACTACTTTCGCCCCCCAAACATTTTTCATTTGTGAATCTTGCATATGGGTCAAAAATTCCCCGTCCGCAAACATTAGAATGTACAAAACCTGGAAATATGAACATTTGTGAGCAATGAATAATAAAGAGATTTGAATGGTCTGAACAGAAACTCTCCTGTCTTTCTACCTCAAAATTTTTTTCAGCATATTCAGAATAAGATCTTGGTGCAAGGATACTGCAAATCTAGGACACCACTGGTTCATGGGTTGCTGAAACTTTAAATGATAGAAGATTATATTTCTTTAGGAACACTATTCTGAGTAAGTCTAACAGGCATATTCAGGCAAGGAAAATCAAGTCAAGCTATCTACTTGCCTGAACTTCTAAAATAGTTTACTGTAAATATACCTGGGTCCGATTCTTGAAGGTGCTTAGCACTCTGGCCCTAATGCTGCAAAGCACTTTAAGAACATGCTTAATTTAAAACACCTGAGTAATCTCATTGGATTGAGCTCATGTATGAGCCACCATGTTTTTAAATCCAAGTAAGGCACTCAAACTGGCTCTTGTATTCATTCATATGCTCATTTGTTGCCTAATCCAGAAGCCAAGTTTGAAAATTGAGCCTTGTACTTATACACACAATTAATGTTGGGAGCAGGGGAATCTTCATTATTCACACAAAATTGATATTATTACATATCCTTTCCCTTTTTGAAATCAGCACTTATTTCCCTTCCAACTTGTGGGTTTACCTAAGGAGGATCCTCTTCCCAATGTCCCTCCGATAGGGCTCGGGATGCCACTTTTATTTGGCACATTCACTGGACTGGTTTTACTAGCTGGGAAGAGGCTCTGCGTCGGTGACGTCGGGGATTTGACAGGTTCAGCTGTTTTGGGTCGGGCTGAGAGATTCAGTGGCTGCGCTGCTTCATCCTACAAGAGTTTAATGTAAATAATTATTAGAAAAAGACAAATGAAACACATTATCACTTAGTAAGACACAGTCATTTTACACCTCCGAGACAATGCCACATTCTCCTGCAATAATAACAAAAGAAGCTAATTATCTGCCTCCTTGAAGATTCAACGAAAGGAAACCTCATTAATTTCTCTGTGTTATGCTTCTATTTACATTAACTGTGTGGCTGGATCATTCTTTTTGCCAAATTAAAATTTGAATTAGCTCACATTACAGCTTAATTTCCTAATGTGTTTTCAGAGATCTAAATTAACCTAGGGCATTTACAAAGAATTATTTAAAATTTCCAGCAGCTCAGTAGTGCTTTTGTGCTGGTTCTGTTTGAAAAGTTCCTGGAAATATAAATAAGCTATGTAGTTTATTTTTTCATGTATTAGAAATTAAACAAATATCACTGATTAAGGGAAATATTAAGAGCCCTCTTTTACATTTTTGGCCCATACACCAATAACCCTGCCATTGCTGCATACCTTTCACATCTATTTTTTTTGGTGCACACTCTGCACAGGATATTAATCTATGCTCTCTTCCTATCGTTAAAAAAGAAGTTTTGCAGTGAATGTAAATGCACTGCAATCATCTATGCACACTATTCAGAACTTAAAATATACAGCATTTTCTACAATTTCATTTTATAATTCCACTGTCACACATCATTTTTTGCCATATTTTATGTTGAATTAAATATTACATTTCATGTACATGAAACAGAACATAGTGGTCAGGCGATGCTTTTGTAATCATTTCTACCAAGTTCAAACACTATTGTGTCTATATCTTTAATTTGCAGTATGGAAGCAACATGAAGATGGGGAAAATGTCTAAATGTGTAAATTTGGTATAGACATACATAGCTCTGTAGCCAGATAACTATGAAGACATTCACACTCTTTGACATACATTTTATGTCAGTGATATGGGAGAATGAGTCCAATTTTAACACGTCTAACTTTGGGAAGAGGGAGAATCTAAGTAACTCTTTTTTTTTAATCAAGATCCACCATTTACATGGCCATCCTCTCCCCGTTCTTAGGGCATGTCCCCTTTGCTTAACTTGTTAAGTAGCCAGCAAGTCAGAGCATTCTAAAAACAGAATACTGATTTTCTGTAATTAAAATGAAAGAGCCAAATAAAGAGCGCTCTCATTTAAAATACACACAAAGCTAAAATATGCTGGATGTAAGGTTACATAGTCTATATTTTAGAAGACAGAACTTCTAAACTAAGAAGTTAGAAATCTATGACAGAAAACAATAATAAACTGTTTTATCTCATTTTTCCCATTCTCCTTACTAGCAGGTAATGATTCAGCAAAGTAATCTACTCATATATAACACATTCAATATGCCAACATAAGAAATAGGTGCTTATTTATAATACCTTAACATCTCCAAAGTTAATATGATTTCTGTAAAATTGCAGGATATATTTTCTCCCCTATATTAGTTGTTAATTGCAAACACAGTTCCTGACTTTGCAATGCAGGCAGACACACGTATCCGTGGAGAGCCCAACTGAAGCCAAGGGAGCTCTGCAGGAATGCAGGGGGTTGCCTGCGCAGGTCCAACTGCAGGGTAAGGGCCTTAGTATGTTCATGTGCTTTGTGGCCATGATACAGCAAGCTGTGTAACCCTGCAGAGCCCTGGTGACTTCAACAGGGTTCCGTGTGGACCCCGGGCTCATCCTGGGCTAAGCTGCTTGCAGGATGAAGGATTATGACTGTACGCACACAAACACCTATGCTAACATGCTCAATGGTCAAATAACTTTGTGACCAGCAGTAACGATCCTGTGACAAATGAAAATTCATTGCTTTTGAATGCCTCCAGAACCTTTTTGTTTGTTCCTCCATATCAGACTTCATCATTGATATGAAATAGCTGTAAGGTGGGAAAACTTTCTGGACACTGATGTGAAATCCCAACATTCTTTTTTTGAAAATGTTGACTCCTATAAAATAATTCTATTAGCTCTATTAAGTACCAGTGTGTGTATGTTGTACCAACAGGTGGCTAAACACAAAGAAATAATGTATGGTTTATTAAGAAATGCGTGACAATTAAAACTGCTCTGCACTTTATGGGTAACAGAATTCTCAAAAAGCCACAGAGGGTCCTGTGGCACCTTTAAGACTAACAGAAGTATTGGGAGCATAAGCTTTCGTGGGTAAGAACCTCACTTCTTCAGATGCAAGAAGTGAGGTTCTTACCCACGAAGCTTATGCTCCCAATACTTCTGTTAGTCTTAAAGGTGCCACAGGACCCTCTGTTGCTTTTTACAGATTCAGACTAACACGGCTACCCCTCTGATACTTGACAGAATTCTCAAAGAGAGCACTCTAGTACTACTTTATTGGAGTGTTTTTATATTATTAATTCATTTTATTTTATGATAACCCATCATACTTCTCTACATGAAAAACTTGTAATTGATCTCTAATATTTTCAATACAATAGTGTGCTTAATAAAATAAGTATAAAAAGATTTTTATTAACATATACTGCAGTCCATTCAAGTAGAATTATGTAGGGAAACCCCCAAGAATTTGCATGTGGTCAAGTCAGTAATAGAACTCAGCTGGCCAACGAAGCTGGAATGGTATTGGCTTTAGTTCAAGCAGATATGTGTTTAAATTTAACCAGGGAAAATTTTGCTCATCCAGTAACAGTTTGGTTTGGTGTAGATCCATTTGGCTCATTCACTTATAAAATTACTTTTTCACATTAATGCACTCAATAGCATATACTCAATCCCCTAAATCACTGGTGTTTGGTATCACTATACTATAGCAACTTTGCTTAAACATTTTGCCTCTACTTTTGGCTGCTTCTGCATCAACCTCTAGAAACTCAACGTATGTGGTAAATCTCACTAACGGCTCTGCAGCACAGCACTGCATTCTGAGAGGTAAAATATTAGACTAATATGTATCCACAGTTAAGTAAAGTGAACGCTAAACAAATGCTGGATCTGTCCATAATGGAATAGTTTTTATTTATTAGTACTCTCAACATAGCACAAAAGTGTAGTGGAAATTTATCAGCCCAGGCAGAAATATCTACTCGCCCGCACTTTACCATGCTGACTGATGATAATGAATTTTTACTCACCTGTCAAAAAAATAAAATAAAATAAAATAAAATTCTCACCCCAAATGAGTAGAATCCTCCCAGCATGATTTGAGACATGATTGTGGGTCTATAGGATTTTTTTGTTATTCTCAAAGAATGTTTTTTTTTCTTGTGGAAAACCAGTGTGTGTCTTCCACAGCTCAGTTTAGTGTCTTTATATTTGTTGTACTAGTTGTTCAAATCAATAGCATGTCCAAACGTTTTCCCACAAACTAAGAGTTTTGTAGTTTGAAGCAATTTGTTTCCCAACCTGTCTGGCATCGTGAAATCCAATACAACCACAGCAAAACACAGCAATAAAGGCAACTTGGTACCACCCACAGGTACCAGCTGCAGCACAAAGTTGGAGGGGTGCATCATGTTCATTTCAAGCTGCTGCCAAGTGCCACGTTGTAGCTGCCTCGTTCTAAGCAAGTGAGAATAAGCAGGCACAAGCATTCAGCAATGGCGCAAAACCGACAAGGAACAGCCTCGTCGTCGGCAGCTGTGTGAAATCAACAAGAGGCAAATCAATCTGCAGTGACACAGTTTTTCTCCCTGGAGCCCTGATTTACATTTTATTTTTATGTGAGTCTTTTTCCAAAGTTGTGTAAAAGGCGCAGCCTGGGATTTGTGAAATAATTAGAAGGGCTACGGTCCCTCTGGCCCTCACAATGTAAGTTAGCACCAGCTTTCTGAGGCATAGGTTGCATTTCATGCTTTATTTGAAATCACGTAATAAAATAGCTGCTATTTATACACATTATCAAATTAAAAACTGAATTCCTGAAGATACTGAATTTTAGGGATGAATTTTCAGTACTGGATATAGAGATGAAGGGGAATGCCTAATATTCTTGTTTCCAAGGAGTGAACACCTGCTCTTCCATTCTCCATGCTGACAGCATACCACTGAAGAGGAGTATTTCATTTGGGAATGAGCTTTCATATGGTTGGACTTCCTACTGTTAAAATAAATAAGTGGACAGTGTCGCGCTGCTAATCACACCACCTCTTTCAAACACTAAATTTTTTTCTATCGAAAAATACCTTCACTTGAGTTATAGGGCTGGTCCCTCGCTTTTCGTTTTTCATCCCAGTAGGTGAGAGTGCCCCTGTCGTGTTTGGTGCCTGGGGAGTAGAAGGCATCTTGGCTCCAGGAGAAACCTGCATGCTGGCCAGCTGAGCTGCATAGAGTTGCTGCAAGATAAGAAACAAGTATAGAATATTGCCTGCAGTGGTTCTAAGACAGAGATGCAATAAATGTACATAATTCTATCACCTTGCTGCTGCTTCTCTTTTTCATCACTTTCTTGTTTGAGGTTTTCCTGCCTGATGCTTTTAAAAAATGAATAGATTTGCAAAATTCTCACCCAGGGCAAGTACCTTTTTTTATTAGACAGACACATAATATATATTAGTTATTAATCCATTGTCAACAATTATCATGGTAAAGGGCAGACAGATAAATATTGTGCCCAGGTAGGTAAACAATCATGACAATGTTGTAAGCCTTTACTAACAACAACAAAAATATGCCAACCCCCATGAAAAATATGAAACAGTTAAGGTCTTTACATAGCTGCATAGCAACTCTCCATCAACAGCAGAATTGTATTGGGAATTGAAGTTGGGATTAGTGTGCTACTGAAAAGCACTGCCATGTTTTCTCTCGATATTGTTTAATGGTAAATTAGGCAATAGGTTCTATTTCCAGCCTGACGCAGTCTAACTCCCATTAACACCAATGAGAAGTATTGGTGTAAATCCCTGCTCATAAAGATGAGGACACAAATACACCCTTAAATATTATCATAGAATTTACACACAACTTCCTCCACTTTTCAGAAGTTTGAGTGAAAAAGATGTGCATTAAAGTCAAATATTCCTAGCATTATAAAGTGTTTACTGAACCAAAAACAAACAGGTTTTAATTTCCTTCTAATGACCACCTTTAATCCCTCACCTTGAATTAGCAGTAGCAATAATCCTTCTACCATAAACAGGGGAGGATCCTAATCCCTCTTCCACACATAAATCTGTATAAACTTTGCCTTATTAGTGAAAAAAAACAGGTGGTTTGTGTGTAATTTCCAACATTACTATCATTCAGATGGACAAATAAAAAAAATTACAGTAATCAAAAGCAGACCTTTCAGCACATGTAATTAAATGAAAGCTTAATAAAGAATAATTTGCAAGAGCCAGATGTGCTTATGTCATAATTGTTGCTTTCTTTGGAACAATTTTTCTAATATAACAAGCCTCTAAAGAAATGAAAGTTACACAATACTATGTGCTCAATGACTCAGTGGCTAGACAAATGCATATAGAAGGGTCAGAGTCAGAACTCTGGGTGCTTAATGAAAAATGTGATTTTTTTTGTTTGTTTGTTTCCCTAAGCCTCCACTACATCCCATCCCTTCAAAATGCCAGGCACAGTCTCCACATGGACAAGAGAGGAGCCTTCTGAAATCAGCTACATTTAAATATTTAGGTTGAAGTACTGTATTTTTTCCTCTGCTAGCACACTAATTTCCCAGTTTTCTGTTCTGCACTGAATAATGAAAATGAAGAATTGTACATAGTAGTAAATGTTCCGCTCTACTGCTGGGATCTTATCAGCTCCCCTTGGCAAACGCATATAAACTAACATCATGTTCTTAGGGTCATTCTTTGTTAGTTTAATAGACTACATTACTATTTGATAGTAAAAAGGCAAATTTTCAAACTTCTTGAAGCCTGAACATTTTCAGCTCAGGATAAATTAGATACTGTATAGTGGAACTGAAGACAGAACAAACAATACATCTTTAGGAACAAGCTGATTGTAACAGAGATGTTTGGAGTTTATGCTTTTCTCTGTCTACTACATACATTGTGTAGAATAACAGAGTTGTCTATACTGTGAGTTAGCCACAAGAGCATTCATAACTACAATGGCAGTACAGACAGCATGCTTCAGAGCCAAAAGATGGCTCATCCAGATTCTGCTTAAAGTAGCCTAGAAGTTCTACACTGGATATTGCAATTTTAAGGTCTGGGAAGGCATTTTCCTCCAGTTGCCCACTGACTTTAACACCAAAGGTTTTTTGGGGGTGGGGGAGTTGCCTTCCTCTTGAGCATGTTGCGAAGGTCAGAAGGCTGGATGAAAGTTACTCTCTTCACATCAACAGAGACTTTCATACAGGGTGAAGGCAGCAGGGTGAACAGTGATATTGCAGCACTTTCAGTTTGTAGCCCAGTGGACAATCATTGATAGACATGTATTTGTTGCATCTTAAGGGCAGGGCAGAAGTCCTTGCAGTATAAGTCTTGGCCTATTGTCCCAAGTCTCTGCAATATACAGAAGCAAGCCTGATTTTCTAGTGAAAAGAGGACTAATTGGTAATTTGTAATTTAGCAGCCGCTCAACGGAGGCTGGGCACTGAACTATCCCCAAGTCTTCAAGGATGAGCAAAGATAGTAACAAGGACTATGGGCCACTAGGTGAGTGTATGGGAAATTGCTTGAGTGGAGGTATGCTAATGTTAAAAGTTTAATAAAGTTGCCTTTATACTGTAACACTGTGTTAAGAGTTTTATGGTGCTAAGTCATATGTCTGGAATTGTTTTGCCTGTCAGTGTTGCAAACTTGTCCTAAGCATAACAAAAATAAAAAGACATTGTATATATGAACTTTTTGGTTTGGTACATGCAAGACCAAGTTTTTCCAGAAATAGAGGCAGAGCTCAAAATCACAAAAAATTCACCCTGGTGCCTGCAAAATTGTCATTTGGGCAGAAAAGTTGGGTAACTACACATAAATACCTGCATGTCTGAGGGATTAGGCAATCTGAATTAATATATGCAAATAATAGATCTGTTGGCGCAAATCTTCTTGCAATCATAATTGTACATTCACCTTTGAAAATATGGCCTTAAATGGCAATCTAAGAGTGTACATAGAGTAGATCGGGCAATGAAGAGTTTATAAGCAACTTCAAGAAAAAAAAATGTGAAGGGAAAATGAATGTAGGCTGTTAAATTTTAATGTTCTGGAGTGAAAGTTTCTATAGAAATCTTTCAATTGAAATGCTAACTTGTTAGCTATTGACTAATGACTATAAAAATTTATTAACCTACCCCAAATCATGAATTTTAAGATGTATTAGTCAGCCAACGCAGTAACTAATGAGTCACAGCAATTCTTTTCAGTCCTGTTACTTATAAATTTAAAGCAGCTCTAAATATCACTGCATCCTTTTTACGTTGGCACATAAAATGATAGTTATTTACGTAGCTGGAGTGAGAATATTATAAGAGCAGCTTAAACATTGAAACATACCCTCTTTTCAACCTCTCTCTATTACTTCCAGAACCTAACAGTTTAAAAACTGCCGATTTACAAAATAAGACTCTTGATTACATATTCTACTAGCAGGTTCAAATTCATCAAGTACTCAAGACCCAGTTTGTATTATACATTTAATAGCCCAGATTCAGACCAAAGTCAAGATATTCAAAAATGGATACCTATAGTTAGGTTCCTATAATCCTAATAGGCACTTAAATATAAGTGAGCCCAATTTTCAAAAGTGCTGAGCACACAGCAGCTCCTTTTGAAGTCAGTGGGAGCTGCTGGGTGCTTAGCACTTTCGAAAATCAGAATTTTTATAAACTGGTTAAGGCTCCAAAATCCATATTCAGGTGTCTACGCGTGGAGCACTGGCTATATCTTAAAGCTACATCCAGGAAGCAGCAACGGTACCAACCCTGCTTTGGAATGAACCCACACAGGGTTTTCCACTACCAACTTATGGTAAGTGAAATTGGCCTATAGGTCAAAACATTAAAACTGAGTTACATAACACAATGGTGGTTCCTCCCTGCTTTACTAAACAGAAACTACCTAGCACATTGAATATTTCTATTTTAATTTCATTAATATTGTGAAAAACATCACGCATATCCAAACATTTCCTGCAATAAATCAATAGGATGATAATACTGAGCCCTTCTGCAGTGCATTTCATCCAAGGATCTTGAAGGATTTTAAAAGCATCCACTAACTAAGTCTCACAACCCCTTTGTGAAATATATAAATATCAGGCAAATATCACTATGCCCACCACCAAAATGCAGACATATCTGCATGGAACATGAGGTGGTTAGGCCTACACAGTTCCTTCACTAGTAGTAAGCTCTAGTGACTGGCCATACAAGGAATCTCTTATTAATGCAGGCTCCCCTATACTCCTCATCACTTTTCACCTTGCACTTATGCACACAACACCCTTCCCTGGCACTCTACTGTGCAAATATGGGCAAATCACATAACCTTTCTGTGTCTCAGATTTCCCCCATCTTTAAAGCTAGAATGATGATACCTACCTCATATTGTAGTGCTTTGAGACTAAATGAATGCAAAGAGCTTTGAGAGTCACAGATTGCAGGTGCTATAGAAGTACAAAGTAGTGTTGTTGTCATCATCATCATTATCATCATTTAGAGGAGAATAAAATAGGATGGCCCTTGAACCAAGTATACGTGAAATTTACGTTGACAGTCCTTTGTTGTTTCACATATCTGGTGTGTGTGTGTGTGTGTGTGTGTGTGTGTGTGTGTGTGTGTGTAACAGAGTTTTGATAAGCAGACAGAATATGTTTTTACACACACATAGTCTTAAGTGTGAAGTCATTGAAAGGCCTCATGAATGACGTATGTTTCAAGCAGGTATTCGAATGAAGAGAAGGTGCTCAAGTGCTGCAGGTGAGGTAGGATGTTGCTTCAGGCATAACAGAGCAGGGTGGAAACAGGCACAAATGAGAGAGTGGGAAGAGATGGAGAGCGAATTAAACTTGTCTGGAGCCAAACTATGGGTTTGAGAGGGAAAGTCAGAGGAAATGAGATTAGACATACAAGATGGAGCAGATTTGTGTAGAACCTTAAATGTCCGGACTAGAAGCTTTAAGTTTAATGCTGATGATGAAGAGGAACTGGGTGATGTCACGGTCCAAGTGCTGGAAGAGAAAAATTATTTTTGTGGCAGAATTTCAAAGATACTGAAGCAAAGCAAGATAAGATGCACGGAGGCCAGAGGAAGGCAGTCATAGTGCCCAAGGTGAGAGAGTATCCGTGTTAGTCTGGATCTGTAAAAAGCAACAAAGAGTCCTGTGGCACCTTATAGACTAACAGACGTTTTGGAGCATAAGCTTTTGTGGGTGAGTACTCACTTCATCAGATGCATGTCAAGGTGAGAGAGAGAGAATCAAAACACAAACGAGTGTTGTAAAGGTCAGATGGAGTGGAAAAGATGGATTTGAGAAATATTCGGAGCCAGCGGGATTCAGCTGGATGCGTGGGAAAGAAGGAAGAAGTGTTTCTAAAAACATTTAGGTTTCTACTCTCTCGTACAAGAAGATTAACAAAATAAATGAAAATATCCGTTCCGACCTTTGTATTTGTACAGTGCAATGTCTCCTAAGGTGTGAGAAGGATTTTGGGGTCTGAACAAAAATAAGAAATTCTAAGCTTGCTGCTTAGCTTTAATGTCTTCTCTTAATAAAACCGTAAATCCTATTTTATATCCACAAGGAATATGTTTGCTACAGTTTAAAACAATAAAATTATTGAGACTCAATTGAGGAACCTTATTTGTCAGAGGTCTAAATAAACTGTGCAATGCTGTAATATCTTATTTACAGAGATGAACGTTCAGCCTTTGAGACAATGAGTAATTCGGTTTCAGAAGGAAAAAATTCCTTAGGGATGACGGCAAATGCATTATGGCACTTGATGTGGTTGTTTTTTCTTATATAGTGCATTTAGCTGGTAGTGTTGCTGAGCTATAACTCCAGAATTTTCATCCAGGATGTACACCATACATTCATAATATAACATATTAACTCTCTAATCACAAAAACAGGATTTCCAAAGCCTATCTAAAACTGCAGCTTCTTCAATGCAATATCAGTGTTCAGAAAAAAAAAAAAATCTCTGATGAACTCATTTTTCTATTATTATTTATTCTTGCTGTGGTATCTAAAAGGTGCTAGGTGCTGTACAGACACAATGATAGACAGAATCCCTGCTCCAAAGAGTATTCTTTCTACTGGAAGGAAAAATTGTGTTGTGCTTAAATCACTGGATTGGGACTCAGAAAATATGGGGTCAATTTCCCAGTCAACCACCGACTTCCTGTGTGACCTTGGGCAATTCACGTAGGGCAAACTTTTCAAAAGCATCTAAGTGACTTAGAAGCCTAAGTCTGATTTTCAAAAGTGTCTTGGGCACTTACGACTCTAAGTCCCACAACTGAAAAAGGTCACTCATCATCCCTCTGTGCCTCAGTAAAATAGGGATAACTTTGTAAAATAGAAATAATAATACTTCCTTTCTCCTATCTTTGTCTGCTTTTTTTTATTTAGATTGGTAGGGTCTTTGGGTTAGGCATGTCTCTTACTCTGGGTATGTACAGTGCCTTGCACAATGGGGCCCTGATCTCAGCTGGGACCTCTCAGCGCTACTGTAATACTATAAATAATGAGAATGAGGTTAGCTATGTAAACAGAGACTATCACAAGGTTATTTTACTTGTTTGTTTTTAACAAGCTGCCTTTCTCTAGAGACATTTGCATAGTGTTTCTTCCCCAAATAAACTAAAATACAGAGTCCTTAGAGTCAAAGGTGAGTTAAAGGAAAATGGCATCCAGAGATACAAGCCAGCCCAAGAAACTCATTAGCGCATAACCATGCAACAAACCCAGAGGCAACTCCAAAGCTCCTATGCTACTGCTTGTGCAGTCTGCCAGGGAATCAGATGCTGTCGTTAGAAAAATATCTTTCACAGCTCTGCATCTGGACCTGTGACTTCCTTCCATAGAAAAGGAGGAGGAAAGGTGCATGTACAATTGTTTAAATTGATTATTTGATTAAAAAATCTCAGCGCTGGAAAAAGCAAAGCATTTTTTTGTGTGAAAAATCCCCTAAAAAGAAATAGAGAAATAAGTTTTATTTTAAAAGTACATGTTTTATTTCATTTTATAGTCCATTTGCACAGATGTTACCTATTAGAACTGTAGATACTATAAATGTGTGTGCTTATATAAGAAGTTAAATATGGTTGTACAGGTGTAAGTGAGAGCAGAATGTGGCCCACACTATTTGTACTCTTATAAAACGCACAAGGGATGTAAATGAACATTTCAATTCATTAACATATTCTTTATTATATTTAGCTCAGAAAATCCCACTGAAACCTAAAAATTTGGCTGTGGCTTCACTGAAATACAATTTTAAAATATAAATACCAACAAGTATAGGACTTCAATTTAACTCATATGCTTATTATATATAGTAACCAATGAGTATTTGACTTTAATTAGGTTTATAATGGAAGTGGCACTGATTGCAGCACATATACAGAAAGGTGGAGTTGCAATTATGAAAAAGTTTTTAAACGATAAATGTTAAAACAATAGGTAAGAGCATACTTCAAAGGTTTAATTTGTCTACAGCATATCAGTTTCGTATAGCACAGCCATACGCTTCCTTTTAAAAATATTTCCTTGATGTTGTTTGTTTTGCTGTTTTTGTGGGGAGTTAACCCTACCTACAGTGTGGACTGAGAGATTGGACCATTCTGGTTTTACAGATCCAGCACTGCACAAAGAGTTTGCATGGTGTAGGTGTATAACTTACTGCTACTTCACTTTTCACAGCTCTGTGCCAAACACCTTTGAAAAAAGGCCTTTAGGTGAAACACAAGCCGACAGCCAATGAGTTATTGTGACTAATGTCATCATAACAAAGGCTGTTGTGCTGATTATTAATGAGTTTGCTGGCTAATGTGCTTGCAAATTTATTACAGCCTGCCATTTGCAAACAAACTTAACTGCCTTTGTGAGAATACAAATGATACATTTCATGTTCATGGATGGAGTCTAAGGACTTCTTTTTTCTTGTTTCTATTTATGCACCTTCCCTGAACATAACAGTTTACTGAAGTCTCACTTGGAAAAATTGACATCTATTGGATTAAGAGGTTAATGAATACTAGTTATTCATATTCATGCACTTTTTTTTTTCTTTTCTATAGCTACCAATAGGGTTGGGTGCATTTTAATCTTTGTGACTGCTACTCAACATATGGCATAGGAACACTCTCCTATGGTTCTCAACATTATTCAGTGCATGGATTCTTAGGAGAACATATAAATCTGATTTATTATTTCCATCAAGCTGCAATGCAACATGTACTTAGACCTCAGTACCATTCCACTAGTTTCTTTTACTGACTACATTGCTTTTACTACTGTGAACAAAAAATACCCTCATAGCTTCTAACCCCTGCTGTGGACAATGGTCAACCTGTGTTAAATTAAAACAAAACGTGTAAATATTTTAGATATTGTAGTTTCTATTGTTCTAATACTGCAGAGTCAATGTCCCCTGATGTAAAGTAACAGCTTTACTTTGTTAAAGGAACCTGACTTTAAGTGGACCATGGAATATTTATGTCTCTTTGTAGTCCTTTGAAGGAGTTATCTTATGTTTTTATGCCTATCATAGGTCAAAGGTTCAAATCAGCACTTCTTTTCTGTCACTCCTTATATATTTTACTGTAATTTACAGCTCAGCAAGAGGACTCATAAAACAAAAGTGTCTATTTTACTTCAGCGACTAATTCTAGCTAATCAAAGCTTTCCAGCAAAACAACCCAGCATGAAACTCTGCATGGAAAATATGCAGCGAACAAAGCATTTTGTCAAATAACACATCTCATGATGTAAACACATAAGTCTCTTATAGGAAATTTTATCACTTCCACATTATCGGCACACAAAAGGAGCATTCTTGTCGCAGACCTGGTGCGACTGTGGAGCCATCGTCATTGGAAACAAGAGCCTGATTAGGTTCCCACACAGATATGAATAGACTTTCCTTTTTTAGTGTAATGCCGCCTTTCTTATTTCTTAAACAGACTGGTAATTGTGATCAGAAAGACACTGAATTGTGTTTGGACGACATTTGTTTCTTCATATTTTTTTTTAGCTACCCAGTGACACCAATTATCCCATATGGTTGTCCTCTTCTGGAAAGTCTGAGTTAATCCACAGCTGTGAAGATGAAGAAGGACTCAGCAGGCTCAAACTCTGTTGGATCTCTTGTCTGCTAATAAAGTCCGCAGTCTGCTGGACAGATGTTTAAGAGGATCTGTTAAATAAGTCAGAGACAAAGATCCTGACCTCTACTGGGGAAAATTTTATTATTCCGGAAAGGGGAATAATTGCAAAGCATTAATAATTAGCTACACCCTATCTATTCTTTATGGTTTTTGATTTCTTGCCTCAGCTTTGGGAAGAAATCAGACTACTGCTACTTGCTCAGAGAACAGTAATATAATTGGGCCTGATGCAAATATTAGTGGACTAGATTATCACATTGCCAGGCATTCTGAATAAATGATATAATTCTTTGTCTTTCATTCATTTTTGAATACTGTGATTCATATATTTTGTATCATTGCAATATATATGTATGGTTTTATTTGTCACAGTATGTATTTCTGCTGAAAGAGCCTTAATTAATAATGCCAGTTACAGCACATCAATTTTAAAGTTTGGTGTAATGGGAAATGTAAACTAAAGATCAAATTAGTATTTGACTAATTTTTCTTTAAATGGTATTAACATTCCTTGTATTTAAATTAAGGCAGTTACAGCAAATATAGTTCTGTCCAAAAGCAACAGCTGCTGTGATGGAATATAATGTGGAGTGAAACACTAGTAGGCATTCTGCAATAATATCCATTTATTTAAGTACCAATTAACTTCTGACTGTCTGTCCCTGTGCTCATCACCATGGCATGGCAGAGCATAGGCACCAAAGCCCAAAGCCCACTCTGATTATACTGGTGTAAATTTGGAGTAACTCCACTAAATTCAAATGTAACTGCAGCAGTGTAACTGAGAGCTGAATTTGCCTCCAGGCATATGTGCATTAAGGTGCTCTTAAGATCATTTCCATTTTGTTTGGTTTTCTACTACACATCTTATTCTCTTCCTGCTTTGAAGGAATGCTGCAGAAACTGCCCTATATGCATAAGTACAGAGAGCTCTCACTTGAGCATCATTTCTGGGATTTATACTCCTTAAGTACCAAATGACTTTGGACTGATTAAATTATGACAATTAAATACAATCTCTTAGAAACTGCCTGTTCACAACCAGTTTACGGTAAAACTGAGAGCAAAGCCAAGAAAGCGTACTTAGCGCTAATATAAACTATCAATAGCTGCCAGTGGCTAAGACGATCAAAACAATTAGGCACCTGGCAGTTGCCTCCTTAATACTGTATTTGTTTCCCGTTAGGGAAGTAAAACAGTTGGTTTATTAGCTTTACTGCCCCTCAACAAATTTCCAGGGTATGTCACCCCATCACCTTATAAGACTGCATGATATATTTAACGAAACAGCATCAAAATTGAAATACAAAGGTTTACTTCCTGCAAAATACGAATTTAAATGTATACTTAAAATTTAAAACAACCGAAGTTCAATCAGCACAATTAGTGATCTCCTACCACTCGAGAGTATAAATAATGTTGATTCTACTGAAAGAGAATAACTATTCAAGTCACAAGCGCTCAAGTCTGTGATATTTAAATCAGATTTCCCTTTTCTTCTGATGTGACTGAGTCAAAGATCTAACCTTGCAATATGTAGGTACTGCCCCTAAGGTCCCCAGAGAAAAAACTACATTTCTGCCATGTCAGGAAAGAACAAAGGGCAGGCCAAAAGCTGACCGGGGGAACAAAGTAACAGCTAGGAAAAAAGCCTTTCTGCTCTGAATATGGAGCTCCCAGACTCTGAGGAGCAATTCCCTTGTGAAGCCACTGATGGGAGGGTGAGGCAAAAAAAAAACCTCACTGACTTGCGGCTGTGTCTCACCTCATTTCACTCTTTTTTTTTTTTTTTTTCCAAACAGACTGAATGTTGCTCTGCCGAGAATATGATGCTAAGCCACTTTTCCTGTAGAGTTTTTAAACTGGGCCTCTGAGAAAGGGTTTGATACAATTCAATGACTGAAGTAATACCTTTGTCCATCTGAGCATTAAATGGGCCATTGAAATACAGCTTAGTTAGAAAGAATTTCAGTAAATGGTACTTTCTAATTTATTTTTTCCCTCTCCCAACAGATTATAGCCTGGCTCTGAAAATGCAGCTCGACCACTTTTCGTTGCCCCTCAGGTCAGGCCTTTAGCCAGTGTTAATTATATATGTCCCCCTTACAATACTAGAGGTTAAATGAGAGCAACAAAATGTTCTTGAATACATTACCTGATGTGCTACAAAAAGTTGTTCTCTGTTTATGGGCCCTGATTTAAATAGTCTTAACAATGAAAATGATACAAGAAGAAAGCCCATGTGAATGCTATTTTCTCCGGTAGCGAGTAATCACAAATCATTAAACACCTATTTCCATGCAATACACCATGCCTATTGTGTTTAAATAACACACATCAAAAAGGAAAGTGCTGCAGCAGACAGTTTAGGTTCTAGGAGCACATGCAGCACAAATTTTCAACTTGATAAAGTGAAACTATGAAGAATCAATGCATAAGTCAGACAGCTTCTATATCTAATATTCTTCCCTGCAGCTATTAGAAGTTTACATTTTTGTCTCTGGAAGGCATGAGCGTTATTTCATGTCATCGGTTATATTTTGTTGTCTGTTACATACAATTTGACTATACCATGAAATTGAAAAGTCGCTGAAATTGTCTTTTTCATCCTAATGATTTTAAATGAGAAAATCAGGTTTTTCTGGAAGCTATTTGTTTACTGCTTTGTACAAAGTTGACTAAAGTATCCATAGCTATTTGAATATTACATTATTTGAAAGAAAGCTTTTTAACACATGGTAATTAGTCTTGTCTCTATGAGCATGACTCTACTGTAAATACTCCTCCTTGACTATCCTTTTGTCCCAAGATTCCTTGGAAGAAAGCAACCAAGCGATAATTCAGCATTATTGCTGCTTCAGTGCACTAATTGCTTAAAGAGCAGCTAAGACCCTATGCTCACTGCCACAAGGCTCCTACAGCCTCCTGGCCTAAGGCAGGCTTTGTGACCCAGCAGCATCCAGATGTCAAGAGGAATATCCAGGTCCTAATGCAGCATGCCGTTCCTTTCCAGTATGGTCTAAACATCTGTTTCATCTGCTGCCATACAACCTGCTGAATACACTGAGCCTGCAGTTGGAACTAGGGAATAGAAATAGAGTGGAACTGAAATACTGAAATTGCCCAGCTCCGTGTGGGTTTCACTAAAATACCTGCAGGTAACGTAAAATGCTTGGTATCCAAAAACCTGGGTTTGACCATTCACGATACCAACTGTAATCCTAGGAAAAAATCCTAGCCAAATAGTAGGGGGAGGAACCCGATACAGTGAGCAAGCCTTTTGCATACTGTAAATTCCACAGTGGTCACCGCTTTTTCTCATAGTGAGCAAATTTCATCATGTCATAACTCCTTGGTTAACTTGCCTTGTTAGTTTTCCCTTCTTTGATGGTGTGAACAGAGGGGGGAAAGCCAAAGGCATACGCAGTATGTAAATTGTTTGTGAAGGTTATGATTACTGCTCTGTATCCAAAATACATAAAAGCTAAGGTTAACACATGCTTCTATTAGGTATTTATGATTCCTTGCAGATAATGGCTCAAGAGTTTTAAAAATCACTGAGCATCTTTTTATCTAAAAGATAATAATTAAAATAGAAAGATTAACATGGTACATGACAAAAGGAGTGAGCATTTTAGGTGATCTGTCTCGCCCTTCCACTAACTCAGGGAGTTGCACAAAATGACTGCACCACAACTAAGGTGGGGCAGAGTTTGTCTGGGGCTTACCCAGGAAGGACAGCTCTGCTTTATAGTGGGGGGGTGGGGGAAGGAGGTCAGAAACTGCTGTAAAAATGGTGCTCGGTGGTCAGCTTTGCAGCAGTGACTCACCCCCACCCCCCAGGAATGTGAGGTCCGAAGGGCATAAAGGTACAAAAACTGGGTGGGTCAAGTCTCTTTGTTCCACACAGCGAGTAAGCCAGCACCCACCCTCCCTCCCCTAGTGGAGGCGAATGGCAGGATGGGTTAGGACCTACTGTGGGCATTACACTAGTCTCTCCTTTTAAAGGGGGTCTGGGAAGGAATTTTTTACGCACCACCTGAATTGGCTTCGGTGGAGTGTGGTTTTTTCGACTTCCCCACAGAGGGTGTGAGGGAGGACTTTTTCTGATGAGAAGAAAAGGTGGTAGGCTATATGTCACAACTTATTTTGTAAGGTTGGGCGGATGTCCAGTGCAGGTACTCCATAGGGAAGGCAGCCAGTGACCAGATAAATGGCCTGGTAAAGGACTTAAAAAGAGCTACTGGATAAAGGAACAGAACGGGGGAGGGGTTTGGGGACTCCTCTGATTGGTACGGCAAGGAGCCAAACCACCCCTCCCTCCCCCGCTGTTCTCATAGCCCACCTTAACCCTCTTATGAGGGTGGTGGATGTTAAGGTCCAAGCCAGAGGTCGGCTGGGGGACCTGGATGGAAACAAAGCGGGGGCTGGTGGAAGGCCTGGAGAATTGATTTGAATAAGCATGGATTAAACTAAGGGGAGCTGGTGGAAGCCCCAGATAATTGATTTGAATAAGCATGGATTTGCCTGCACTGTACACTTTATCTGCCGGGTAGTCCCAGACATCTATATAATAAAATTGCAGCCCGATTAAAATCCATAACAAGTGTCTCCTGTCCTTCTTGCGGTGTACCCAGATAGTGGCAATAAAGTCCTTCCTAAGCACAATTACAATGCAGATTCATAGCCATGTCACAGCTCTCGTAGACTATTATTTACGTTGCACAGGGATGAACAAGATGACTTATTTCTGATTTCAGTGATCCTATCAGACAGCACAATATATCACAAAATTTGGGATGCAGCAGTCAATCTCTAAGTCCTGCAAAATCTTACATAGTAGCTCTGACACTAGTGCATGCAACCATTATACATTTGGTACAGTAATGTCTAAATAAAGCAACAGTTCTCATACTATGAAACCTAGTGGTCTATAGAGCAGCTTCTGTCTCAGTACTGAGACAGAATGCTAGATGGCAGTTGTAGCTTATTCCAGGACTTTTAGGATTTCCAGAGACTTGCTTTGTTAACCAATTAATCTAAAAAGTTGAAAACTAATTTCTACACCTTCCATGGATGCTCCATGGATGCCTTTGTTAGATTGTTTGTTTGTTTTAGTGTCAATTCAACATGAGCAAAATTGTGGACAACTCCAAAGTTGGAGGGGTAGCAGACACATAGAAGAGCAGAATGAAAGTGCCCTGGAGAAATTACAGCAGTGGCAGCTGCAAGCTATGAGGTGGGATTTGTGATACGCAATAATTCTACATCCAAGGAAAGGAACCATGGATGTACAGTAAGCTGCCAAATTGATGGTAGTTATGAAGCTTTGTATTTAATAATTTAATGGATTTTCATAGTTTTGCCCGTAATGCAAAATGTACATAGGATCGGATGGTTCAGGGGATTGTTACTAGTTATTAGTTTGATTCTAGCTCATGTAAGTAATGACTAAAAATTGGTATCGTCTGATGGCTATACAGTGGCCTATCTGAAATGAATTAGAAGGGACCTGAGAACTGCATTACTTTCCTAACCCAAAAAGCGAAGTTATCAAGTCAGGAGTAAGACACGTGCCTGTTATGGGGAAGGTTGTACAATTGCTGCCTGTTCTGTGGCTATTCTAGACCTGCCAACCTGGCACCAAAATCAGGAAGAAAACAAAAAAAGCACACTAACAGACAAAAGCAATAGAAAGCTGTACATATAAAAACTGAATAGAACAAATATCTTCTGTATATATACATGTGAGGCTCTGAATCAGGTTCGGGAGAAAGGGGTGGAATACCTAGCTGGCCTCTCAGAAGGAGTAGATAGCACAACTATTGCTTACATCAATATTTCCTACAACTGCATAGAAAAAAATTACTCATTTATTTACTAATGATGCTGAGAGGCAAAACTGATATAATTAAACTTCTATAGGCTCCCATGAGAAAACGAGAAGCCACTAGTCCTACAAGTGGATGAGAATCAGGGAAGAGAAAGAGTCCCAGTTAAATTACCTCACTTTTAAGCCCATGTGGTGGTGTCTCCATCTTGTGAGAAGACTCTGAAAGTCACAATTAAGAGGTATGTTTTCAAAGTGCAATTTGAAGGTTTAAGCTATATAACTTATCTACTATCGAAGAGCCACAGAGAGTTCACACTGTAGTTCACAGCCATGGCATTATTTTCACTAGCAAAACTGGAAGATGACAACTAGGGATATAATAAATATATACTGGCTCTACTGATCAGGAGAAGCTTTATCACTCAGCTGGGGCACATCTGGGGAAAAAGTCATTCAGGTGCATCTCTAGCATCCCATTCAATTAACATATCATTAAAAAATGGTTTTGTCCCCTCTCAGCATGCTGTGTTACCTGATAAGTCAATATATTTTCAACATAGATTTAAATGCAAAAAACAGTGAAATGTCTTCTTTGTGAACCATAAAACAGCCCTAGTTAAAAGCTATGTTTAAACTTTTAAAATAATTACATTACGGGCCATTTGCAGATCTCATACAAATCTCCTACTGTATATTTAGAACTTACATGCACTTTCAAACAAATTATTTGTTTTAAATGTTTTAACAAATTAAGAGCAAAATGCGCCTCTAAAATTACCCCTGCAATTGTGTGTGTATAAATTCCACATTTGCACATCAAGATCAAGTAACTGTAAACCCAGTTATGAGTGTATGAAAATGTATCTTAGACATGCAAATAAAGAATTTACAAAGGCAGATTTTGTGGGGCCTGTTTGAAAATGTGGTCTGAAATGTTCCTTTGTGTGTTCTCTTCAGTATTACTCTGTTATTTTTTACCCAATTTTTTCTTTCTATGAGCATAGGAATTCATACACCAGCTCAGACCACTGGTCCACCTCGTCTAGTAACCTTCCTCTGATAGTGGCCAGTCAGATGACAATGCAAGAAATCTGGTAGTGGATAATTATGGAATAATCTGTCCATAGAGGAAATTTCATCCTAACTCCAGTTAGTTAGTAGTTGGTTTACTCCCTGAAGTATGTATCCCATTTTTATTCTATCTAATATAACTAAAGGTGTTCTCATTATCCATATGTCTAATCTTTTTGTAATCCTCCCAAACACTGATATCTTGACTCAATGATATCTTGTGGCAATGAGTTACAAAGGCTAATATTACACTGTGGAAAAGTATTCCTTTTATCCATTTTTAATTTGTTGTCTTTAAATTTCACTAATGTCCCCTTTTTCTCACATTATGGGAAAGCTCAAACAGAAGAGCCCAATTTTACCTTTACTATACCATTATTCATACACCTTTCTGACATCTCTATCTAAATGTAACAGTCCAACTCTGTTCAGTCTCTCCTCATACTGCAGTCACTCTGTGTCATTTTGGTCATCCATCTATAAACGCTTTCTATTTCTTCTATGTCGCTTTTGAGAAGGATAACTAGAACTGCATACTGTATCACAGATGAAAACATACCATTGATTCACATAGTGGTATTATGATACTTCCGGTATTATTTTTATCCTATTCTTTATACTTTTTAACATCTTGTTTGCTTTTTTGACCACTGCTGCATAGGTAGCAGAGGTTTTCATTATGTAGCCCGACTTTTTCCTGAGTAGTCATAGTTAATTTAGCACTCAGCAAATTGTTCACAATTATTCCTTTCAATGAGCACCACCTTGCATTTTTCAACATTGAATTTCATCTACCATCATATTACCAGTTCAGCTTAGCTTTGTAAGATCCCTCTGAAGTTCTTCAGTTTTCTCTGGCCTTTACTAATCTGAATAATTGTCGGTTACCTGAATATTTTGCCCTCTCACTGTTCACTACCAATTCCAATCATTAATAAAAATTGTAACAAAATTCTAAATACAATGTATTCAACAAATCAGCTCTGAGGCTGGGACCTCAGGGCACCTCAAAATTAAGCTTTTTCCCCTGTTTAAAATTGATCATTTATTTTTATTCTATTTTCTACTCTCTCTCAGCTAGCTCCTTTATTGCTCCCAGGAAATTCTGCAGCTCTACCAATTCATGGTCAAGGTTCCTACTTCTAATATTCTGAA
The DNA here is from genome assembly GCF_011386835.1 of Chrysemys picta bellii. NCBI lineage: Eukaryota > Metazoa > Chordata > Testudines > Emydidae > Chrysemys > Chrysemys picta. The sequence goes on along the minus strand of NC_088794.1, from coordinate 43,526,847 downwards.
ATAATATTGTGTTACTTGTTTTTATGTCTGGCTATTTGCTGTATAAATTCCATGTTGGCCCTCCAAATAGGAAAATATTTTTAAAACTTTTTATTAAGGCAAAGTTACAATAAAACGCTAACATACTACACTGCAATTACTTATTCAGGACTAGGTTAATATTTAAAGAAACTGGCTAAAGATTCTGGTTTGCTGACTGGGGACCCCTCCTCTGCTGAGCATGCCAAAAAAGGGTGACAATTTCTAAATGCATGTCCTATTTGTGGTGCTTCTCTTGTCTATATACTTGGTGGGCAAGCTTTTCTGTTCTAAGGGCTGTCTACATTTTACTATGCCAGAATTTCATAGGAGGAGGGGTCACATTTTTTCCAACAACATGCAATACAAAGTCTAGCACTTAACAATAAGAAGAAAATTAATGTGTTCTGTTTAAAATGCAGATGCTTTACTGGAACATTAAGTAAGCAGGTCAGGGGATCTCTAGTAAGCCGACATTTTGTCATAAAATGAATCTCTTTAATAAGTTCCACCCAAAATAGTCTAATTTCTGGACACAACCACCACATGTGCAAGTATGTTCCCCTTTCCCCAATCTGAGAATCTGGCAGAGGTGAGGGTAAGCAGCTAAGCAAATAAGCAGCTAAGCTGGAGCATCCTAGTGGCAAGTGCCCAGTGCAGGTAATCGTTCAGTAGGGGTCTGGTTCCCTGATAAACCAGAATTGGAAGCAGGTTAGGAGACGGCACCTGCTAAATTAGATGGGGAATGGAGCTGGGGCTCCTAAGGACTGGTAGAGGGAGGATACAAACCCCTCTTCCTTCCCCCCTTAGCCCTCAGATGAGGGGGGGCAGTGGGGTCTCAGCAATGGTACTGAGACCTAGCCAACAGAGTAGGTGGCTGATGGCAGCCCTCCCCCACGTTGAATGGATTACAAACGAGGGATGGGCTGCACTGGATGAGTTATTACTAGATCGTTCCCAGATGTGTTACTTTATAAAGTTGTGGCCTACATAAACCACATTTCTGATGTCTTGTCTTCCTTTCATCCTGAAGTGTACAGGACAAATCATTTAGCTTCTCTACAATACCTTTATCTTGCTTTAGTGATCCCTTTACTCCCAGGAAGTCCAGCAGCCCTACCAATTCACTCTCAAGTTTTCTGCTTCTAATAGTCTTAAATAATTTCTTTTTATTTGTTTTTATGTCTGTCTATTTGTAGTTCAAATTCATGTTAGCCCTCCTAATTTCCATATTCCATAACACCTGTAAGCACAGTCTATGCTCCATTCTATTTGTTTCACTGGGATTGGGGTTTCTGTTTAGCGAAGGATTCCTTTTTGTCTTGAATAACTCTTTGAATGTTGTCACTTAGTTATGCTCGTTTTTCCTTGACTTCCTGCACACTTTTTTGTTTTGAGTTATATGCATACCTTCTGTGAATCCGGTATGGAATGCTTATGTAGCCTTCATGCTGAGTCTATGAACAGACAGATGATTCCAATACTTCTTGTGAGATATAAACTCAAGAGTTAGTACAGTTAATATGGTTATCTAATTTTTCAGCCACACTGATTCTAAAAACATTACTGGCCAAACAAATACACCACATCTTAGACAATCAGAGTGGGAGGAACAAAAGGAACAAAAGGGGGGAGGGATAGCTCAGTGGTTTGAGCATTGGCCTGCTAAACCCAGGGTTGTGAGTTCAATCCTTGAGGGGGCCACTTAGGGATCTGGGGCAAAATCGGTACTTAGTCCTGCTAGTGAAGGCAGGGGGCTGGACTCGATGACCTTTCAAGGTCCCTTCCAGTTCTAGGAGATGGGATATCTCCATTATTCTTCTTCTTATCTCATCATCTTAAGGGGCTTTCCCCGGTGACCCAGATACCTGATTTCTAGAATATTTTTTGTCTCCTTTTAGCTATGAATTGCCTTTGAGTTTTTGTCTAAACTAGGCTACTTGTAGGGAATGCTTCCTTTGTTTATTCAAAGACCACCCAAAGAAAACAAATGATGATAACTTTCCAGTCTATGAAACTTTAAGAAAATGTTTCTCTCTTTTTCCATTCTTTTTACGTTTCTTCCTCTTCTAGATGTCACCCTCCTTACAACTTTTACTTCAGAGGGAAACTGAGTTATTCATGTGACTACTACTCTAACAATTAGCCAGCAAGGGGATGGAGATATGGCAGTGGAATGTCCGTACATACAAAATGCCCTACAGTATTTACTATCTCCATACAGGACTGCCTTTGTTGCATTCTTCTCCATACTTGCAGATCTATAAGTACATTAAAAATGATAAATGTTCGGATATGTGAACAACCTTGTACTGAAAATCCTTTTCTGCTTGTAACCTATAGTTCACATTAAAAAGTCTGCTGTTAGGCTGTCAGAAACGTAATGAACTTCCAGAAATACACCTCCCAGCCAATTCCCAAAAGGCACATACCATATACATTTCTAAAAAGCTTGGAGGGATGCAACTGCCAGCTCTGAGTGGGCTTCATAGCTAGCATGCTCCCCAAAGACACATCACAATTAAAATAAAGTTTTTAAAAATGTGCCAGCCCTCTAATGAAATATCATAGCACTGTTCTACAGGGTACTATTGGTCAGTGTAGCAGTAGCTTATTTGCATCTTCTGACTGGCTTTGGAGTGGATACACACTGCTGGCATATGTCTTAATAGCCACTGAAAAATAGCTTTTAAAAGTACTTTTGCTTGTGGTCAGAGGAAGCCAGAGGAAGGCTGCATAAACTTTCTGTTCAGATTGGAAACACTCAATCTTCCATGTTCACATGGGTTTAAATTTTCATTCAACCTATTCACGTTAAAAGAAGAGCTGCAGTAAACAGTCTGATATCCAAACTCTATACATATGCACTTCCTGATGATTAGTGAATTTAAATATTTGTCATTTAGTCTCTTCATACTATGCCACATCTCAGTCTCCCCGCCTACTCTCTTCTTCATAAAGAGATTAAATGTACACTGCCAAGGTGCAAAGAAATTCAAACTCACCAAAGATGGAAATTAAAGCTGGAAATCAGAAAGAATGAGAGAAAACATAGGAAGCAAGGTCAAGGGATTAAGTATTCAGCCCAAAAGAACCCCAATCTGTGCCAGGAGAAAGTGAAACAGCAACTCACTGACATCATTTTCATTGATACCCTTTCATTACCATTGATATAATTAAACTTGATAACAGGTATTACACACAAGCGCATGCGCGCATTGAGAAAGAAGAAGAGAACGTGTATAAATATTCCTTTAATTTTAATTAAACTCGCCTAATTGTTACAAGCTTGGCAAGTTTTTAATTTTATTTTTGTATTAAAGAGCTTGCTTGCTCGCTCAAAGCTGTATTAAAACCTTTCTCTTTCTTTCTTTTTGAGCTTCTTTCACCCCACAATTTCAATGAAATAAAACACAACAAAAATATTTAAATTACTATTTCCACATACCTGAATTTGCCACATGCCATTCCCTTAATTTAGGCCACTACTCACAGTATCATAATAAGAAGCATTCTGTTAAAATATGCCCACCCAGAGCTCAGTAGTCTTTGAGTGCTAGATAAAATCATTCTACGAGGCTAATGAAGACAGAAACTCTGCCTGTAACAATATTAAGTTTGTTTTCTCTAGTGATTCGAAGAGGTGAGCAATCTGTCAGTAATACATTGAGTGAAATTACTTGTCTTGTAGGAATTCCTGCTGACAGTCACTCACTCACCGTGCTGACCCAAACACCTACCTGCTGACAAACAAATTACAGTGTCTACCTTTGAAAAGGTAACTAGCTGATTTTAATTTTGATTGGTCTCACTGAATCTCTTTCGTGTTTACCCAATTCCCATTCTTCCTTGGGTTAAAAAAGAAAGGAAAATCCAATGGCTTTTGCATTTGAAAAAATTATTATTGCCTACATCCGAGAATGTTATGTCAGATAAAACTGTTAAAGTGTGTCTAACCAACATTAAGAGTGGCAGCCCTGCCAGTGACTGACTGGGTGAGTGAACACATTACCGAGACAGCATTGTAGGAATTAATTTTCTTCAATAAAGTGATTTTTAAGGCTCATATATTTCACAATCTAAACATATGTCACTGTTTCATAAACAAAATAAATGGATTAAAATAATACATTACCAATATGCTGACACATGGAGATATTTTAATTAGAAATATTTACGCTGTGTGATATTTAACTGCTATATTTGCTGAAGAGGAGCATGCATCATTTAATAAGAAGACATAAGGCAGGTATATCACTTTACATGATGTGGTAACAGAGTGGGACCAAATCACCTTCAGTCAATGCTAAGACTATCTGACCACATTAGCCTCAATAAAAAATTGCTTTAAGGTTACAACTTAGAGGAAACTCCATACAGAGAGGCAGTCCACTAAAACAACTTTTTCATTGAAATAATAAGTCACTAAGACTCTAGTTCAAGAGAATAATATTTCTTCATAAACAGTCACATTTAACGTCTTAGTTATTTAAAGGCCATATTTACATGACTGTCGCATTACATTGGCCTCTTTCCTGCACATTCTTCTTGACTTACTTTAAGGACCAGCACTAAAATAGCTGAGGAAAGCAAATGTCAACTGTGTTCTGAAATTTATATGTGTGAGAGAATTGGTATAAGTAGAAATGTAATATATTGTTTACTGTACTGAGTGCCCTCTGTTCTCTAGAGGTCAAAAGCACTGTAACCTCAGAGTTACAGTTTCTGATTGTTCCCAGGGTTAAATACATTATCAAAATTAATGGTTCAAACCCCTCAACCTTCAGATATATGAGTATTCATGCCTCCATCTGCTGAACTGTTCAACTAAAAATAGCATTCTTTGGCCTTCATTCTACTAATATTGTGCCCCTGAGGCACACTGTGCAATGCTTCAGCAGTGCATTGGATCTGCACCCAGCGGTGTAACAAAAGGTCATTTACTTTGTCTGCAATTAGGAAGAAAGATAAAGGAAGAATAGAAATAGACAAATGTGTATTTGGTTACAATTTTAAAACTCTTTCTCTTTACTTGATTATAATACTTCAAGCTTCCAGAACACAGCTGCAACCATAGTTAAGACTTGCCAAGGCTCATTAATGTTATAAGTGATAAACTTTGAAGGACAAATTACACAACTAGATCAGGAGAAAAAGTTATGAACCATAGGTTTTATGGAGCTCACTTTGTTTAGGAATAACTCCAGCTAACATAATTGTAATGCTTCATTACTATCAACAGTTTATCAGAAATTGTTGACAGAGTTGCGACATTTCCTTCTTTACCATATAAACTCCTTTGTAGAAATACCCAAAAATGAAAGCAGATTTTTAAACAATAAAGAACAAGCTGTAACATTTTCCCTCTCTTTTGGGGACTTTGCACAAGATTTAATGCAGTCAGGTCTGCTGGGACAGCTGAGTTGTGTGTCAACTAAGCGGATACGAGATTTCCTAGTAATAGGACTGCCAGGACTGCTGTGAAAGCTCGGGAAAAGCTGCCTGATGAGCAAACTCACTCTTTTAAATCAGGTTCACCATGAACATGAGCCTCCAGGAGATTTTGATTAAAATGAGTGCAAACTTTTAACAAGTCAGAGGAAAAAATCAAGGTGGCAAGAAAGAAGAGAGATTACAGAGAAGGATATAAAAAGGAACAGTGAGGGGGCAATGATTTGCAAGTTTCATCGCTCTCACCAATTAGAGCAACAGGCATGTGTTGTACAGATACATCAGCAATGGTACACAACCACTATGCATACCTACCACATGTGTATGTGGTACTGTATTTGCAAACTACCCAGCAGAAGGCAGATTTGGGTAGATTCACTCACATATGCTTGAAGCTGAAAGGGTGAAATGGTGCCACACAGATTGCCATGAACACATCAGTCCAGCGCTCTGCTCACTGTACTGACTCCCCACTGAATACACTCCAGTCCCAGGTCTCAGTCATGATATTCAGAACCCACCATAGCTACAGCTACACCTGAGTTGTAAAGAGTTTATTTTTTGATTTTATTTTACAATGAGATAGCTAAGGTTGTAAAAACGTAGTGTATACAGGGCAAGATGTAGCTTTACTTCAGTGTAGCTGTTCAAGGTGAACTTTTCTTGCTACTGTACACCGGGATCCTGGGATTGGTCCTAGTTACCTGAGAGATCTCCGGTGTCTCTGAAGGTGGGTCACCTGTGGTGGTGTGTAGAGTTCAGACCTGCATGCCCAGCTAGCACAGGTATAAATAGTGGTGTAGACAGTGAGACAGTGGGCTTGTCTTCATTACAGTTTTTTAACAGGATAAGCCACAAGAGTCTGTAATCTGGAACAAGTATGAGGAGGGTCTGCACTAGCCTTTACAAATGTTTTAATGACCTTGAATTATTTGGCAATCAATGAATCCATTGTTACAACACAGACCTTCTGTGTGAAGTAGCTGCTATTATTATGTCATGTGGCTGGAGAGTTCAAAAGTTCACACTTATAACAATGAAGTGTTCCGAATGCTGGTCAGAACAGAGAGCTACCTGCTGTATCTAGGAACAGACTCTAGTTTGTGAATGCAAAATTAAAAATAAAAGCACTTGTTTCACACAAACTCTCTTGCACTAAACACAGAATCACATAAATGTAGGACTGCAAGGGACCTTCTAGTCCATCCTCCTGTGCTGAGGAAGGACCATGTATATACCTGGACCAACCCTGACAGCTGTTCTTAAAACACTCCAATGCCGGGGATTCCACAACCTCTCTTGGTAACCTACTCCAGTACTTAACTAGCCTTATAGTTAGAAAGTTTTACCTACCTAATATCTAACCTAAATCTCCCTCACAGCAGATTAGGGTGGTTACTTCACATCCTTCCTTCAGTAGACATGGAGAACAATTGATCACTGTGCTGTTTATATGATTCCTTAACATATTTGAAGACTGTTATCAGTTCACCTCTCAAGACTAAACATACCCAGTTTTTTTAACCTTTCCTCATAGCTCAGGTTTTCTAAACCTTTTATCATTTTTGTTGCTTTCCCCTGAACTCTCTCCAACTTGTCCACATCTCTTTTAAAGTAAGGCACCCAAAACTGGACAGAATATTCCATCTGAGGCCTCACCAGTGCCAAGCAGAGCAGGACAATAAAATCCTGTGTCTTACATAATGACACTCCTGTTAATACAACCCAGAATGATATCATTTTACTTGGCTGCATTTCATTATTGACTCATATTGAATTTGTGATCCAGTATATCCCCCAATCCTTTTCTGCAATACTACTGCCTAGCGAATTATTCTATATTTTTTACTCGTGCATTTGATTTTTCCTTCCTAATGCAGTCCTTGTCTTTATTGAATGTCACCTTGTTGATTTCAGACTAATTCTCCAATTTATCAAGATCCTTTTGAATTCTAATCCTGTCCCCCGAAGTGCTAGCAACCCCTCTCAGCTTGGCATCATCTGCTAATTTTATAAACATACTCTCCATTTTCAAAGTCATTTGTAAAAATATTGAATAGTACCAAGCCAGGACCCTTTGTGACACTACTAGATACATCCTCCCAGTTTGACAGTGAACTGTTGATAACAACTCTTTGAGGTCAGTTTCTCAAACAGCTGTACACCCACTTTATAGTGGTTTCATCTACACCACGTTTCCCAAGTTTGCTTATGAGAATGTCATGTGGAACTGTGCCAAAAACTGTCTTAAGATCAAGATAAATCATGTCTACCACTTCCTCCCTATCCATTTGGGTTGGTTTGGCATGATTTGTTCTTCACAAATCCATATTGGCTATCATTTAACAAACTATCATACTCTTAGGTGATTGTTTAATAAATTGTTCTAGTATCTTTCAAGGTATCCAAGTTAGGCTGACTTATCTATAATTCCCTGGCTTCTCTTTGTTCCTGTTTTTAAAGGCAGTTCTATGTTTGCCTATCTCCAGTCCTCTTGGACCTCACTATACTCTACAGGCCCCAGGTGTTGTTGACATACAGCAGGAAATACCAGTCAAATGTCACCTGCGGATTTCTATTGGCCAGGGGAATACCTTTTTAGGGGGAGCTTTCAACCTGCTTATGGCTAGTCATAGATGGGAAGACAACAGGTCTGAAGATCTAGCTCCCCCCCCCCCCCCATCCTTTTTCTTTCAATTAAAGAAATGGTACAATGGAATAAGGTTAAGTAAAATGGCTATTTGTATATTGATCTTGCAATACCTTGCTATTCTACTGTATCCTTATTGTACAAATAAACCCAAGTCTAACATAAGCAAAACTGAGTTTTCACAGGTTTACTTGCAAATAGTTATGTACATCTGCCATCCTTTCCTCTCATGTTGCTCACTTTCTGCACATTTTAACTTTGAAAGCCTTTGACTGCTACTCCATTATTTATGACATTATTGTAGCGTTTCTTGTTAAATTAAACATCAATCGCCATGAAAAACTGGCTAATAATTTGGTGTGCAAATCATTTTCGCATAACATTTAGTTCCATATATGGTGAAAACAAATAAATGACCTAGCCAGGGAGCAAACCCAGAACCCTCACTGCCCCTGGCATCTGAGCAGCTTAATGCATGGAAAGGTTGAGATTACATAAATACAGAAACCGAGAGTTGGCAATTTATGAAGCAGTTGTCACCATACTGTTTGAGAGAAAAAGCAACTGAAAGAAAAAGTAAAAAGAAACAACAAAGCATATTTTTCCGATATACACAATGCCCCAGCTATAGCTCATGTAGTTCACTTAGAGGGAGAGAGTCAAAGGAAAATAAAGTTGGAAAAGATCTCTGAACATATCTCCTGACAACTGGTCATATAATTAAAAAAAATTATTCATTCAGTTGACATAAAACACACAGTACAAAGTCATAATGCTGTCTTTCTTTCACAGCATGCTGTTATATTTTCAGTATGGTAAGTATATAAGGTGTTAATCCTTCTGGGCTATGCTTAAAAAATTATTTAACATTCAGACTATTATTTAGCATACAGCTGGTTAGTGGTTAGCAGTCTTCCTCTAAAGTGTTGGCTTCTGTCCCACATTTTTTTGTTCTGGCACATACCTGGAGCTGTAAAGGGCTGAGTCCAGAAGCAGCAGCAGCTGCCATTGTTGATGGAATGAACTGCACAGGGTAGTTATCACCTGTCGAGGAGAACAATGCATACAGGTTTAGACAATGAGCAGAGAATAGCAGCAGGCAAGTGCAGACATGGACCTAGCATTGCCTGTGCTCCGCAACACTCCTCTAAGCTCAAACATCTGCAAAAACAAAAGGTTTGGCTGGGCACAGACTTGCAGTGCTACCTTGGAACTTTTTGTTACCAGATAGCTGGTAGGCAAACTGGCAAAACATAAATGTGATGCTCATGATTTTTATTAAAGGAGTAAATGTGCAATTTAAGGATGTACACTCGATTACAAATCATAAAACATAACAGTGCTTAGGATAAAGTTAAATAACTTTCAAAAATACTGATTGAAAGATATAATATGGTCTACTCAAGATCTTGGAGCTGGGGCCCAATCCTGAGACATACTGAATACCCTCTAAAGATAACGGGAGATGCAGTTGTTCAAAACCTCTGGGAATCAGGCCTTATGATTTTTGTGTTCTGTTCCCTGCTCTGGCATTGACTCATTACGTGACAAGTTCTGGAACTTCTCTGTGACTTAAGTTTTCTCATTTCTAAAATGAGGATGGCAATAATTCCTCATCTCAAAGGGCTGCTGTGAGGATTAACCGATATTGGTAAAGTGCTTTGACATGCCCATATGAAAGGTATTTTAATCATAGCAGATTTTTTATGGAAAAGATTATATGAAAACTTCACAGCATGTGAACTGCACAAAAACTTAATTTTCTACATAACATTTTAGATCTCAACACAGGGAGGTGCTGATTACCCTCAGTTTCTGAGAGCTTAAGGAACTCAGCATCCTTAGATAACTTAAATAATTGTGCATTTCAATTATGATTAAGATGCTGAAAAATAAGATATGTTCTCTATCTGAAATGAGCGCTGCAACTTTGCGTAACCTAACATTCTATAGGCACTCCCACTTCCAAGCCACTGCAATGATCCCTGTCATATAGTAACATTAACATGCTTAGTCAATGTAAAGGATGAAGATAGGCAAAGAAAATAGTTTACCAGTGGAACTGTGGAAACTGTAATATAAAAATTAATACAGAGATGGATAAATTACACTATAACCATGATTTAATAGAGTATCACTTTGGCTCTGGCTCCTTATTTAAAGTCAGTGTATGTACTATCTCTAGGCTAGATTTTAATAGGCTGCTCCTCTGAACATTTTTTATATTTATAATAATCAGATTGTTTTCAACTTTTTTTACATTGAAAATAGAATGTAATAATGAAGACACAATGTAAAGGGATCCAGAATAATATAGTGAGGAAATTCCAAGGGATGTTTTTTTCCAAATATACGTTAATACCTGAAGCCGTCACAAAGTCATTGGATTCGTTGGAATTGTTTACCACCTGAAGTGCGACTATACTCAGCCAGCTCAGTGTAAATGTTAAGTTGCTTTCACTTTTTAACAAATTGTGAGTTTTTAATCCACAAGGTCTCTTTGCATCATATCCATAATACCTCATCAGACCATTGAGCACAGTATGTGCTTGTACACAGTCCAGTAACAATTGGCTTCTGATTGCATATGGAGCTCTGCTACAATGCATTCACTAACACTATATTGTGCTGGTATCCTATGGAGTAATGTTCAAAATATCTGATCTTATTTTTCCCCCTTCCATGAGGTTGATTTTAGTTTGCAGTGGTTTTTTTTTAAACAACAACTAAATTATTTTCTGATAGTACAAGACTGTCTCTTTATGTTTAAATAATTCTGCTTATCTCCTTGATATCTAAACTAAATTATCTGAATAAAGAATATCCTAATCTAAGTTAAATAATGTTTCTTTGGTAAATATCTTACCAGATTTAAAAAAAATCACAAAGATGTTGAATTAATGATGCTTTAAATGGGGGGGAAATAACCATTCAAGCTATCAGCATGGACTGCCTTGCAGAACATTTTGGAGGCATTCTTTCTTTAAATATCATGAATTATTCATTCCCGTTCCACACAGTAATCTCTCTCCCCCTCCCTCCACTTTTTAAGTTCAATACCAGTTGCTTTATTTGTACTAAAACATTTTCCATGTCAAACATATTTTTAAAAAAATCAAACTCTAAAAGAATTCCCTGCGGCACTCCTTTTTCACAGCTGTCATGCTTCTATGGTTTGAAATAGCTAGAATATATATATACCATATATATATATATATATATTTGGCTTCACTGTTAATTTATTAGTTTCTCTACCACACCCTGGCTCACCTGCTGCTACAAACAGTTTTTTCCTTTTCTTGATGAAAAAATATGAATTCATGTTTATGGGTTTAAAAAAAAATCATGTCTCTTTTTGGGGGGTCAAATTTGAGCATTTTAAAGTAATCCATGCATGGTTAAATCCTGGTATATTGTAGTATTGTTATTCAGAGAACAAAACTTAATACCTCCAGAGCTAGGGAATGCTTTGCTGACACCCAGTAGTAAAAGCAGAACAAAGGTACTTCCCCTCCCCCACGCCTCAAGGAAAGCGAGCACTCAGGGCATGGACTGGTTTTAATTTTTAATTACAGAAGATACATATTTTCCCCCTCTAATTTTCTCCATGCAAGAATGGATCAAGAAGCTTCTCGGTAGCTGTCTTGGCAAGAAATCAGTCAACATGTTGTAGCAATTTTTTTCAAATTTGTTTCTGGATTTGGAATGCTTGCGTGAGGACCCATTCTTTTTAAATTTGTAGAAAGGAAGACACAACATGTTGAAACAGGTCTGCTTGAGGTACCGGTGTATACTGGCCTTTGATAACGAGGGAGTGAGAAGAATGCCTGAAGAAGAAAATCTGAACCACCCTTCTCATTTTACAAACTGCTCTCTTCAATCTTCCTGCTTTGTTGATTGTCTATTTATGTTTGACTGATATTGTTTATAAATAAATTGGTGTTTACAAGCCATACAAAACTTTGCAAGACTTTTGTTTCACTTGTCAGATTGGGCAACATTTCTAACTGAATAAAGGCAGCTCACAGTTGTACCACATTGTTCTGCATCTAGAACAACTAAATATCTCTTACATAGTTTGTCTTGTATTCAGCAATGAAGCTCATTTCATCTTACTCACAAGAGGAGAGACTTGTTTTCAGAGCGAGGTTATGTGGCCTATGAGGCAGGAAACTCGGAATGGACAAGTCTGTTAGATTCATTTTCTCCTCAGTTTTGCCACTTCTCTTTGTTTTTAACACATTTTGAAAGACATATGGCTCAGTCACTCCATCTTGCAAGGTATGCCGGATATTTACTCATTTTGGTAAATATACTTGAAATTCTATAGACATCTGAGATGGGGTTGGAAACTGACATTTGTGCACTTTCCAGTGGTAATAAAGAGTCTGAAGAGAGTTTGCAGCTACCTCTACTTCATTCCATCACAGTGTTCCTATTTTGCATCAAGGTTACAAAGCTGATGCCTGGTCCTGCAGTCTTTGCATAAGATTGGAGTTTTGTTTATGTAAGGACATTAGGATTAGTCAAGCTGTTAATAAAGACAATAGGCTATGGAGATACTATGGAGAGTCTAATCCATACAATGACAATAGTTGTGCTACTGTGTGGGACAGGTATCACCAAGGCAGTGTCATATTGCGATGTTGACCCCTCAGTAAATGCAGTTGCAGTGACAAGCATTTGCCTATGGTAAAAAAGTGGAACTCACAGGTGAAACTGTTCATCTGGCTACTACTGGTACTACTGTTAAGTTAGGTTTTAGACTGAGCAACATATGTATTGGTATAGTGATTCCTGAGGCTACTGATTCATGGTTCCAACCAGGAGAAACCAAAAGGAACCGTTTGAAGAATTTTAATGGAGTCTTACGGAATTTCCGCTAGGAACAAGACTCTCATTAGTTTGTTTTAAGTACCTCTGCCACTCAGAGATGTTCGGCCACTTCACTAAGTAGAACTGTGTAATGATTGGATGCCAATAATAAGAGTGGCTCATTGAGAATACACACGCTGTTTTAACATTTCAAACTACTGTTAACATTTTATGAAAGGATGTCTCCAATAACTGGAAACAGAAACAAAGGGTAACAATAAAAGATGTCAAGATGCCAGTCATTTAGATTAGCTAGGCATGTAATTTGAGGAAGTTATTATGGGTTTTCAACAAACATTAAAAGTTGTGAGAACTGTCTGAAGTTCAGTCTGGTAACTATGGGTTTGAATCTCCCTTCACTTTCATCGGCTTTACACCAATGTATTTCCACTGATTTCCAGAGTTATTCCCGATTTATCCCAGTGTAACAGAGGAGAATCAGCCCAAAGGTGTTTTTGCTACTCACAGCAACCAGGAATAATAATTCCTGTTTTTACATTTCTCTGTATGGCAAACATAATGAACAGCAAAGTGCTCCAGTTAGGCAGATAGAAGTCATTTCTCAATATTTCTAATCGAAATTTGTATAAACTTTATGCATGAGATATGAGTAATTACTTTGAAATACACGATAGCATGTTAGTCAAACAAATGCAAGATCAGGTTTCACAATCTACATCCCTTGATTTAGATAAACCCTAAACTACCAAAAGTTCCTAACTTTACTAGTCTATCTCATTGCATCTCGTATATCTGAAAAAGAACTGTTGCAACACACGTTTGTCAGAAGTCTCTATCTAGCAGAAATTATCCCTGGCCTTCTAAGCTACGTAGATTGCAAAAAATGGCAATGCAGGCAGCTAATGTATTCCCAAAGCAGGTCAGCTCCCACTCAGCCATGAACAGAAAGAAGGAGCATAGCTGCTTACAGAATGGCCTGACTCCTGTTTACAGTTAATCCATATCCGAGGTCTTTCCTTATCCTCCTTTCCCGCTCTCTCACAAAGGTCATGAAACCTGCAGGAGGTAATACCTTGACTCAGTGCAAGGGGAAGAACTCTCCTACACAGTGCCCAAATCAATGGATAGGAAGTAACTCATGACTCAGGATAGGGCATTGCAAGGGTCTCAGTGACCATGTTCAATGATGTTCCAACCTGATAACATTCCTATAATTCTGAATACATGTGGCAGTCAAGCTAAATCAAATCTCTTATTCTGTACTGGAGGAAGGGGGAGTACTGGACGGCTGTAGAAGTCCAACACCTACATTGCCAATCAATTCCAAGCAGCAAGTACAGTGCTTACCATTAAAAGGTCAGCATTTGCCCATCTGCTGATAGCACAGTTCTTCCGCTGTAATTAGAATGCAAAATAACCAGTGCAAAATAACTGTGTAGAGTCTCTTGGCAAATATTGGCTTTCTAACAGCTGCCACTCTAAGCATCCCACTGGAATATGGTGCAACCTCCATAGCCATGTACTCTGGGAGACTCATCAAGTGCCTGCAGGTCAGTTGTCACAACAATTTTAGTTGCACAGCGCCCCCAAGTTTTAATTAATCCTGTATACAGTATAAATACTGAAAGAAATATGTATGAAAAATTAATTAGGTGATCTATGCAGCTCTGATTTCTCAATTAGTACTTACCATGCCGGAAAATTACATTATACCACTTAGAGATACATAAAGTAGCATGGGACTTCATTTTTCCCCCTATGTATTTATTACTTGTGATGAGTGTTTGCTAACATTGGCCTGGTTCATCTCCTGGAACTCCAGTGTTTGGAGAGAAGGGCCATGCACCCTTCCACAATGACTACTGGCTGCATGCAGAAAGGAATTCTTTTCCTAGCAGATTTTGGTAGGAACTGTAGCCTGTACATTTTGCAGGGTCTCCCCCAACCTTTCCTAGAGCAAAGCTTCACAAGGGAAACGACACAGAGCTTTGGACTCTCCATTAGGTTTCTCCATGAAGCGGCATGATCTGGCCGTCTTTTATAAGAATAGCTATTTTTTTTTGTTAGGATAGTACAGAATTTTGAGCCAAACTCATAAAAGACCTCACCCTTCCTTAAGCAACTAAACAAAGTAGCCAGATTTTCAGAAGTGCTTCACACTCAGTAGCTCCTGTTATTACAAGTGGAAGAGTTGGGAGCTGAAAACTTTTAAAAATCTGTCCCTCTGTGCTTCCCAAATGAAAAGGAGAGCTAGCACTGTAAACATATTGCCTTGCCTAAATGAAAAAAGGTGGAAATTAAAAAGCAAGTGAACAAGCAACTGAGAAGAAAAATTTTAATGTTTAAAGGGTTGTCTGTTTCTTTTCTTAATCTTCCTTTAAAAATATAAGTGAGTTTGGTGCTCAAATTAGATTTATAGTCCTGGAGATGAAAGTTTTCTATTTACTCATGGAAGATGTAAAGCACAAATAGCAGCAGTGCAAATTCCCACAAAGTCCCTCAGTGCTGACCTAGAGGAACAACCTCTAAGAAAGATAGTGAAGAAAGATAGTGTAGTTTTCATTATTTCCTAAACCTCTCTACTGAGATTGCCAAAAAAGCGGGTGGGGGGGTGGGGGGGGAGGAGAAGTGAATGCTATTCAATAGCAATTGTGTTTTTTTTTTAATGATGAGAGCTGTCCAACAGAAACTGAACTAACACAGCCAGCTACTTTAGCGATATGTGCTATAGAACTTCATAAATACATTAAAATCTAAACATGTTCATTTCACACAAGCCACTGAACAGTGTCAGATCATAGTGACTTCTGGTTTCTACCAAGCTGAGCTGGATTCAAACCAGTAACCTAGTAGTGAATAGTTTCATATCCCATTAGCGATGTCCTGAGACACCCAGGCCTCCATTTTAGTCAGCTACTTGAATATTTTAATATTTGTTATACACATTTTTTCTTCATTCACAAGAGTAATAAAATGGATTGAAGCCATATCACCTTGTATTGTGAGCTGAGAGGACAAAAGGAAAGCAGCGAGGCCTTGGGGGATTTCTGAAGAAACCTATATGCTGCAGGAAAAGGTGTTGGTGGCATATAGGTGGCACTCTTCCTTTTGAGTCAGTACTGAACCAATTCACTTACATAGCCTGAAAAGACACTAGTGAAGGTGGCGTCTTTGAGATGAGAGGTAAAACCCAGGTCCTGATCATTAGTGGCCATTAAATCCCCAATTCAGGAAAGCCTCTCATATCAGGAAAAATAAAATCAATCAGATTAAAGCACGTGCTTTGGTGCTTTTCTGAATTAGGGTGTATAAGAGTAAGGATGTTAACCCTGGTGTCCTGGACAAATTCAAAGTTTGATCATCATATTCTGCCTCTCTATGCACGCCACAGACTTTAGCTGGAAAAGATAATCTTCATTTTCTGTCCCAAACTGTTGTGAAATGTTGCTGAGTGCAGTTAAACAGTTACATGCCAGCAATGGCAGAATTTCAGAGGTGGATGAACTCTTCTCCCTGCATAGGTTGTGCATCAATTTGCTAAGTTTGTGAAGTGCTTTGGGGTTTTTCAGGCTGAAAAAAGTGAGATATAGAAGTAAGATAATTATCAGAAAGAGACTTTTTGTTTCCAAAGAGGAATGATCCTCCTTCACCCAGAATAAAGACACAAAATGAAATGGGACAAATGGAAATGCTTGCTGAAATCCAATTTGGCACCATTTCATATAACATTTAAGTAAATTTGCTTGAAGAGATTTTAGGCTCAATCTTACTTTTATTTAATAGGTTGTTCACATCTTATATTTTATGAAGCTTTTACTTTGGACTTGATCCTGCTCCTGCTGAAGTCAACTGCAAAAATCCCATTGACTTTAGGCGAGGCTGGATCAATCCTTTACTTTGAAATTTCCCATTTAAAATCCAAAGAAAGTGTTATACTCAGATTTTGTGTTAATATTCATCAGGTTAATATGCTAAAGAGAGCTTGGCAGGGAATATTATTAATGAGCAAAATAAGGTTGCAGCTTCTGGGCTGAGGTCACTTACAAAGAATGTACAAATGAAAATAAGGTTGACTTTTATTTACTTAACTATCTTCTTACATTGAATTCCTTTGGCAACATGTCTTTAAACATTTAAAACCCTGTTTACAAGAAGGCTCTGAAAGTAGCTTCAAACCATTATATCCCTAATTGAATTCCCCAGGAGTCCAGTAAACTCAGAGGAATAAAGAAAGAAATCATAACATTTGCTAAATCATCTCAAAACATATTTCACTGCAAAGGTTATGTGACCTGTTCCAAGTCTGAATGATAATTGGGATTGAACTACTGAAACCTTTATTATTCAGATTGAAATCAAACAGAAAGTTGCCCGTTAGAAGCATGCTAATTAAATTATACCTGCCTTTTGCTTTTATTGCTAATTAAGGGTAAGCATTTTTGCATAAAAGACAAGTATGTGTACATGCTGCAGATAAGACGTGCAATAAAAGAAGTATTAAGAATCAGGGTGTGCCAAATGCAAATTGGTAGGCAAGTGGGTCAATAAATTCAGAGCAGTTGATTTTGTGGGCTACAGAAGTGAAATTAATATGGGGCTCAATTACCAATCTTCCAATTATCCCCTATAAACTCGGAAGATATTTTCAGCTAGACTTACAAAATTTCATATTATTTTCAAGCAGCCAGTCCTTTTGTGTAACATCATCTGTATCAGACAGATCACAAGAGAAGTCTCAGTAAATATCTGAACATGTTAAATAGCTTCATATCCCTGTCAACTTACCTGGCTTATAAGTTATTCCTGGGGGGAAGAGGAATCCCTGCTGGGCTGCAGCAGCCGCTGCCAATGTCCGCTGGTCGTGTGGAAAAATTGGGATCATGAGCGGAGGCATGTGACCCTGAACCTGCTAAACAAAAGAGAGCCTCTGATCAGAAAAAGCACAAATTTATCTTGACAGGTATTTCTCCAGCACTGATAGTGTTCTTATGTTTCCACAGCCCCACAGAACCTTCTCCTTAATGTAATCCTCACCAATTTCACATTATCACATCAAAGCCCCCCTTAACATTGTTTTCCCTAAGTGTCAAAGGTGTAACAGTCTCCGTGAACTGCACTTTATCCCGCTTCTTGCTGATTTTTTTTATTATTCCTTCTGTTTACATTCCATTGCACAAAAAGAAATCAACATTTTAATATACTATAGATTCATATTGAGAAAAGAAAAAAAGTGGCTTACATTTGTATTAGTCTTTCAAATTTGTATTTCTCTTTGGGAGCTTAGATATCACAGTGACAAACACTTTAAAGGCAGCCTAATATCTAAAGAGCTATTTTAATCTTCATATTTTAACATATTTAGGATAGGTAATTTTATTTCAGAGATCTTTCGCTATTGTATTGCTAGTATATATGCCAACAGTTCAGGTATGTTATTTCAAAACCTCACCACAGTATGTTAGTCGCCTAGACAACACCCCATCTCTTAAGATTTAAAGCTACAACATCTTGGCGTCCAATTAAACTAATATCCTTCACCATACACACCTCGCTGTAACATATAAATTGCTTGTCTGTCTAAGCAATTTTACAGCTTTATGCACTATCATGTAGCTCAGTAATTATGGAGTTGTATTCAGAGAGCATTTCAGAATAAATCCTACTATATCAAATTTCATTTGACCTTAATAAATGTATCAAAGAGCGCAAACATGCAAAAGCAGAAAATTCTTCACCTTATATCAGCATTTGTATTCCACATATAGAAAATAAGAGACGTGACATTAACATGTCTGTTAAATTCACATTTTAATTTCCTGGTTTCTTTATTTATGCTATACATATATCACAGACACTGGATGGGATCACATGGAGTTTTTGTCTATCCCCCAAGCCCCAATAGTACTGAAGGCTTTGATTACAGCATTTTTCTGATTAGTAAAAAAGTAAACACATAACGGTTTAAATATCAAAACCAGGAAGTGCAGAAAGGCGTTCTTTTTCCAGTCAGAAAGAATTTTTGCCCTCTTATCCTGCCATATATGGGTGGCATGAAATACTATTAAAAAGTTAAACTAAACTTCAAGTGATTTCTTTTTATTTTAATTCCTAAAAACTTTTTTTTTTGGTCAAATCCCATATGTTGACCTATGACATTGTTTAAACAGTGCCAAATTTTCTTGTCATATTCCTTTCCTTTCACAACCACTGATGCAGTGCAGAAATGCTACTGTGTGTCTATGAGGGTTAATTTACCAACAACTCTTCTCTGGGGAAAGCCCTAAAATGTAGGTTAATAAAGGTCACTCAAAAAATAAACACTTTACAGTATTTTTCTGAATCCATTTCTCAAGAAAATCAACTTATAATAAAAAGGTCTTTGTGCAATTACTGCCATGGCACTGGGGCGTGAAAGAAACCAGCTTTGAACAGCTATTTCTTTCATTTTAGCTGAGGTAAGCCTGGTTGTGAATGTTAGCTATGAGCTTAACTTGGTTAAATTGGAGTTGATCCCCATGTGCCCAGTACCAGCCTTTAACTTCTGATTTAACGGTGCTAATTTTGTATATGATGCTAGTGCATACTGGCCCAGAATGTATGCAACAAGTGAAAACAATATCAGTGTCTGATGGGGAATACAGCTACAGCATCTGGAAAGCATTTAACACAATGTGTTTTACAATCACTTACAGTACTTTCCAAGCAGATACTAATCAAAATGATCCAGGCTCTGTGATAGCTCCCTCCCGGTCACCAGTAGCAGAAAGTCTCCCCAGGGTGTTGCAACAGTGTAAGGCGCCCACAAACTTCTCTCCACCAGGGGACTTCAGGGTGCCAGCATAGGCACAAAAGAAGACAGCATTGACCAGGGTGGGAATGGGGTTAGAGCATGCCTTGATTCAGCACATCCACTAGGTAGCCTCTGTTGGTGGGGCTCCTACAGAGCCCTGAAGGGGGGCAGTAGATTTAGGCTTCTCTCCCCTAGTGGAGAGCAAATGCACATGCGCATCCTCACTTATCAGTGACAGCAGAAGTCTGGAAGTCATGTCTGATGGGTTTTATTTGCAGATCTGTCAATGACTTGCTAAATTACCTTAGATAAGCTACTTAGGCCAACATTTTCTAAAGTGACCAATAACTTTTGGGTGCTTCAATCTTTGGGTGCACTATTTAGGACACCCAGGTATCTCAAGTTGAGTACCCAAAAACTGGGGCAGCCAAAATTAGTCTTTCACTGAGCCTCTCCATGTCTCAGTATCACTTTTTGTCACAAAACCTACTTCACAGCAGGCAAGTGAAGTTCACGTAATAAGAGTCCAATACTCCCCCCCCCCCAATTGATTTCAATGGGAATTTTCTTTCTGAGATGGATTGGGCTCCAAATATTTTTAAATATTTTTGAGATGCCCCAAATGAAACGGACTAGATAACTATGCTCTGGCTATCCTTTATAATCATTACTTAAAATATTCCTTGAATACTGGCCTGATCATACCCAGTGTCAATCAGCATAGCTCCATTAACTTTAATGGTTTACATCAAGATTGTTAGTCTCATGCAGACTGAAAAGTGTTTACTGAATGGCAAAAATATCCCATATTTTACTTAGGACACATATCAAATACTATTTCTGAGAAAACTCTGTGGTCTTCCCTTTATACCATAACATTTAGAAACTGTGCTCTTACCTGTTTTCTAGACATCCCGAGACTTCTAAACTCTCTCGTACCTAAATCTAACGGTGCTGGTTACACAAACATTCAGTGATGGTTTCACCAAGAATTATTTTACAAATAGTTGTCATTATGCTTAGTACACATCAACTGTAAAGCACAGATGAAAATTAAAGATATAGTGGATACACTGTGATGACTGATCAATTAGTTTTTATAGAACTAAAGAGTAAGCCAAAAAAAATACACTATATACTCCTAGTGCCTCTCAAGTTTGTTTGTTTGGTTTTGGGTGGGGAGAGAGGGTGGAATAGTGTACTTCATAAAATTAGCTACATTCCTAGAAATTTTAATGGCTAGACTGTTCTTCGGGTCTTTCTAAAAACCAAGACAGCAGCAGATGCATGAAAAACGAACTCTGGCTCTTCCCATTCGTAAAAATTGTGTATTGTTGTATCGACACTTTCCTCTTTTGTCTCTTCTGTGCTAAATTGTTGATGATGCCATTTTTTGCCATCTGCCCTAGAGCTTCATTAAAGATACATGAATGGACTAACTGGCCTGATATCTTGTGAGGAACAGGTGCTATTGTTTGTCCCCAAAGACTTGCACTAAAGATCTGACTCAAAATACTTGAGAAAGAGCATCTGCAGCAGTCAGTCAGAGAGTAACTTGGCAGGGATCTTGCTATGTGCTAATATGCAAACAGAGTGACACTCAGGGGGACTAATTTTCTCTTTCATGAAGATTATTTAACTTTTTTGTGATGGGCAATAAATGTTTGTATCTGAACAATTCTCTTTAATGTCTTTCACTGAGCTGTATAAGTGAATTGGATGGGTCCTGAAAGCAATTCTTTTCAATATTTTGATCAACAGAAATAAAACATGGATATACTTTCATTTTCAAAGTAACCTTACATAAGCTCATTTCTAAGGAAAAATAAAACAAGCAAGTTGTCTATACTGACTTGTTTCTCTATGACAATTTTAAGACTGTATTTGGATGTAATAAATGGAGTACATTTTATCAAATATCCAAAGCCACCAAGTTATAGAAATATTAGCCAGTACCATAACATGGTTTTAATGTATCACACAACCCTTATAATTCTTGGGAATAGCTAACAATATTAACTAATGTGAGGTCAGGAAGCAACCTTGGATGGAAACAACCTTGATTTGCTCAAGAATCAACGGTGGATTTTGTTCTCCCTGAAAGAGTAAGGGCTGATGATTAACATGATAAAGAGGGCCATGTTTTGTATTGTCCCATGGAGTGATAGGAATACCAGTCACAGAAGAAGCTGACAATCCTCTCAGCTACAGTCATTGATGCTTAGCGTTGTACACAGAAGGAGAAAGCCAAGGATTACAAAAGGGACATGGCATGAAAGAATAATTGCTTGAGTGAAAATTCTCTGCCTTCTTGAATCAGGAACCAAGCACGTTTCATGAGAGCTGAGATGCGATTTGTGCTCTAAACTAAAAAAACATGTTTCAACACATACAAATCAAGTGTATTTCTACTCAGTTTGCTAGTCAAGAACTGGATTGGAAACTGTATTCTGGAAAACTTTTGCTAACTGCTAGATGAGATGCTTATCTGGAGTTCCATTATACCTCCTCCATGAGCAGAAAGGAAAGGTGCTATTTTATACAAATAAAAGCACCTCATCAAGTAATATTAGATTCACAAAAGAAAGGATATTCAAAGACAAGTATGGCCTCCTCCTTTTATAAACATCTTAGTTTATCCTATGGTGCCTACATTTTGCAGTTTGTATAGTATGTAAGATCACAGATTTTGATAAGACCTCTCAAACTATAAAATGGAATACAATGACTAAGCATAACCATGTATGTTAACCTTAAAACAGGGGCTCTCAAACTTCATTACACCGTGACCCCCTTCTGACAACAAAAATTACTACACGACCCCAGGAAGGGGGACTGAAGCCTGAGCCCACCCGAGCGCCACTGCCCTGGGTGGCTTGGGGGGGGGGGGGGCAAAGCGGGGGACAAGGGCTGTAACCTGAGCCTTGGCGCCCAGGGCTGAAGCCCTTGAAGCTTCAGCTTAGACCCTGGGCAGTGGAGCTCAGGGTTCAGCTCCAGGCCCCAGCAAGTCTAAGCCAGCCCTGGTGACCCCATTACAATGGGGTCATGACCTACTTTGGGGTCTCAACCCACAATTTGAGAAGCGCTGCCTTACAGAATCTTCTCCAGTTACAAACCCTCTTCATGTGATGTACATTTCTTTGGATCTCATGCTCCCCTCTACATCCGTGCTTGAAACAAACAGAACCCCTACCTGCAGAAAGAGGTAGCTGTTCAATTTCCTTTGCTTTTCACTTGTACGGGACACTCATGGAGTAAACAATGCTCTAATTGTCTACAATAACCAAGCATCATTCTTTTTAACCATTTTCCCTATGTCATTATAATCTTTAGGCCAGATCGCTCTCTGGTGCAAATCACCATATCGCCATTGAACACAATGGAGCTGCACCAATTAATACCAGCTGAGAATCTGACCTTTGAAATGTACTGTACCACAGTATTTGCCTTCGGTATAGTATTTGCACTACTCTCGGAATGGAGAATACAGAAAACAATGGAAAAACAATGGAAAAACAATGGAAAAACATTTGTCTCTTACTGAAAACAGTAAGAGACAAATGTCAAGGATGGTGCCCACTGCATGCAATACTAATAATGAGTGAGCATCCAAAGTCCCAATTAATACATATAAGGTTAGACCAGGAACACAATTTTTAAAGTATCATCCCACTCTTTTACCCAATTAAGGTTATACTGGGGAGAGTTGGAGAGGTATTTGAGCTACTTGAATAACTGAAAAATGAATTTCCATTAAAATAATAAATACTGTTTGTGATTAGTCTGCTAACCGGTCTATGAGTAATTGTTGAAAGCACACATAAATAGTGAAACACATAACTTTATTTTGCACACATCTAGCTTCCTTAATAGGATGAGTTTTCAAAATTCTTTAGTTTCTTATTCATATACCAGAAAAACTCCCCAGGTAATGGCAGCATACCAAGCAAAAATATGCATCTTCAAAATTTCCAAAATATGTATTTACATGATAGAACATAATAACTCCATCCATCAAGTCAATATCATTTTTAGGCCCTCTTTAGATTTACTTATATGAGAGGTCTTAATAGCACTAACAGAGCTGTTAGTGTCCATTGTGTTAGTAATAGATGTTTTTAAATTCCATGTGTACTGTATATATTTACCTAATCTGCATTTTCAAAAGTCTGTATATGTCAGAAAGGGCCATTATATCTATGCTACCATTTCAATTCTTATTTATTTTCATAACTGATACTTTCCTTATTTTTTTAAAGGAAAGAAATTGAAGAGGTGTTGTAAATTCATTCATATATTTCAACTAGATTAATTTGGTGCTTATGCAAATGAGTGAACAACAATACTGTCTCCTTCAGCGTAGTATGGCATAAGCAGAGAGGCACTTACCCTATGAACACTCATGTATGTGCAAGTCAATGGGTTAAATTGCTTAAAATTACCTCATGTGCTTAAAATTAACCATGCACATATTTGCAGGGTGGGGCCTATGTTTCCTCTGTGCAGCTCTGCTAATGCCCCACAATAAAAAACTGCAACAGAAATCAAACTAGCATCAGATCTTGGTCTCAAGGACTGCATACTATATTCAACTATGCAAATGTACTGTGATGAGAAGAAAGGTCTATTAGGTATTTATTGGTATGCTCCAGTTACTTTGTGCCACTCTGGTGAGGCAAAATAGTTGTATTGACCAGTTATAATGGGTTTATGGCTACTTCATATCAACAGAGAAGTGCAAAGTAGCCAGAGCACACTGGGAAATCTGATCTTAGAATTTTCACTTGTGACCGATCCAGAGTTTGAATTAATATCTTCTTTGAATTAATGCTACTCAACATCTAGCCTTCCAAAACATAAAGGTAAAGTCTGATCATAGGACCCAATTCTGCAAACATTTACTTGAGCAGTCCCTACTCACATGAATGTGACCACATAAGTAAGGACTACTCTTGTGAGGCAGGGACTGCAGAAATAGGCTCAAATAGATGAAAGTGACTTTGTAACTATGATACCCTCCTCATCAAATTTGCTAGCTGTGCATCAAATCTACTGGCATAAATGAAAAATATTTTTTCTTTACTTTTTACTCCTGTTAGAATCAAAGAACTACAGGAGAGAGAGATGGATTCTATTCTACCTCATGTAACATCAGTTGAATTGTTCAGTACATTCTAAATGAAGAAATGCTCCTCTTGTGATGATGCATGATCCACAAAGAACACAGTTTGATAATCAGATCCCAGGTTGATTTTATATGCTTAGCTATTAGGAAAAGATCTTGCAAACTTGAAAAGTGAGAACATTTAATAGGGAATCCATTAAGAAAAATAAATATAGTTACTGAATTTTTAGGCCAACCCTGACTGATCTTTCTCAGCGATGAATTATGAACTGAAGGTTTAAATTCTTGAGGGATTCCATGGACATTATATGTAAAGGCTGCAGTATTGAGCCACAATGATACACCGAGGCAGTGTCATTCTTAATTCCAAATCCTTTTTCTTTTGATAGTTAGTTATATGTGTTGAACTTAAATATCACATATTTGGGGAATTAAATGGGGAGCAATAGAAAAAGTACCCCTCAATGCAAGGAAGTAGGTTTTTTTAAGTAACATCTATCATTTCATTTCCATTAGCTTCCCGTTGTAGTGCCCAATTTGTGCCCAGCTATGTGGACATAGCGTATTTGGAAATGCAGGTGTCATTTGAAGATGACTTTATCAAGTTAAAAGTATGATAAATGGTAATTAAATTGTTTAAATTGTCCATGTTTTAAGAAACTCTCACTAGGAGGGAAGGAGAACATCTCTGCTATAAAGAAATTAATAAAACATGTTATGCAAAAGTGAATTTATAGTTCATTTGGAATTAGAGATCTACCACCTTTTCAATCCATACAAATGCATAATCTTGTCAATTAAATATTATTGTTAAGGTCTAGTAGTATGTTAAAATCACTTTAAAGTGCAACTAAGGAAAATTCATGTGTGTTTATTACTCCTTAAGGGTCTATTAGTGGGTATTTTATTCAGATTCGGGTTGTAAAATCTGCATAAACTCAGCATATTGTTATCCCCATGTGTGCATTTGTTTGGTTAAAGCATAACAGCAAATCTCAATTTCTGCAACTTCTGGAAAAGTCAAGAGAACTAAAACAGTCTTAATTTTAATCAGATACAAACAGTTATCACTACAGAAGTGAAGAGTTGACTATTATGCAAATCGTCACAGTCAGTGGTCACCAAGCCATCACAGAAGACTGAGCAAGTCAATTATTTCAGATATTTCCAAAGACTAGTGAAGATGTATGTTTCTCATTTCCACCTCGTCTTATTTTCATAGAAATGTGAAAATATTAGTCAATGAACTTAGATTTTTTTTAACAGAAACACCACTACCTGAGCTTATATCCAACATAAATTATGACTTTATTAGTTTTTTTAATGGTAATATCAAAATGTGCAAATTTTTGGACTTCATTCAAATCTCAAGTTGATGAAATAATTCAGTACACAAGTTCTTTTAAACTTTGCAGTTTGTATTAACATTTCAACTTTATTCTCCTAGATCCTCTCTCTGATACAGGGTTCATTTTCTAACAATGACTATCTATTGGATATTAAAATATCCAGTATTAAAAATCAAGCCCATGCAGGTCAAGTGACTTGCACAGGACTGTGGCAGAACCTGACTTAAGTGGCCTATGAGCAGGTGTACAACTGGTCCCACGTGGCCTGCACGCAGATCCTTGAGGGCCAGTGAACTGGGAGAGTGTGAGCATAGGGGTGGGTCAAAATTATGCACGTGATGCCTTTTCCCCACCAAGGCGGCTGCAAGCTCCATTTCTGCAGTCATTTGCTCCTCTCTGCGCCATTCAGAGTAGGGACGCATCTGACCCTATGGCTTTAAAAATGTCTAACTCCTACATAGGGTTAGTATTAAAAATGTACACAAGCCCAAATGTATTACCCAAGAGATGGGCAAAGCTGCATTCTCAGTCTCTGGAAAATACACCTGACTTATGTTTATTTTTTAAAAACAGTAAATAAAGGAAAATAATTTGGGTAAATCACAGACATAATGTTATGGAACGTTAGGATTGAGACACAATTATCATAGGCAGTTAGGTGAAGATAACGCAAAACCTCTTGTGTCTGGAGATCAAAGTCAAATTTCGATACTGATCACATGCAAAAATTAGTTTGCTGGTGTCTCTTTATGGTACCCTGCATAACCTATCTGACCATCTTTGCTCAAAAGAAGCCCAAAGACTGAAATAACAGGTATGTGTGCAAATTAGGATTGAGGTGGATTGGCACTGCAAACTAACAATTATAGTTTTGGTATTAAGAAATCAGATGTTCCTAACTCCCAATCGTATACTCAGATCATGCCTCTTTCATATACAAGCTATGTTTGATTCAGGTCAGTGCTACTGGTTCTTCACTTTCCAGACCACTTAAGATACTTGATAAAAATATTTTATTACTGCTCCCCACACACTAAAATATTATGTATATGTAGTATTGTCTGGTTTTGTACTGCCTGGTTTTACAGCTTTGACTAGTTGTAAAACTGCATAATTCTACTGGAGATCCCTTGAAGTATGCGGTTTTTAGAAATGTATAGAAACTGTAAACATTTACCTTTTGTACTTTTCATTGTCTGTTTCTTTATGAAAATTAATTTAAAGAGAGCGAGAGAGAAGAAAATAGCTAGGAAATAAGGTAAAATCTAAGAAATTCACATTTAACACAGGCACTTGGTAACCCACCATGTTTTGTGTGTTGCAGCCAGTGCCAGGGATACATCTCCAACATGAATCCACATCGTGGTGCCTTTTCTTGAGAGCAGTATGACGTTGAAGGAAGAGCATAAGCCTTCACTTTGAATTTCCTGGCTTTTGTGTCAAAACTTCAACGTTATTTAAAGATAGCCCTCAGCCTGTGAATAGACCTTTGCTACGAGTCCCATGATCATATCTCCATTGGCGTGGCATTGTTTTCAAAGTCATAGATATTTTCTTCAGTTCCTCATGACAATCAGCCAGAATCAATAACCCAAAGCTCTGATTCGATTCACTTTCACTCTGCCTGACTAAACAGTTGCTTTACAACTGTACTGTGAGTGTAGTTTCTATGATGAAATACACAGGCAAATCTACATAGAATTATCGGTCAATAACAATGGACCTTTGTCCAGCTGTGACTATTTCCCCCCCACAATAGCCAGGCCTTATCTGCTCAGGAAATGCCTGTTTTAACTGACAGGTAGGAGATTAAATCTACAGCTGCCGAAACACAATCTCCGCTCTGTTAGATAGGCTTTCATTGCAAAGCACTACAAACACATAATTTGTTTATGTTGTACCAGCAATCTTTGACAAAGCAGACTGTCTAGCTGAGACAAATGTGGTTAAACCCATTTATTGTATTATTTCTGCTACACAGAACAAGCTCTTAAAATGTAGAAACTAGACAAGGCACAAAGCTCTAGCTGTCTAAAGAAATCAAGAATAGATGACTTCTTGTTACACTAGCCCCCTTTACACAGTAAAGCATGCTCTCTCCTGGAAAACATCCACTGCAATTTCTTTCTCTCTCTTTTTTATTTTTTTGAGTGGGTGGTTCAATGATGTTTATATTTTCAGGTTTTAAAGCTGCTTCTTTCTCCCATAGCACCAATAGATATAAAATAAACAAGACAATCAATGGAAGCCTTAAGATTCAGGAAACCAGAGAATATTTTGCAAGGACTACTTTGCAAAACAAGAATGAATTTTCCAGACACACTGGGTCTCATCCTGCAGTGTAATTATTGTTACACTTTTTGCTTTATTTTAGAATAATATTGGTTGCTATAAAAGGTACAGTGAATAAGGGAACTAAGTGTTT
Source organism: Chrysemys picta bellii (assembly GCF_011386835.1). Classification (NCBI taxonomy): domain Eukaryota; kingdom Metazoa; phylum Chordata; order Testudines; family Emydidae; genus Chrysemys; species Chrysemys picta. The sequence goes on along the minus strand of NC_088794.1, from coordinate 43,498,203 downwards.
ATAAATTTGATTTTCCAGATTGAACATTACTTTTTTCCCCAATTAAAAGGCTTGAAAAGAAAACTTTTTTAGCTCTAGTTCCTCATGGCCATATATTACTTTTCTGTAAGTCTCTCTGACAAGAACTAAGTCAGCATATACTGGAAATTATAAGGGCCACATCAAGCCTCAGAGGATCCTTAGGAACCCTACAAACATGAGCAGACATACACATACCCTCCTGAGGGGAGAACTGGTCCTGCATCAATCTCTGCTTTCTATATTTAAGACTCTATTCTCCAGCTGATGTCCATGAGTAACTCCAACTTTATCAGGAGTCTCATGCACAAATTGACTGGAGAGATGCACTCAGTGACTGGCTTGTTAAACAATTTCTTTGTGAAATTCAGAATGAGACATTTCCCAGGTATTAGAACGATAGACGTTCACTAAGGGGGTTTAGTCAATAAGAGGATTGTCACTCTAATGTTAATCTGAACTACGAGGAATCAAAATACGAAATGTGGTCAACATTTAAAAGTTTTATCATTCAAGTTATTTCTACCACCCCACACCTCTCCCAGAGCATTCTTCTATGTACTCTTTTGCAATCAGTGTTTTTTTTTTATTATTATTTAATCTTAATTGATTTGCAACATTCATCTCTGGATTTGAGGGGAAGTGGTTCAGGGCTAGCACAGAAGCTGCCACTCAAAACATTCAGTTTGGCATAAAATTAAAAAAGTATGCAATAAACTGGCTAAATCCACAGGGAATCCCTCAAACAGCATGGATAATGAGTGGAATCCATAACAGACGTAAACAAACCCAGAAAGATGTCTGGGGCCAACATCATTATGTAAGATATATGCCCAAGATATATGGACATATATTTGAATGTTCAACTTCAAACTCAGGCTCTATTAGATTGATTCGATCTCAGCGTGGGGTTCAGTTAATAAACAAACCTTGCCTTTGGAAAATATTTGGGACTGGAATTATGTATTATGCCCCTGCCATTTAAAACATGTGGTACTGAGATGCACTCTTACTTTAATGCTTTGTTAAGGCAGGATTGTAAAGAAAATTAGAAATCCACTTTCCTAGGAAACAGATCCAATTTTCAGGTTAAGCGTCACAACTTTTAAAGCAGCTATTATCCAAAACTATATTTCATTCTATGCATTGGGGCATTTGACAAGTTTTCACCTTAAAAATTAGAGACCAGTTTGAGTCTTAGGGCTTTGGCTCACACTTCCCATGTTACCCACATTCTCTTAAAGGATGCAACAATAACATTAACAAGTCTTTTTGGTAATTATTAATTTCACTGTAGAAGAGCTTCTTTGCTATGCTTGGCTAGTTAAAAAAAATCATTTTGCTCACCTCAGGGTACAGCATTAGCCTGCATATTTGCTCTTTTCCTTTTTTCCAGGTTTTGTTTAAAAATTCTTCTTAAACCTGGATGTTAATCACTGCTCTGAGAGTGAAAGAATTTGCAGGAGTAGCTGAAGTGCCACTTTTTTTTCAAAGTAGGAACTAGTTAGTACTGGCTTTTTTTTTTCTCTGACATTGGAACAGGGAAAAATGAAAGAGAGAAAGGAAAGGAGAAAAAATTAATTAAGAGAACAAGAATGAGGGCTGGCCTGGAGGTACAATCACCGTCCAACATGTCATCAGCTCACAAATCGAAGTTCTAGTCTTGGGCTAAACTAGTATGGGATCAGAACAGCCAAAATGCTCAGCCCTGAATAAGAGGAAGCCTCCTGAGTGGGCACATCATGCTAAACCAGGAGCTGCAATGTCGGGAGCCAGATCCAGAAGAATGTGTCATCTGATTAATTGTTTTTAAGGATAGCAATAAAGAAAGAAATTCGAGGGCAGAATCTTAAGAGATATGCCCTGCAATGCATGCACGCACAAGACAAGGAGAAGACAAACAGCACCTCTCTTGGCTGGTTCAATTCTAAAGAAATCACACTCACCTTAACATATTGCTGTAAACTACTGTGCTCTGCGCAGGACACACAGTTCTACAGTGAAGGTGAAGTTCTTTCTACTCTTTTAAGTATGAAACACCCTTTTTCTTTTGTTGTGGCTGAATTTCCCAAACAATAGGGACCTCTAGATTTGTTTTGGAGAAGTGAAGTAGGGGATGAAAAAGGTAAAATGTTAAAAAGGGCAGGTAAGTTACAGAGAATGGCCTTACCCTGCTTCTCAATATTTCTTATATTTTAATCCATTTTAATCATTCTATGCCAAAGCTGTTGAATCCTGATGAGAGACAACTCATGGTACTCTCCCAGTGCTCCTGGATCCATCCTCCAGCACTCTTTCCTTGCTGCATTCCCATACAGTCACTGTTTGAGTTTCTTGGACCCACAAAGCCTTACTAGCACTTAACCTTATTTTGGAGAGACCAAAGAAGGTAGTTTGGGCTTGATTCATTTAATAGTTTCTCTGCTGAAAGAAGAAATAAGAATGCCAACTGTAACGGTGGTGCTTTCTGTTATATGGAACTGGACCAGAGCAGCAACTCATTTGTCCATCACTCAGCTCCTCATCTATCTCTGATCTTTCTTTCTCCTTCTTTCTTTCCAGCCCCTTTTTTCTTCTTCTGTTCTATAACCTCCTTCTTTCTTTCTCTCTCTCTCGCTCTCTCTCTCTCTCTCCTGTCTCAGTTTCCCTGCAAAACTTCTGGCATTTTCTCTCACTGTATCCCTTGCATATTGAATAAAGTAGTGCACACTTTCTGAGTATATAAACCTACTCATTCCACATCTGGGGCTGCTGACATATAATATATGACAAGAAAGGGTACAAGTTACCCCAAATCCTCTCCAAAAGAGTTTTTATGCTCCCCCTCACCTCCCCAAAAAGCACTATCCTTCCAAATTCTGCCACCATGAGCAATAAGAGAAGACCATTTATATGTGCAAATGGCTGGCTTGCTTTTTGGTTGACTAATGGTGGCAGTCATGAGAAAGGCCCAAGCATACTAGCAAGTGTGGTCAGCTGGAATGTGGGAAGAAATTAGGATGTCCACAAGAATTGAGCCCACAAGATACACCTATACAGGAGAAGCAAAAATTAAATCAGCCCCATGCTGTTACTATGCTCCTCTCCATGAACACAAGGGCCTCCTGGTATGTGGTGTGCTCCCTCAGACTCCTCTCTTTAGCTGGCTGAATAGTTGCATCCATTTTCCTTTTCCAGGTAGATGACAGCATGTAGTGTAGGATGCACTACAGTTTTGATGACCTTTTTCTGATATATTTTTAGGGCTTCCCCACGTTTCGTTGTGACAACCAGTACCACACAATTGGGACCACAGCAGATATTTGTGCTAGTGTGGCATCCCTGGGATTCTGGGTATGGAATGAACTGATGACAAACATACTGCAAGACTTATTTATGATATTATGTTATGAATAGCAACTGCGATAATACATATCTTATCCGTATTTTTTTTGGAAAGAAGGCAGTAGGATGGGTCCACTGTGTTCATTTCAGACTTGTTTAAAAAATATGTCAGATATCTGTATGGATATGATCCCTATTTGCTTTGAATGTTGAATGTTTTGGTTGACTATGTGCTGCACTTCCGACAGCATATCTAATAGAATTCTGTGAGGTGGTCCACAAGCATGTGGACAAAGGGGATCCAACCGATTATAGTGTATTTAGATTTTCAGAAAGCCTTTGGCAAGGTCCCTCACCAAAGGCTCTTAAGCAAAGTAAGCAGTCATGGGATAAGAGGGAAGGTTCTCTCATGGATTGGTAACTGGTTAAAAGATAGGAAACGAAGGGTTGGAATAAATGGTCAGTTTTCAGACTGGAGAGAGGTAAATACTGGTGTCCCCCAGGGGTCTGTACTGGGACCAGTCCTATTCAACATATTCATAAATGATTTGGAAAAAGGGATAAACAGTGAGATGGCAACATTTTCAGATGATACAAAACTACTCAAGATAGTTAAGTCCCAGGCTGCAAAAAGCTACAAAAGGATCTCTCAAAACTGGGTGACTGGGCAACAAATGGCAGATGAAATTCAATGTTGATAAACGCAAAGTACTGCACACTGGAAAACATAATCCCAACTATACATATAAAATGATGGGGTCTAAATTAGCTGTTACCACTCAAGAAAGAGATCTTGGAGTCATTGTGGATAGTCCTCTGAAAACATCCACTCAATATGCAGCGGTAGTCAAAAAAGCGAACAGAATGTTGGGAATCATTGAGAAAAGGATAGATAATAAGACAGAAAATATCATATTGCCTCTGTATAAATTCATGGTATGCCCACATCTTGAATAATGTGTGCAGATGTGGTCACCCCATCTCAAAAAAGATATATTGGACTTGGAAAAGGTTCAGAAAAGGAAGACAAAAATGATTAGGGGTATGGAACGGCTGCCATAAGAGGAGAGATTAATAGGACTGGGACTTTTCAGCTTGGAAAAGAGACGACTAAGGGGCGGGGGATATGATAGAGGTCTATAAAATCATGGCTAGTGTGGAGAAAGTAAATAAGGAAGTGTTATTTACTCCTTCTCATAACACAAGAACTAGTGGCCACCAAATGAAATTAATGGGCAGCAGGTTTAAAACAAACAAAAGGAAGTATTTTTCCACACAATGCACAATCAACCTGTTGAAGTCCTTATCAGAGGATGTTGTGAAGGCTAAGACTATAACAAGGTTCAAAAAAGAACTAGGTAAATTCATGGAGGATAGGTCCATTAATGGCTGTTAGCCAGAATGGACAGGGATGGTGTCCCTAGCCTCTGTTTGTCAGAAGCTGTGAATGGGTGACAGGGGATGGATCACTTGATGATTACCTGTTCTGTTCATTCCCTCTGGGGCACCTGGCATTGGGCACTGTTGGAAGACAGGATACTGGGCTAGGTGGACTTTTGGTCTGACCCAGTATGGCCATTCTTATGTTCTTATACGCATCACCGAGATCACCATCCCAGAACTGGAAGGCAGCATATGCATGTGAAATAGTACAATGCAATGGTGTTTCTCACACCACAGCCATATCATCTCAGAATTCTTACTGTGCTTTTCCAATTAACCTCCAATTGTTATTGGTTCTTTCTCATGGAATTCTGGACTGCATTCGTATCACCCATTCATTTTTCCACACTTACCATCTGACTAAGTCTTTCCCATCTAAGCTGCCTGCCATGGTTACTGGAAATCTGCTGTGTCGCATTCCCAACAGCTCTAAAGCAGTGTTTCCCAAACTTGGAACACCGCTTGTGTAGGGAAAGCCCCTGGTGGGCCAGGCCGGTTTGTTTACCTGCCGCGTCCGCAGGTCAGGCCCATCGTGGCTCCCACTGGCCGCGGTTCGCTGCTCCAGGCCAATAGGAGCTGCTGGAAGTGGCGCAGGCCGAGGGACGTACTGGTCACCGTTTCCCGCAGCCCCCATTAGCCTAGAGCGGCGAACTGCAGCCAGTGGGAGCTGCGACGGGCCGGACCTGCGGACGCGGCAGGTAAACAAACCGGCCCGGCCTGCCAGGGGCTTTCCCTACACAAACGGCGTCCCAAGTTTGGGAAACACTGCTCTAAAGGAAGGTGCTTTTAAGTAGTTATCAGGTAAATATTGGCTCTTTATAGTGAACATCCACCTTCATTGAAATTATAACCACTGGTTGCTGTTAACACTGTACCCTGTTCTCCAATCAAATCCATATGAATTTGGAGTTTACACTTGTCAGTGTGAGAGTGATGACTGGAATATGTTCGCTTCATTCCTACTGCACAGGGAACAAGCAACCCACCCTAGTTATTTCACACAACTTTGTCAGAAAATATATCTGAGGTAAAAAGCTGTCAGATCACCATTCACCGATTATGCCTTTTCAACAGAGTTAGTATGTTAATATATTCTCTTTTCTCAACTCTTCTGAAATGAGAAATAAAGCATTTAAAAACAATATTAATGTAGAGATTCAGTAGCATATAATGGAGATAGAAATTACTTGATGCCTTGGCCTTTCTTCACAAAAGCTAAAGCACACCTTTCAAACAAGATTAAATACACCTTTAAGGCTGCATAATTTTATTTTATTTAAATAACATTGTTTTTAGGAACAGATTTACAGTAAACAAGCTTTTGCTAAGGACCTGATTCTCATCTCACCTAGATGAGTGTAAATGAGGAGTAACTCATCTGAAGCCTATAAAGCTGCAAGGAGATCAGAATCAGGCCATAAAGGTATTTTTAAACCGTTAAGTATATTAATACTTCAACAGATTCAAGAATACCAGTGTAAACACAGCAATGCAACAAGTTAAACATTTAAAATAAATGTGATAGTATGTTCAATGCCAATCAAAGTCTTAGTCAGACCACCCATAGGGGAAAAAATAAAACTCTCTGCATTGTTTGCAATAATATGGAAGGAAATTTAGTGTATATTCTCTTCTTCCTGTATTTTTCAGCTAGATTAAGCTGTTGTCTTCACAATTGCCTCCCAGCTGCTGTGACTTGTGAAAACAACAGACCCTGCTCTGTTGTCTGCAGAAAGCCTGGATTGTTATGAGTAACTTTATTGCAGGCACATGAGTGTGTTAAGACTTTAAAACACGCTCAAATGTCATGTGCACACCCACTGACGGGCAAGAATAATTATGAAAAAACAAGAATTCTATGTCTATGAAACAGTGTCAGACAAAATGGGCCATTCATTGTGTTCCTTTGGGAATGCTTGGACTCTCTAGCCAGAAAACAAAAAAGGCACTTTTTTCCTCCTGTAGGCTGAATGCTTAGCTTTGCCATCTGAGCCCTAAGTAAACACGGGCCCCCTCTCTAACTACTGGCTGGCCCGCACACAGTAAAAAGTATTAATGCCCCCCTTTTTTCCAGCAGTCCCCTCTGTGTAGGCTGCGGCCAATGTAAAGTCAATGCAAAGACAAAACAGTTTGCCTAACATTAGTAAAAGAAAACATAACTCTTGTACAGTCTGAAAATCCCTCTGACACAGAGGTTTTATTTTAAGACCTATCCCCTCTGTCCTTCTGCATGTTACCGTAGCTACTGTTAATTCTTTTAGCAGGCAATAACTGCTGTCTGCTGCTAAATTACAGAGGAACAGAATTGTGTGCAGCTGTTTAAAGTTATCTACTTTATAAGGTTGCCTACTTCTTTACTGTCCCAGGTTCAAAATTTCATTTGTCTCCCTATCAGAATCTGTTTGCATCATAAAAGGGCTATTCCAAATGAAATTCCAACTCAGCTCAACAATCGGTTCACTCTGCTACCAAATTTTCACCACAGGTTTAATGAGGAGACAATCCCTTCTGGCCTGATTTTAACAAGTGCATCGAATCTCATAAGGATAGTGATAAATTACAACAAGCTAAAAACTTTTTCAGATTGTTTAAATGCATAATTAATGTATTCGATATTCTTTTGACCAAAGTGATTATTTAAACTAAGCATCCGTATCTATCTCTACATCATCTTTTGGGTTAGTAACGATCTGGTGCATTTGACTAAGTGAGGTGACTTTCAATTCACAATAAAATCTAGGTAAATTACTGTCAATATGTTCTGATGTTCACATTGAAGTTAATAGCACAACTCCCATTGATTTCAATGAACAGAATCCTCACCTTATCTTGTTAGATGTAAAAAGGGCAGATTCATCTCTTGTTTTAAGAATGAATTTTCAGGCAATTGTGTGTGTGTGGGGGGGGCTCCTCTGTGAGGGTTTTTGTGAGTTTTTGTTTGTTTGCTTGTTTAAGGTAACTAATATGTCCTTTCTCTCACCATGCCCATCACAAGCTAGGGAAATTGAAAAGCAGAAAGGAAAGGCTGTGTGAAAGTCCAAGCATGGAGCGTATGAACTTTATAGCCATCCATGAAAGGGCTGCCATATTCCCCACTAAGCCCTCTGATTCTGCATACAATTTAATTGTGCCCATTGGGTTATGTGGATTTTGATAATGAAATGCTGTTTTAGCACTAGCCACTAGATTGTAAAGTCTTCAAGGCAGACACTGTGTCTTATTTGTACACACAAAGCAATAACACAAGGGGCCCCTGATTCTGAATAGGGACTCTACCACAATGCACATAATAATAGGGGTAATCATGAATGACCTGGATTCAAACTCAACCCTGGTGTAATTCAGTTGAATTCCATTGGGCTATACCAAAGAGAGATGTGCCCAGCTATGTGCCTCCCCTTTCCTAGAATCTAAAGGAGACCAGTTTCAGAGAGTTCCTTGACTGTTAGTTTGAGCATCCTGAGCTATCCTCAGACCTAGGTCTTCAAAGCGGAAACATGATGTACTATCCACTGAACCATCAGGCTAGTCATGAATTTGTTTTAACAATCCAACAACATCACCATTTCTCATTCATCCACTTAGCTTAATTTTCCTACCATCACTTTCATTGCTGAGGTTGTCTCTATTAAGCCATTTTTTGTGCATCATTAACTTTTAACCAGGCATCGATAGAGTTATTGTTTAAATTGCGTATGACTTTATTTAACGTCAGCATTTCTTCTGGCTCCTGACAAGAAGTCACATTTTATAACTAATTAAATTGATCCCTGGGAAGCAAAAGCCACTAAACGGAATTATTTGAAACCGAGTGTCAATATATTAAATCAAAGGGCTAATGAGTTGGGTCACTGCTTCTTTTATCTGAAGGCTATAGCAGAATAGGATTCATATCATCCTCTATTTTCTGCTTTAACAATCAATTTTATTTAAACCAAAGGCGGCTAATTAATAAATTTAGATCTAGCTGTAAATAATACATTTTAGCCTGTTTTAAAACTGGAATAAATGTTAAGGTCATTTTAAGTGGGAAAATGCACTGTGTTGATATAAGCTGCACTTCTGAGTTGCCATGGTGCACGAGTGCTCCTACTAGGTCACAGGAAGCATCCACGGTGATCTAAAAGCTGTTTTGTAAGTAAACGATTTTGAGAACTTTTTATCTTTCAACTATTTCCATTCTGGGCGTAAATCAGGAACAACATTTGCCTCTCGGAGCTGACAATACCGCCTAACGAAAGTGATTAAGCAATGATTAAATTTGTCATGTCAGCTTTTCCTATAGCTCTTGCAGCTGCTGAGTAATATTTTGGATGCAGTCAGTATTTACATCTGGACACTACTTTTAAAATTCATCACCTAATAATTCATACCACTCACTTATTAGTCATAGTTCAGCTTCCTTTGACTAAATGTTTGTAGATGGTTCAAGAAAGCTATCTTTTCTAAAGTTGTCTTCAACTAATCCAATTATGTCCAGACTGTTTAGAAATCATGTTTGATGATCTCTTACCCTTCCAGAAAAGAAGAAGAAGAAAAAAAAAGCTTTTACCTGTAAGTTGTTTTGATTGAGATCCAGTCAAGTTTTCATACCTTACTTAGGTGTTCACTATGGTATATCAGAGAAAGCTTTTTGACTCTTCCTTACATTTAAAAATTATCATATAATTATACTTGTATTAAAAAGAAACTGGGTAATTAATCAACAAAGGCTAAATTATCATGGCCCTTTTTGGCAGTGCATGGGAGCAAGAGTAAGGAGGATCGAGGGTCCTACCTTGTACCCAGCTCAGCTTGTGATCCCATGCCCAATACTGCAAGTTGGAAGGTGGTGGGAAATATGAGAGTACGGGCTCCTGCTCATCTGCTAAAGTAGCTGGCTATGCACATAGGCAGGAGCAAATTGATCCACAAAGAGTCGGGGGGAGAGGGCAAGTAATTTACTTTCTCCCCCACAGCAAAGAGGGAGCAGGGGAGGATTGGTGACACTCTGAGTTCTCCAGTCTGGTCTTGGGGGCACACAGCTATGTATTGCCTCTTACTCAGGTCAGGTTGTAAAATTACAATCTAGCCCCAAGCAAATATCTAAACAATCATTTAAAGCAAGGCTGTGATTGTTAGTGGTTACTTTAACACATAATAGTCTGTTAAAAATAGGATGGCTTCACTGTCCCTCTAAAGCTTGGTTTTGTAGATTTACCACTAAGATCAAATGCATCACAAGGAACACCACAGATGTTTTTTAAAAACGCATGTTCTTGTACCCACATATCATTTTTCAAACATTAATTTAGGGTTTTTCTGCAGGCACAGTGCTTCCCTTTCAAAACAACTTTAAATAGTCACTTTTATCCATTTATAAATGTATGTGTTTTGGAGGGTCAAGCACATGCTGTTGTTTCACACCACAAATGTTTTCCTACATTTCCAATGGTTACATGTCAAGAGAGCGCTTGACCCCACCATACAGAATCATTCAGTATGTGGGGGAAACCACAAATACTGCTGTACCTGTGGCTGGCTCAAGATCATTTAAAATGGAAGTTCATTTCAAAAGCAGGTTTTGGAAAAATAACCCATTTTCACCTAAGAACATTAGTTAATCATGGACTCTTTTAAAAGATATACTGTTGTCTTTTCCCTTCCATAATGTATTTTCTTTAAAAGTCATGCAACATTTCAAAGTAGGCTAGACTAATACTGTCCATTAATTAGAACAGTTTTCAGGTCAGACAATGTGATGCTATGACTAACATCTGTTGAATTCCTACCATTTTCCACCTTACACTCAGATTCCTAGAGTAAATTTTCATTTTGGTGCAAACACACAAGTTCTACACACTGTCATACATGACTATATACAAGAACACACACACTGGCTTGTAGGGAAAGAAGTAGTGGTGCTTTTAAAAGAAAAGCTTCACAAAACTTGGTTGTTACTGCCAGAGTTGTAGCACAGTTTCCCTGTACAGCAGCTACAGTGATTATTATTATGATTATTATTATTACTATTTTGTCTAGGAATTGTTTCAGAACCATGTTATGAAACTGTGCCATCTTTTTATCTAAAATGTAGCCTAAGTCTAAGGACAGGTCTGCACTACCGCTTAAGTCAATGTAACTTACGTCGCCAGAGGTGTGAAAAAGCCACCGCTCTGAACTATACAGGTTACATGAACGTAAAGTGTTGTCCACGCTGTGCTATGTGCACAATGTGGCTGTGCTATGTGCACAGTGTGGCTGCGCTGATGTAGCGCAGTTGTGTAGACTAACCCTAAGATATAATGTATGGGGATATACTAGAAATAAATACATTGAAATTTAGGATTAGATTAATTGGCGGACGGAACAAAATCTGCCCATGCTAATCAAGGAAACCATGCTACAACTCCGCTAGTAGCAGCTGTGTTTAAACACAGTTGTATATAGTAAAGAACTTATCTCAGTGAGGAAAAGGCCCAAAGTCCAATTTGTCATTGATTTCAGTGACAACAGTAGCATGAAAATGTCTATGGGTGTCTAGGCTAGTGTACTGTTGTTCTAATATAGTATGGCTCCTTTTACACTAGCCAGTTAAATTGGATTAAAATGCTGTTTGGGCAATATTAAGTTTAAAGCATGGCAAAATCTTTTTTTAAAATTTAAACTAAGCTGCCCAGCAAAGATCCTGGTGATATATATATATATATATATATATATATATATATATGGTAAAAATTCAAAACACTGACGACTAGTGTTCTTCATCTTTTTTAAAAAAAAATTCTTTTTTTGGTCAGATGCTGAATAAAAGCCTGGACAATAATAACCCTTATCGCAGAAAAATAACCACTCGCTAACATGTTAAAGTAAATTTGCCTGAAAAGAATTTTTGCTGTTGTTCCACTGGTATGCCATTGCTGACAGTATATCCCTGTGGAAAGAAGCTTACTGATGTCCCCTTAGGTCTCATTTTAAGTTGTACTTTACCTACAGCAATTAGCTGCTCAGATGTTTCTGTCGGTTTTCTGGTGTTGTGCCTTCCCTTTCATGTAATTTCTCTTCTCCATTTATACTAGATGCTTGCAATCCTCTAGCTGTGAGCTATATAGACTACAATTGGGCTGAAATGGTCGATACTGATATCCTTTTTTCTGTGTCACTGTACTCTCGAGTTTGCTTGAGCAATTTCTGGGACCCATCTAATATTTGTACATGCAAATAGGCAGACAAAAATATGGTAACAAGCGCATAATACAGACTGTGTATGCAAATTCTCAAGATTTATGTTGGCAACTTATTGTACATTATTTCCCCTAAACTTAACCTCTCATTTGCCAATACATACATAGAAACAAATTATGTGTGAGCATCTGATCCCATATTTAAACAATGTTGTGGGTCTATTACTTTTACAAAATCTATACAATTGTTTTTACACACAGTAGAACCTCATAGTTACAAACACCGGAGTTACGAACTGATCAGTTAACCGCACACCTCATTTGGACCCGGAAGTATGCAATCAGGCAGCACAGCAGCAGAGACAACAACAAAAAAAGGTGAATACAGTATAGTACTGTGTTAAACGTAAACTACTAAAAAAATGAAGGGAAAGCAGCATTTTTATTCTGCCTAGTAAAGTTTCAAAGCTGTATTAAGTCAATGTTCAGTTGTAAACTTTTGAAAGAACAACTATTAGGTTTTGTTCAGAGTTACGAACAACCTGCATTCACAAGGTGTTCATAACTCGGAGGTTCTACTGTATAGATTTTCCTGTGGAATCCAACAAAACTAATCTTGATTGCCACACTACTTTTGAATTTGTAGTTCTACATGTATCTCCACATGTCTATGCACATTGTCATTCATATAACTGCATATACACATAACAAGCCTGACCCCATTGAATTCCAGGATTTTACCCCTGATTTTTCCAAAGGTTTTGCATATAGCTATTGTGGATCTAAATAGATGCACGTGCAAATGATGTAACTTAGAAAACTAAGGACCTGATTGCCTGCTGCACTTGGGTGTTAGATGTTTAAATGACTTCACTGGCACCTTGAATAAACTGCTGGCACAAAGTTGTTCCTGCCATAATTTGTACCCTCGGATTTGCAGGAACAAAAAAGGAGGCCAGGTTGAGGAATATAGCTGGCTTTTAAATATGTCAGTAAAATGCCCAAGATCTATTAGTAACATTTAGAAAACAATTTCTATGTGGGATCTCTGTAGTAGAAATGAATAGTAAACGTCTCTCCCCTTGTGTACATGAGACAGAGATACATACAAGAGTTTATTTTATGTGATAATTATTTACAGCATTTTCATGAGTAAAAAGAAAGGAATAATTAAATAGCAGGGTGGTGAGAAAATTTGGCAATTTTACTTTGCAAAGGTTTGTGCAATCCTTTCTTTTCCTTTTTGGGATTGAATTGAATGCCATTACTCAAAGGGAAGCAACAGCAGAGTTTTACTTCATTTTCATCATAGGCCACAAATCATGGTGGGCTCACCTGAAAACTGGTTTGCAAGTCTTGGTGAACAGTCTGGTGACCCTGGTTTGAGCTTCAAGGTTGCAAGTGAGGTCTATTTAGGCTGTTATTACAAAAGTTTCTGATAGCTCTAAAGCATTGTGTAGCTCATTTATACAGCATCACCAATGCCTGCTTTGGGGGCAATATTGGTAAAATACTTCTCCGGTATTAGATAAAATGTGGTGAAGAATTGAAGAGCTCGATTTTCAACAGACCTCCTTAATCATGCTTGCAAATTGCAGGCATGCCCACTAGCACATACAGCTATGGGATTTTACAGTCACAAACAGATATGTGCACAAATTTTGCAGTCCACTTTTCAGAGGCCTCTGAAAATATGGCCTTAGGTGAATGTAGTTACTCATGAAGGAAGCTGAATTGAGAGCTCTGGAGTCTGTAGAGCTCAATGTAGCCACACAATAGGGCTACAAGGGCAAGTGGGAAACCATTTCCCCAGTGTTAATTAACATATCTTCAGAATAGAGACTTTATCTATCTCTGTCTTTATCTGCATCTATGAGTATGCCATTTTTCATATTGCACGCATCACAATGAAACAAGCTAGAATGTCAAGGAGGGCAGGTTCATCATTACCCTTTAAAAACAGGATTGGTAGAAACAAGCCCATTTTCTATCAATTTTCCTACATTCAAAGGACTGAATGGGACAGAAAGGCTTTTTGAAATGTGGGGGATCTGCCCATAGAAGCTTGCACAGCCAAGTATGCCTGCAACCAGATATTTCCTAAGTGACTAACTAGTCAGGGAATTTTCAAAGGTTTGTAGTGAACAGTTTCAGCGGCAAATTCTCTCAGCCCTTAGTCACATGTTCCTTAAAAGGAAATCATTAGCAATCTAAAAACTGCCTTTCTGTAGTGTTTTCCAGTGTGTGCTCAGTGTACTGAGGCACTTTGTAAGTTATATTAACCTAAGCCTGAAACAGCAGTGAAAGTGTTTGTACTGCACATATGAAAAAATAATAGATTCATTTAGGCGATACTCTGTGTTTAGCATGTGTCCAACCATGTGTCTTCTGCTCGTTTAACTTCATATAGCTCCTATATAATAGATGAACACATACAAATACACATTTTAAATTAGGGTTACCATACGTCCGGATTTTCCCGGACATGTCCGGCTTTTTGGGCTCCAAATCCCCGTCCGGGGGGAAATCCCCAAAATCCGGACATGTCCGGGAAAATCGGGACATGCAGGGCCGGCGGTGCTGGGCCGGGGGCTCGGGGGCTCGGGGGCCGGGCCGGCGGTGCGGTGCCAGGCCGGGGGCTCGGGGGCCGGACCGGCGGTGCGGTGCCGGGGACTCGGGGGCCGGGCTGGCGGTGCGGTGCTGGGCCGGGGGCTCGGGGGCCGGGCCAGCGTTGCGGTGCTGGGCCGGGGGTTCGGGGGCTGGGCCGGCAGTGCGGTGCCGGGGACCGGCAGTGCTGGGCGGGCCGGGGGTGCTCGGCCGGGGGCCGGGGACCGGCAGTGCTGGGCGGGCCGGGGGTGCTCGGCCGGGCCCCGGGCCGGCACCCCAGGGCCCGAGCCGACCCAGGCTGGAAACGCCAGGGGGGCCAGAATAGGCCACGCCTCCTCCCCCCACACCCTCCTTACCTGCTTCAGGTTTCCCGCGAATCAAATGTTCGCGGGAAGCAGGGGAGGGGGCGGAGTTGGGGCGGGGACTTTGGGGAAGGGGCGGATTTGGGGCGGGGGCTGGGCTGGGGGTGGGGCCGGGGCCCCGTGGAGTGTCCTCCTTTTGGAGGCTCAAAATATGGTAACCCTATTTAAATAATTAATTTTTATAAGTCAGGAAAGATGGTTTTGTGGTTGAGCCGCTCGAACTCTGGGTTCAATTCCTATCTGTGCCACAAGTTCACAGACTAAGATTATGTCTACACTGGGATTAAATATCCAGGGCTGGCCCACGTCAGCTGACTCAGGTTCGCAGGACTGAGGCTGCGCAGTGATAATATTGCAGTGTAGCTGTCCGGGCTCAGGCTGGTGCCCAGGCTCTAGAACCTGGGTTGCAACCCTAGCCTGGACATCTACACTGAAATTTCATAGCCCCGCAGCCTGAGCCCCGCAAGCCTGAGGTAGCTAACACAGGCCATTCGTGAGTGTTTTATTGCAGTGTAGACATACTCTGTAAGGCCAGAAGAGGCCACTGTAATCATCTAGTCTGACCTCTTGCATAACACAGGCTGTAGAATGTTCCTAAATCAATTCCTGTTTGAACTAGAGCATATCTTTTAGAAAAACATTGAATTGTCATTGAAAAATTGTCAGTGATGGACTATTTACCACAACCCTTGGTAAGTTGATCCAATGGTTAAATAACCCTCACTGTCAAAAATGTCCATCCCACTTCTAGTCTGAATTGATCTAGCTTCAACTCCCAGCCATTGCACCATATTATACCTTTCTTTTGCTCCTCATATATAGGTATTTACAGTTTGTGATCAAGTCACTCCTTAACCTTCTCTTTGTTAAGCTAAATACAAATATTTATCTATCTTGAGTCTATCACTCTAAGGAATATTTTCCCATTTTTTAATCATTCTCATGGCTCTTCTCTGAACCCTCCCCCATTTATCAAAGTCCTTCTTGAATTGTGAACACCAAAACTGGATGCAGTATTCCAGCAGTGGTCTCACCAGTGCCAAATACAGAAGTAAAACAACCTCTTTGCTCCTACTTGCCATTACTATTTATGCATTCAAGGATTTTGGCCATTGCATCACACTGGGAATTCACAGTCAGTATTAAGACACATATTGTTTGCTTGCACCCAGTTTACTAAGCGATCTAGATCACTCTGAACCAGTGATCTGTCCTCTTCATTACTTACCTCTCCCCCCAATTCTTGCATCAACTGAAAACTTTATCAGTGATTATTTTGTTTTCTGCCACGTCATTGATAAAAATGTTAAATAGCGTAGTGTCAAAAGCCAATCCCTGCCAGACTCCACTAGAAACACACCCAGTTGATGATTCCCCATTTACCATTACACTTTGTTCAGTTAGCCAACTTTTAATCCATTTAATGTGTGCCATGTTAAATTTTAGTTTTTTAATCAAAATGTGCAGTACCAAGTCAAATGCCTTACAGAAGTCTAAGCATATTACATCAATACTATTACCTTTATTACCCAAACTTGTAATCCCATCAAAAAAATATCAAGTTAGTTTGACAGGATCTATGTTGATTAGCATTAATTATATTATTTTCTTTTAATGCTTTATTAATCGAGTCCAGAATCAGCTGTTCCATTAGTTTGCCCATGATCAATATCAGGTTAACAGGCCTATGATTACCCAGGTCATTCCATTTACCTTTGTAAAATACTGGCACAACATTAGCTTCCTTTTAGTCTTCTTGAACTTCTCAATTGTTCCAAGAGTTATTGAAAATTAACGTTAATGGTCCAGTGAGCTCTTTCACCAGTTCTTATAAAACTTTTGGATTAAAATTATCTAGACCTACTGATTTTAAAATGTCTAACATTCAATACCTCCTGACTTACTATCAGAATGGAAAATGGTTCATTATCATATGATATATGACTACATTATGTGTTTTATTCCCAAACACAGAACAAATATTTATTGGACATTATGACTTTTCTGCATTATTATTATTGGCAATTCTATCATTATAATCCAGTAATGGACCAATAATATTGTTATGATTCTTTTGTACCTAACATACCTTTAAAAAAAATCTCTTATTGTCCTTAACTCTGCTAGCCATAGACTTCTCCTTGAGTCTTTTTGCTTCCCTTACACATTTTCTACTTTTTCATTACTATCTACATTTTCATTACTATCAAGTTTCCTGTGTGATCTTAAACGAGTCACTTAATCTTTCTGTGCCTGAGTTCCTTGTCTGCAACGTATGTCCTCTCTACCACTCTTCTTTCTGTCTTCTCTATTTAGATTTTAAACTCCTTGGCACAAGGAATATCCCTTGCTATGTATTTGTACAGGCCTTGCACAGCTGGGCCCCAATCACAGTTGGGGGCCCCCAAATACAAATAAACTATAGTAATGAAGATGAGTGTATATACACCAATGCCATGCTAATGGTCTCAAAATTATAAACCCCTCCGACTGGCATCTTGCCACTAACTATGGCCAATATATCTATGTTTCAACAGAAAATGAACTCCAGAAAAACATGGAAAACTTTGACTTAGTCTTTAAACAAAAGAACTACGTGGTTTCATGGGAATTTTGCAGTGAAATGGCTACAAAAGGTCCAGTGTTTCCTGTCTGAAGGGCGAGTTTCAAATATATTACTGAATAAAGGTCTTAAAACTTTACACTTTGTGTCTGTGTCCTTTCCTTGGTACCCACATATAATCAGTGACACCAAAACACATTGTAAGACTGTATTTTTATCTTAGATTTCTGGTGACATGTACAAACCACATGAGCTTCTCTCTCGTGGTTTATATTGTCACCAGTTATCTTTCATAAAAATACAATTTGATATAGTGCAGCTGGACATAGTTCATTGTGTGTATGTATATGAAAGCAATAAAATATGACAAGATATGCAGTTATACCACCTAGGAAGTGTAGGTATCTAGAACTAAACTTCTGGAATTTGTTTTTGCCTTTATAAAGTGGTATTTGACACATTTTAAAATGTAATAAATAAATAAATAAATATATTGTAATGGGAACAAAAATATTTTTAAATGTAAGGTCACCAAAAATAGTCCTTGTTAGGGTATCTCCATCAAATAGAGAGACATTTGATTTCTTCAATATAATTCTTAGCTCTTAGATCATATTTTTCCTCTTCAAAGTGCTTTGCCAACATTAGTTTATTAATCAATCTATACAGTGCCCCGTGAGGTATTCACTGTCTACGGCTCCTCAGCTTTAACCCCAACTCTGAATTTTAAATCCACTCACAATTAGCCACGGCCACCTCTAGTTCGAGCTGGTGCTGCACTGTGAAGAAACAGGCTTCTCCAGCAGTGAGCGTAGAATAGAAAGGGATAGAAAGAAGAAACAGAAGGAAAAGGGACAAAGAAGGCTGAAAAGTGGTTAGAGTGAGAAAGTTTTTTCCAATGAACTCTAATGTACAGAGATTTTTCGTGTGTGTGAAAGTGGGGATATTTTTCTTCCTCTCACTGCATGCGTCTCCCAAACCTCCATTGCTCAACTTATCCCACTAAACTGTCCTCATAATAATTATCCAAATAGCTAAAGAAAGCTTATGCTATTTATGGCTCAAAAGAAAAGAACCACTCTCCAATAAAACATTTTGCTGGAATAAATAGATAGCATATATGGTATAAGTATCATTTTTTGTATTCAATTTTTTTCTCTCTCTCTGCTTATTTTTTCCAGTCTCTTTTCACTCTGCTCACTTTCTGTGTAATTATGTGTCCCTTTTCCCAAATCAGAATAGCATGCCCAATCATTTCTTAAGGATGACCTGTATAACTCACGTGTGGTTTTCCAGGCATAGGTAATGCAACTATTCTGAATGCATGCCCATAAAACGTTTTTACTCCACCACATCACAATATGTACTACATACACACATGAGCATATACACAGACACTTTCAAACAGATCGCCAAAGTAACTCAACATGAGCTCTCTGTGACATACTGAATAGGGACCAAAAAAAATCAATCATCAGTTCATGACTTTTCTTTCATTAGAGTAGGTCATTCTGAGGCCATAATTTAACAGTGTTTTCCTCTACCCTCTAGCCATAAGTGTCTGCCATTGTCAATCATTATCCTTGGCATCGAGGGCCATTTCTAAGCTGCCATCAAGTACCAATTCATGAATTAACCAATCTCAGTTCATATTTCAGCTCCCCTATCTGTTTGTTTCTGGATCTTGAACTATTACAACAAAGTGCAATACAGTGTTCACAAGACACTGGGCCAGCAATAACATCTTCCTTTTCTATGCAAAAAGTGAATTTAGTGCTTGAGAAAAGTGCTGAATCGACAGCTCTAGATAATGAAGTCCTCTTTTCTTTTCCACACTGGCCATCAATATGTCTCAACTCTGCCCTGAAGCACAAAACTCCAGGAAAAGAGATTAGATTTCATACAGATTCGGTCCATTTCGTACAGATTCTAGTCCAGCTAGACTTCTAACATGAATGCCTGTTTAGGACAACTGTGAACTGGATCATAAACTGGACTAACCTCATCAACTCATCCATAGGCCACTTACCAGCCTTGAGACTAATAACTTTCAGCTACTAGGTTTACTTAGTTGCTCTACCCAACCTGTTGTCCCCCAGAATTCTGTTCTTGGTTTCCTCCTCTTCTTTTGCCTCTAAATACACTCTCAAGGTGACTTTTGTTCACCCATGATTTCCCCTACCACTTTTCTTTGGTTGACTCCCAAATCCAACCACCTTCCACCATTCCCTCCCATTCTGTCCAGATTACCATTTCAAACTGCCTTTCTGACATTTCCTCTTTGATGTTCCACCATCATCTTAAACTTATCCTCTCCAAAGCTCAAGTTCTTTACTTCCATACTACAGAGCTAAGTAAATAACTGCTATGCTGGAGTGTGTGTTTATAGGGAATAATTATGGTTATGAGGTGTGTATTTATTTTGTTTTAGGGCACTGGACCTGGAAGCCGGGTTTCTGTTCCTGGATCTGCCACTGAACTGCTGTATGACCGTGGACAAGTAATTTCACCTCTCTGAACCTGTTTTCCTATCAGTAAAATAGGGATGATAATGCTAACTCTCCTATGTAAAGCAGTTGGAGATCTATGGAAGACCAGGATGACAGAAGACAAAAGTACTGTCACAGAAACTTAATTGGATCATATTGCTACCACCAGATCATCCATTATGGCTGCAGTGAATGGACACTTCAGTAATAAGTGCTCCTTGTCAGGATATGACAAGTCAGTTCACATATTGAAAGATGGCTCTGTGTTCTGATCTATCACTACAGCACATCAGAAAATAGTCAAGAAGCCAAGAAGAATGTGAAAATTAACTTGAATAGATACTGAATGGAATAGAAATATACTATTTTAATTCAAACTTTGTCTAAATATGTGGGTTGAGACGCAGCACAGAATTCATAGCCCAGGAAGAGAAGAGGTTAAATGTGGCTTTAACCTACCTGTGAACCCTTACAATTCTGGGCTGCTCAGGGAGATGCTTCCTGGGGTTGCCCTATGAGCTGCAAGATTGCCTTCTGCCCCCAGCATCACCCTACATTGGAGCTTGTCGTCCATGGTGCCTGCATTGGGGGAATCCTTCCTGAGTTGGATATAGGGCTTTTAGGGGCCCCTTTATGTCACTCCAGCCCTTTTACCTGGCCTAAAGGGTAAAAATAAATAGATCCTTCCATCCAGTTCATTCCTCTAGTGATCTATCCTCATTTTTTCCTCCTTTAACTTTTTTCATTGTCTATTGATCTAAATTTCATACACCTCTTTCATTTCAAATAAGATTTCCCACAATAATGTGACTACTTCACAATCTCAAAAAGCTGCAAATTTGATCCAAAATACCACTTTATTTTATTTTATTGCTATGAATAGTTTGCCCAGCCCTATTTGTAGCATTATCATGGAATGCAGACGAGCCATTGTGAAAGCCTGGAGTGGTTTGGTTAGGAAACTAGGAAGTCTTTTACATTCAAACAGGATTGCCCATAAACCTATCAATGAACACATGGAAAATATACAAACTGTCAGGAGAAAATTATGGACGAGAGATAAAAATTAATACCAAACTATTTGACTTTCTTGCGCCAGACTTTGTTCAGACGCTTAGGTTATACTTCCTTCCTAAGGTTCACAAAAATAGCACAGTATGCTTCAGAAGCTAATTGTTTCTGGCTGTGAATTACTCAGAAATAATTTAAAATTTGTGGATTACTTTTGGAGACTACAGCTCCCTCTCAACTCATATTACCTTAAGGATACTGCAGATTCTCCAGTGAAATACAAACACTTCTGCTGCCAGTACATTACTTATAACACTCAGTACTGTACAATACCAGTATCTCAAGATGAGAGGGAATAAATGATGTGAAACTTATTCTTAACAAACACAACATAAAATCATGGATGAAATGGGAAACACTCTAAGTTAGCCTCCAAGGTGCAAATACAACAATGGGGGCAAAATTACTGAGAGTGAATACGGAGGTGATAGATTGGTTCCTTGTTTAGAGTAGACTCTCACAGTCATCTTGAAGATATTACTAAATATACTCAAGGTGAATTATCCAGGCTGTGGGCCAAATTCTGGCTGGTGCCCCACAGAAAATACTGAGGCAGAGGAGGAGAGGGAGCACATAGACAAATATTTTCACCTGAATTCTGTGTCCCCCAAAACCTATGGTCAGAGCACTTTGCAGACCATCGGCAGTAGGGGCAGAGGGACTGCATTCTGGTCAGGTTCTAAGGCTCAAGGTACATGATTTGTTTGTGGATTTTCTGGAACCACAAATCCAGCAATGGGAACTAGATACCCATCTCTGCAACAGATTATTTATTCTTTCAGGAAAAATCTTCTCAAAGCTGGAGCTATGAAGAGGGTCCTCTGCCCCCACCATAGTTGCACTGTTACTATGCATCCATTTTAGAGACATACATGGTAGGCCAGATTTTTTACCATATAGATCCACTGAACAAGGAACAGCAGGGATCAATGTTGCAATAACTTCTGAGAAACAGGTAAACACCAGGATTCTCATTGGCCGTTATGTATTGTATTGTATTGTATTGTATTTTTAATGCTGCATACAAGAAATAAATGGTTAAAAACTACTTTGTAAAACACCAAAATGTTACACAACTACAGAACAAAAAAGATCAGGCAGATTGTATCTCAGATTCATATACAACCACGATAATCACCAAAGATAAACATAAGCAACTGCAATGAACCTTTATTAAAGAAAGGGAGACTATTTGCAAATACACAGCATGATCTGCCTACTCACACAGAAACTTAGGATCCAGCAAGAGAGTTCAGGCAGTGAAACTATGAGGGTGGGCGGGGGACAAAGAGAGGTGCTGGTTATCCTTTCTTGCTTCAATAGCCTCTGATATAGTGCATTTATATAATTAATATTTCATGCTATTAACCAAACAAGAATGCAACAAAGGGTTAAAGAGAGGAATCCATTCTCAGTTGGAAACAGTGAGTGTGCGTGCTTCTTCTGTTGCCTATTGTAGTTCTTATAAAATCAAAGTTAAGAACTGTGGTGCCATAGCTTAAACACTCTCCACAGTTCTTCACAAAAGCCCCAGTAAAATCTGGGTCCTGTCATTGCATGACAAGAAGTTAATCCTGTGTGAGACCTTCCTTTATGATTGGAGGTACTTTCCCCTAATCAGATGGGAAAAAAATTCTCTTGGTGAGGAGCCCCTCCTCCTCCAGAGGATGAAAACAAATCTTTAGAGGGAGGCTTAATCAGAATCTTCATGGAATCCAGGTTAAACCATTTTCCCTGGGTCGTGTAGCAGAACCAAATGCCCCTTCATATATATGCTACTCCTTAACCTTATCCAAAGCAGAATTTTAATCCAAGCAAGATTTCAACCTGTAATATCTCCTTTGTAGCATTAACATTTGAGCGTTCCTGGAAGCTGCAGTTCATCAAGCGTTATGTACTTTGTCATCTACGGAAAGTAAAGGAATTAAAGGGTGAATCTGACTCAACAACTGTGAATCCATCATCAGGACAAAGAAAGATGTACCTGTTTGGTGGAGTTACTCCTGATCTATACAGCTGCACATGAGATCAGGGTCAGGCCCATGGGACTTAACATAATGAAAAATGATACAGAGAGAATTTCTCTACTGAAAAATAAACACAAATTTATACATTCTCTTTTCATTTCTCTCTTTTTATAACTTCACTTTTCATTTTTCAGAGAACAATTTTTTTCTTGATAATGAAAATTATTCATCTTTACTTCCTTGAAGCTCTTTACAACTGCTAATTCAGCAAACCTAAACATCACTTCCTCCCTCCTAATGGAATAGGCAAGTGTTATTATTCCCATTTTAGACATGGGGAAACCAAGGCTCAGAATGCCTTAAATTACTTGGATAAAAAGTAGAACCCAGGAGTCCTGCATCCCAATCCTGTGCTCTACCCACTTGATTCTCTGCTCTACCCACTTGTTACTGGCAAAAAAAAAAAAAAATGTTGTTTCTGTTGGTTTAGTAGTGTCTCTCTCTTTAAACTTAATTCTCAGTACACCTAGAACACTGCTCAAGGAAGGAGCATTATTGGTTTACATAGTGCAATAACTGCAGACATGCAAAGATTGACAATTCTAGTTTCATTCTCAGCAGCCCTATGTTGCAACCTGTGGTTTGTACTTTGGCCATTGTGCTTCCGAGATGAAAAGCTGATGATCTGATCTGTTATTCGCGTAGGCAGGTCAGAAAACTTTGGTATGTTGCCCAGACTATATATGAAACAGAAAATAGAACTAAAAAAAACCCTCAGAGATTTACTGCATTTAGATTTGCCTTTTAAAAAAATATGGTATGGAAGAGGGACTATGGAGTCTATTTGTGATTTCAAAACCAACTGAGTGGTTAAGCAACATTTAACTTGAGATATGGGTGGTTCTAAAAACTTGTAGATTTATACAGAAAATGCAAAATAAGGGCACCAGCAGGCAATAACCTGCCAAAGAAACCATCATAGAAAAAAATCCTTCCATAGTTTAATATCTGAATCTGATAAAGGTAAGTCATGCCTCCTATAGTAAATACATACCTTGAAGAGACATATCTGATGGCTAAAAATGATACTGTTTGAAAATCAAAACAGCATCAGTGAGTCAACACTGTGTTTGGAAAAAACATAAAGAACTTATGAAGGACCCAGGCCTACAAAGACATATGTACATGCTTAACTTTACACACTGTGAGTAATTCCACTGGCATAGTCTTTGCTGGAATGGTCCCGAAATCTTCACTTCTAGAACAGCAGTTTGCTATGTTAATCTTCTTCTTGATTTAATCTTCTTGATTTAAACACAAATTTCCTCTTACTGTTGTCTTAGGTCTGCAGTAACTTGTCTCTGTCTGCCATGCATCTCGACTGTGTGGGGAACGGTCAGTAGATTTCCATAGCTACAAATCAAAAGCTGTATCCCGAACCTCCCCTGCCTATCCCCAGAACCCCACTCAGCATAGCACAGGGGAATAGGAGTGCACATCTAATTTTTTTACCAACATTTTGGATATAATTTTAGGAGAATCAAAATATCACAATAAGAAAGAATTAACTGAACCTGCCCTAATTCTTAAAAGAGTTTCTTGTTTGTTACAGAAAAGGAAATAAGTCTGAAACAGTGCAGATGTTGACTGCTTAGTGGTAACACCACATATTAGAACATGTGTGTATTGGGTTGGCTTATTTTCCTCTGAAGGCGGCGCCAAAGGTGGGCAGTGCTGGCCAGAGGGTATGTCTGGTTTTCTACACTTGAAAAATGTCCACGCTAGTGGAATCCCTGAGGCAAACACCACCTTTCCTTCCATAGAACACTAACACTGCCACTGACAGGGCCATGAATGGAGCACCACAATTAAAAAAAAAATCGAGTTCATATGGACTGGAGCCAATGGATCGGTTGAAAGAGCCATTAAGATCTATTGTGTCTGAATACATATTTAAATACGTAGGAAGAGACATATAAAATGAATACCACACTATACATGTAACTGGCTAAATATTAATAATCTTGACATATGCTGAATCATGTATCTGGGCAATTTGAATGAACGTATTTACATGAGTGCAACAACAGCACTGATGACGACTTCCAGTTATTTTTTTAAAATAAGTTTATTTCTCTCCACCCATGGGGAGAAAAGGTCCAAACCCGATTAGCCTTTCCCCTTTCCCGCAGCTGAAGAACTTGGCTGTGTTCACTGCAGACCTGACATGGAACACACTTTTTATTTTATGTTAGGTCAGCAGGACCCTTAAAATGGCTATTTCTCAAAGAAAAATAATACTCTTGTCATTGTAATGCATGTTTATATAAAATGAAAGTGGCAGTTCCATGTTAATAAACCTTGCTTAGGAAAAAAAAAACAGTTGCTAAGCTATGGTGAGTAATTAGCCCTTTAGCATCCCCTTTCTTCAGGAATGCTTCCTCCTGAGCTGGCTCTTTTAAATAGCTCCAGTCCTGACTGCCTTTGTTGAGCTTGGAAATTGTGCACATATGAGAGAAATTAAGCCCTCATTTAACAGAGACACATGCCTGTCAAGTCCAGAGGAACAAAGGCTGTTCCCTGGGGGCTACTCAGCTCCCTGAGGCTGCCACTCATTCTGTTAGCAATGCTTACCCTTTACAGATTGTGTATAAAACCCAATAAATCATTTCATCTGCTCTGGTTAATATACACATGAGCCCGGATCTTTCTTCAAAGTATTTTCTCTTTCGTTTGCAACTCTGTTGGTTTTATAAGAGGTGACCTACGTTTTCTGAGTGTGGTGAGACTTTTACCATTAAATGGGAATGTTAATGTCTGTGTAGTAAAACCTGAACCATTTACTGTCAGAAATTAAGACACTTGATGCCACATCTATTTCACACAGGAAATGTTTATTACTTTTGAATGGTTCATAATTATCAGTGTTTATTGTATAAATTAGTAAATTCTGGTCCTCCTAAAGTTATATCCAAAATATATGTACTTCTAAATGATGGGAAAACAACAAAGGGAAATAAAATGATCCTTTGTTCCATTTCAGATGACAGATTTGCTGCCCTGTTTAAGAAACGTGTGTTTTCTTAATTAAAACAAAAATGACAATGATTAATTATTAATTTAGTGGAGGTTGTTTTATTTTTGTTCCTTGCCCATTTATGTTGTTGATGACAGCAAAGTGTCCTCAGTAAGATTTCTCTATACTAATCATGGACAACGAAAAAGAACAGAAAGAGTCTGTCCACTGAAAGGTAATAATGACATCAAACTAGTAGCTGAAGCAAGCAAAGCAAGAATATACAAGCACAATGTACTTCCTACCTAAAAGAAGTCCAAAATAGACAGTTACTTTATCTTCCACAGACGTATAAAAGGAAGATTTTACAATGAATAACAAAAGCACAACAGAATGCTTCTGTTTCCAAACCTTCCTTTGTTTTAAAACACTGTAAACTAGGGGTAGGATCCTGCATGTCTTGGACTGGACTAACTTCAGTGGCACAACACTGATTTACACCAGCTAAGGAAATGGCACCTTCCGCCTGCACAACTTCAAATAAGACAAAACTCTCATCGACTTCAGTGGCGGTTTATCCTGAATCTGAGTGCAGGAGTAAGCCAATGGAGCCTATTTAGTGATAGATTACTGGCCAGATTAGAGAAATAAATTGAAGTGCAGTCCTCATATCTTCTTCCCCAAAAATGTGAGGGAATTTGGTAATAACTATCAAAATTAAAATGTTATGTATTAAAAAAAGGAATTTTTGTTTTGTTTTTTCCACCTGCATTTGTATGTTACAAGCAAACCCAAAGCGGCATATTTATCAAGCAACCATATTAACCTTTGTATTTAAAACCACAAAACAAAGAGGGACGACTGTTCTGACAGCTTTAATCCTGATGATACTGGGAGCCCCAAGTAAAAAGAAGCTGGTACAGCATGGAGTTTCCCCTGCACAGCAGGCAGAGAAAAAGCAGGTCTGGATTTGATAAGTAAAACCAGATCTATGCAATAATTATATGTTAAAGCCTGCAATTAATGGGAACCATCGACAGTCCAATGAGTTTGCATATCAGTGGTTTTTCTGCGAAGGCCTTTTCTCCCATCTTGTTAGATATTAATCAACTGTACAACAGGCATGAAAGCTTTGTGTAAACACAAGCAATTGTGGGTGCTCCTCTGTCTTGGGAGGGAAAAACTGGGCTTTGATGTAGGGATTCAAAACTCCACTTGTTTCAGGATATGCTATTATTATTATTTCATATTTATCGATACAAATAGTGACCCTCCCAGGATCAGGGTCTCACTGTGTTAAACGGAGTATAAATAGATAGGAAGTCTGAGTCCTTCGTGCCCTGAAGAGCTGACAATTGAAGAACAGAATAGTCCTCCTTCCCCCTTCAAATATCTATCATTAATAAAACAAGTGATGCCCTACTGGGCTTAAAATATATTAACATGCCATGAAATAGTGTACATTAAAAACATGATATTACAATGAACTGCCTTATCAGAACATAGAGTTGTTTAAACTGAATATGACACAATGCCCCTACAATCCTAAAAAGTAGTAAGAATTTAGTAAATAGGCCATTTACTCAAAATAAAAGATACAGAACCAGATGAATGTATCCATATAATTCAACAAATTGGAAACCTACAGTAATTTTTGAAAGCTCGCACCTACTGTACATACATGCAGTGAATACATTAAAGTTGCATGAAATTACATTTAGAGATGGATTTGTCTCACACTAGTGTATATCAGGAGTAACTCCATGGAAATCAGTCAAGTTATATAAACGTAAATTAATCAGAACCAGAACCTTATTAATGAAAAGGGCCTAAATCTGCAACTCTTAGTTCTGAAACACTCTAATTGAAGACAATGGGACCTTTATGTGGGTAAGGTTTGGGGTCAAAGTCAAAGCCTGATCCAAACCCATTGGAAAATGAATGGAAAGACTCCCACTGACTTCAATAGTCTTTGGATCAAGACCTAGATGTCCACATCTGAATTACCTGTGTGGAGGAGGACCTGTTTTTAAAATGGGAAAATAAGGAAGTCTACTTATAGGCATGAAGCTTGATCAATACTGCAGAGGACTAAAGAAACTCCCATCCATTTCACCCACCTCTTCCATTAAGATACAAAGGCAACACATTGCCATGAACACAAGAGAGAATATGTAAAGGTGTCATATGCTATGTATGCCACTGACATAATACTTTAATAGGATATGCTGTAATTTCCTGCAATTAATATCTGAGCAGAGCTATAAAGGTCTTTTTCCAAAATTATAGCATTGCGTTCGCAACACTAGAATTAATGTTGTGTCAACCTTTCCATTATAAGCCCCTTTTTTCAGGGGTTTATAACTTGGCTGTAAAAATATACTCTGGCCTAAAATGTGGCATGCAAAGAAACAGACACTTTGATTAAATTAAAAAACACTATTAGACCGATGTTTCAGGCAAGTAATGTAGCTTTTTAAGTCACTTCTGTGCCCTACACACCATGCGAGGTACAACCATGAAATTTTGGCATTTTTTAAAAGTACTTCCTCCCATCTTCCCCCAGGAACATTACTTATGTAGGCTATACTGCATAAGTATATTATATCAAGGCTATGTCTATGCGACAAGTGAGGGGTGTGATCCCCTGCTCATGTACACATACTCATGCTAGCTCTTGTTGAGCCAGCGCAAGTATATAGCAGTGTAGCCATGGTAGCATTGGTCATGGCAGGAGAGACACAGCTGAGCCATGCTGAGTATAACCCTGCCTGAAACCAGTGGGCATATGCCTTCGCTGTTACTACCCAGGGTACCATGGCTACACGGCTATTTATACTCACGCTAGCACTCAGTGAGCTAGCATGACTATGTACACGAGCAGGAGACTCACCCCAAGTTCGTAGTTTAGACATAGTCCAAGAAACAATCTGCCTATAAGGCTAGTCTCTCCAGGAAGTTCCTGGTTGAACCTTGGAGGTTGCTACCCATGAGAAAAGGAGATACTTGGTCTCTAGGAGCAGCAGAACTCCTCATAATGCATTCCATGCCTGCCCCTTTTCCAGGCATGGACTCCATGCTTCCAATCAACTTGATGATCACATGGTTAATTACGTTCATGGGAATGATAATAATACCAGTTATGGAAGGGGGTGAAAAGAAGAGACAAGTCTTTAAGCAGCCTACTGAGATTAAATAAGCTGGGGAAGAAGTCTTGGTGATATTGGATTCTCCATGACTGAGAACTCCACTACAGCAGATGAAACAAAGGGCCATGTGAGTGGAAGATTATGATGGTGAAGAAAGATCCAGTAGTTAGGGCACTAAGCTGAGAATTGGGAGACCCAGGTTCTGCCACAGATTCCCTGTGTGACCTTGTGCAAGTCACTTAGTGTCTCTGTGCCTCATCTCTAAAATGGGAATAATAGCATTGCCTTACCTCACAAGGGTGTTGTAAGGATAAATACACTAAAATCTGTAAGGTACTCACATACTATGATAATGGGGGATCACAAATGAGGGCTAGATAGATCTTTCAAATAAACATCAAGTATCAGCAGAGGTTAAAGACAGTGCCCACCACAACTTTCCAGTGAGTCCTTCCATCTAAGGTGATTCTCAGCACTTCTTGGGGGAGCAAGGATGGGCTCCAAGCCCTCTCCCTCCAGAAAATGTTTATTGTTTTGCTTTGCCTAGGGAGTCCCAGTCCGAGGGCCAGGCCAATAGCTATCCATCACCCCATCAGTTTTATTATTACTTACCATGTGTCCTGAGCGCACACATAGAGCAGCTGTGTTTTAGTCCACATACTTAATGTTTGTCCACCTGGTCTATATTTTAAAGCAAAAGCATGTTCATCCACCTGGCTAAACTTTGGTCTGCACGGTAAAAATGACCAACAGATTATTACAGATTTTTTTTAAAAAGTTCTTTAACTAAAAAGTACATTTAACAAATTCTGTGGGGCTGTGATGTGTCTCAGGATGGATTTCTCACTTCACTCTCAACTGTGAATTTCTTTGCTTTTATTATTTGGTGTTACAACTTTAATGTTTTCTTAACACACTGTCGTTTTGGGTGGGTGAATAAGATGAATTCAGCATTTCATAATGAACCATTGTATACTGTTTGCATCATTTGTTTTCCTTTATTGAATGATTACAAACTTCAATCTAACATTAATGAAATGTGGGGGAGTTACTGTATGTGAATTAAGCATGGTGATGTCAGTGCATCCCTTTGGAATTTAAAAGATATTTCACTGTGTTATATCGTATGTCTCGCAGTATATCAATTTTTATTTCCCATCCCTCAAGTGTGGAATGCATACTGTATAACTTCTTAAATTCTCAATATAGACATAATTTACACAAGCTGTGCAAATGCCTGACTTAGAGAAGATGGTATATACAAGATTTATATAAAAGACTAGCTTTTTTAAACAATCAAATCTCTTGCATACAACATGGTCAAAGACCCAACTAAATCATATAATTTCATTTTCTTTAAAAAGCTGTAAAGCACAGGATGCAATACGGTGAACCTGCACTGAAAGCCAGCTTCCTCTTACTTACACAACTACTTTAAAATATTCCCAGGTGATTTCCAGTGCAATGTTGTTCAACTTTTTCATAAAGATCACCTTTAACAGGGACCAGTTTTTGCTAGTAATGGTGTTGGTTGCTTAAGACCAAGACACTTCACTTTTACTTTTTTTGGCTTAAATAGTCCAAACGTTTACAGAATGTTAAATGGTTTCTCTTTTTTCCTTTCCAATTCTATCTTGTTCTCCATATGGGTGCATAATCCCCATGTGAATCCAGACAAGAATACACTTATTTTTTCTGTATTGTTGTGAAACTAAGTACCATCTTAACACACTTTTCTCCCCAAATTGATTTAATAATGCACTTGTATTCTTCAACTAATTTTCACAACTTCTGCAAACACAGGCAAACAAATTTATCTTATAAAAGAATTTTATTCATCACTAAGTATAACAACTAAAAACCACTTTGATCTCTTAGGTCAAAGTTTATGCGGTCTGGTGAATTCAACATTTTATTGTCAGATTTCAAAAAGTACTTTACAATTTATTTTCTAAATGCTTTTGGCCTTTTTATGTGGGGCTGCACTTCATCATTTTTCTTCCAAATACCTGCTTCTGAAGACAGAAACTTTGACCTCTGATATCATCACATTCCAGTGTTGCTTGTATACATGGATATCACCATAAATCAAGTTGTTTCTGTACTTTTATTAACTGTTT
This sequence comes from Chrysemys picta bellii, assembly GCF_011386835.1. NCBI lineage: Eukaryota > Metazoa > Chordata > Testudines > Emydidae > Chrysemys > Chrysemys picta. The sequence goes on along the minus strand of NC_088794.1, from coordinate 43,466,911 downwards.
TCTTTATTCACTGAATCCTGGGCAGTATGCACTGTAGAAAAAAAATATAATCCAAACCCAAGTTGTTTTTCCCTGTTGGCCAACACATTATAGACAGTCACAGAAAACTCCACAGCAAGTAGAACTATTTGCAAAATAAAGGCCAACATCCTATGCAGTTTCTATGTCATAGTTATGGGATATGTTTTAATGCAAACCTAATGTAATTAATTGTACATTCTTCTGTATTATGGGTCCAATTCTGCAGTGGGAGTAATACTTAGATATACAAGTAGTCAGATATTGGTTGGGCGAGTAAGGGTTACTCATGTAAATAAGGCTTTGCAGGATTGGGCCCTTTGGAAGGAAAGCAATTGCCCAAACTTTGCTCCCACTTACACACTTTAGTTTGTTTGTGCAGGTGCAACTGAGGGTGGAAGTTGACTTTCTGTGGTTAAACAAACACTTCCAATTATGCAGGCTGATTTTGACATTAATTAGGGGTTAGACTGTAGCTTTAACACTACAGCCTGGTGATTTGGAGATGCACTGCCCCACTAGAAGCATTTAGAGAGGCACAGTGACTACTGGGGTGGCAAGCTGCACAAATGTGGGTGAAGTAAGTGGACTGCCTGGAGTAGGGTTACCATACGTCCTCTTTTTCCCAGACATGTCCGGCTTTTTGGCAGTCAAACCCCCGTCCGGGGGGAATTGCCAAAAAGCCGAACATGTCCGGGAAAATGGCGGCTCTGTTTAAGAGCCGGGCTGCCTGAACGCTACCGGCTTTGGGCAGCCCCGTGCCTCCAGACCCTGCGCCGCCGGAGCCCGGGAGGGGAAGTGCCCGGCTGGGGGCGCAGGGTCTGGAGGCATGGGGGCTGCCCGAAGCCGGTAGCGCTCGGGCAGCCCGGCTCTTAAACAGAGCCGAAGAGTCGGGGAGGAGCAGAGCCGCGGGGGCTGGAGCCTCCAGCCGCCGGGGCTCTGTGTAACTGACATAGTGTCAGTTACACAGAGCCCCAGCCGCTGGAGGCTCTGTTTAAGAACCGGGCTGCCCGAGAGCTACCGGCTTCGGGCAGCCCCGTGCCTCGAGACCCTGCGCCGCCGGAGCCTGGGACGGGAAGTGCCCGGCTGGGGGCGCAGGGTCTGGAGGCAGGGGGGCTGCCCGAAGCCGGTAGCGCTCGGGCAGCCCAGCTCTTAAACAGAGCAGGGGCGGCTGGAGCCTCCAGCCGCCGGGGCTCTGTGTAACTGACACAGTGTCAGTTACACAGAGCCCCAGCCGCTGGAGGCTCTGTTTAAGAGCCGGGCTGCCCGAGAGCTACCGGCTTCGGGCAGCCCCCGTGCCTCTGGACCCTGCGCCCCCAGCCGGGCACTTCCCCTCCCGGGCTCCGGCGGCGCAGGGTCCGGAGGCACGGGGGCTGCCCAAAGCCAGTAGCGCTGGGGCAGCCCGGCTCTTAAACAGAGCCTAAGAGGAGCAGAGCCTCCAGCCGCGGGGGCTCTGCTCCTCTTCGGCTCTGTGTAACTTATACAGTGTAAGTTACGCAGAGCCGCGGGAGCCCCGGAGGGGAAGTGCCCGGCTGGGGGCACAGGGTCTGGAGGCATAGGGGCTGCCCAAAGCCCGAGCGCTACCGGCTTCACGGTTTGCTGGGCAGCCTCCAGACCCTGCGCCCCCGGCTGGGCGCTTCCCCTCCCGGGCTCCAGCTGCGCTGGGGAAGCGCCGGCTGGGGGCGCAGGGTCTGGGGGCTGCCCGGGAAACCGTGATGCTGGTAGCACTGGGGCAGCCCTTTCCCTCTGGCTGGGAGTGGGAGGGAGGAGGGGGCGGAGTTAGGGTGGAGAAGGGGTGGAGTTGGGGCGGGGCTAGGGGTGGGGAAATGGGCGGGGCCATGGCCCGTGGAGGGTCCTCTTTTTTTATTTATGAGATATGGTAACCCTAGCCTGGAGCACTGTGAGGGCTGCTGGAAGTGGACCCTGAGCAGCAGCATGAGTGGGGTATGTAATATTTGCTTGCTCCTCTGCTTATTTTGGGGGGCTGCTGATAATCTGAGCCTAAACAAATAGGGTTCAAGCCTGCAGTCCTCACTTAAGCAAAGCAAAGAGGGTAATATCCTGGCCCCACTGGTTTTGATGAGGATGAGGATTTCAGCTCTAGGAACAGGCCTACAGGGTAGACTGAAAGAAGAAAAAGAAGTATTGACTGCAGGCAAGTCTGCAATACAGCACTCATAAGAATGAAAGAAACAAGAGTGCTTGGACTGAGGAGTATAGATGGATGTGCCACACCCCTCCCCAAACACCACTATTAATTTTAAAAAGGGAGTGTGAGGGGAGAGAGTGGGAGAAAGGGCAGCTACTATCACTTTCTGCACCACTTGAGCCTGAGGAACAATGACATTGACAGTAGATTTAGCTAATTTCCATACATCAGATCACGTTCAGCACCCATGTGCCAAAGTCCTATTCTTCAAGTCTGTTGAAATATCACTTTCCGAAACATGTGTGCTAGCATTTGGCCAACATCACCACAAGATCATTTTATTAACTTGTAGCTCATTTCATAGGCTGCTGCTCATGTTGCTAACATATGCTATTCTACCATTTACTGCTCTATAATTAGAGAAGTGATATGAAAGAGATACACAAGACTTAATTTTTGCATTAAATACAGTTTGTTTAAATCTAGGAAGGAGACACAAATCTATTTACTCAAAAATTCACAGAAAAATTAGAAAAGTATTAGGAAGATATCTTAACTTTTGAGGGGACAGTGTACAAAATAAAAGTGTATTCATGTTGAGTTTATTGATTAATTTGTGGCTAAATCCAGAAGCTCTTTATTCTAAGTCAGGGAAAATCTTGCTCCCACCTCTATGGGTATGCAGTTCAGACACCCAAATCCGTGGCAGGCCCGGGCTTGCAGGGCTGTTTCATTGCAGTGTAGACTTCCAGGCTCGGGCTGGTGCCCATGCTCTAGGCCCCTACAAGATGGGAGGGTCCCAGAGTCCAGCTCCAGTTTAAGCCTGGGAGTCTGCATTGCACTGAAACAGCCCAGTACCCCGAACCCCAGGAGCCTGAGTCAGCTGGCATAGGCCAGCCATGGATTTTTAACTGCAGTGTAGATATACCCTATGGGAACAGGAGGCCCCACATACAGAGCACCCAGCGAGTTTCTTCTGCACAGGGGATTGAAGGGCAAGGACAGAATTTTAGGAGACTGCACAGGAATTGTGACCCTCTGGCATGGAATCCAGCCCTGCTTGGGCTTTCTTCATGCCGTCATGCCAGGGTATTTGGCGTAAGGGACAGGAGGGGAGGATGAAGACTTAGCTGGAGTATCCATGACGGTGTGGATCACTCGGCCAACCAGGGCTTTGGAAGTTACTCCAGCCCTTAAGATGGAGCAGTAGTTGTGGCTCAGCTTCCACTCCACAGCCTGTTGGGAAGTGGGGAAAGATTCCTCCTCTCTTCTCAACACTGGTATCCCCAAAGCCTAGTCAAAGTTACTTGGGCAGGTACCAAGAGTAAGATTTTGCCCACAATGCAGGATTTGCCAGAGTAAATACTGAGCAAGGACTTCAGGATCTGGCTCTTGTTTATAGGGGAAAGGCCAATATTCAATAATAAAAGGAACATTACATGTTTTGCTTTGCTTCGTAAATGTTCAACATATTTCTGTTTTTCTCCTTTTTCTTTGGCTCTGCCCCTCACATTGGACTAGTTTCCATCTTTGCTAACAAGACTGACGAGCTGGACAGAAGCAGTGAGGCTACACACACAGCAGAGTTCTGGAAATCTCAGTCTTTGATTAAATAACAAGGGCACAAATTACAGTAACATGCTGGCATTTACATCTTCCGTTTACAAATAGCCCATTTGGGCAACTGGGTTGGAAGGAGGAGGCTAGTCTTTTGCAGCAATGCATTGGTACTGAACTGAATAAAAAGAAGCTAATGATGGTTTGGATTCAATTCATAACAAAGCTGGAATTTAAAGGAAATGTATAATCTCTATTACAAATTAATAAGCTACTGCTACAGTTTATTGAGCCACCACAATAATTTAAATTTTGAACTGCAATAATCATCACTGTTTATAAATTACAGTAGTTTTACCTATTCTTTAATCCAGTAACTTGGTTATTAAAATGTTTGATGCAGGCTATAGTGCATCTATCATTACTTTTAAAAGTTAATTAGATTAGATAAAAGAAATAATTAGATTTGCATTTTTATCCTGGTTTGAAACTTCCAAAGAAGATCACAACAGCATGCCTGTGGGCAATTAAAAACAGCATTCAGCAGTGAAATAAAAGGGAAAAGAGGGTCTGTTTTTCCTAGCTAATTCATGATTGAAGATACAATTACAAAATATTTTAAGGGTTTGCTGAAGCTGGGGGCTATTCCTAGACTTCTAAGCTTTGTTTATAACCCTCATTTTCTTTCAAGGGAGTATCTGATCCATATACCACGCCAATAGAAGTATCAAGTTGCTTTCAATGGCTTTATTTCGTCCTGTTCAGAGCTTGCAGGAAGGGGATCCGTTTCATGATCGATTATTTAAAAAAAAAAAAAGGAATATTCCCTTGTTCCAGAACAGTAGCATGGTAACTGCTTTTTGCTTGTCAATGCTAAATACAGTTTACAAACAAAGAGAGACAACCTAAGACAGAGCAACTGGGGACTGACGATAGCTAGATTCCAGCTTTTGCCTTTTCAGCAAGCTTACTGCTAGGAGGTTTAACCCATCTCTGAAAGGCAATAAATGAAAGGTCCAGCTCTTAAAATTGGAGGTCAATTAGATACTTAATGATGAAGCATATCTTTAAATATATTTCTACTATTATTATCCTAGCAAAAAATTAATTAACCAGGTCATGCAGGCCATGAAGGCTAATGTGCAATGTAATTATTCCTGATCTTTAGACATGCACTTCACATAAAGAGATAGTCCTTATTCAGCTCACCAGGTACCTGAATTGTTAGTAGTTAATCATGGATAAGGAGAGAGATTTGTTGGATCAGCCTCTTAAGTTTTAAGTATGATTCAAACGATTCATATTCAAGAACAGTTTAAACAGTTGTCATTTTTATGTTACCATTCTTTTATTTGTTTACTATCATGGTAATCATGTTCACTCATTTTAATAGAAATAGACAATGCAAGCTTGTTGATATTAAGATACGCAGCATGAACGTACACATTAAAAAACTAGAACACAATTACTATTAGAAATAGTAATTAAAGCAGAATACTTATGAGGGCAGAAGAACACAATTTTTCTATGCAAAGGAAACTACACCTGATTCAAAACACTATATTGTAAGGGCACTGAGAAGGGAAAGGGATGGGAGCACTTATGACCAGATTTTCAAAAGTGCTCAGTTCCCATTGTGACACCTACTGCCAGAGTCTCAGAAAAAGTTCCGCATCCATTGTGCTGTCCCCAGATGTAGAAGCTGAGCTCTTTCAAAAATTGTGGCCTACATTTAGCATTCTTTCCAACGATAGCTGCACAAGTCTGAAGTGACTCAGCAAAGGGCCTGGTTCCTTAAGTCCTCTACACCCATATTGCCCCCGGACTTAAATGGATCTTCTGCATGCAGAATGCTTCAGGAATTGGGCTCAAAGTCTCCTCCTCCTCCAGCAGAACATGGACAGACACTCAGCAGACGGAGTCCTGGAAGGAGTTTACTGTCTCCAACAAGTTCCTGAATCCTCTTGGAGTTGAGGGCATCCAGCATCTTGCACAGTTGGACCCATTATACAGAGTCAGACTTCAGCATTTCCATCCCGTGCATGCTCCCTTCTGTTTATGATGCGTTAAAGAAGTCTTTCCTTAAATGGATTTTTCCCACATCCCCTAAGGTGAGTTTTCCCAGAATAGCATATATTAATATCTCCCCACCCTACCCTGCCCTGGAGTAGCCTAATTTTTTCCTACTGCTTTAAGATTTTGTACATTTTTAGATCAGAAATTAATTTGGCTCAAGGAATATAAAACAGCTCAGAACCTGATCCTGCAGCCTTTCCTCATCTGTAACTCCATGGAAATCAATGGGAGACTTGCCTGCCTTGGGCGGCGGGATTAAGGATCGTAATTGGGAACACTAGCTCTTCTAATTCTGAACTTCTCCTGTAGAAGGGTGTTTATTGTCCACACAGAGAGGGAAGAAAGCTTCAGGGGGTATGAGTAATTGGGCTGGGGAGTAATAAAACATTGCACTTATTTGGAGCCTTTCATCACAGGATCTCAAAGCACTTTATAGAAGTGCACAAAGAAGGGGAACGTCTCCTGCTTTAACTACTAGACAAAACTACCTCCCCAAAATCCACCCCCAGAAACCTGAACTGACTGTGAACAAATACATAAATATATGAGCTCATCACTCCTAAGATGACTGTACTGGTTTTGCCTCCATACCTGATATGTTTCTTGTCGACATGCTGTTGACAAAGCTGCACAATACATGATAATCAGGTATGGAGTGTGAAAATGGTTCAAACGGATAAACGAAATAAGATGTTTGAAGTAATGGCAATTTAGGGGGGAAATAAGTGATTGTTTTAATGGATTCTTTTCACTTTTACTTATTGTTGACTGAAGTATAGTGAGCCTCTTTGATTATTTCTAATTGTTCAAATTGTATTCCTTAAATTGTCAGAATTATTGTTTGGAGACTATGCCACAGACCTCAGAAGATTAGAGAGGTACACAGTGCATCTCATGTGATGAAAACATTGTATCCACAATCACTTGCCCCGGAATACTGCAGTAGAGAACATACTGAACTGAGTTCCAAGTAGTTGGGCCATGAACAGGCCTGTGCCCAGAGGAAATTGACACCTACAATATTCACATTTCATAATCTCTTATAAAGGGGAGGACAATTATTATTTCACACCAGACACAGCAATATAAAGCATCACATCCTTCAGCCTATCCTTGGCCCAGCAACATCTCACCCATTGCCAACAGGAGATTTTCAGGTACAAGAAATGTAGACACCTAGTCTTAACAGTCTCAATCAACTAAATAGCAAGGAAGTTCTCCCCCATTCCCAAACCTACAATAAGCTGTAAAAGAGGCAACTAAGGCAATCGACTTCTATCACAAGGAATGCCTGAGTAACAAACCTGCAACAAAATAAGCATGAACAAATAAATAAGGAAGAACTACTTGGCTGACGGTAATTGTGGATTATGTAGGCTAAACATCAGCTAAAATAGGAGATTTCCTCCATAAACCTAACAACTAGCATTTCTAGCAGCCCTCCTGAGTGACCACATGCATGTTTGATATGTCACCTCCCCCACAACCCTAATAACTGACAGGAGGAGTCTTACAGGATGTTCCAGAGGAAGGCAAGAAGCCCACCGTGAGCCTGGCCACCAACATATGGAGGAAAAATTCTTTCCGTGCCTCAGACACATTGATTAGATTCCCTCCTATGCATATGAGCAAAAATCACTCTACAAATATTTCACATGCAATAGAGCCCAAACCACTGTACAAACATGGAGTAAGAGCACCCTATATCGGCGCAGCCTCCGCATCTAATTGATCAGTGAATATGGGGAAGATCAAGTGGGAAAAGACTTAGCAGTCATCGGGGGACAAAGAATAGCCATTTATTCCCACTAAAAGTCCTGTTATGCATCTTCATGTGGAGAGATGCACAAGGATTCAGACAGTTGCCAAGGATCCTATAAAGGATAAAAAATGGAGGTGGAGGAGAGAAGGAAGCTGCAAGTCACTCCCAATGCATTGTCAACTCAGGTCAATGGAAGAGCAAACCTTTCCCAAATCCAATGGAAGACACTGCACCACTGACAGAACAACAGAAGCCATAACATTTCTGCTGCTGGATTCCTGCTATCATGGCATTATGTATATAGGTTTTTACAAAGACGGCAAGGCAGAGATCCTTATTATTTTATTACCACAAGACAGCCTTAGAACTCACCTCTTAAAAATCATGGATGCAATCAGAATCAGAATTAATCCCAATGCAAGAAGAAATGAGATTGGGCACAAAAATAAAGCTATTTCAGAGCGTGAAAATTGCAGTCAGTTTGTTATTGACCACGCTGCAAGCAAGTTAAGATTTCACAATGAGTCTCAGGAAAATCTGTGGATTTTCAATTCCCATCATGAAGGTAGCACCCAGCACCCAAATATTATTCATTTTATATAGACATATTCTTGCAAGCAGAGTTAGCACTTTCTCCTTAAAGAAACCAGTGCATATGGGAACTTCCACCTTTTCTAACACAAAAGGGCCTATACATTACATGAAATTTACAAATTTTGTTTCACGGCCTCTCCTTTGTGTGTAGGGGGGTTATTTGTTTGTTTGTTTTTTCTTGGTAAGTTCATCAAAAACTGACGAGTGCAAAAAGAAAATTGTTTCTGAAAATATGCCAAGAATTGTACCCATAACCCGTTGCATTAGCAGACAAATTATATGTGGATATAAGCACTATAGACTAGGGTATGAAAATCCTCCTAAAACTAAAATACATTTGGTTCTTGCCCTACTTTGACCTTTCGGAGGTCCCTGACAGGTTAGGAAGGATTCCTATGGAGCTATATTGATTGGTGATCTACCCACAATACTGTTCATCTGGAATCACTTGGGAATGCAAGAGAGCCAGATAGTAGGATCCAGAAGGTTTCCAAAAATCTTAGAGAAGTGCTAAGTTTTTTTGGACTGGGAATATGAAGGAAGATTCTTCCCATTGCAGACAACCGTGTTCTGCCAGATGGATAGAAAAACTGACTTTTGCCACAACACCACATTTTCCCATGTCTGTGTATCCCACTTTTCAACAGAAGTAAAAAACTCTTGCATAGCTCTTTTATGAATTCTGAGGATAGCCAAAGGTGACTGAGGGGAACATGCTGTGGGATGGTGGGGAATGACCAAGGCAGTCCTATACCCTATGCCAAAGATGATTCCCCCATTTCAGTGCCTTCAAGGCTCGCACAGTCATAATTTGACTCTTTCTGGACCAACAAATTCTACTGATACATACACTTCTAATTAGGAGTAAGTGTTTGTATGCATTCAAGAAATTCCTTGAATGGTCTCAAACTGATGCCACAGCACATGGTGAAATAAGATGAATTTGTTAAGGAGACTAGCTTTGTCCTGTTTCATTGTGAAATGTTAAACCCCATTCACCTTTAAAAATGCCAGGACCTATTTTTCCTAAAGTAACATGATTTTCTGGTCACTTTTACATTTTTTAAACCATTTAAGTTATGCTTTATTTGTAGCTCTTATGCCAATTCAAGATGTTTTTTATGTAATAAACTAATGAATGGTTTTCTAAAACGAATGTTACCTGTTCTGCAAGTCAGGGGTAGAGAGGAATATGTAATATTTATTTGCCTCAAGTATTTTTATGCTCTCCTTCCCCAATGCACAACTAATATAGTGACACACAGTCTTCTTTTCAAAACTACATTCAGCCAAGAAAACAATGGGGACAATGTTCTACACTTCTGTTGTGCCTTTCATCCCAGGGTGTCAGCGTACTTGACGAATGTTAATTAAACCAATTAAAGTCCAAACAAAATAACATTGTGATATTTGCAAAGGGATATGCAAACATATTGGGGTGAGGATGAGGAAAGGAATAAGTGCACCTTCTGCCTACAGAGACTGCTGGATAGTAGGGACAGAGGCAGGTGGCTCTCACTGGTGCATCTGGCTACACAACATAACCAACAATACAGCAGGTGACCAGCCACACAATAGCTTGTCAACAGCCAGGATGCAAATTTAAATAGAAGAATAGGCCAAGGGAAGGCTTCTGAGCCGAACAGGGAAAAGGGGAGGATGACACAGTGAGGAAATCCACACATCAACACCACCTGCAAATAAAGTTTGACTGTCCACCTCTATAGACACTTGAGAGTCTACTTGTACATGATCAAGCTAGAGACTACGGGTTCGGCTCAGCTACAAGTTTGCCTACGGAGTGCACCAAAAGGTACTGTGGGTTATGGTGCACCAGCACGCATTTGGATATTAGGCAAGATATCAGAGCCTGGTACCTAGTTTTGTCTCAATAGGTTTGGGGAATGATGGCATTTCAAAGGCTATCTTCCTGCTCTGTAGTTGTTTGCTTTGGTTAATGAAGTTTCGGACGTTTTCTATCGACTGTTTTCCATAATAATCTTCTCCTTATAAAGCCAATTCTCTCTTTGTACAATAAAGTAATCTATAAACGATAACTGAATCTCTGTTTCTCCTTCATGGCGTGTAAATCAAAATGATTGCAGATTCTAGAGTTAAATGGCAAGATTTCAGAAATAATTCACAACTTTCAAAAAACTTGCTTATTAACCAACAGCAGTTTCCATCAATTGACAATTGACAATTATTTTCAAAGACACAGAGACCCTCTTTGTAGGGGTTTATGCGTAAAGCATGTGGTTGTTTCATTTTAAATCCTTTCCTCTCTGTAAATGGAATTTAAGCATAATCAGAAGAGAGCAATAAAACACACTGACCTGAATTTGCTGCTGCAGTAGATTGATTTTGTGCTGCTGTTGCAAAAGTTGCTGTTGTTGTCTTGCAATCTATTAGAAATAAATTTTTCATTAAATTAAAACAGTAATGTCCAAACTTCAATATTCTTGATTGAAAACAACCTCTTAGTTATTCTTCATGATCATTTCAAACAGGTTTTTTTGATTGAGCATCATTTGTTAAGAGTTACCAAAACACTGGGAGGAACATTAGTGAATGATATTTTATGAGGTACCTGTATAAATAATAGAAACATTTCAAACTTAAATGTAACATCAGAACGTAACTATCCAGTAAAACTTATGTACTAATACTAAACACTTAGGCCCCAACTCAGCAAAGCACATAAGCATGTCCTTAACCTTATACAGGTGTGTGATTCCATCCCTATCCACAGAGCTTAAGGTTAAGGACATGCTTTATTGCTTTGTTGAACTGGGGCTGTATGGAGTGCTTCAAAATACAGCATATAAGGGCAAGCTTCTGCCAGTCTTATTCACTTTGATTGGTACCTTATTCCCTAGTAGGTCCCATTGCCTTAAGTGGAACTGCTCAGTGAGAAAGGTGCTACCGAATAAAAGTGGCGGAATCTGGGGCTAAATAATTAATTATCAGAAGAACTCTGTGAAATATGTGAATATTATTATTCTCCTTTTATCAACTGGGCAAGTGAAGATGACAGGTTGGGGGTCTGAGGCTCCTTTTCCTTTACATGGGTTGAGAGAAGCAAGTTCATATAGCAATGGGACAGAGTGCAGAGAGGCTTGTGCAGATTGAGGGGAGCTATCCCAAGATCTCTTAGAGCAGAAGGAGATGGCCCGATCCTCTCGGCTGAAGAAGTATTTTTGAGCAGAAATCTGTGCAGCAGGTAATGCAGACCAGCATTAACTGTCCCATTGTTACATTAACTTCCCATACTGCCACCACGGAGAAGCCAGGAGGTGCTGGGTGAGCTACTGGGACTGCTGTGTTGGAGGGATAACTGCTCAGAAGATCTGATCAGGGATTGAATCTGTGTTGCCCAGGAAACCCAGCCTCACTAATCCTGCAGACTTCTCTTTCTGCTAGGACACCATCCTTCCATTCCTGAGGGTCTGAGTCTCACACTGTGACTCATTTATCAAGTATCATTTCCCCTCCTATAAATATTCCTTGGGAAGGGGGATGATCAGACTTCTTCTGAGTTACCTCTGCAAGAGTCAGTACCAGATATAAAGTCTGAACTCAGGAGTACCTTGTTCCCAGTGTGTGGGAAGAACACTGCTCTCTCTCTCTCTTCCCTCCTCCCCCCGATATATTACATGATTTTACATGTGCATATGTTTCAATGTTGGGAAAGCTAAGAAAATGGGCAGTGGAGATAATATTTTGATAAAGAAAATACAGTAAATGCTGTGAGGTTGATTTTGAAACACGATTGCATTTTCAACTAACTTTAGTGCAAAGTAGTCAGATCAATTGCATAATATACAAACAAAAATGTGGTATCTTTATGCACGTTAGGAAAAGGCAATAGTATAGCACAAAATGATCAGTTTTAGGTTTCTTTTTCTTTTGAAATTGCAGGATCTGAAAAAATATGCATTTATTTCATTGCTACAGGAAAAAAATCATCCCTGTGCAGGGGATGAGTACAAGATTTATGCACCACATAAGTCCCAATTACACCCTCAAATAGGAAGCTGACGTCCACCAGTTCCTGCAGCTGAGAGACAGGATAGTTAGCACAGGAGCAGAATCAAACCCACTTTCAGGGACTGACAAACAGTTCCCTACTAATGGGCTCAAACTGTCTTTATGGGCATGATCTCCTAAGGCTAAACTCCCTGTGAAGTCAATGGGAGTTTAGTGAGTGAGGAATGAAGAATGAGGCCCTCTCCTGCTACTTATGCAACTAACTCAAACAGGGTCCTGCATCAGCTAGCAAGGCCTGCTGAAGAGGGGGACGGTGTGTGACTAGATAACACAGCAGGGATGGCTCATGAGCTGCATGTGACTCTTTTACAGCCTATCATGCCTTCCCCCCCATTCTCCGCGGATCAGGCTGTTTGGGGGAGCTTGGGGCTTCTGCCCTGCAGCGGGGTGGTGGGGTTAGGAGCTTCTGCCCAGTAGGCAGTGTTGCTGGAACAATATTTATAGTGGGGGTTCTGAAAGCCATTGAACCAAACTGTAAACCCTGTGTATAATGGAAACCACTTCAAGCCAGGGGGTGCGACATCTCCCCCAGCACCCCTAGTTCCAGCACCTGTGCCAGCAGGGAGGGGGGGCCTTGGGGCTTCAGCCCTGCCAGGACTAGGGGCCTCAACGGGAGCAGGGCTGAAGCCCCAAACCCACCCCCCCACATACACCTCACGGGGCTGAAGCCCCAAGACCCCCCCAGCCCCACTGCAGGACTGAAGCCCCAAGCCCTGGCAGGCACACCCTGGCTCTTGAACTTCTGAAGATTGTTGTATGCGGCTCAGAGGTCAGTAAGTTTGGCCACCCCTGTAATATAGGGACAGCTGCCGGGATCTCAGAGTGCCTGGTTATTGTTATAATTATGATCACCAGTACTGCCTATGCTAGGGTTACCATACTTAACAAATAAAAAAAGAGGACCCTCCACGGGGTCCAGGCCCCGCACATTTCCCACCCCAGCCCCGCCCCAACTCCACCCCTTCCCCGCCCAACCCCGCCCTAACTCCGCCCCTCCTCCCTCCCACTCCCAGCCACGCGGAAAGGGCTGCCCCAGCGCTACCGGCTTCGGGCAGCCCCCATGCCTCCAGACCCTGCGCTGCCGCAGCCCGGGAGGGGAAGTGCCCGGCCGGCGGCTGGGGTCCGGGGGCAAGGGGGCTGCCTGAAGCCCATAGCGCTCGGGCAGCTCGGCTCTTAAACAGAGCCAAAGAGTCCAGGGAGGAGCAGAGCAGCCGCGGGAGGGGAAGTGCCCGGCCGGCATTTTCCCGGACATGTTCGGCTTTTTGGCAATTCCCCCCGGACGGGGGTTTGATTGCCGAAAAGCCGGACATGTCCGGGAAAAACCGGACGTATGGTAACCCTAGCCTATGCTTAGAGGGGCAATTGCAGCTGATCCTCTTTACTGAGACAGTTCACACTTCCATATGAATGCTTAAGTAATGTTATTTTAATTAAGGATGTATGCATGATGCCATTCACCTTAAAGTTGTATTACATCTTACTTGATGCATGTTCGCAAGTGGACCTTTCAAGATTCAATCCACAGTGGTACTCAAATCAGTTCAAGCAAACGTCCACCGCCCCCCAGATTCAGGATGAAAATCGTCCACAGTGATTTCTTTCTGACTGTTACACAGCTACTGGATCCTAGGTTTTAAATCATTCTGAACTGCTGGCGATCTGGCCACGCCTCTGCATCCTAAATTAGTCAGGGCAGTGTTGAGGGCTTTGTTTAGCTTGTGCATGCGGAGGGGCTAATTTGCTAGAGTTCAGATTTCCGGTGTACAGATCGCTGCATCTCTAAGTACAATACAGTAGCATTTGAATATTCATTTCCTGATGGAAACCAACAAAACTCCACTATGCATCTAATATTGATGGTTCCTCCTAAATGGTATACTGCTGTAATGGAAAATGCATAGAAAACACGACAGTGCAATTATCCTAACATAGGCTAGATGTATAGGCTCAACACAGTGAAGTATGATACATAAGCACCATGTGGCTCAAATTCTGAATTTTATTTGCCAATCGGTTGAGCTACATGCTCGCTTCATTGAGCATGACAACCTAGTTTTAAGTGTCATTTAATTTTCATTTTGAAATATAATTACAAAGTGTTCACTGTAAGATATCACTCGTCTGCAAATGTGTCAAGATTAATTTGTGCTAGCTTATTCACAAGTGTCAATAGTTAATTACTGTGTCATCTCTGGATGGCTAAATGACATTCTAACTTCTGATTTTTTACAGTGTTCCTTTATGTTATTTTCCATTAAGGGATGAGTCCATATTCCTACATGTGGGCAAATATTCAAGCACATAAAATACCAGACGTCACAACTCATTAAAATCAACAGAGCATATATTGCGCTATATAACCTATAAAATACATTTAACTGAAAAGATAATTCTAGTAATAATGTCAGATTCCTAAAAACTGCACATTAATTTGGATCTGTCTGATCTAATGCCTAGGGGATTAGTATATGGGATCATTGTTAGATTTTTATACTACAAGACAAGGACAGGTCCTTTGAACAACTGTGTTTCTTAAAAATATTATTTGCCTTCTTTTTTCTGTAGATATTCTGGTCTCTCAATTATGTACTTGTTTCTTTGATTGTTTAGTTGTCAGAGAGAGAGAGAATTAAAAAATTATGATAGCGTGGCTCACTGGTAACTTGCTACCCTTCATCACATGAGTAGCAAGAAATCAAACAATCTATCTACTGAGATTAATTGTAGGAAAGAAATGCTTTGAAATTCCAAATACTACTTTTTCTCAGTCTCCTATAATATTTTTCCCTTTATGAAAATAAAAAAAACCAATTCATTATTTCTATTGGTTACAAAGGAATATAAGCTCTTTTAATAAAACTGATGAAAGGAAACACCAAGCAGAACAATGTTTATTATGAGGTTTTAACATTCTGAAAGAAACATTTTCACAGATTTCTTTCTTGGAGCCTCACCTGTTCTTGCTGTTGGCGAGCAAGGTCCATTTGCTGCCGTTGTTTTTCAATTTGTGAGGCTGCCAGCTTTTTCTGTTCATCATGGGCAGCCAGGAGCTGCTCCCGTAAACTGATCAGCTGGGTGATCATGGTAGAGAGCTGTCGCTCTTTTTCTGCCAGGCTTTCCGGTGTACCTAAATGAGGAGGAAAGATACATTGTGAATAGCAGGTAGACAGCAGTTATTGAGCAATATTCACAAAGAAATTGGGTTAAGTACCAAAGTGCTTTTTCCAAGTGGCAGCTTGAACATATATTTTACTAGAAATTCCCTAAAAGATCCCAGCATGCAGCCTTGCTATGTTCCAAGCAGTAGGGGACGTTACAACGATTGTGAAGCGGAAGCGCGATTGAGAGCAACTATTTCTTTTTTCTGACAAGAGTAATTAATTATGTACTCTGCGATATCAAATCTCTCTATCCCTTCCATCTAAACCTTCCCAGGGTAATGACTACTTCATGTACTACCAAATTCACATTTTGATTAACATAATTTTCCCTCAGTTGTACATTCTGAAAAAAACAAAATAAGCAACAAGATTCTGTTTAATAAGGACAGCAGTTTAATGGTTTGTTGGTCATTTATTTAAGAAGATTTCCATCCATATATAGCATACTGTAGGAACACTACAGCATGCGGGTCATTTAGGTCATTTATGGTCATTGAGAAATCATGGCAAAGGTAAACCTTTGTTATGGAGCAAGTATACAAGGCGAGCTACACTGGTAGCCATTGAGAAATGGCTTAACTTGAGAAAATACTTTAAAAAATTCTCATTTAACTTTCAAAGTTTACTGTGTAGAGCATGTTTAATTAACATGACACTATGGTACATTTATTCTTTATGCTAATGGTGCTTAGCAGTCTGTTTACGGGCAAACTTCATGGTTCTCCTAGTAAAGAGTTCATGAGCCTTTTGTGAATCAAGCCAAAAAATATGCTAAATATGAACATTTTACTTTGGCACAAGTAATAATCTCAACCTACTGTACTTGAATCACACAGGTTTCTTTCCCATGTGAGCATCTCAGATCCAGAGTACTATAATGGACAAGCACAGCAAGAGCATAGTACAGTGAAGGGACATTGGGAAGCAGAACAGCTACCTTCTCCTGGGAAGAACGCTCCAACTGGATTTGGAGGAAGTGAGTCTTGCCAGGCCTACAGAATAACCAAGAGGTGGGGAGCAGGCCAACCAGCTAAAGATCCAGGTAAGCCTGCTAGATGCCCCAAAGACACACAACGTCAGATGAGGGGGTGAAGGCGGTCCCTCCCTCCCGCTGACTTACAGAAGGCAGCTTCAGGTAAAGAGGAGCCTTAGGACTTTTTGAGGAAGGAGAAGAGAATTGTGGGGAAGTGGGTCAAGTAAGGAAAAACTGGCATCAGAATTCTGACTCCACCTTCCTCCCTAGAGGAGGATGGAAGTCTTCCAGGCAAGAAGAGGCTGCCAGGTTTCAGTAGCTGCTTCTTCTCCAAGGATGGGGAAACAAACAGGATTCTATGCAGCAGGTTTGAGACTCCCAGAGACTCAACTACTTACACTACATTATTTTTGGATTAATATTATTTTTAAAAGTGTAGAGGGGTTTACATTCAAAACTGGTCACCAGCGGTGCTCAGCTGCCACACTGATGAGCACAGGATAAAAACCTGAAGAGGTCAAGATTAGTGAAAGGATTTCAGAAATCTTCAATCTGTATTTACTGCACGTTTTATGTTTTCTCTTGTAAATATTAAGTACATCCACTTGGAAGAAATATTGTTTAATTTTTGTTTATTCTGAAATGCTACTGTAGAAATAGTATTGTAAGGATTTTTCAATAGATAGGTTGAAAATGTAATATAATTTTCATGTAAAGTGTTCCAAAAATGTGACCTACATCTGTTTATTTGGCTGGAAAGAGAACACAATTACTGCATGGATTAAATCAATCTTGCTCAGCAGCCCAAAACTTCAGGTAAAAAGGTAACTGTTCTGAAGTGCATTTCTTAATTTCAATTAATATATATATATTAAAAGAAAAAAGCTGAAGGGCACTCTATTGTTTAATCCAATTTCTTGTGAAACTCCAGAGAGATCGTGTGAAATTAAAATAGTGCATCAATGCCCCAAAAGAGAATCTGGGTAAAAATGTCTGAAGTGTCTAAGTGACTTAGAAGGCTAAATACTATTTTCAAATGTGATGTAGGCACATAGGAGCCTAAGTTTCACTGAAAGTCAGAGGGACTTAGGCTCCTAAATAGAGCTGGACAAAATTTTTCAACCAAAACTTTGCACCACTGGCATTCACAAAACTGAGAACGACATGTCATCCCCTCCATTATACCGCACTGGCTAGAGTACTTGCCTGGGAGATGGAAGCCCTGGGATTCAAGGCCCTGTTCCAAACCCAAGATTTAAACCCTTACATCAAGGATTTGAACTCAGGTCTCCCTCTTCTCAGATGAGTGACCTATACAACTCCTTTGTGACTAAGTCACTTTTGAAAATTGTACACTGTGGCTTCAAAGTGATTTAGGTGCTTTTGAAATTTTTACCCCCTAGTTAAATTTCAATTAATAGACAGCCACCACAAAAATGCACTCAGCACTGCCAAGGGGAAACCCACTTACCTGCCCTCCATAGCCACCAGTGATTTACTCCTCTACTTAATCCAGAAAGCCAATGGGAAGCAACCTGCTGACTAAGATGATACTCAGACCCATTCACTGACACCTGGGGAAACCATAGCTTGAGACTTCCACATCTGTCAAGCAGCTTCTGAATTGAAATTCTGAGCCTTGATCTTAGTGTCATAAAATATTTTACACACCCAAGGCAGGCATTACTCTTCCACTTTGTTATCATATTATTCTGCATGCTTTGTATTTACGTCATAATATGGTTATAAAACCAGAACACAAAATGCTTGCTAAAGCTGTGACATTTGCCTATTCTGTTATACTTAGCTGGGATGCTTGATATAGGTATGATAGAACACCAGCATCTAAGATATCTCCTTTTCCATTATTTTAATTCCTTACAGTAGCACGCTGAAGTTACAATTTCCCATTCAGGAAACATCAGTGATAATTGTTTTAGAAGAAAACCACATCTAAAATAATTAACCCCATTAAATTATTGACCCCACCACCACCAATTATTTATTAATCCTTATTCTGTCCCATGCAACTCATGTCCACAAATGGGATAGGACTGGAATAATGAGAAGCCTATGAAATTGTGTCACAACCTAGCTGAACACTACTTGTGGCAAGAAAGAATAAAAGATGCCTGAATGTTGGGGGGGGGGGGGGAGGGAGGGAAATAATGGTATAATTTAATTTTGGAGTGGAAAATCCTATCCATTATTTTACAGTTTAAATACTAATAAAAAACAACTTGCTAAGAATGCAGACCAGATTGAGCTGATCTAGCTGGGCCAACAGAGGTCATCAGTAGCTGTGTGCCATCATCATCTGTTTCACATCCACTTACTGCAGCAAGCTACAAGATCCCTAAAATCATTACCAGTAAATAAACTCTTCTGCTGACTAATATATATATTGCTATCTGTACAATGCATTTGCCATGAAGACAGATAAAACAAAAAACTTCATATAAAAGATATCAACTACAGTAAATATGCCTGCTTTCATAAAATACTATATATTACACACGTAGCTTTCTCTCTCTGCCCTAAACTGTATCTATTCTCTAACTCCAAAGACAGTGCTGCATTTTTTTCCATGGGGCTTTCCTTATCCCCAAAACACATCTGTCTTGAGTTTCGCTAAGATTTGTCAGGTGGATCAGTGCTCCCCAGGGCCTGCTCCATCTGAAGTATTTTAATTTGACTAAACACCTGATTTATTTTATCTCTCCGATGAGAAAGGCAGTTTGTCTTAATAGAGTCTGTCAGCCCACAGTCCCATTCACAGCAATTTACAGGCAGCCAGGGACGCTGGAAGAGAAGAGTGCTGTGATTCTGTATTTTATCCTCCTCCAGAAAGCACCTAAAAGCAGCTATTCACTGCTACTGCATGTGGCATTTTAGAACTGAATTAGCTTTTTATTCAAGTAACTACACTTGTTGTGAATAGCTTATCTGTAAAATTGCTACATTCACTACTGATTTTATTAACCTTTGGCTCTATCACAAAATGGTCTTCAGTTAAGAAAGACCTTTAAAATTGACACATTTTTCTTATGGGCCTTTATTTCAGTGACTTCAGATTTACTGAATTTGATCCATTGACTCCTTTACCGGTTGTATTTAAAATGTTGAGGCTCAATGGGAAGTCACTAGTATTTAAGGAAATATTTTTAAAAAGTAAACATAATGGCAATTTTCCTTATCAAAAGTTTAGAATAAACAATAATTTATTCTTCATTGTAGACATTACAGTATCTAGCTTTCCTTGGGGTCTATAATCTTAATAAGCTAAATAAATAATCATAATTGTTCCATCAATTCAATTCTCCATTGTGTTCATTGATTTAACAGTGAATCTTGTTTTGCTTTAAGTGTACACTGAGGTAAAGTGATCAAATTGAACAGAACCAACACATCAAAGGAAAATTTGAGGAATTTTGGTCATAGGTCAGTCTAACAGAGAGTAATAAAATAAAATAGCTATAAATCCACTCCAAAAGAGACCAACTAAATTTTACTTGTCAGCTAAGATTGCACTTACAGTGTATTCCCCTTGTGGCAAAGTCCTGTCTTTTAAAATTGTTTATAAAGCTCCATGTGCATTTCTGGTGCTATAAAAAAATTATCCTTTCCCACATCTTACATTCAAATTCCTTACTAATGATAAGCTGCTCTTCCATGAGGGAGGCAGTATAGCTCAGTAGATAGAGCACTGGACTGGGACTCAGGAGACCTGACCTGCTGGATGACCTTGGGCAAGTCATTTCATCTTCATGTACCTCAGTTTCTCCATCTGTAAAAGGTGGATAATGATACCATCTTCCTTTGTAAAGCGCTTGAAGAGGTATACGTGAAAGGTGTTGTATAAAAGCTAAATATTATTATTCTTATTTTATTATCTGTCCAGATTTCTTTAAAATGTTTGGAAAGTGATTAAAGACCCCATGTCCCAAAACTGTAGATACAGAGTTCATTATTTTGCAGTTTGTGAAGAGACATTTGCTCCACTGTTTTTCCACCCCTATCATTGATCAGTCTATTTACTGGTGTATCTGCATGTCAGTGACTCTTACAAAATGACATTCCATTCTAGATTCTAGAGGCATGATGGCATGGTGATAGCTGTGGGGAACAGAAGAAATAAACAGGAACAAGAAACAAAAGATTTTCAGAGCTACTGAATGTAATTTCAAACTCTGCTCTTTTGTACTCAGCAACAGAAAAAGGACGGCACCATTAAAAACTATATGCTGTACCAAACCAAGCCAAGCCAATAAGAAACACAGACTAACTAACAGGCCTACTAATTAAAATACAAAGCCCACTGAAGTGGGACTTTTTCTATTGACATCAATAGGCTTTGGATCAGGCCCTAACAGCAGGAGACTAGCAGGCTGGAATCAAAGCTTCCAATTCTCACCCTGACACTAAATCACAGAGTTCTTGAACAAGTCTGCCTCAGTTTCCCCAACCTGTAAAATGGGTAAATTAGCACAACAAAGTAGTTTTGTTCAATCTACAAAGTGCTTCGAGATGTTTAGATCAAAGTCTCTACACAGCTGCAAAGTATTATCATTTCTCTTGAATTCCATGATTAACATAGAGCCTTATAAATACCATTCTCGTTCACTCTCTGCATCTTAAACTTTTGTCTGATGCATCTAAATAAAACATGAAAGCTAAATTACAATTGCTTCTGCCCCCTCTGTTTGGCATTTTAAATAACCAGACAGTGTATTTTTAATAAGATCAACAGAAGGCAAGACAAGAAAGGAGAAGAGTGGACTTTGCCAGCAGCTACAGAAAGGCTTAAAACACTTAACTGCAGTTCGAAAGTATCATCAACTGAAGCAATTCAACCAACAATCAAAAATTATTTTGAATCAAATTAAGCAATTTCCACATTTGAAAAAAGGATGTCTTTATGAACCAATTCCCCTGAAAGTTCTAATTTTTTTTTAATGGACATTGTTTGAGGAGGAAAAAAACAAAAACACAGTGCCAGACATAAAGGAAAGCATATTCAATCTGAACTGCCGGAAATAACCTGGTTAAACCATTCTGTCTAACACCACAGTCTGCAGCACACATCAGATAGGCTGTGATGTCTCTACTTCACAGGCTCTGTCCAGCATTTAGCATTTACCCTTTTTTGATTGGGTCACCTTTTAAATGCCACAAAATAGGGCAGCAGAAGTCAACAAAAATAAACAGGGAAAACAGAAGAAAGTAACAATCTAATGGAAAGGCTTCTGAGATAAAAGTCAGTTTGTGGTGGCTGCCTGACGAAGGAGCCCCCTTCCCCGCACTAGCATCTAATTTGAGTTCTAACTCCAACAGCAGTTTAAAAAGCTTTCCGCTCTAAAGGGCCCCAAGTGCATCATAAAGATAAAAGATTTCAGTACAAAACAACCACAAAGACTTCTATTATCTTATCAGTCTTTGGTTACAACAGCCGAACCAATATGACTAAGTTCTAAAAGACTCTTTTTTATACAAACACCAGAATACTGGAATTTCTTTATTTCATGATCAGTTAGCGATTGTTGGTGCTCCCATATGCTACTGTCCAGTCCTCAGTCAATAAAAAGTTTTATAAATGCTGCTATTGTGCTTTGTAGCATCTAAACGCAGCAGGCAACATAGCAAACATGTCCAGCATGCAAACCACACAGGCTAGCTTCTTTAGTGAAGGTGTGAGATTCCCCCTGACCCTCAAATGAAGCAATTCCTAATGTAACCCAACAATAAAATAAAATAAAATCCTGTGTGTATAAACAAGACTGGAAGATGTGTGTAGTAATTTATGAAATCATAATTTAGTGCAAATTCTGTCAGATTAACATAGATTATCTCCAAAAAGTGCTTTAAGAAAGCTCTCCTCATGATGAGGTCCAAAATGCTTAACTGATGATCTGCAGGATTCTGCCATACTCCCAAATGTGCTCAACACTAGATGCCTAGCACATCTCAGATGTTGGTAAACCAAAAGCAGTGTGGTTTGGAGAAAGAGAGTGTATTAACACAATGCATAACTCAGTAGTAACCTGCGGTCTGAAAATCATTTTAAGAGTTACATTATGATCTGCTTAAAATGTGTTTGCACCCCCATACTGTTCTAGTCTGGCTACCTATATTACAGAGGGCAGTATACGAGGACAAGAAGCCTCCACAGGGTCATTATGACCCACCCTCCCAACCACACATGTGCATGTAGGTGGGCAGTGGACAGGGAAAGCATCACAATTACAGGGCTAGCTGCACTTCTGTCCCCTCTCTGGTATCTCTGAGAGCACCCCCTCAGGTGTCAGGTGTGCTTTTAATGATCCTGGAGCAGTATCCCATAATTCTTCTATTCTTACCAGGCCATGGCCTACAGTACCCTGTAGGTCAACCATGATTTCCTAGCAGATTGTACTGAGATTGGAGACCTCGGGCTTTTCCCTTCATGAGTCTGTGATTAGTGGGTTACGGTGACAAAACATCCTTCTTAAACCAACTACTCTGTATGTTGAAGCATTTGGGGGGAGAAGGGGAATGATTTAAAAAGAGTCTTCACAAATGTTTCTCTTGCCTACCTTAGATAGTAACCTCAGCAGGCCTAACTTTTTCAGGCGCTCCCAACAAGTGTCTGTGTCTCAGCCTGGTTCCCCCAAACGACAACCCCGCCCCTTGAGAAAGTGGTCCTTTGTAAACCTGCTGCATTCTTTCGATCTCCTGTGTTTGCAGGCCTTTTCCTGTCCTGACATTGTCTCTTAACTATCAAGTTTTTGCTGAAAAGTGGCTTATCTGGTGCCACTCTTTTTCCTTCTTGCTTGTTTTTCCCAGCAGCCCCCTTTTTAAACTAAACCAATAAATTCATACAGTGAACATCCCAATAACCAGGTCAACAGACAATAGTAATTATTACAGAACAGCTCCAAATCCATCAGAGGAAATAACCTGTATGAAGTATAGGGCCAGCTGACATTACTTTCCCCCAAGTGACTCTCTGAGTCACAGACTGGTTCCTGATCTGCTCCTTGGGCAGCAAAACTAAGCAATGCCCCATACTTAGGTCTGTGGCAAAGACACAACTGAGCCCTAAAAGGAAATCAATTTCAGGAGTGTAATTGCTCCTGGCCTTAGGGGGAATATGATACTGTCCATAGCCTCCCCAGATAGGAACCACTAGGGGAATGGCTGAATATTTGTATTTTTATCCAAATGTCATCTTATAAAGTTCACACACACATACAAACAAAAGCTAGAAAACTATTTTAGACAATCTTAGAGCACTTCGGTTCCATTAATATACTTGGACAGTTTCATAGTGGCCCTCTGAAATCCCAGAAAAGAAATACCTCTCAATATAAACAAAGTCAGGAGTGTACTATTGTAAGTGTATATGGCTGCACATATCAATCTGGTTGCATGTATTAATTCATGTACATGCAACCAGCAGGAACATGGGTTGCTGAATTAATTATTCCAAAAGTTTTACAAAAGTAGAGATTTAGAGTTGTTAATGGCTGGTTTGATGAGGTAAATGATTTCAGAAATTGTTTGTATCTGTTCAATGGCCTCTGTTTGGAATCTCTGTGTGAAAAAAATGTGTCAACAATGAAGGGAAACAGAGAAATATGTATCAGATATTCCAACTAAACCTCAGTAATAGATATGCCGTTCTCCCTAAGTTAGAGGACAGGAAAGGCCACAGGTAGAAAGTAGTGTGAATAGTGATTTAAAGACAAACACTGAAAATAAGAAGTTGAAGGGAAACGAGAAGCAAGGAATTTTGACCGGTAGCTCAGAAGAATGTAATCTAGGACACTGCATTGGTAATCCAGATAAAATGAACAGGATGGTGTTGTATTTGAAATAATTATTATTAAGAATACAGAGTTAGAAAAACAACAGTTGCCTGTATTAAATATATAAGATTTAATTCCAAGAAGCTTAAAGTAAAGCTACACAAGCAAGATAAGCAGAAGGAAGGTTTAGTTATTAAGATGCTAACTTGAGATGTGGGAGACCGAGGTACAATTCACTGCTCTGTCCGACTTCCTGTATGACCTTGGGCAAGTCACTTAGTCTCTCTGGTCTTCAGTTCCTATCTATAAAATGGAGATAACAATAGTTCTTACCTCGTAGGGTTGTTGTGAAGATAAATACACTAATAAGTGAAGCACCCTAATTTAGATGGAGAGGAAGAATTCCAGTGTCTGTTTATACCAGAATTTCACCCACTAATGCTCTCCAGCAGGGATCAAATTACAAATATTTCATCATCAGAATGACGTTTACCTGCTGTTTGTAAAATCAATAGCATTATACAAACTAATCCTTTCATGGATCTCAAATACACACCGCGCTGATTACAGAATAAGAGCTACGAGAAGCAGGGCAAAGGATGATTTGAAGAGTGATGGAGGATTTCCATTTATTGTAGTCCATGTGATAATCAGCAACACAAGTAAAAAAGAAATTCCATAGAGTAGATCATTTTAAGGTCCTGGAAAGACAACTAGCAATTAGATGATGAAGGTGTGGGGTTTTTTTCATTCTCTATTAATTGGGATTATCCAGCTATAATGGCTGGTCATCTGGAAGAAAACAAGTACCTTACTCTCTTCAACCTTTAAGCATATAAATATTTGGAAAAGTAATATGGTAACTATATAGATAATTTATTCATTACATATACTTTATAATATTTATATTTATATTAAATGTATAGTAATAGGTCAAGATAGATTAGGTATTGAACACACTTGATTGTGATGTTCACAGCTGAAAACTGATGTACTGTGTGGAGAAAATTCTGCCCTTTCTTACATCTCTTCAATCTCATTAAAGTCAATAGGTTTGCACAGGTGTAACCGGAGAGCAGAATTCGTTTTTTTTGCCAAATGCGCTATTTCTAGTTCACTGTATGTTTGCACGCATGCGCACACAAACATACAGACAGGAGTAAACAATATGTAAAGAAATAGGCTGGTAAGGAAAGACTCTATCAATGGACTACGTTAATCCAAAAAAACCCCAAGCTACTAAAGGTACAGTGTGGCTGGAAACATTAAAGAATTAATAAACAGGAAATCTATCACATGGGTATAACTGTCACCTTCAGAGAGTTAAAATGAAACAGTGGGAACAAACAAATGATACTCCATGGTACGCTGTGGCATAAACAAGAGTCAATTACACTGACTATTCTAGCAACTGCAAGATATAAAATAGACTTACTGGGATCAATCTTCAGCTGTGTCCAATAAGTGACAGGCACTGGTAAAGGGAAAAGACAAAAGAGCAATTTGTGGCTAGCAGCTCCTGGGGCCAATTCTATGTTGTCCCTGTCCCTATCATAGTTTAGAGCAGTTTCATGGTAAACTAACCTGGGCTGGCTATGGTCCCAAGGGGCCAGTATGCCAGCCGGGAACTACCGGAGAGCAGCTGGCTTTCTGGCTCATTTGTGCCACTGGGGCAATGCCGAGGGGCTTTCCCAGTATCACTTGTAATTTATATCAGAAGGTACAAAAGATTTAAGGGCCTGAAGGTAAAAAGAAAATGCAGTCACTCCTGTGCTACAATGTCGCCAAATGTACCTCTTTGAGATAGGAGGGCTGCTGGATACAAGACAGGGGCAGCACCAAGATGCCAGAAGTTGCAATAATGAAGATGGCAGAACTTCTGGAACTTTATATAGCGTACGATAACAATAAATATATAGGGTTACCGTTCTGCACCAACACATTTCACTGTGTCTGTACCCCTGCCAGGATTATAAAGGTACCCTACACTAGTTTTCTGACTGAAGGTGAAATCTTGAGCACTTTTCCTTCTGAAGACTGGGCCTCAAGTATTGTATGTCAGGTGTGTGTGTGTGGGGGGGGTTGTCTGTTATTCAAATATTCAAACACCAAGATCAGTAAAGTAGTGGCTGAAAGAGCGGAGATGTTTATCTTAACATTGGTCAAACTTCACAGTAACAGCCATAATGTTAATAATACTTTTGATCGCTAACAAACTGTTCTTTTACTATTCTGACTTGCTGCTTCTTTTTTACTCCAATAGAACCACTTACTCCATGGTCCTGATTCACCTTTCACACCATTTCTACTCTGGTATAGCTCTTCAGTGGCAGTACTCCTCATTTACACATCACTGCGAGAGAAGAATTGATCCCCACACTTGTATCTTTCTATTACCTCTACTGTCCCAATATTGGATATATCACAGTAGATCAGATCAGTGGGCCACTTCATCCAGTATCCTATCTCTGGCCCTGATTCAGTGCCAACTAAAGTCAACAGGAAACCTTCCCTTGACTTCAATGGGCTTTGGATCAGGCCCTCAGACAACAGTCCGTAGCAGATGCTTCAGATAAAGGTGCAAGAAGCCCTGTTGTGGACAATTTTGGAATAACAGATTAATAATAATAACTTGCCTAAATAGAAAGTTTCTTCCTAACCCCATCAGTTAGTGATTGGCTTATGGCCTGAAGGTCTATGTAGCTTATTTAAAAATAAATTCTAAGTGTGGGTCTTCTCATTATCCATGTAAGTTCTTAGCCTTTTCAGCACCTACTAAACTTTTACCACAAGAAGTTATTGAGGTTAATGAGTTCCATGGGTCAATTATGCATGGGGTGGAAGGAGTGGGGGTAGGAGAGAAGGATTTCCTTCTATCAGTTTTAAACATGTAGCTTTTCAGTTTCACCAAATGTCCCCTTTTTCCTGTATTATGGGAAAAGCTCACTAGGATCACCTGTTTTACATTCTCTATAAAAACCTTTATTTTATGTTTCTCTGTTATACCCCCCCACACACACGTCTCTTCTCTGAACCAGCTACCCCAATTTTTTCAAAATATCTCTTCTGATGAAAGTAGTTCCTTGCATCTAATCATTTTTGTCACTTCTCTCTGGACCCATTCTACTTTTGTGATACATATTTTAAGATAGGGTAGCTAGAACTGAACTCTTTTTTCCAGCTGGGGGCTTTCTATTCATTATATATATATATAATGGCATTATGTTGTTTTTCTATCCTATCTTTATACTTCTAACATTTTGTTTGCTTCGTTGACCACTGATGTTCACTGAGCAGAATTCATCTGAGCCACCTACAAAAGACATCATGACTTTTTCTTGAGCGGTTAGTTAGTAACCCTTCAGATATTCAAAATCAGATGGGAAATAGCCCTAGAAAATAAGAAAATAATCCTGCACTAGCTGGATGCTTGTGCCTTTGCCTTGGTGTGGAGGGAGTGTATGTCTTAGGAGCTCTTATCCACCTCTAATTTCTATGATTCTATATGGCAGTAAAATCTGCAAGACAGAAACCTTCTTTGTTGTAACTTCTACTTTTAGATGTGCTTCTTCAATCTGTAGGTTTATTTGTTTTGTTTTTACATAATGAAAGGTAGTGCACCCTTTGGAATTACAATGTTGAGAGTCAGAAATGATGACAGTCTGGTTTAACTAAGATCTTATCACCAACACCCAAAGATTAGGAGTTTGTTGGAGGAAAATATGTAAATGAAGATTTCAGGATTGATTTTGAAATTGCTCCATTTCTTTGATTATTCTTTCATAGCTCAGTACAGCTGGATAAAAATATTCTGTTTCCATGTTCAACTTTGACTTGTACAAGTGATTTCTGGGTAACATAGTATTCTTTAAAATGAATCTTATATTTTTAGAATGTAAACATGATACATCTCCAAGCAATCTGTAAATTTTTTTCATTCTTTTGCAACTGGTATGTATCATTATTAGGGCACAATGACAATGAATGCTGGTTTGGGAGGAAAAGCTCCCTAATTAAAATACATATGCAGAACCACAAGACTGTGCTGAATATCTATTTTAATAAGGTAACTTTGGAAGGTGAACTGTATATCTAAATAGACAGATAAAGGTAGAAGAAAAGTGAGTTTAATGCCTTTTTTGAAGAATGGAACTCATCTGAATTATTTTCAATTCATTTTTCTTGTGTAAGTAACGTCACTGATAATGACTCATGATTTCCTTAGATGCTATTTGCCCTGAATAAAACCAGTTTATGGAGTATAACACGTTTTTGCCATATGTTTTAGTTAGTTGTCTAGTTCATTATACAGAAGGTATTGGTAACAGTTAGCTAAAGGAAGCTATAAAAGGTTTAGGTATTATTTCATATCCTTATCATGGAAAAAGATACCATTATCTCAACTAAATACTTTACAAATGCTGCTGGAAAAGAAGTTGCAATACCATATTTTTAGACACTAGATCCTTCATGTATGTTAAGCTTGCTGGTTTTAAAATGTGAGCTGCAGAAAAGGAACTTTTTTCAAATGTCATTGTTTAATTTTGTTATAAAGTTTGCTCAGCAAATAATGTGACTTTTCTTTCTTTCTTTGTTCTACATTTTGAAAAATGATTTCCATTTCCATTTTTGTAGATCCATCAAGAGGATGATGGTCAGAAAGTTGAGGCCTGAAGTCCGCACACCTTTTGTGCATGCACTTGCAGTAGATGAGCATGCAATACAATGGTGCAAAAATGCACCAAGACCTTAGATTTCTGAGAATCAGATTCTAATTCTGCTTCCCAGAGGACAAAATCTGGGCATGTGACAAAGAAAGAATCCTCCCCACCATAGAGGCAAGGAAGTCATTCCATAGCTGCTACTGGGCTGTAAAAGTCCCTGAAGCTGTTGCACTACCGCTTTGTGACAGGCCAGGCAGTGGATTTACATAGTAATAGATCAGCTAGATCCACCATGCTTCTCTACATCCCAAAACAATCCCTTCACTCGGGGACTAGGAATGCTCCAGGAACCTTCCTCACTGCCCTAAAACACAACAGAACTGCAGTAATTCTACTGCATCTAAGATCCACAGTACATGCAGTTGCTCCCATGAAATTTATTCCTGGTTTCCAATGTCTTACAGTCACTTTTTATTTCGGTGTTAAATAAGGTACTTCTGATATTTCTAGTTAGCACTTATTAGCTGCACCACTCAGAAATGTCTAAATATAAATACAGTGAATATTAGCTAGTACTGCAAAATTTATATAAATATAAATTTTAATTTTGATAGTAACTTAATTACATGTTCATCCTTCATGTCTTACAAATACAAACAAGTATATCAATGAAAAACTTATATTTACCTCTGAAGATTTTTATTGCCTCTGGTTATAAGTAATGAAGAAGCGAAGTTTACCGCAAAGCAAGGACATTAGCATACCCTGTCTATCAAAAAAAGCATAAAGAGGAAACTTCCTACTTTACTTTAGAGGAGACAATTTAGTCAAAAGCCTTTGATATGTGTAGGAAGACAACAATGTTTTACACATTTAGAATACACCATATATAGGACTTTATCCGAAAGCCAGGTGAAGTCAACAGAAGGACTTTCATTGACTTCAGCGGACTTTAAATCAGGCTCATAGACAGTATGCAATGAACATTAGTAGTAGCATTAGGTGGTCAAACAAAGAAGGCTTTAGACTTGTAAACCTCCAGATCCTTCTAAATCTTATTCAAAATTGGAATAGTATAGTTTAAGACATTTCTAATCTGCTAAACATAATATGCTGTCCTGCAAGACCATCTCAGCAGAGCAACTTATTACTGCAAAATTATTACAAAGCCTTCTGAAAATGTCAGAATCTCATTGTATGAATGAGTTAAAAATTGCTTGTGTGTTTTCCCAAGTTTTATAAACAACAAAGGAATTTTCAACCCTCATAAGTGAATGTACCCCCACTCAAACTAGAATTCCTAGGAAACACTGCAAAATTATCAACCCAGTTTCTTAACTACATATACAAACTCCCAAATCATGTTAGTCAGCGCAACAAAGAGATGGCCTACATTTACAGACCAAAGTTCCACCCATGTTCTAACAGTATTCTGATCTAATTATACTCCAAACCACAGGAATGAGTACATTTAGCCAGATGTTTTTAAGAAGCAGCTAAAAAATAGAATTGGGAATTTTTAAAATTCAATATATTTCTACACCAAACTGATCACAAACCAAAACATTTAACACAATCATTTAATATGAAGTCACTTGGAATGAAACTGCTCAAAACCTTAAACCAGAAAACTTTTTTAGGTTGTTTTGATATATCTGTATTTACAGAAATACTCTACAGATGAGATATAAACACTGAGTGAAATACAAATATGAACCATTCAAAAGAGTTAATGTAATGTAATATTAGAACGTCTAGGCTTTTGGCCTAAGTGGCCACCATCTACAGTACTCTATCTAATGGCACCCCAGAGTACAACTGGAAACACCAAAGCAAGCAGGGAACGAGGCATCCCACTGTGATATTTCTCCAATTCTAAACACCATAAAAATACTGGGATGCATTTAGGAGAAACAGAGACACCAAATCTCATTTCTTCTTCAGGCATCAAGACCCAGTCCTAGATTAAAGCTGCGTTTCCTTGATTTATTTGCATAGCGAACATTGTTTCCTTGTTATTTCGCCTCTTACAGCACTGAACCTAACAAAACAGTATAAGAAAGACAGACACTGACTGACAGACAGACAGAAAGAGGTGAAAAATATGAAATGCCCTATGAAATGCCCTTCAACTCATTTGGTACAAAGTATGTGCTAAGTTTTGATCAACATATTTATTGTAGCTGGAAGTAAATCTTCATGAGACACAATCTTCTTGAAAGTTACACTGAGTGTAATTGGGAAGCTGAAGCATCAATCTTTCTTTTTCAACCAATCAGCCAAGAGGTTGAGAGTGGTTGCAGAAGAATTTTGTACTTCCACAATGTGCTTTAGAGCCATCTTCTTTCTCTCTGAGGGTTATGTAGCATGCTGAACACCCATTCACAGGAAGTTTAGCTTAGAAATTCTCAGTAAAACTTTCAAAAGCATCTAAGTGACTTAGGCACCTATGGTCCATTTTCAAAAGTGACTTAGGCACTTTGGAGCCCAAGCCCTAGATTTTTAAAGGCATTTAGACATCTAAAGATACAGATAGGCATCTGGTGGGGTTTTCAAAAGTACCCAGGTACCTAACTCCCATTAGGTTTTCTTTTCATACCATTAGGCAAGAACACATTCTTCCCTGTATGGATTCTTGAAGCTATTGTCGAGTCATGTATCTTGTTCAACCTACTCTTTTGCACTATTGTTAATATTGTTTCACTCATTTCTTCCTTTAATTTTCCTTCTCACTCTTCACTTGCAGCATCAAGTAGTTGCATGAAAGTTGAGATTTGTTTGGAGGCCTGTATCCATAGATTCTCATGGAAAGTGATGATGTCAGCATAAAAGAAAGCTCCAAAGTTTCTTATCAAGTCCAAGACTGCCTTTCGGTTGTTTTTACGGCATAATCACCAAATGATTCTAAAATGATAACACAACATTGTGATTGTATCAAAGAAGACATTGAAGAGCTGCTGAAAGGTCTGGAATATTACATATCACTTTGCTAAATTATTTCAATAGTTTGGCACTAATTGGAACTTTTTTTTGGCAGCCTCACCCAAGACAACAAAGATGAAATGTGTTCAGAGGTATATAACCATCTCATTCCTAGGGCTCTTCCATGCGTGTTTCAATGCATATTCGTGGAGTAGTGTCAAGAAGTTTATGCTTCTGTTGCTGCCTGGGGTGTATAATTGAGTGCCCTGCTCCTGCAAGATGTTCTGTGCTGGTGCCCCACTGAAGTCAATGGGTTCCATGTAGATTCAAGAATCCACACAAGCACAGCAGTCTGCAGAACTAGGGTCGGGATAGGTAAAGAAAAGACTCCAGTCTCCACAGACATCCATCTGGCGCCTTTCACAAACAAAATTGTAACAACTTAATTTAAAAAAACCAATATACATACAAATTAGGAAGCATTATTGAAACCTACATTCTCATGCAAAGAACTACATAGTTTGACCAACAAAAAATTGATAGAAATGTAGATATTATTTCAGTGTTTATAATTCATATTTATTAAGAATAGTTACTTTTTCCATTGTTCAATCTATTGCATACCATTTACATCTCAGATATGATTAAGCTAACATTGAGAATAAAGAGGACTATTACAAAATACTATTTCTTTTCAAAATGTGACAAAACCATTATTAACTCTTCACCAGCTAACCTTCTAATTCTCATAATATGATTTAATCAGTTTTTTTGTCTTCTCACTAGAGAAATCCACCATGCCAGAACATGAGCTAAACATCACACATTCTCATTTTATGAGAGAGAAAAAGCAGCAACATTTAAAGTTTTCCAACAAAAACTGAAACATTAGCTTAGCTTAAAAAACATACACACTTTACAGTGGCAGTTGAGGTAAATTGCAGTGATTGAGGTAACAGCCCTTACATTTAATAGTCTTGGGTGCTTGTATCCAGGTATTCTCAGTAGATGATGGTTGGCTCAAGAATTCATTTCGCCTTAATGGTCCATCAGAACCATAGCTAGTTAGCTTAAGAGCAGATACAAGATCCACCCCTTTTCCAGGCTTTTTCCAGAAGAGTTGGGGTATGTTTATTATTAACAATGCAAAACTATGTTTATTTTTGTTACCTAATCTTAATATTAATAGCTTTTATGTATTCATTCACCATAGGGTAAGTTAATATTAGTTTCCATATAAATTTTTATATGTTCTCTATGCATTTCACTGTTTTAGGCAACATTTTATGGCATAGGCAAAACTGCCATACTGCAAATTTTCTATAGCATATTTGACAAGTAGCTCATCAAATGTATTGTATATAGTATTGGATGATTCATTGTCAAATAATATTTCTGATTATCCACTGAGTACCTGGTCTTTTGACATAAATCTAATTATGCTTCAGAAAATGAAGGCTTGTTCTCTGAAGGTTAGAACAAACAACATTGCTAATTTATATCGATATATAAAAAAAAATGAGGCAAGTTACCCAGACATAAAGCTAGCTATCGGTTGAACAATGAACATATTTCATGCTCATAGACCCGAAAACCCTCACCAAGCCCCACCCACAGCCAGTCCTTAACACTGAGTACTCATTTTTATTTAAACTCAGGATTTGGTACCTGTTTCATGTACTCATATCTTAAAATGCCTTTCCTATGCATTTCTATCTTCAAAAGTGTCAGAATATGGCTCTACACCTGAGGATTATTCCAAAAATAAGGTCCTAATTTTCAGAAGTAATGAGCACCACAACCACAGCTGGAGTTAATGGAAGTTAATAGCTGCCAAGTTTAAGTAGGTTTGTAGATACAGCTGGTCAGGAATTTTCTGACAAAACTTTTTTTTTGGGGTGGGGGGACGGGGGAACGGTGTCAGAAAATGCCGATTTGTCAAAATCAAAATATTCTGCAGTTTGCCTAGTCTCCTGTCAGCTCACCCACTCGCCTTCCAGGGTTCCCAGGATTTCCAGGTTCCAGGGGAGCATGGGCATTTCGGGAGTATATTTCATTTTGGCAACACCAAAACACTCCTGCTGAGGGAACATTTTGATGTTTCCCAAACAAGACATTGCAGACCCCCAGTTCCACTAAAAACTTCACGTTTTGGATTTTTGTCGTGATTTTGGATGAAAATATTTCCAAAACCTTGAAATGTTTTCCTGGAAGTCTTTTTTTCCTGGCCAGCCCTATTCATAGATTTTTAAGACCAGAAAGGACCACTGTGATCATCTAGTCTGACTCCTTGCATAACACAGGCCAGAAATTTCACCAAGAAATACCTACATCCTGTCCATAACTTCTGGTTGAGCTATAGCATCTCTTTTAGAAAGACATCCAGTCAAGATTTAGAGACTTTAAGTAATAGAGATGACACCACATATTTAGGTATGTTGGTGCAGTGGTTAGTTATCCTCACTGTTAAAATTGTGTGTTTTATCTCTTGTCTAAATATGTCTAGCTTCAGCTTCCAGATAGTAGATCTTGTTATGCCTTTGTTTGCTAAATGAAAGAGGCCTGTGCTATCTGAAACAATCTTCCCACGTAGGTATTTATAGACTTTGATCAAGTCACTGCTTAACCTTCTCTTAGATAAATGAAATAGATTGAGCTTCTTTTGTCTCTCACTGTTAGGCAGGTTTTCCAGATCTTGAATCCTTCTTGTAGGTCTTTGTGAAGCCTTTCCAATTTGTCAACATATGGCCCAGCTTTCTCTGTAGAACTGACCTGTCCTTGTTATTATTTACCACTCTACCAATTCTTGTGTAGCTCAAAGATTAAAGCACATTAAGTGACCAAATTTTTTCTGATTCAGCCTGTCTCCCTCTATTTGATAATCTTATGTTAATTATGGTACTTCCATCTCAGCATGACAAGGTAATTTCACCTACCTGACAGGTAGGTAAATATTATTAACGCCATTTTACAGATTGGTAAAGATGAGGTACAGGGAGATTATGCGATTTTTCTAAGGTCACTCAGCTAGTCAGTGGTAGAGCTGGGAACTAAACCCAGGAGTCCTGGCATATACCTCCTCCCTGCCCCCATATCATGTCTAGTAGCCATAAGGCCATCCTTCCTCTATTTGCCCCTGCAAAGTTTCCTTCCCTCTCTCAGTTCCAATTTCTGTCCCATTCATTTCTCTTTTTGTTATCGCTGTCTCTCTCTTTGCTGCCACCTTCTCCTTTCTCTTTCACTGGCCCTTTTTCCTAAACAGAGCAGTCTCCCCCTCAGTCCTTTCTGTCCTTGAATTTCTTTGTAGCCGCTCTGGTCCTGTTTCTCACACTGCAACTGTGTCCTGAAGATGAAATGTGCTGCTCTCCAGGGCCTCACAGCAGTGCAGATAACCTATCCCTGCCTCACTGTGCTGCCCTGGCAGGCACAGTGGGACTGGGAGCAAGGTAGCCAGCAAAGGGAGTAGTAGGAAAGGGAGAGGAAGTAGGAGGAAGCACTGGCCGCCTGCTTAAAAGCCAGAAATAGTAAGTGGGAAGAGAAGCCAAAGGGGAAACCTTGCTCACTGCCAGCAGCCCTGCTTATGAGTGACATTTCACTGAGAATGAATGAGAAAGAGTGACAGCAGGGGCAATTGTGTGGCTGTCATTCCAGATGGGTGACCCTTGGTAGGTGTGGGAGCTGCAAGTGCTACGCACCTCTGAAAAATCAGGCCCACTTTTTTTTTATATTAGATACTGCAGTTCCAATGTAGGTAGCCACTCGTCACTGGAGAAAAAAAATAATAGGTAATGAGGCTGAATCAATAAATTTGCAAATACAATAAGTGGAGAGAACCTT
This sequence comes from Chrysemys picta bellii, assembly GCF_011386835.1. Taxonomy (NCBI): domain Eukaryota; kingdom Metazoa; phylum Chordata; order Testudines; family Emydidae; genus Chrysemys; species Chrysemys picta. The sequence continues at coordinate 43,431,361 of NC_088794.1, read as the reverse complement.
ACATTTATGATACTATATGCAGAGATATCCACAGTCAAGCTGTGGCTGTTGGGGAATCACAGTTATGTGTTAGGCAAATGCCTAAGTGGCATCATGTTTAGGCACCAAAGGTAAAGAGAAGCTCTTTCATTAGAAGTTAAAAGGAACTCTGATTCTTAATGGATCTGAAATCCTATGTTTCAAGCAAACCACAGAACAGTTATGCCCATTTCATTTTCTTTACCTTCCTTAATAAACTTCTGTTTGTGCTCCCTTTATGTTACCAATCAAAACCTGAAAGTCCCTGTAGGCTTTTCCTCACTTAGTAAAATTCTGGCTGTACAAACCTGTGTAAAAGCCTTTCTGTGTATTGCCCTGTCTTTTGAAATCCTGCAATTTGAGTACAGCAGCTGCATTTTTAACAGTAGAAGCTAGTTTAGTACCGTTAGTCAGAATGCATTCCAGGGCCCAGAGAAAACTAAAATTTCCTTGTAAACAGTTAAATAAACTATAAACCTCTGAAAATGAATTTCAAAGTATAGTGAAACTTGCCTATAAATAACCTTCAAACCTCTGAGGTTAGAACTGTGATCTTTATGCGCACAGAACGCATATGGGGCACTTATCAATCTCCAGTATTTCAAAGTCAAAACAAATGTAAAGGAAGCATCTTCATATATCATAGTATGCTTTAAAAATGTCAGAAATGTCAACCATTTGTATACTGTTCATATTATCCCTAATTAATATAAATTACATTTAATTTCACATCTACTAAAACATACTGCTGCCCAAAATAAGGACTATAATTTTTATCAGCAATTATTATTACTGATGCATCAACACAATTATTTAAATTCAGTGTATATAGAGGCAGAATCTATGCAAGCATTTACAGTTTTTGTTCCCTCTGTGCTCCTTCCCTAATTTTTGTGGCTTGGAGTTCTTCCAGATGCTGTCTCTGACTTTGTGGTTTTGTATTTGAGATCCCATCTCCTGATTCATTGCATTCTTTGATTGACAAACAGATTCAGATATGAAAATAAACAGTTACCTGCATGTAATTGGTGTCTGACAGCTGCACTGTTACACTTTCAATTCGTGGTGAAGGCTTGTTCTCGGTAAACCTACTGTTTCAGATTTTATCCACATCTTGGGTCTCTGAGTCAGTGTGTTTACTAAACTACTCAGTAACCGGTGGCATATGTGGGCTCCACATTGTAAGCTGCACTTCAGATTCAGAGGATTTTCTCTCCCCCCTCTCTCTTCCCCCACTCCCTCACATAAACTGAATTATTTAAAAAAACAACACTGCGTTTTATATTTCTAAACTGATGTGCCTCCTAATTGAATGCAGAACACTTTCAAACTATTTTCCACTAGAGGCCCACTTTTTTCTGATTTAATGTACAGTATAATACCTTCATTGGTAGATTAAAAATGTTAGACTAGAAGTAAAACCTATGATTATATGCTTTTTTAGTGGTTTTGTCTTGTATAATTTATGATGAATTATGTAAAACACACCAAACTGGTTATGCTGCAAGCTGCTACTTGCATGCTGCAAACAATCACAGTTCCCACTGAAAAATCTGTATGATAGACTGGGACTTAGCAACTTAAAATTCCTGTGGAAATCAAGTACATTTTTAAGTATTGGGTTTGATTATTTAATCAGACAACTTGCATTTTGCCCTGGCTAATTTGGAAGGCTGATAATATTTTACTCATAAAACAATTGTGCACCTGTTGTGATGGAAACCTATTCAAAGAAATCTCAATAGGCATGAGGGTTCATTCTAAATACGAGCATGCTAGCTTCTCTCATTACTGCGAACTACAGGGCAACCCATTTTAAAAAGCCATCGGGGCAGATCTCAGTTTAATCTTGCTGGGTAACAATGGAGCACCTTTATGATCAAATTCAAACATGGATAACAATGTACGAATGTACATTAAGCAAAATGCTGGTGACACATACTAAACGAAATTGAGACAAGCTTCTCCTGTCTAACATCAGCAGGCCCTTGCTACCATTCTACCAAATAGAGCAAGTGAAATCTCTTTTCAAAGTTTCTAGAGTCTAATCCAACTCTCACCAAAACTAATGGAAAGACACCTATTGACTTCAACTGGACAGGGATCAGGCCATTAATAAAACAGATTTGCTTAAAGTTATTTGGTACGGAGGAGAAGATGTAAACACAGATTTCCACAATTTATATCACCATTTTGAACACATGGCCAAATTCCATTCTTACTTATCCTGGAGCAAAGCTGGAGGAACTCCATTGACTTCAATTAGGGTCACAAGTGACTAACATAAAAACTTTTAATTTAAGTACATTATATGTCAAGACAAAGATCAGGATGCATGGGTGAAATTAACAACATTTTAAAAGAAAGAAGGAACCTAACAAAAAGAAACCACATAAAATAGTAACAAAACAATAAAACTTCAGTGTGAGAGCTAAAGATAAAGTGTCAGTTTCTAATTCCTGGTTGTATTAGTGTAAATCCAGAGTGACTCTGTTGGATTTCAGTTAAATATCTCTGTCTCAATACTGGGTGATGCATACTATGAGTTCATTAGTAATGCACGTACGCACCCAGCTGATTTCTGTTCTTTCTTAGTTATTTCATTTAGACAAGTCCTTTGGTACAGTAACATGTGTGTGTACAATTCTGTTAATTTACAAGTGTAAGTAACATATACGTATGAATCAATGGGATTTGGGCGAAGTGACATAGGTGCTTTTGAAAATGTAACCCATTGGTATGTACTCTGCAGGGGCGGGAAATAATGATTTACCTGAAAGACACGAGATGTTTGATGGAGAAATTTACAAAGCAATAAAATTTTGTAAACCCATGCAGTAAACCTAGTCTAAAATATTTCAAATTCACTTTGCAGGGTGGCAGTGGATAAATGAATAGATTGGGAGTCAAGAGACCTGTCTCAGGTTACGTCAATGCAGCAAACAGAAACCTGCAGCAGCGAGTCGCAGACCCCCGGGTCTACAGACTTGGGCTCATGCTACAGCACTAAAAATATTGCTGTAGATGTTCCAGAACCCAAGCTCCACCTGAACCACAACATCTACGCTGCTGTTTTTAGCACCCACAAGCCCAAGGATGTAGACCCAGGCTCTGAGAATCACTGCTGTGTGGCTCTGTTTGCCATATAAATGTACCCCAGGTGGCCCAGCCACTGACCTGCAGTGTTGATGCATGCTAGGGCCCCTTGCAGAACACACACACATACAGGCCTCCTTTCTGGAAAGATTCCCTATTGAGGAAGGGACCTTAAACCCCACGGTAGTCATTAAGACTTACACACATGAGCAAGCGCTTCCCTGAATCAGGGCTAAAGATTGTATTTGCCGAGAATATGAGTAGTTTGTGCAGATGGACTCTTGCTAGATCCTGAGACACACAAACAAAAGCATGCAAACCACACTATCTGACACCTGGACCTTGCAATACCTTTGTAGCTCCTGTCACAAAAGGACTATAGAGAGGCCTCTCCATGTGTTGTCAATGAGCTCAAACTGGGCAAGCAATTTCCATTCTGAGCTCTCAGTGTTGTGCATTAGTTTTCAGACAGGTGTCTATGTGCAGCACCATACCAGAATTTAGCCCTACGTCTGCACTCAGTGACAATACCAAAGCCATCAAACCATGATAGAACTCTATCAAATTAGGGCCCAATCCTGCTACAAGTGAAGGTCTCAATGCTGCAAATTCTTATGCAGGTGCATAAATTTTCCTACTGGGTGGTACACTTGACTTCAGTGGAAGTTCTTCTGTGTGTAGAGTATGTGCATCAGTGTTTGCAGGATGGGGGCTTGAGTCAAAAGCAGCTCTGCACTGACTTCAGCAAAAGTAGACCTTAAGTTCCAAGTTCCACAGTCCTCAATGAAGCAAAATTCTCTCTGACTTAAATGAGAATGTTGCTCATTTGGAGACCTCAGTTATTAAAATGAATAAATATCAATTTTAGGAATATTAAAATATAAATCTAAAAAAAAAACAGAAAAACTGCTGACTAAAGTAAATTGCAAACCACCTGGGGGAGGGAGGAGCGGAGGAGAAGAGGGGAGGAAATAAAACTTATTTATACTTTTTCAAAGTTATTTTCAAACCTGCTTACTGGCACTTGAAAATAAAATTTAAACAAAGCTACTATATCTATTACTGAAAAATGCATTAAGTTAAAGGAGATCACAATATATTTTATTTTTCCAATAATTGTACAGCTTTTTTAAAGATTTTTTCATTACTGGGTGGCATTGAAGTCTTAACACGTATCCTTGGCCCCACTCCAGCACAGCATAGCATGTCAGTGGGCTGGTATGCCACGTGGAGCCCCACTGACTTGAATGGGGCTCCATACGGGCACAGTAGACACACTTCATACTGTACGCATGGGGCCTACGTTTGTATCCCACCAAGGTAAAAACATATTGTTGCACTGTGTACTCCAGCACCATTGTATGTAAAGACATTGACTTATTTATAAAATGTGCTAGTCAATCTAGATGTGTATAATTTGATTTACATGAAAGGTTTATTACAATGTAATTTATAGTTGTAAAGTCTTAAGAAATATACATATGAATAGACTTAACATTTTAATATTAGAAGCTGGTGTGATTGTGATAAGTGCTATTGAAACATGATTCCATGCCCTAATGGTCAGAGTAGCAAAAATGTGTGAATTTTCTTTGTTGCAAATTATGTCCCCCAGTCTTGCAAAGAAGTATGGATACACTTAACACTATGCACTGTAAGCAGTGCCACTGATGTCAATGGAACTACCCACAGTGTGTAGCTAAACACGTGCATAATTAATTGCAGGATCAGGGCTATCGTGTATCTACAAAAATTAAGGTATTGCGTGACAATATATGGATTTCCACCAATTTAAGAGAGATCAGAATCAACTCTTTTGGCCTTACTAATTATAGAAGTGTATCTTAACTATAAAAAAAAAGATAAAACAGGCCATAGTAAATGCAACTATTGTGCAAGTTTCAGAGTAGCAGCCGTGTTAGTCTGTATCCTCAAAAAGAACAGGAGTACTTGTGGCACCTTAGAGACTAACACATTTATTAGAGCATAAGCTTTCGTGGGCTACAACCCACTTCTTCGGATGTAGCCCACGAAAGCTTATGCTCTAATAAATTTGTTAGTCTCTAAGGTGCCACAAGTTACTATTGTGCAACTTACTCTTTATTTCTGAGTCAATTTACCTTCTTTTTTACCAAGCATACCCAGAATAAAGACTATCTAAGGGGTAAATTTTGGATTTATTTGTGAAATATTACCACAATTACATAATGTTAAGGTATAATTTATTTTATAGCATCAGTTTAGGCCCAGAAAGGCAGTTACTGTGACACACCATGCAAAATGACTATGTCTAAAGAAGTGGTAAAATCAAAGTATACTTAAGATTTAGATTGGTACAAGATAAAGTTAAACATTATTTCATTGGGTCACTATAATAAATATATTACCAGAAAACTTTACAGCCTGTGGTATATTTCTAATCAGGCCAGTTACTAACTTAAGGTGTTTTGGGGAGGTTGTTGGGGAGGAGGAAGGGAATGTTATCATTGATTTCCCTAATTGGAACCAACTGATCTCTTTTCCTGTGTATTGATTTTTTAAATCCTAGCAGTTAACATAGATTCTAATGTATCATAACACTTCAGACCTTAATCATAGAGTGGGTTTTTCGCTTGTAGCTTTTGTTTGAGTTTTAATTACGAAGACCTTGTGTCTCCAACCCTGAGCTGGGTTTTTAATTGCTAGTATGTATATCATGCAGACTTCAAAAGAAATAAAAGATGTTTATAATAGAGAGCACAAAGGGGAGCTTTGAAATGTCTACAGCCATACAAAGTGGCATAATTAAAAACCTATGGGTGCTTCTGTGATATAAGACATATAATGTCTTATATATATATATATATATATATATATATATATATATATATATATATATATATATAAAGCCAGCTGCTGTAAACACTTATTGTTTGCAAAAGAGGATCTTATACAATAATAATTGAGAAATAATTACTACAAACCCAGTAAAGTAGGGTAACATGATACTATCAGGAGCCTTATTTTACACAAAATGATCCTCTACACTCTGTGCCATGTAACCCAAGCCCCTGAAAATTTATCTATGTTTCTATATTTCAGCATTGTTTTATCAACTGCACTAAAAGAGAAAGGAGATTTTGTATTAAATGCATGCAAATAACAATTATCCTACCTGTTACTGAAAAGAATCTAACCTATTATACTTGTAACCACATAGTATTCATAATGTTCACACAGACTCATTCACGAAGAGCTGGCTCTGAGCCTAGTCCATAAATGTGTAATTGATAATCACAAAATGCTAACTGTTGCGCCTCACTGTTCTCCTCCACCAGCTAATATACACAGAAAATGTAGCTTTTTCCAGCTATTCAATGAAGAACACCAGTCACCTACATGAAGAAGCTCTAACAATATATTCAGTGTATCTAATACTGAGAAAATGAGTGAAGTGGGTTTGCTTTATTAAACTTAAAGTCTCCATAGGAAACAGGGACATGCCTCCCTCTTATCCAACCATTTTCAGACCATTTTATTAATAAGTACTATGTGAAACAACAGCTTTAGGCTTATATTTGGGAGTCAATAGGCTCCAACTGTAACTGATTTAATAGAGTATAGGATATAAAAGGCTACATATAAGCGAGAGAAACATACAATGCAAATAGACTTCAGTATTGGATAAAACTATGGGCATCAGTCACTGTCCATCCTAAAAATAGAGTGTACTGTACAAAGCCACCATGTGACATTTAAGTCACAATGCCTATAAATATAGATAGTTCAGGTTATAAATGCTGGCAATGGAAGTCATAGCACAAACTTGTAACACAGTTAACCCAGGAGTCACTCATATATAAGATTGCTAGAACAATTCTGACCCTTTTGCAATAATGTCATTGCTTAAGTAACTTAAAGACTGGCCTTTATTTGATCTTCAAAGACCCTGCATGCTGAAAAAGACCATTGCAGGCTATTTCAATAGACAACTGCATGATGCATGTAAGACTATTCCAGAGATTTATGTTTGGAACAGAAACAGAAAACTTAAAACAGACTCTTTATAGTGATAAATGATGCTACTCTGCCTAGTTGTGGTCAGTAAAGAAAAACTAGAAGCCTAAGCAACAATACAGCATACATAGGGGGTTGGATCCCTTGCATCCAAACCTCCGTAAAGTAAGAGCTGAATCTGAACCCACTTTGTTTATTCAAAACATCTGCATATACAGGTTGGGCTGTTGGACATGCAATTTGCACATGCAAATATGAGGGTATTTTCCCCCCAGGTAAGCAGATCATTTTGCTCAGCTCATCTGTTTCGTGGACCTTTTAAAATCTACCCTGCGTGTTTCAGTAAACATATCAAATGATCATGACGAATTATTTAACCACGACAAAGTAGCTACAAAGTATTCTGCCAAATGCTCCTCTCAGCTGTACTCATGCAACCCCACTGAAATCAATGGGATTGTTCTGCTGGAACTCCGAGGAGAATTTGGCCCTTTATCAATAACTGAAATTCTAATTAAAAAGATGTAAACTAAGTGGTTTCACACATCAAGTACAGCATACAGGAGTAACTGGGAACATGAACAATTCCACTTATGAGAAATAAAAAAATGTGTCATTGTCTGTTACCTAGACAGAATGCTTTGCATTCTGTTAACAAATGGATATAGTTTCTAATCAGACCTTGATTAAAAAAACCACTATTATAATTAATTATACGTATATAAAAGTAAGGCAAGAAAACACGATTTTATTTATTTTGTCTCTATCACACAATTATTTGTCTTCTCTTTTATCATCTGTGTGTTTCACAATCATGCACAGAAAGAGTTTGTGCTATTAGTACAAAAAGCTTTAATGCATTTTTTTTGGGGGGAAGGGTGTGCCCTGCCTAACTGAAGCTCCTTCCCACAGGCTCTGAGTGGAAGGGCACTTGTGCAGACACAGAGGGAGAGTATGCGCTCAGGTTATCCTTAACAAGAACAACGCCTTCTATCTAAAGTAAACAACTCCCAGTAACAGTCAGTGCAAAGAGCTGCTCCTCACTGGACCACACCTCTGTGTCTAATAATCACGATTTTTTCGCTAATGACCTAAAATTGTTTTTTTTTTTACTGCATCAGTTCACGTTGAACTCTCAGTAATATAAAAGAAGGAAGCAGCTGCACAAAAGCCAAAAGTATCAACCAGTTAAAACGCCCTTAGAATTCATTGCAAGCAAGCACAGGGGTAAGTTTTCAAAAGTAGTTCTTAGCAGTGGCAACCACCCGACCTGAAATCCCTTCAGCCCTGGGAAAATGAACCCCATGATCATGGAAATCTAGAGCTTTGAACATTCCAAAAACAATTTAAAGCTTGGTTGATTACAGGTGGATTTGAAACCATCTTACACTCTCATTTTCCTGTCTTATTTCACACTCCCCTATGCCTAGAATGTCTTCATTCAGTATCCTCTCAGAACACACTTCTTAAGGCCCACAAATGCTAATCCATGTTAATACGCCATTATGACTCCAAGCTACATATGTTTAAAGAAAGCTATACGTTACCACCTTGGAGACAGTGGAAAGGGCACTGGACTGGGAATCAACAGATCTGAGTTCTAGTTTCAGCTCTGCCACTGACCTATTTTGGGGCAAGACACTGCCTCTTTCTGTGCCTCAGTTTCCCCTTCTGTGTAATGGTGGTGATTACTCCATAGATTTCAAAGCACTACAGAACTGCTCAGCATTATAGCTGTAGTTTTCTGGGTATCCCTGTGCATTCTCATTGAACTTTTACCTGTCTCTTTGGGAAAAGGGAGAACGTTTCAAATGCAATTACAGTAGCAAGGATTTAGATGTGTGACTCCCAATAGCCTGAATGGATGTCAGCTAACAGTAGCTAGGAACACAGCAGAGGAAAGGACCACTAAGGAAAAGTCATCTGTGGTTAGAGCAAGGAGCTCTAAGGAGTTACTAAGGGTTAGAGCAAGACCCTTGGGTTCTATCCCTGACTCTGCTATCGACTCACTGTTTGACTTTGGTACATCACTTCATCTTTCATTACCATGGTTTACTCACTAATACTAAAGTTTCCCTTCCTCACAGTGGTCTTAAGAGGCTTCATTAATGTTTGTAAACCATTTAGTGACCACTGGAGAAAAGGCTCTATTAAAGTGCAATCAACCCTGTGATGACAGAAGCAGTTCATGTCACTCTCCCGAGACTCATCTAGTCAGCAAAGACGAAGGCCTTGGCTACACTTGTGAGTTACAGCACTGTAAATCCTCCTCCAGCACTGTAACTCACTCCCCGTCCACACTGAAAGGGAACTTGCAGGGCTGTATCTCCCTGGGTACACTGCTGCAGGTACTCCACCTCCCTGAGAAGCATAAGAGATACAGCGGAGTGGCTACGACTCTCCCCTGTGAGTGTGTACCAGGAATCAACCTGCAGCGCTGTATTGATCACCTTGTCAAGTGACCAATCCTCTCCATTGTTGTGACCAGCTGCAGGAATGCGGAAGTGCCGGTTTCAAAGCCCGTACTACAGAGAAAAAGCAAACAGTTTGCTGTTTGCTTTGAGTGAGTGAATTGAATGAGCAGGGGCCGGGAGTTCGGAACTTGCAAAATAGAGAGCTGACATGCTCCAAAAAGCACTCTCTCTCCCGCCACACTCCCTATCACACTCCACCACCACCCCCATTTTGAAAAGCACGTTGCAGCCACATGAATGCTGGGATAGCTGCCCATAATGCACCACTCCCAACACAGCTGCAAATGTTGCAAGTGTGGCCACACCACTGCACTGGCAGCTGTCAGTGTGGACAGACTGCAACGCTTTCCCTACTCAGCTGTACGAAGACAGGTTTACCTCACAGCGCTGTACAGCTGCAAGTGTAGCCAAGGCCATAGCTGTTGGCTGGCTTCTGAGAAGTAATGTCTACCTCACCTCATCAGAAGCAATGTGGAGCCTCTGAAGGAAGAGTGAAAAGAGCTGTGTACCAAAGCGCCCTGCCACCAAGCACAGCCAGCCCAGGGATTAATTGGCACTGCAGGGAGAATAAAATCTGGTTCCCTAGATTAGGGGCTCACTATTCTGGAGGGGTATCATTCTCTAACAAACACTTCTGGCCAACTCAGGGCCTCAGTGGGAGAGAAGAATAAAGTTTCAGTGGGAGGGTGGCACGTTGCTAAATCTCAATTCACATCACTCAAAATTTCCTTCTTGCTCTTACCTTTGGCTATGCTCACCCCACAGGATAAAACACATGTAATAATCTAAAACTCTCCTTGAGGCAGAAATAAAACACTAAGGACTTAATTCTCATTTATATTAAAGCCACTTTACACCATTTGGGCAGCAAAAAGAGGCCCCAAACTGGATATTACTTACATTTTTATAATGTGCACACAACCTGTTAACCAGAGGGCCAAAGCAAAAACTGAGAACTACAAGAATGAGGCAGAAAACGGCCCTATGGGTATGTTTTCACTGCAAAGTTAACTTGAGCAATTGGCACCCAGGTCTGAGCAGCTAGTGTAGTCATTCTGCAAAGCCATACCCAGGTTACTGTGTCCTCACTGGTGCTGACACACCCATGTGTGTCACCAAATTGTGGAAGGACTTCTCTGTCTTTCTGGGCACATGGCAGGTGGGAAGGTATCAGCACTCAAATGGTTTAACTTGCATTTTCACTGCAAAGCGGATGGCTTACCAACCCAAGTGAAAGCCTCTCTTGGGTTTTAGCTTCCAGTCCTAGATAAGCCAGCTATGCTGGGATGAAAGCACTACCAAACTCAGGGAGCATGTGGGTGGACAGAACAAAGTTTGAGGACAATATCTGAGTAAGAGCCTGTGTTAACTCTTCAGTGAAAACAGACCTTATAAGAAGTCAAACTTTAAATGTCTCAACCGGAAACTGAATAACACTCGGAAGTATATCAAAAGGCTTTATATGCAAAAAAACTCACTCATGTAAAATAATGAGGAATATGTTATCCATCATTGCCAGAGACCCAACCTGTTTTAATTCTGATTTACTATTGGCATTCGAGGAGCTTCTATTTAGAGATTTGGGTAGTCATAATGTGCAATTAATGTCCAAGTCTTTCCATGTTATCAGCAGACAACATGGTTTTAAATAGATTAGCATTTTCAATGACCAGTTTTTGCTGCCTTTTGTTTATTGCAGGCAGAGCATAGCATATTTTGGTAAAACTGTGTGTTTTATTTCAGTCATCAATACTTTCCTACCTAATATGTTGCAGTGTCATAACTATACAGGAGAAATCTAATCAAAGGAAACATATTAAAACAATTAGGTTTTGACATGGTATCAGCTGACAGAACTGATTATAAATTATTTATTAAAACGGGCCAACCTTCATCTTGTTTATATCTATAGTAAACGCAACATAATTCAGGACATTTTCTTGGTGGAAATGCAAAATCACAAGCATCAATTTTCTTCAGATAGTCTTTCTTTTTGTTATAACATTAGCAAGGACATCGTTAATATGACAAACAAATCCTTGTTTCCATGTATTTACAGTGGTCATTTAATAAGACCATAGCAATCAACAGAAATACAACTGTTCAATACATCTCATAAATAGTGTAAAATAGCTAAGCTATCTTTCCAATTTGCTATCCAAACAATAACAGCCTGAATTTCCTTCCAATAGGAAACCCATGGAAGAATCAAAGGGTAGGGAGAGAAACACCTTAAGGATCCTGTCACTGAATGAGCTTCAAATTATTTTTTTATTAGCAACAGCCTCCCACACGGATTAGATCCCAAGTGCCGCAAATTTTTTGGGACCTGCTGGAACCACAGGCTATACACATGGCAAAACGCCGATCAACTTCAGTGGTACCAGGATTTCACACCCAGGGTCTCTCTTTCAACTCCAAGGATAATTCAATTGTAAAAAAAAAAAAAAAAAAAAAACTAGCATGCTTCAAATTGGACATTTGAAGCACAGGGTTAAAAAAAAATAATCAAAATGTGACATCCCATCACAATCGATAAGAGTACCCCACATACTACCTATACAAAGATACATGATTTGGGAATTACTCCTAACCCACAGTCTTTTTCTTTTGGTATCCGGAGATTGAGATATTTAACCAATATAAGAGAACTAATATAATACATTTAAAGTTTGTAATAAAATTGAAATGAGAGGGAAATATTCTTAACCCTGCTTGTAACTAAGTTTTAAACATAAAAAAGTCTTTGTTTTTCAAACATACCTGTCATTCTAAATAAATAGCTTGAGTTGGTTGGAAAGAGTTCCAAAGAAAAATGATGTTAATTTATTCATTTTATTTCCATTATATACTTGAAACACTAGAGAAAATAGAATAGAACACCTGAACTTTGCATCATTCCATGCCCACAGTCCCATTAAAGTCAGTGGGAGTTTTGAATGTGGATCAATGACTGGTTCATGCATTAAATGTACATTTGCTTCTGTTCAGTGACTAAAATATTATGTCCATGTTTAAATATTTAATATATTATACCTTTAATTTCTCCAAGGAGTTCACTTGTATTTAGTCTTTCCATTTTCTCCTTCCAGTCTTTAGAAAGTAGTTTTTCCATGCAAGATGAGTCTATTAAAAAGGAAAAAAAAATACTTAATACAACTTTATAGATTAGGAAGTGTCTCCTTTAGCTCTCCAAAACCATACTACCTGATCTGTCTGAACCAGATTTTCAAAGGGGAATGAACTTGAGGCCAAATGGTCTTTCATCTACTTCAATGTAAACCCTGTGTAACTCCATTGAGGGTAATGGAGTTTTACAAGGATTTACAAGGATCTAAATGAGAGCAGAACTTGGTTCAGAATATATGCATACCAATTTACATATATAGATTGCCACTCCATGTACAAATTTTACCTTTTGCATTTGAAAATGATTGCACATTCAAAAATATAGTTGAAGATTTAGATTTTGGAAATTTGGCTCACTGTGTTCATGACAAACACATTTTTTTACTCATGTCAATGCAAAAGTTATTCCTATAATGTCTTCATGGAATTCACAAAAATTCTACATTTCTTATGTTCACACGATCAGCATTTTTTCCCAGTAAGCTATGCAACAATAAGAAGATTGGCATTTAAGTTCTGACGGTCATATTGCAATCCAAACCTTGAGCCCAATCCTTATTCAGGCAAAACTCTCACTGAAGTTACTGCACTGAAGATGTAGTGAGAATCTGGCCTCAACAAGTCCTGCAGGATCAGACCTTACTTTCATTAAAAATTTAACATGGAGCATAACATAATCCTCAGTTAAATCAAAAGCTCTTTTTAAGTCCCTTAATAGAACTTACAGAATTTAACCTTCCAAAAATAAATTGTAAAAGGTGATTTTAAGACAGGGAATGGGTAACTCATATGATTGGTGTCATGATCTGGAGTCTTCCTCCTCTAACATCTATTCAAGGTTTATAAACACTCAGTGAAAGAACTTTATATATCGCTGAATATTTCCCTCTCCCCTTCTCTGTTTATAATGGCAATGGAATCTCCATTAAACTTTGTAGGGTCTATTCTCAACAGTGCATATGATTAACTTCCATTACAATTATAGGACCTGGTCCCAAGAAGCACTTGGCCCCAATTCAGCAAGGTATTTAAGCATCTAAGTAGTCCCACTGACTTAAATGAAGCTACTTACATGCTTAAAGTTAGACACTTGTTAAGCATCTTGATAAATCGGGACCTTAGTACCTCATGGGAGTGCTCAGCACTCTTAGTTTCCACTGAATTCAATGGGAGATGAGTGGGCTTAGCACCTCAGCACCTATAAACTCACAGACATTAAGGTGAGAAGGGACCATCATGATCATCTAGACTGATCTGCCTATTGCATGCCACAGAACTTCCCCCATTCACTCCTGTGATAGACCCATAACCTCTGGCTGAGTTACTGAAGTCCTCAAATCATGATTTAAAGACTCCAAGTTAAAGATCCACCATTTACAATAGTTTATATTAATTTAAACCTACAAGTAACCTGTGCCCCATGCTGCAGAGGAAAGCAAAAAAACCCAGGGTCCCTTCCCATCCCCAAATATGGCCATCAGTTGGACCCTGAGCATGTAGGAAGACCCACCAGCCAGACACCTGATAAAGAATTCTCTGTAGTAACCCAGAGCCCTCCACAGCTAGTGTCCCATCACCAACCATTGGGGATATTTACTAATAGCACTCACAGATCAGCTACATGCCATTGTAGACAGTCTCATCATACCATCCCCTCCATAAACTTATCAAGCTCAGTCTTGAAGCCAGCTAGGGGTTTTTTTTGCCCCCACTGCTCCCCGTGGAAGGCTGTTCCAGATCTTCACTCCTCTGATGGTTAGAAACCTTCATCTAATTTCAAGCCTAAACTTGTTGAGGACCAGTTTATATCCATTTGTTCTTATATCCACATTGGCGCGTAACTTAAATAAATCTTCTCCCTCCCTGACATTTATCCCTCTGATGTATTTATAAAGAGCAATCTTATCTCCCCTCAGCCTTCATTTGGTTAGGCTAAACAAAACAAAATATTTGAGTCTCCTCTCATAAGATAGGTTTTCCATTCCTCTGATCATCTTAGTATCCCTTCTCTGAACCTGTTACAGTTTGAATGAATCTTTCTTAAACAAGGGAGACCAGAACTGAACACAGTATTCCAGATGAGGACTCACCAGTGCCTTGTATAATGGTACTAATACTTCCCTGTCTCTGCTGGAAATACCTCGCCTGAGGCATTCTAGGACTGCATTATCCTTTTTCACAACAGCACCACATTGGTGGCTCATAGTCATCCTGTCATCAACTGATACACTCAGGTCGTTCTCCTCCTCTATCACTTCCAGTTGATACATCCCTAGCTTATAGCAAAAATTCTTGTTGCTAGTCCCTAAATGCATGACCTTGCACTTTGCACTATTAAATTTCATCCCATTTCTATTATTCCAGTTTACAAGGTCATACAGATCATCTTGTATGATATTCTGGTCATCCTCTGTACGGGCAATTCCTCCCAACTTTGTGTCATCTGCAAATTTTATTAGCACACTCCCACTTTCTGTGCCAAGGTGAGTAATAAAAATGTTAAAACAGATTGGTCCCAAGAGCGATTCTTGAGGAACTCCACTAGTAACCTCCCTCCAGCTGACCATTCACTTTTCAGTATGACCCTTTGTAGTCTCCCCTTTAACCAGTCCCTTATCCACCTTTCAATTCTCATATTAATCCGCATCTTCTCCAATTTAACTAATAACTTCTCATGTGGAACTGTATCAAGTGCCTCACTGAAATCTAGGTAGCTTAAATCTACTGCATTTCCTCTGTGTAAAAAATCAGTTATCTTCTCAATGAAGGAGATCAGGTTGGTCTGGCACAATCTATTTTTTGTAAAACCGTGTTGTATTTTATCCCAATTACCATTCACCTCTATATCCTTAATTACTTTCTCTTTCAAAATTTGTTCTTATTACCTCTCCGTATCAGGCCAATAATTGATATTTTATTAATAGAGGCTGTTTTAGGCATAAACAGTGCTTTACAAACACATAATAAGGTGCCAATTTCTGACCATATTTACACTAATTCAATCCCACTGATTTACCAAGAGTTATTTGGGTTTAAATGAAGGCAGAATTCGTCTCAAGGTCTCTGCCGTGAATTACTTGCAAATTAAAGGCCAAATCCTGTCTCACATCACCATGCAGGCAGTCCTGCTAGGAGTACTCACACGAGTAAGAAGAGCAGGATTTGTACCTACCTTACAACATAGGGGATAACACTGTGTCCCAACACAAAGGGGATGGTCATAGAGGAGATCAGCATTGGAAGGAATCACAAGAGAGGTGTGTTTTGTGGAGAGGGTTAAAGGAGGAAAAGAAGGTAATCTGTCTGATGAAATTTTTAAGATGCAAAAGTGTTTCACGCTAACATGCATATTAACTTTCCATATGTGAAAAAAGCAGGTTCATGTAAACCAAATTACAACCATCAAAAGATCAAGGTTTTAATTGCAACATGTTTATGCCATGCAAGCCTCCTTCAAAAGACAACATAGCTTGTTAATATTTTTGAAATAGTATTTCAGTAGAAACGCCAATTTATTTACTAATTATCTCTTTCCGTAAAAGACAATTTAAGAAGCTTTAAGTTGCAGAAGACACTGTTAAAATACTTGTTATACAATAAAACAAATCATTCAATTTTAACAATTACAAGCATGCATTACTTTTATGAGTTTTGGCCTAGTAATAGAAGTAATAGAAGAATCAACAAATAACCATCAATTACCAATAGAACATTATAATTTGTCCTTTTTTGTGATATCATCAGTTTAAAAAGATGTCTCTCTCTTGCTCTCCTGGCAAAATTTCAGGCCTTCATCCATGCAAAAGAAGAGCCTTTTGACTTTATTTTGATGTTTAATGTAGGTTAATGACTTTTAACCAGAATGCTGTCTCTCAATTGATACAAAACCACCACAACAACAAAAGCTTAGGATGCAACAAATAACAGACTCAAGAGACAATTAAATAATCTCATCAGAGCTGAGAAGAAATTCACCCTTGAAGCATGTAGTTGTGCAAACACATGTATGAATATATACAAGCATAGAAACATATTTCTCAAGAATTCCATTGAGTATGAAGATGAATAAAAGAAGGGTCAGTCTGTATGCCCCTCTCTCTTAATATAATATGTTAATAGTTGTAGTTTTCTTTTTCTATATAAATGATTGAAAAATATTTGCAAGGAAGTATTTCTTTAAAAGATATTAGACTGCACAGGTATTGCATTTCTCTATACTGAACTTCTATCCAAACAGCTCGTAATTATTTGCTATTACATTTTGTTCTTGGGCAGACTCACAAAGGTTAGGAAAATACAACGGGTAACTTTTAAGAACTGTGAACATATATTGTAATTACAGCTTCTTCTTTTTTTAATTCCAGAAGATTTTCAACTGGTGGGGGTTGGTTTGTATAATTCTTAATTAAAATTATCATAATATGTTCACATATCTTACTGGAGATACCTGAAATTGGACATTCACCTATATGGAAGGGGTAACAAGCAGCTTACAATGAAAAATATGTTCCTCCCTGAGCCCTTGTACACATATGCTCGCGCACACAGCCTGAAAAGGATCTATGGTGAGGAAATGCGTTTTTTCCTTTAGTAGTGAAAGTCAATTTCCTTCCATACATATAAAATCTTCAAAGTTGCCTTCCTACATAGGGGAAATTTCTTCAATATTAATAATCCATTTCCTGGCTTAGTTCATTATAGAATTAGGGTCAAACCAGAACACCAGATTCTAAATTCCACTGACGTTGTGGAAGTCTGGACCCAAATCTGGAGGGCAAAACTATTTGGAGAGTAAGTTGAATCAAGGCCCCAACTCAAAAGCATCCCAAAGCCTGGGGAATCTGGACATCTGTGAAGCTTAGGGATGTTTCAGTTCAGGACTATCTATTATAAACTAAGCAAGGAAAGTGAATAGTCTTGATAAATGTTCACCTTTGGATTTTGAATTTGTGGCATGGTCCCCACTCTAGTTTATAAACTAAGCATATTTTCTACTGGTTTATACCCCATGCTAACTTACCCGTGCCAACAGAGTTACACAGGATGTAAGTCAGTACACAATGGGATACAGTAGAGTACAGAATTTTACTTCACGTATTTTATGTTGTTAGACACCCTAGGAGAACTTTTCTTTCCAAGACAACAAGAGCAAATGGGTTAGCTATAAATTAGAGTTTGAATGATCTATCAAAATCTGATTTGTTTTAAACTATGATGTTTACTGCATAATCCCCACTCCTCAATATTTCTTTTAGTAATTTTAATTGTGCAATGGGAGACGTAGTACTGCAGGATTCTCCCTCAATGTGGTAACTTGTAATGGTGGATGAGAAAAGATTGTTAGAAGATAAACAAGCTGAATAAACAAAGGTAAAGTGAGTCCTAGATAGAAGATGAAAAGGATCTCTCCATGAACACAAAGCATTGATGAAAACAATTAACATTTGTCCACTGACTAATCAATCAGCCATGGAATGGATGGAATCCAGCACTCTGTTGCAAGATGGGTGATGAAGAACGGGTGCTAACTATCACAACCAAGCTCTGAAGTTCTTCTGACTAAATGAAAGTCATCTTCTTCCCATCAAGAATAACTTTTGCATTCTCTCTCTTTCTATTTTATTCCAGTCTCACAACGTTGAACAAGCGAGTAACCAAAACTGTATCTTGCATGAATACAGTATTGACCTTACAATGGCCTGTGTCCATCCACATAGTTTCAGATTGTTTTTAATTTACTGAAGTAGCCTCTCATTACTTTCTTTGAAATATAGATATGAAGAAAGCATTCATGCCATGTGTGTTTTTGTTTTTTACGGTAAAGTCATACATAAAAGAAAGCCTAAATGTGAGAGTGCAGCAGCAAAACTTCAAAGCCCTGACTGTCAGACATTATTATTTCAAATCAGCTTTGACTTTTTGAGACTTAATAAAACACTATAGTATACGGTGGCATATTTACAGCACCCATATCAATGATCAACTGAACTGTCTTACTCTTGCTACCTTGCAGTGCCTTGTTGTTTTTTTTTATAATAAGCTTCTTTCAAAACATGTTGTAACAATACTGTGAGCTGATAATTATTACTGATACGAGTTCTAAAACATGACTTGTTTGCATACAATTCTTTTTGAATATATACATTACATTGTGACAGAAGACAAAAGCACATTGATTTATTAATAATGATTGCAAATGCACTGTAAATTCATAAACAATGAATGGAAATGTATACAGAAATGTAATTCAATCAAAGGTACATGTGACATATTTTTCTAAGTGCATGTAAAATATATTAGAACTCAAGGAAGTGTTGGAAAAGCCTGGGGGGAAATATCAGACAATACCTAGCACAAGAGCAAATATTTCAAAGGATGATATAACTCTCAGTAGATTGTCGAACTTCCCATCAGTGTTACAGAAAAAGAGTCCTGTATAATTAAGAGCATGACAATTCCCATCCTTATGCTTTATAGTAATGTTACAATGCACATTATAATACAATGAGATTTCACTGAACATAATGGGTATTCATTATGTTTTAGCAAGCTCTGGGAATGTCTCAAAATGTGAAACTTTTTCCATCTTCACTGTGGAGCGCATACTCCCTAAGCCATTGCTATTACACGTATTCATTTGTTTCCAACTCCACAATAAGAGATGACAGTATTGATTGGATCAGGCTAAGTCAAGTGGGTTTGGAGGCCTCAGACAAGTCAAGGTTACATGAGAGAAACAGTCTATAGGGAATTATCCCATTCAATATATTTGTTAAAGGAAAAAGGTTTTTTTCCAAAATCCAAACTACTGGTAAACAAGAGTAATAGTGGCTCCTTCTTCTTCTGTTCCTTAACTTCACTTCGACTATGTCTGTACTTAAACTGCTAGAGCAGCACAGCTGCAGCGTGGTGGCACTTGGGTGTAAACACTCAGGCCTTGGCTACACTTGCAGCTGTACAGCGCTGTGAGGTAAACCTGTCTTCATACAGCTGAGTAGGGAAAAGCGCTGCAGTCTGTCCACACTGACAGCTGCCAGCGCAGTGGTGTGGCCACACTTGTAACATTTGCAGCTGTGTTGGGAGCGATGAATTATGGGCAGCTATCCCAGCATTCATGTGGCTGCAACGTGCTTTTCAAAATGGGGGGTGAGGTGGATTGTGACAGGGAGTGTGGGGGGAGAGAGAGAGGGCTTTTTGGAGCATGTCAGCTCTCTATTTTGCAAGTTCCGAACTCCCGGCCCCCTGCTCATTCATTCACTCACTCAAAGCAAGCTGCAAACTGTTTGCTTTTCTCTGTGGTACGAGCTTTGAAAGTGGCATTTCCGCATTCCTACAGCCGATCACAACAATGGACGGGATTGGCCACTTGACACGGTGATTAGTACAGCGCTGCAAGCGTTTACACTCACACCCGTGAGTCGTAGCCACTCCGCTGCAGCTGTTATTCCTCTCGGAGATGTGTAGTACCTGCAGCGGTGTACCCAGGGAGATACTCCACTGTAAGTGCCCTGCCACTGTGGACGGGGAGTGAGTTACAGCACTGGGGGAGGCTTTACAGTGCTGTAACTTGCAAGTGTAGCCAAGGCCTCACTAAAGCACCAGGAGGAGTTCTCCTGTTGCTATAATTAATCCACTTTCCCAAGAGGCAGTAGGTAGGTTAACAAAAGAATTCTTCCATTCACTTAGCGCTGTCTACAGCTGGGGTCAGGTCGGCTTAGCCAGGTCACTCAGGGATGTGAATGTTTCATACCCCTGAAAAATGTAGCTGGGTCAACCTTGCTACTTAGTGTAGACCTGGCCTGAGAATGTCTTGATTTTTTATGTGACAATAGGATTTCACTAGTTCCATGATGATCTACTAATGATTTGACACCAAAACAACAATAATGAAAACAAAAACAACCCATTATGCATCTGAAAGAGGAGGATTTGCTTTGGTATTTCACATAAAGGAGAAAAACCTGGTTAGAAAAAGCAATTCAGAAACTGCAAGAATTTTTCAGTAAAATGCAAGATTTTGTTTTAAAAAGATCATTCAGATGTTGGTCTAGTTAGTGCTACTGACTTTTATACCACTACCAATGGCATTATTAGATTCAGCTAAAGAAATCTGTTATTCAGAAAGTGAAGTACATTTTACTATCTAGTGATCGGACTTAATTTGTGTGTGTAGCCTGGTAGCACCTTTCACTAACTGATCCATCTTCAGGTGTAAGAGAACAGCTTGATTACATGCCTTTTGTGAATTCTTTGCCCTCTAGATTTCCTTGAGATAAAGAACCACTTAGCATAGCTCTATACCATTATAATCATAGTCTTCATTCTTGGTAATATGTATATTAAAATTAAATGCAAACTGTAACATTTCAGCGTTCAGCAAGATGAATTTCATTCACTTTGAAAGAATTAGCTTTTATAATCTGATACCAATTCAAACTGAAATGAAGAACTTCACATTTACAGTCATGACTTGATAAATAAAAAATATAATTTAACCATAACTAACAAATGTAAGTGTTGGATGATGCTGTCTATTCTTTTTTAATGCAATGGTGTAAAGTTTGTGTAATGTTACTAAAATAGATTCTTTGATGCCATATTACTCATTTTCTTCTTTCAAATACAAATTACCCTTTTCATTTTCAATAAACTTTAACTAAAAGAAAAAAGGAGGGTAACAATACAGAACTAATCAAAAATCAGCCTGAAGGCTCAACATGGAAAGTTACAATGTAGTGTCACTGCCTCCTCTTCATAAGTAGCTTGGTTTCAATCTTCCTGTCACCAGTAAGTTAGGTCAAGTGAATCTCATCTCATCCTTCTCAATTTCCATATTTCCATCCTAGAGTAATTAATTTTCATGGTATAACAGAACATTTAAAAATAAGACATTTGAGATATTTTGTTAGCCAATGCACTAACTTCTTTGACTAGCATTTCAAGATTTTGTTGATTTACTATGCCTTCAACAGCCAATTTGATGGCGAATGCTAATACCACCAGCCATGTACACATAAATAAGATAGTAATTGGAAAGAATATTACTTAAGAACTAGAAAAATTAACAAAAGAGAAAGGTATACTTACTACAGATGGTTATTATTTCATCCCTAGGCTCCATACTTCACTCTGCCATTGATCTGCTATGTGACCCCAGTCAGCACACTTCACCTTCCTGTGCGTCAACTTTCCTTCCCACCCTTTTGTTTCTCCTGACTATGTACACTCTGACACCTCAGGGGCCGACACTACATCTCGTTATACCTATGTCTACACTTGGAGCTGGGAGTGTGATTCCCAGCATGCAGAGACATACTCATTCTAGCTCTGCTTGAGCAAATGTGCTAAAAAATAGCAGTATAGCTGGGGAAGCCTGGGTGGCGGCTATGGCTACTTGCCCCGAGTACATATCCACCTGGACCCTCTGGGCACTCACTCAGGCAGCTAGCCCATGCCGCTGACCATGCTACTCCTGCGATGCTATTTTTAGCATACCTGCTCAAGCAGAGCTAGCCTGGTATGGCGAGCTAGGAATCACACCACTCAGCTCAACTGTAGATGTAGCCTGTGTGTTTGTAGAGTGCTTAATACAATGAGGCCCCAATCTTGGATGGGATTTGTAGGTATTACGGTAATACAAACAACAACAACAACTGATGCCTAATGTAAACAAATATTTGTAAACTCAATGATAATGGAACAGTAGTTCCTAGTAGAAATTCTTGCCTAATAGCAATAATGTAAATCCAACAACTGACTACCTCAAAAGCAGTTTTCTTTAGGACAGGGACCAAATGAATCTGCCAACTGCTACATCTTTGGTCATGGTGACAAGATTTCCACAAAATAATAAAATTAGAACTGAGAAGTTGGTTTAATAAAAAATATTACCTCACCCACCTTATCTCTCTAATATCCTGGGACCAACATCGCTACAAACTACACTGCAAACGAAATTAGAACTGTAAGAGTTTGGAGTGCTCTCTTAAATTTAATTAAAACTCTCCAAGCGCACTAAAAATAATTAGGCCTTAAAATGGGCTGGTTTTACCCTGAACTCTCACACACTCCCTGACTGGTCTAGCTCTCACTTGAAACTATGTGCTTTCCAAATGCAAACTCTGGTGTACAAACACTGGTGGTTTCCAGGCTTGCTTTCTAAAATGAGCCTAATGGAAAAACAGCAGCAAGTTTGCAGAATGTACCAATCCAGCCTAGAATGGCTTGTTTCAATAGAGTTCAAATCTCTGGTAACAGCTTGATGCAAACCCCTACATACAAAGAAAACTGTACATTGCTTGTACCACCCACCCCCATCTAAAGACAAGCTTAAGATACAGTTCTGACCTTTATTTTTGTATTTATTAAAAGGCAAAACCTTTAACCCTGCAAATGTTTTTGTTCTCCTAAAATAACTCATACAATGTTATATTCCACACTATTTTTAGAAAAGCAACAAGAGAAAGCACGCTTTTCCCATACAGCAGGGCACTGATATAAACATCAACACAGATGCTCTGTGAGAGAAAGCTGGACTTCTCAGGCACTTGATCATTAAGGAATGCACCAACTGTTTTAGATAATCTCGTGCCAGCTCCAGTTCTACTCCACACTCCCCTCTGGGAGTGGCCAATCTTGCCCTGCTCCTAATTTTTCATTTTACTCACTCCTCCATCCTTTCCCCTTCTTCTTTCTTTTTTTCCCCTTTTTTCTTTTTCCAGAACAGAAGGAAAAATGCATTGTGCACCAAGCAATGCAACACTAGAATCACTTCCCCAAACAGAGCAAAACTTTTAGACAATTAACCCTCCCCTCTTCTTTCAGATAAATTACTAAGTATAAAATGCAATCTGTTTCCTTTGTTTACTCAATATGAACAATTTGTAAATGACTCAAGGATAAAATTCAGAAAATGTTGTGCTAAATTAGAACCATTATAAACATGCTAATGACTGCTCAACTAAACATGCTGGATCAGTGTGAAGAAATATATTTAGTTCCTGTGAAATCCAGTTGTATTGCCTCAAAACTATTTGGTCATTAAATTGTATATGATTACTCCAGGAAAATGTTAATTCCATGAACATTGCACTAGATGATACACTGTGTATGTCAAAAGGAGCTTTCTGAAATGTCAGTGCAAGTGCTTAGATGCAATGTTTTGGCACATTAGTAGAAGAAAACTATATTTTAAGCCTGTCAAAATTACATATACATTTGATTCTTCTACTGTAAGTTTCCTTTCCCATTATGGGGTGTACTTTTCTGTTAGATAGGCTTTATTCACTGAAATGTGTATTACTGCTTTATTTGCATTACAATGATGGCACACAGTACATTTTGTGTAATCACCTTTTTCCCAAGTGCATGTACCTCTCGTTTGCTTCCCAAAGGAACGTGTAATGTTAGTAAAAGACAGTCTGAGACTTTATACAACAGCAATCAGAGATACTTAGGGAAAGGGAGTACAATTTACTTGCAATTCTTGAGCAGATGATTACATGAACTGACACTTTAAAGGAGTATTATGTGCCTATTTTGCTCTCTCCTACCATATTCCTTATTAGTTAAAGTAAACCAATCAATAGGATTTTATTTCAGGGAGCGGAGGGTGTCTCTTTTGCTAGCAGGTGGGTATCTAAGGATTCAAGTGTGGGCAAAACTTGGTCTTCTTTCATTCCCTTGACTTCAAACCCTTTCCTTGCAGACCTCAGCTATAAGACTAATGTTTTACTCAAACTAGAAAGGAAAAATATACTAAGGCAATTTCTCTACTGGTGTAAATTGGAGCCGCTCCAGTGAAATCAATGGAACTGCACCAATTACCAGCAGCAGAGGATCTGACCTACTGTTTCCCCTAATAGTCGCAATAATGCCTTCCCATGAATTGGGATGCTGAAAAGTACAGCTATTGTGAAATTAGAGAAGACAGATATATTTGGCCATATAGTTTGTCACACTGCCAGTGAAGCATTGTTTTCTTGGGAATTTGTTTCAGTCTAGCCTTAGATGACTCAAGCAATGGGGCTTCCACAAATTCCTTTGACTATTCTGTTCCACTTGTGAATAAGAATCACTGTCAAAATTTCTCCGATATTCAGCCTCCCTCTTAATTTCATTCCATCACTCCTAGTTATACCTTTGCCACTCTAAACAATTCACTTCCATCTGTGGTGTCTACACAGTTCAAAAATTTAGAGGTGGTTATGACATACCACCCCATCCCATTTTCACCTAAACAAGCAATACAGATTTAACTCTTTTAATCTTTCCTTGTGAAACACCACTTACATCACATGATCTACAGAGTTGCAGTGCCTTTGTACTACACCTGAACTTCACCAGCACAGGGAGAAGTAGCTTCAGAATGTCTCTCTCAGCCTACACTCTGCTCATAGAGTACTCAGCCAGCACTGTCAGTGAAAAACATCATATAAGAGAAACTGGGTCAGATTCTCTGCTCTGTTAAACCTAGTTTAACACACCAGTGAAGGATTCCCTCTGAACTGGGGAATTCCTTAGTGGTATAAGGCTGGCTCCTATCCCATCCATTCCCTATGGGTGCATGGCCAGGGAAAAGGGGCATAGTTGGAGTATCCCTGAACTTGGCAGAGCTCCAGCTTCAGGAATTGCACCTGTCGGCTACTGGCAGTTAGTATAAAATATAGTAGACAGGGCCAACACCCTGTGGCCCTGGGATTGGGAAAATATGAAGGTGGCTTTAGCCCACCTTTTTCTCTCCATCCTGACCTTGCACAGAGTACAGTTCAGCCAGTCCAGAGACTCTGGGCCATAAAATCTTTAGCACTTTTTCTGGTGATGTCATGAAAAAGTGTTAAAACTGCCACGTAATATTTATCCATTTTGATTAAAATAGTCTAATTATTTTGTTTTACATCAAGCAACAACCACCCTATTTCCTCTTCCATTTCTTAAGCTTTTATTATTATTATTATTATTATTATTCAGTTAAATTTTGTGTCAGTGGACAATACTAGAGTGATAACACTGTAGATAAGTACTCTACCCTTAGAGTGCTAGCTACTCCATTCTGTCTTAACCCTGTTCAGGAAAGATCCCTCATACCTTCCTTCCTAGTCTTTATTCCAATTCAAATCCTTGCCTTTTCTGTTCCAACTACCAACCAGGATGCTAATTAGTGTTAATTATGTGGTGATATTGTAAAGTGGACACTTGCTTATGAGGAAATATACCACTGTTACCAGATAATTTCACGGAGGCCACCAAACTGATGCAGATGGCAATGACTGTGAGGGATACATTAACTAATGATCTAGAACAGAGGTGGACAAAACTATGGCCTGCGGGACTGTCCTGGCTGGTGCTTGAGCTCCCAGCCGGGGAGGCTAACCCCCGGCCCCTCTCCCGCTGTCCTCCCTCCCCCGCAGCCTCAGCTCGCTGTGCCGCCAGCGCTCTGGACAGCAGAGCTGTGAGCCTCTGCCAGGCAGCACGGCTGCGAGAGCCGCCGGCCTGCCCCAGTGCTCTAAACTGCGCAGTGGCATGACTGGCTCCGGCCAGGCGGCGCGGCTGCCAGTCCTGGTGCTCTGAGCGGCATGGTAAGGGGGTAGGGAGTTTGGATAAAGGGCAGAGGTCCCAGGGAGCAGTCAGGAGGTGGGATAGAGGGTGGGATCCTGGGGGGGGGCGACGGTTAGGGGTAGGAGGTCCCGGGAGGGGGCGGTCAGGGGACAAGGAGCAGGGCAGGTTGGATGGGTCTGGGGTTCTGAGGAGGGCAGTCAGGGGGCCGGAAGTGGGAGGGGGTGGATAGGGGGCAGGGGCCAGGCTGTTTGGGGAGGCACAGCCTTCCCTACCCGGCCCTCCATACGGTTTCGGAACCCCGATGTGGCCCTCAGGCCAAAAACTTTACCCATCCCTGATCTAGAAGGCTATAAGTTCAATTTTCTAATATAATATATTTCTGGTATAATACTTTATATCCAAGTATCAGGCACACTGTCTTTTACTCTTTTCAGTAGAAATTTTGTAAAACTGAAACAAAAAGGTTATCGGCAGCATATGTGCTGCAGCACCCCCTGGCTTAAAGGGGTTTCCATTATATATGGGTTTACAGTTTGGTTCAATGGCTCTCAGCACCCCCCACAATAAGAATTGTTCCACCACCCCTGATGGGCAGGTTTGGGGAAAGAAAAAGTAATGGATGTTAAAGACAGGGGGGAAAATCTATGTGGCACAATGATGTTCTTTCTTGCCACCAATTTTGATGAACAGAAAAATGGTGGCTACTACTAAACCGAATAGTGCTCCATGGAAACTCTAATAGCTGGCCGTCCCAGCAGGTTATTTATAAGTAAAAAAAACCAGATGATTCAAAAACCCCATGTATATTTTCCACCCAAAAAAACATATTCTTCACATTACCCTGATAAATCACTAACAAATAATTGTGTAATTAATAATTTGAAGGATTTTTTAAAAAATTCTGTATAAAAAATCCCTAACTCAGTCACACCACAGAATATCCTGAAATTAACATAATCTCACAGCAAAAGGAATTTTCCATGAATAGAACCCCTTAAGGGTTTTTGTATGTAAAAATATAACATGGAAAGAACAAAATAATAAGCCCTTGATGTGAAATTACTTCAAACGAGGAGGAGAAGGAATGAAAACAATAGTTAGAATCTCATCTTTATTTACCATTTCCCAAGGTCTCCACGCACACAATGTAGTTCCTTACAGGACACTACAATACTCTGGTAGTTATACAACTCGTGTATAGTAGTCAAGTTTTCAGTGAAATCTAGAATAAGCAAATCTTTCCTTAACTAATACCAAAGGATGTCTTAAACCAACTTTAATAGGAACCTTAAAAGATTTATAAACTTTAAAAACACCAAGCAAGTTGCCATGCTTATATGCATGTCAGGAATAGCAAATACTTTACTATAAATCTATGGAGCAAAGAGTTCACAATTTCTCAGGGCCCTGCATTCCCTTTTCTGAGTTGTAAACAGCCTTTTTTCTCCTGCAGCTTCCTCACTCCCAGTAAGAAATGGGCAACTGAGCTCTTGAGAATGGTGTTGAGGCATGCACTGAGCACTGTACTGCAGATGACTAAGACAAAAAGCCTACATATTACCTTTGAGTTTCTTTGCTTTTGTTGATTTAATCCTGACTCCTACCCATAAATGATTAAACTGATGCGTTGAATTTTGGCAGCATAACTCCCATGTAAGTTAATGAGAACTACGTGGCTGAAAACCTACTCATGGACTTTGAAAAATATAGAGGTTAATGTTATTTTATTATGTATTTATCCAAATATAAAATGCACTCTAACAAAGACCAAATTTTGGGGGGGGGCCGTCACAAAATTTCATGCCATCAGAATAAACTCTAAAGCAGAAAACTGTGCTATCAAGTATTGTTATTTGAGAGATTTGAAGTACCCAGAGTGGGAAATATTCTAGTTAGAATGTTGAACTGGTTAGCATGTTGTGAAAGCATAATATTGTTTCACCACTTAAAATATATTGTCATATGTTCAATGGCATAAGGGAGGGGTGCCGATTTGATTCCTATTTGAAATTCACCGAGAGCCATATATTTCATTCATAATTCTAAAATATTCTTCTTGTCATTTATTGAGAAGTTTACATCTAAAAATTGGGATTGGCTCTTGCAAAGCCTTACCACCTTGAACAGTCCCAATGAATACTTTCTAAAGCCATGTAGTTTGTAAAATATATATATTTATACATATAAACCTTATGCATAAAATTTAGTATAGTTAAAGTTAGTATAGATTGTAACAAATATTTTAATATGACACCTATTTAATACATTCAAGTAAAGGAAAATATACAAGGACTACATTATTCCATCATATATTATCAATATGTTTTACTAAATATATAGTTCTGAAACCAAAAAGCATATGGGGCAGACCCTCAGCAGGTAAATTGTCATAGCTCCACTGAAGTCAACAGGATATACCACACATATCAAAGTTTAAACTCTGATCTGACAGTAGACTTCTGCACACCATGGAAAGCAACTACCAGTTCTCAATGTGTTGTGGGAATGCTGGAGCTGTCTAGCAGAGGGTACACATATGTTAAAATTGAGATGAAATCTATTTTATCTTAAGAGCTCTTGGATGCCTCACAGTGGCTTAAAACCACAACAGGATTGTCTTAGTGGGGTTTTTCTTCTTGAAGTCATCCATGGAACTCCCTATATTTGGACAGCCACACAATCTTTTTCAACTAATCATTTTTCTAATCTCTGAGCAATTAAGCAGCATTAACCCAAGCCCACTCCTGTATTTACAATGTGCTTAACCTTACACACTGTGAGTTATCACAGTGACTTAAATAGAACAAAATGCAGTATATGCAGTTAGGCACATGCATAAGTCTGTACAGGTTTGGGGCCTCCAATTCCACTACCAATTCATAGCTACTAAGACTTTTTTAAAAAGCAGTTATTTATGGGCAAGGTGTAACTCACACCACCCTCAGCATGGCTAGGCAGCGGACATGCTGTGACTGCAGCTTATTATCCCCTCCTGTCAACTCTCCACCTGTTCTCTCATATGAGTAGACTGTAAGCTCTTTGGAGCAAGGACTTTTATTATATGTGTATGTACAGTGCTTAACACAATGAAACCCTAATCTCTGACTGGAGCCTGTAGATACTACTGAAATACAAATAATAAATAAATATCACCATCATCTTGCTTAAATTCTACCCCAAGTCAACGGTGGTTGAAAACTATTACCATTAAGATTTCGGTGACCTATATTATATGGAATAAACTATTGGACTTTGTTCACTTCATCTTACATAGGTGCCTACATCATACAAACCACTATCTCAGCTAGAGCAAATCTGCCTCTGTGCTGGTGTCCAGACCAAAGAGACCAATGATCAATGGACAATAAGCCCTTATCCTGTTCTGTGGCAAACAGAAAGAACTTCAGTTCCCAGTGCTGTCAATAAACATGGACAAAAAATTCACATAGAATTTTTTTAAGCTGTAAAATTAGATTGTCCAAATTTCCCAAGTTCAGAAGGGACTTCGGCTCAGCTCTGCTTGTTCCAGAAGAGTAAAAACAATGGAAAGTAAAACTTTATTTTTAGAAACAGCAATTCCTTTAATTTAAATACCCCAGATCCAGATGCAGTCCAGCTATTGTCTACTGTGAAAGCTTTCCAGTTGATATAAATAATGTATTTACTTCCTCAGCAATATGTAAGTCCCTAATGGGTTTATTATCCTGTAAGCAGTATTGTAAATCTGACCTTTGGTACAAAGACAAAAAACTAAAATCTCCCCTCTTTGCAGAGATAGTTAGAAAACCTGCTCAGCACCTAAGATTAGGTGATATTACTCATAGATTATGAGCCTGATTTACCATTGCCCTGCACCTTGCCTAGTCATTTACGTGAGTTCAAAGTAATTCTGATTTGATGGGTTTTTACACTGATTTTGCACTGGTGTAAATGACTATACAACATACAAAGCAACGGAGAATCGGGCCTTAAAAGCATAACATTCTGCTATTTATCAAACAGCTGGCCAGAAAATGAGCAAACATTACAACCACTGAGCTTGCATTATGCTATTCTTGTGATTTTCAAACTGTTATAGGAACTGCCATACTGGATTAGGCCTTTGGTCCACCTAGTCCAGCATTTTGCCTCTGACAGTGACCAGTACCAGCTGTTTCAGGGTAAGAGTCCCTGCTGTAAGCAGTTATCCCATAACCTGCCTTCAGTGAAAGTTTCCTCCTAACCCCCAATAGTTTAACATTGATTTATGCCCCAGAAGCTTGAGGGTTTATATCCCTTTCCAAGCCCATGTCTGTTTGTTTTTATATTTATTATTATAGCTCTATAAATTCTTGTTAGCCATATAAACGTCTCTCACAAACATGCTGCTCAAAACTCTCAAGGAAGAACATGGTCATGCACAATGTCAGGGACTTTCATATATAGCCTGAGAATGCCAGCAGGCTCACAAATGTGGCTACGACAAGCAACAAAATCCTTCAACAATGGGAAATCTCCAGGAACAGAAGCCATTGATAGAACAAGCTTGCTGTGCCATGATCTCACTCTCAACAAGAAAAAGGTGTTAAGGGGTATGCAAGATGAGCCTGAGACCACAGGGTCCAGCTGCCATTCAACCAGCATCAAAACACCAGCAAATAGGCTTTTTCCCTCTCTGAAGAAGAGGGGAGAAAAGGGGAGCAAGTCTGAACAGTTTGTTTAAAACACAAACCATTGAATGCTATGAAATGGAAGTTATTGGAAGAGGCAGAAAGAGGCTGGAAACTGGACACAAATAGCCTCAGAGAACTCCTCTGTCTGAGGGGAACTCCCTGCTGATGCAAGTATGCAGGCCTAGATCCTGTGCCAGTCATTCCTTGATGTAGGAGGCATTTCAGGTGCATGACAGAGTGATGGGGCAGTGTAAACATGCCTGGCTCAGTTCTGAGTTGCATCAGGACCAGGACTGACCCTCACAGTTGTAGGAAACCATAAGCAGATCCCTGACCACCTTCCACACTCATTCTGAACTGAGTAGATAGTTAATATCTGATAGCTCTATACCATTGTCTAATTCCTCCCACAGGCTGCCCCCTCCCCCATACTCTAATTATCTTGTCTTAAGCTCACAAGTCTGGTGAATTTGTCAAAATCTGAATTAAAAATCTGATCATCATTAGCAGGTTCAGGCCAAACTCTAGACTGTGCTTTGGAGCAGAATGGAGATAGTTTCCACCGAAGTACTTCAACTACTATATGGAGACACCAAGGGCCAAAGTTCCAAAGGAGGGTCAGTGAAGCCTGGCCACAAAAAACACCCAAACCACAATGTGTAAACCAGTAGTTTCACATCGAAGTGCCCATTAATGCATCAGCTATCAGCATTGTCGCACAAACATTCTTTTGCTCACTCAAAGAACAGAAGTGTTTGAGGGGTTGTTTTTCAAGCACATCTATTGCAGCTTCCCTTGAAATTTGGCCCATAACTATTTTCATGACAGGACAAATTCAGAGCTGGCAGAAGTATCCTTTTGGCCTGATACATTAGGAAGTTTGTTTGCTTTAATTGTGACTTTTGTTTCACAACTGTACTTTCTGTTCTGAACATACCTTCTAAATTCAACGTCCACAGATAGCATTTGTGGGAACCTAAATGATAATGATTATAACTAGGATGACCAGATAGCAACTAAAAAAACGGGACGGGGGTGGGGGTAACAGGCGCCTATATAAGAAAAAGTCCCCAAAAATGGGACTGTCCCTATAAAAACGGGACATCTGGTCACCCTAGTTATAACAGCTGAAAAACAATCAATGAGAGCATCTGTGGTACAACCAAAACTAAATTACTTGGAAATAATAATTATTATGATAGAGTTACACCTCACACTGAAGTTACCTTCATCAGGACTGGAGCACTGAGCCTACTATTGTTTTGTTATTCATGGTTATGTGAACAGATAGCTCCTGAAAACTAACAATAAATACTAGATACTGATGAATAATAATTTCCATACCATGGAAAACAAAAGTGGATGTCATTGAAAGTCTTTATTTTATGTTTTTACCGTTAGGTAAGTTATTGTTGGTTGGAGCTTATAATAGAGAACACCATTGGAATCTGTACCTCTTACTGTTAAAGAGGTAAAAGAAAGCTTATTAACTATGCCCAATTTATTATGTATTATAGGCCCGATTATAAAGAGAGAGCTAGAAGGGACAAGCTGTAATTCAGATATGCAGTGGCTGTGGCAGGGTGTCTAAACCCCACATTGACAGGGAAGAGGCTAGAGGAGGCTCCGTGTTCTAAGGTACCACCGTCCCTCCAGCCCAGCCAGTCATGCATGGAGAATGCTGCAGTCTGCAAGGGGGAAGTCCTGAGAAGGGAATGGCTCCTGAAGCAGCATGTGGAACTCCCACACCAGAAACCCCTCCTGCTCTGCAAGGAGTCCAGCAAACTGCAGTCACAAATCCGATAGGAGAGACTGACTCTGCTACGTAGCCGCCAGTGCTTCAGTAAAGCTGCTACCCATGCACCCCTGAAGTAAAGAGATGCCACTGACCTTTTTGCTTTTTGTTGCCCATAGGACAGATCTGGACTTTGTGTTGATTCTGAACTTTTGCTTTTCCCACCTGTAAACAAACTAAGCAGGCCCGCAAGGGTGGGGCCCAGTGCAAGGACTAAGAGGCTGTGGCCTGTATGGGGCTGATCCTGTAATGGTAACTGGGCATGGCAAAGGGCCCCAGCCCAGCTATGGAATGCCCCAGAAAGACTCTTTTTACAGTGAACCGCCAACAAAACACTCACTTAATCCTTCCTTGATTGGAGAGGGCTGGCTGAGGTGATTTTTTTCAAAGCTTGTTACTTTCAGAGAGAGAGAGAGAGAGAGAGAGCACTATGTGCTGATATAGGAAAACAAAATGTGGCTGCACTCAATTCTTATTCACAAATAATAATAAACATTTTAGGAAGTTACTGGCAAATTCTGTCTTTTGTTTTGAATCATTTTTTGTGTCATTTTGTTTAAAAGTTTCTGGAAGTTAGTTATGTGCCGACTCCAATACAATAAAGCACTGACACATGTGCATGAGGCTTAAGTGGTTTTCTGCACTGGGGTCTTAGCGCACTGGGAGAATTTATGTTGCATTTGTGATGTTGGCATCTTAAGTCTTTTTTCTCCAATATTTTTCTTACCAACATATTTCCAAAATCAGGGCAAAATCCTGCCCTAACTCACCAGCAGTGTGCTGACAAATGCTGACTGAAGTCAATGGGAGGACTCAAATGTGTAAGCATTCCTTGTGACTTGTGAGATTTAGACAGAGATAGAACAGAAAGGGGACAAGCAGAAGAAAACAGCCACACACAGCACTCACCTCTGCACCAATAAAAGGTGTGGCCCCTGCAGTGCCTATTGCTAATGGCAGCTGGGACACAGGAGGTCTCAAGCTTAGGACCATGGAGTGCTAGTAGGTACATTAGCCAGTCCCTCTTCTTACTACTCAAGAGAGCAAAGAGAGTGAGTCTTGATCTGTGTCTGGTTAGTGGACTAGGAGAATGGGGCTCTCTATTAGAAATGGCCAGAAAATGAAAATCCTTTCCTGCCAAAAAAAGTCAGAGTTTTTTAAAAAGTTTGTATCCTGAGCCAGGGCTCGGCCTCCCTGCCTCTCCACCAGCTCCACTCCACCAGCCCCAGACTGCCAGAAAGTGTGACTGGGAAGAGGCTTCCAGAGGGGCAGCCATCATTTCAATTCTCCCAATGGAAAATTGAAAGTTTCTAACAAAACTGAAACGTTCCCATAGAAAAATCTGATTTTCTGAAAAGAGGCTTTTCTGTTGGAATATCATTGCCTACTCCACTCTACTCCCTATGTTCCCTTCCTCCCCAGCATAGGTCAAGGGTTTGTGTTTTTCTTCACCATTTTGGCAGGATAATCTCATGTGGTGAATGTATTAGAACTCCCTCTATCTGGTCGTGAAGACTGACTACAAGTTGGGACAAATGGTTGTTTATGGTTTGGACCTTAGAATCATATAAAGTGCAGTCCCTTGTAGGGATGTCAGTCAAATTCTTCCTGAACAAAAGGCAGCAGGGGACACTGCCTGAAGCTGCAAATTTCTGGATAATCAGAGAAGCACTGGGGATGCTTTTTTGAAGCCTTCAAAGGTAAAGTGTGAACCACTTAAGCCAGTTTTTTGGGTACCTATCTAATGCTGTTAATATTTTCTTGTATGTTTAATAAAAGTTATGGCCAATTGCCCTTACCATATTGGATTTGCCTTGTGTCTTACTACCCCAGGGCTGTGGCACTAACAATATAATGTTGATATAAAATCTAGTGAAGAAAGAGATCATTTATAAATAATCTATGAGTACAGCCTTCCTTTGGTGTGTGGGTATAACTCCCATTAACACGAACATGAGCTACACGGGCCTATTGATGGGTGAATTACACCCCTGACAGAAGTGCGGTTTTTTGCCTGATGGATTTTCTTTGATGAACTTGTTGGCTACTGCACAGCCATGTGTATGTATTTAAGTATTTTTTCAGTGTGTGTATGTATGTGTCTACAGTGATGATGTCAGTTTGACTAAAAATGCAGATAAAGCATTTCTGAAGCCAAAGTGGGCCAAAGCAAATTTTTCCCACATAATCCTTGGTTTGGCCCTTATTTATGAAAACCAGAAAAAGTTTGAAAGAGGAGGGGTTCCAAATTGGTTAGCCCAACAAAAAATAAAAGTGAGGATACTTTCTGAGGGCTTATTTTATAGAAACCGTATGCATGACTTTCACTTTCTAGAAAGTGGTTTTCTCTTGAACACACATCAGAACCATTCATCATAATATAATTGCAAGTTGTCAGTCAGAGCCACACCCTTCATGCAGTGGCAGGCCGCCAACACATCTGTCAGAAACACTCATAAGCTTCCGTGTGTTATTGTAATCCTCTACAAAAGGAACAAGCCCATTCAGCCAGTCCACATTTTCCAAATAGAACAATGACTTACCTAAGCACCAAGCCTGTCAAAATTATTGCATTTATCCTACAAGCAACACACTGATTGTCAGGTGACCAAAGACTAAAGAACAGACTATCTAAAAATGAAACAAAATTAATCCTTTTGTGCGAGATATTTTTTTTTTAAATGTATTCACCAAAGCCATACACTGTGAATACAGCAGTGGTTCCTAGTCTATTTGGGTAGAATTGATTGGTGAGGGTGAACGCTTGTGCCCTGTCTCGATCCCCCACTTCTGCCACCATAATCTTCCCTCTTTTTGTCTCTCCATTTTCTCTCTCCCAGCCTCTTCTGTCTCAATTCTACCCCTACTCCTCTTGTTCATGTCTATTATTTTCTGCTTTCCTTGAAGGCCACATGCTGTTCAAGATGAGGAAGAAACATCTGTGGGGGTAGCTCCAGGGAGGCAGGTCTTATTTTCTTGTAGCATTTATACGTATATAAATGAGCATGTGCAGGCATGAATGCTTTGGGGAATGAACCAGTGGAATGTATTTTAATTCCCTGCTTCCATTGCCGCTCTTGGATTCCCCACTCCCTCCTGAGAAGAGTATGGCTGGCCCAATGTTTAGAGACACAACAGATTATGTAGGAGGGCAGTGGCATATATGCTCCAGTCTAGCCCTCACTGGGGGCAGTGTAGAGTCACATCAACCCAGGAGGAACACCAGAGAGAGTATGTCTCAGGGAGCGAGCAGGTGAGCAATGGATAGAGTAGAATGCCAGCCCACCATGTGAACCTGTGTATGGAGGCAAAGCCACCATGGCTCTTCCTTGTCCATTTTTCAGTGATTTGCAATCAGGAGACAGTGCAAACAGTCCCTACACACTTCAGAGTGCAGTGTCTATTGTCAGGGGAGTCTGTGTGTGCATCCGCACATTATATAGTGAGCAAGAGCCAGCTCAATCTGGCCCAGAGAGAACGTGTACACACACAACATACACGTGTATGAAAATGTGAAAGAATATATGATGGCTGAATCAGTTATGAAATTTATTTTCAAGAGTGAGTAGAAGAAGCATTACTCACAAGTGGCACAGTCATGAGTGAATTATCCCATCTCTCCACACAAATGAAGGTAAAAGCCACAACACATCAGCCATCACGTATAGTCCATATACAATGTTGTTTGTTTTGTTTTATTTGCCCACTGTTTTCATACTCTTGATTGCTGTAAGGGAAAACTGAAAATTCTTGGCCTATATATAAATAGAAGGAAGTGAATACTGTAAAACAAATAGGTGAGTTACAAAAAAAATTAACATGTGGAACATGGCAGACTATATGCTATATTCAAATCACATGCTAGTTATGAACTAAACTGTGCCATGTGCATTAGTAGGAGAAGAAAGAGCAACTTAGAGCACAAACTCAGAGGCCACTTTTGAAAACCAACTGTCAAGAGAAAAGCGTATGTTTTTTCCCCCACTTGCAATCTGCTATGTCTCTCTGCTATATCAGAGAGATTTCATCAAACCTATAGAGAAATGTGAGAGACAAGGTGGTGAAGAAATATCTTTTCTTGGACCAATTTCTGTTGATGAAAAAGAAAAGTTTTTGAGCTACACAGAGCTCTTCTTCAGGTCTAGGCCCGATGTCCTGGGACCCACATGGCTACAACATCTGTACAAACAACTAATGAAATGTAGCATTCTCATAAGATCACAGCTGAAAAATACATTTCAGACTCCATTAGCTGCCAGTGTATTTGCAGCTATAATACTTGGTCCTGCTTCAGCACAAGCATGTCCCTTCCAGCCCTACATTTCTATGATTCTATAACTGTGTGTGTCTGTATGGCAATATAGTAATGAGCGTGCACATGTGTACACACATGCACATATCACAAAAACACACCCAAAAGTAAGTGGGTGATGCCTTATTTCTTATCACTGTGAGAGTTAGGATTGCACCATTTTCCTTATAGGATATGCTCAGGAAGGTTTTTTTTCCCCTCATTTATTTTTTAAACTTAGTAATACCAATGACAGTGATCACTTTTCAGGACAAGGTTCAGCATTAACTGTCAATAAAGCATAGGACTGGGAACTTCTATTATTGTTGTTCTTTTAAATCTTAGATTACGGTTAATGCACAAAATGCCCAGGTCAACGTCAGCTTTTGTGATAGGTGCTGCATAAAACACACAGGAAGAAAAAGTCCCCAACAAAGGACGCATACTTAGTGGGGGAGGGATAGCTCAGTGGTTTGAGCATTGGCCTGCTAAACCCACGGTTGTGAGTTCAATTCCTTGAGGGGACCATTTAGGGATTTGGGGCAAAAATCTGTCTGGGGATTAGCCCTGCTTTGAGCAGGGGGTTGGACTAGATGATCTCCTGAGGTCCCGTCAAACCCTGATATTCTATTTCTATATTCTATACAATCTAAGAACACAAAGACAGATGAAGGCATAAAACATACAAACAAAATTATCAGGGACAGAATAGACACACCTCGTGTTTGTTCTCTGGGCACAGGGTGGATTTAATTGTATTTAAATGTGTTGTTTTTAATGTCTATGCAGGTTTCTATGTTTATTGGGTTTTTGGTAGAACTTTTGGTGCGGCGAGAGCTTGGCAAGGTAAAAATAGGGAGAGAGGCATGGCAGGGAGAGGATATGTTTTAGGTGTGAAAAATAGGGAGAAAACAGAACAGAGGGTTAAACGAAAACTGAGGGGGAAAAGGGGAGTAGTTAATAAAATGGAAGAAAAGGAAGCAGCGTATGAGGGAAAGAAGGAAGGAGAGGAATATTCAGTGACACCAGGTAGCAGAGGGAGTAGGGAACAGAAGAAACAGTCAGTTAAAGTCCACATTTCAAATTTAGTAGATGGGAGGTTTCAGTAGCATCATGAAGGAGCTGGAGGAATGAAAGTTGCTGGGCCTACTCCTGAATGGCAAATGATGGCCAAAGAAGGCTACTCTCAATGGTCCTTGCCAAATGGGGATGGAGGGGGAGGGGGAAGAATGCTGGCCATAGGTTCTCTGTGTGACTTTGGACAAGTCACTGAGAACCCAGACCTCTCCTTAAAGTCAGTGGAAGGCATGACTGCTTAGTGCCTTTGAAAAATCAGACTCAAAACTCGCCATGCCTCAGTTTTCACACCTCTAGAATGGAAATAATAAAATATTATTTTTCCTCACAGAGATACTGGAGGAAACAGTGCAAGTGTAAAATAAAAATAATTTCTCAATAAAATTATGTTAAGGGGTTTTTCATATTTTGAAAACTAATTTGAGCAGTACAATAACTTTTCATTGTCATTATATTCAATCATCTCTCAATATTTGGTATGAATGAGCAGCTCATAACCCAGCTGTATTAATCTGAATGAAATGAAATGTATTAATCATAAATGTATTAATCATAAATGTATTAATCAACATTATAGTTAAATAAATGCTATATATAAAATGCAACATATTGTGGTTACAAGTACAAAATAAACATTAAAAGCACTTTTTTGGTACCTACGCATGCTATCAACTGCATGGCAAATATCCAAACTAAATTTCAGGTAGCAGATGGCTTGAATAGGATACATGCAAGAAACAGGCAATTTCAATTATCTATGAATATTTCATAAACAGGAAAACTTGCCAAACTGCATTTTAAAAAAAAAATTGACTTGATCAATAATACCATGTAATAAAGATCGTAATTTTAAAATAACAATGCAAAGTTATTATGCTTATTGCAACAATAATTTCATAATGAGGAATAAATGAGTAAGTACGATAGAAAAGAACTGTCCCAAATATTCATGCTTGGAAGGTGGAACAATTAATTATTCCAAGGACAGCTCATCTAGGTTGTTTCTGAGAAAGGAATGGAATATAATTTCAGCTATTATTTGGAGAAATGGCTGAGTGACAAACCTTGCTCACCTCTCTCTCACAAGTAGACCCATCCTTTGGCTTCTATCGAACAGCCTATCATTAAACAATAACTGAAACTGATTTCAATGGGATTACTCAGTAGAAGTAGGATTTAGCCACAGGTCTGATGTAATAATAGTATTACTCTGGATCATACCAGGACTGAGATATAAAAAGATAGGAAGAACAAAAGGGATCACATTTTGAAAACACTTAGGATGATCCTCGGCTGGTGTAAATTGGCATAGATCCACTGGATCTTTTCTGATTCATACTAGCAGAGGATCTGATTCTCAAGGAGTGTTTTCCTTTCATTTAAACCAAATCAAATATTTTCTCATATTGGTTACAGGTATATAGCACAGTAAGTCATATAGAATAAATAATACCAAAATGCCTTGCAGTTTATCACAGGACAGCAAATTTGCCTAATTACCTACACTAGGATTGCACTACTGTTTCAAAGGAAATATTCAGAGATTTTAGTGGTAATAATGGGTATAAGTTTCATTCAAATCATTAAGTGTCTGTTGCTTCTGTATGTTGTACAAGCTCCCACCTATACTCTGTGCATTTAAGCAATAGAAACTTCATTACTGGCTCAATATTTGTATACAGCTTGCAAGAAAACCCAAGATGACCAAGTTCAGATGCATTTGCACTATTTTTGGAAAAGCCATATACATCAGTTACATCTTTGAAATTTCAAAATTTGATAACTAGACATGATAACAATAATGGCATTTGCTCTGTACATGCAAATTATCTAAGAAGCAATTCGGTAGATACAGTACCTTTAATTTAGAAGCTTTATTAGTCCACTTTTTTCCTCTTTGCAAATATTAAATCCACCAGAAATAAAGGCATTTTGCATCAATAAAGCTCACAACAATTTTGCTGCATGAAAATCAGTTAAAATCAAGACTTCAACCAGCCCTCCTGAAACCAGATTAAAGATCTCAGTGAAATTGTGGCATCCAAACACAGATAGAATTGAGAGTACTTTTCTCTTATTCTGCACCATTTACAGATTTTATATAGCAGACTTGCTAATATTACCAAGCAGAATAATGTTTCCAAATATCAGAAATGAAAGTGATAGAGTTCATTGTAAGCTGTGACTCAAAAAAAAGCATTTAATAAGGAAAAATGGCTTTAGTCAACTTAAAAGATGGACATTTTACTTTTTCTGTGTTTATGAAGAGAATCTGCTCAATGGTAAAATGGCAGGTTATTAGATAGACATTATCTGCACCACCTACAGTTTGGTGCATAGAGCACAATCCCCACTTAGTGGAAATGTTACAGAGACATCAAAAACATTTTGAAAAATGGAGTTCGGATATCCAAGAGAATGACTAGGCAGGTGTCTCAACGTGTTCACTGCAACTCTATGTGGTGAGTTCTTGTCCAGGGACCAGAAGAAATTGGCTTGTTGCCCTTTTAAGGCCTCCCTGTGCAACTGGTAGCAGAGGGGGAGGAAAGGGAAAGCTTACCGGGAGGGAGCAGAAAGCAGCTGGACCAGGATGGACGCAACATTGCCGTTCCCATTGAACAGAAGGGGGCGGGAAGTATTTATACCCCATGCGACCCAAAGAAGCCCCTTCTCACCTGGATTGGGTTGTTAGCACATACCCACCCATGAAATCTGAAAAAGGAATGGGTTCCCTCATAATCAGCTGTGGGCATTACACTACTTGCTCCTTTTTCCTTAGCAACTGGGAAGGAATTTTTCCCTCATCTCCAGACTGGCTGAAGCTGGGAGGGGTGGGACAGGGAGGTTAGGTTATAATGCACAACCTAATATATAAAACTCATGACAGATGTCCAGTGCGGGTACTCGGTCTGGAAGGGATATGGTTATTGGATCAAATGGACTGAAAGGGGTTTTAAAGGAAAGCCACCCTTAAGGGAGCTCAGGAAGGGGCTGAGGCTCCCACTCAAATTTTCAAAAATGGCCAGTGATTTTGGGTGACTAGCCTGAGATAATCTACACCTTGTTTTCAGAGGTACTGAGCATCCATAGCTTCCAGGGACTTCAGTTGAAGTTATGAGCATTGAGCACCCCTGAGAATCAAGCTCAAGGTGTTTCAAGTTAGGCAATTACAATCAGTGACCACTTTTGTAAATTTGGGCCATAAAGTCTCTTTAGCATACATATTCCATGAAAGCTAAGATCACACATACAGAGAGCTATTAGGAGGACCATACACATAGTATTGGCTCAACATCACCTCCCACGGA
The DNA here is from genome assembly GCF_011386835.1 of Chrysemys picta bellii. Classification (NCBI taxonomy): domain Eukaryota; kingdom Metazoa; phylum Chordata; order Testudines; family Emydidae; genus Chrysemys; species Chrysemys picta. The sequence goes on along the minus strand of NC_088794.1, from coordinate 43,389,968 downwards.
AAAATTCATGGGAAGATAAAACTAACTTGTGGAACTCCACACAGTGAACTTGTCACACAATCTCCTCAGACAAAGAGGTTTATAAGTCTCCAGCCTCACAGATGTCCCAAAATCTTCAGGAAAATCCCACAGAATTCAGAGACACTGTGCCAGCCAGTCCCTCCATAGTATTCCCATAAAATCCCTCTCTCCCTGGCAGAGCAGCTCACTTGAGAGCCATTCTTCTACTGGATTCCCACCAAGGTTTGCCCTCTACTTCATTTTCTGGAATTTAAAGGCACAAAGCAGGAGTTGAGCCTGCAGTGAGTACCAATTAATTAAATTTCCACAGGAATTTCCTGTGGCGGTTCCAAAAGATAACTGGTGAACAGAGATTACCCCATTAGAGCTGGCCACTCACCTCTAAATCAACAGAATTCCGACTTACAGTGGTTGCAAAAAGAGCAATCTGTGAGCTTAGGTTAATGTCATATTTTTTCTGCTGCAATCCCTCTGATAGCTTTAAAAGAACTGGAGTGGAATTGCTACTACCTTCATCCCTCTATGCCATACTGCACAGGCGATGATGGCCTTGCCCTGTAAGTGAAACACTGAGGGTTCCCCTGTGTAATTTTTTTCCTCTTAGGCACACACAAATTTTTTAAAACATCTGTTTTAAAAAATACAATAGAAAATATTTAAACTTACTTCTAAGGTCAGATAAAATGGATCTGAGTGACCCAACTAAAGGTTTCAAACCAGTAAATCAGTATAGTTAATGTCAATGAACACTAAAGCAGAAACATATGATCTGTTTGACTAACGACATTTAAAAAAAAAAAAAACTCTCTGATTGTTTTGGTAGAAGCCAAATGTTTGTTGGTCAAACCAAGATTTATTTTAGAAAACATAAATTTTCTATAGCATTAGAATTGATTTATGTTCTGCTAAAATCTATTAGATTAGTTTTAGTTTAAGAAGTCTTCTATAATGATTTCTGCACAAGGCCTGCCAAATGTTACTGCTCAGCCCATAACAACATCCAACCTTTTTTTCTGGCTAAGAAACCTTCCTAACTTTATATATAATTAGAACATGTGAGCTATTGTATTTGAAATTTAATACACCTCATTTCAATATGCTGTGGCTGTTCCTTACACTTACACAATCAATAAGTGATCCACCATCTTGAGCGCACACCGATAAGTAAGTATTTTTCCTTGTTTGAAAAGAGAATTTGCTGATCCAATGAAATATTTATTGTTGTATGTGACCCCCAAACCTGCACCGGGCAGTGCTATCTTTTGAATCAGAATCAAATCCACATGAACAGAATACATGTTTCTAGAACCTCAAGTGGAGAAAGGAATGCCTTACTAGAACTGACTTATTTGACAACAGGTGAAAAAGGCTATACTGTCACCCCCCCTCTCTCTGACACTTTATTTACAAAGAACCAAATGGAGAGCAAAGACCCAAAATGAGGTACACAAGAATTGTCACAGTGGGCCAGATTTTTAAAGTGCTCAGCATCCGTAGCTGGGGTTGGGTTTTCAAAAGAGCCAAGCTCTTATTCAGGCATGAAAGTGAAGTGACCAGTATTTTCAGAAGTGCTCAGCAATAAGAATAACTGGAGGCATTGGGAGCTGAACATTTCTGAAATCTGGCCCATTTTGGAAACCTTAAAATTATGTTGAGGTTAACTCCTTTAATATCACAATTATTTCCTATTGGGTATTGTATTAGCTAGGTAAGAATTGCAGGATTGGGCCCTATAACATAAGCTTCATGATTGTGATTTGTGTTCTAGATGAGTTACTGAAGTAGCCAGATAATTCCAGATCTGTAAGAGCTTGTGGCAAATATAGGGTTAACAGAAGGGTCAGATAAAATGTATATGGCCCTCAGTGGATCTCATACACCCACAACTAAAGAAAACAAAGATTAAAATGCAAAAGTACATGAGGAGGCCATCACATGAAAGAAATTATGTACGCTTGAAACGATATTCAATGCTAAGAGATGATATCCTTTTATTTGAGTCTGAATCCTCTATCACAGTGATTTATGTTTGCACATTTGGAGTAAGTCAATTAAATAATTTATATTATTACGATGTTTTGTGATTTAATGGGCTTAAAACTGCTTTAGATAGCCAAGGGTCTTACATGTCATATGTACCTCAATGGAATTGGAAACTAAAATGCATATAGCCTTATTGTTAAAAATATTAATAGAGATTTTACAGAAATAAAAAAAACCATCCATAGATCACAAAGCACTACACTGTGAGGGATCAAACCCTGTGTCCCCAGGCAGTGCTCAGACTGTGGCCACCACCCAGCAGCTCAAGTGAACCAGTGGAGAAGAGGGCTAGTGAAGCCCTAGCTCACAAAGGACCCCATTCATGAAGCTCCTGATTAGTGGACATGTCCAACCCCACTGATTGGCTGGGATGCACTATTTACACCTGGAAGAGGCATAGGAAGTTTTAGATGAATCCCTGGCTGACCGCTACTACGGACCCTGCCTACTTGTCTCATTCCTAAGCCCGGGCTTCCTGCCAGTTTCTTACCCCAGACCCGTGTCTGCTCCCAGTACTTGCTGTCCTGCTTCCCTCTAGATTCCTGCTTCTATGCCCTACTCGACACTGAGTCTGGCTTCAACCCCTGGCTTGGTACCTGTGTCTTTGGCACTGACCTGAGGCTTGATTCCTGCCTCTGGCTCTGCCTCTGGCTCCTGATTCTAACCATTAGGTCTGACAACCAAAACTGCAGTCCCTACATGCACACAGATGGGTAAGCATCTCAGTTTCCATCCAGATGGAATAGCTGAAGCAGAGAGGTTAATAGATTTGCCCAAAGTCAAAACAAGGCATTGGCAGAATTGGGATTTGTATCAAATTCTCCCAGCCAACCCACTCAGTCTAAACTAAACAAAAACAAAACTTGAAGGAGGCAATTGCTTAATATATGGTGTGTCTATAGGCTGGGATTTTCAAAGCTGCAGAGGGGATTCTGACACCCAGTTCTCATTAATTGTAATGGGAAATGAGGGTCCAAATCCCGTAGGCAGTTTTGCAAATCCCAACCCAAGTGACCCTTTAGGTGGAAAGCACTGTACAGTATTATCTAGGGTGTATCTTTATCTCAGAGTTTTATTAAAAATGAATCCCCATTGTTTTCTTCCTGCTTGGCATGGGATGTTATCTAAGTAAGTTTCTCACTTGTGGCTGTTACATGAGAAGCATTTTTTTTTGTTTTACTGCCAAGGAACAATCTAAAATGTGTCTTTAGAGCATGGCTCTGAAATGAGAGGACAAAGAAAACATGCAGCAACATAATTGTTGCTCAGAGATAAAAGTACATCAACTTTAAATTGGTGAATTGTTCTGAACAAAAAATTTTTAGAAATATATATGTTTTATTCCACTTGTAATAGAAATATCTGGAATTAGTAGAATGTCTAACTTGTCACCTAATCATTTTTACTTTCTATCTGCCCATCTTTATGACTAACACCTTAGCATTCAAACAAGTACTATGCCGGAAAAAAAAATAAAACCTGTATAAATGACAGAGTGTTCAACCATGAACACATTGTCTTTTATGAATATTATAATCACGGAATCAATAAGCCTACAAAGAAAAAACAGGACACAAAACGTGTTTTGTCATTTCTGACGAAGTTATAAAAACAACAGACATTCAATATGCCAAGTGTTCTTCAATCCTTCATAATCATAGCCTTATTGAAGTGAGGACAAAAAGGGTCTAATTGCATAGGAGCAATCTCAATGTAATAGGTTATACACCCAGGCACTGCTGCACAATACAACAAAAACAACGTTCCCTGTGTATAGCAGAATGTCATCTCTCATTTTCAGGCAATTACCTTCTTTCTTGTCAACAGTTTTAATAACCTCCATCATCTCTAAAAGACTTTTGCTTCAGTTAAATAATTTTCAGCTTTTTAATATGCAAATGTGCTTGTTCATATGCATGGGTGAAGTGGCGCTGCTACTTGAAATGTGTCAGTACATTGTGGAGCACCTGCACCTCGGGGAAGCTTGATTTAATTGACACCTAATACTATTCATTATTCCACTTAGCGAGCAACTCCTATTAGTCACCTGTAGGTTTTCCTATAAGCAGTGCTTTGGCCACCAATGAAAATATGAATATTTCTATAAATAGAATGGCCATATTTAGTAAAGGGGGTTACTACTGGTGAGCCTGGAACATCTCATTAGGAATATTTTTTTCCCAAGAATGTTGTTTTTATTCCCCAAAAACATTTTTGACTATGGAGTATGATGTATGTCGACAGCAGCTCCTGTATGACAATTTTTTTATATACATCAAGTAAGAATACTCTAATATCTATAATTTTATTAAATAGAACATTTTCTTAATTCTCCAAAATAGAAACAGAAACAAGGAAGCAAAGTGGGTAGTTATTATTAGTTGTGGCCACTATCGCCTAAGGTGTGGTTTAATCTGAGGTTCCTTCCTTATCCTTTATGTGATCTGTGCATATTACTGAAAGTCCAAAGAAATGCAGAATTTCAGGTTCTTATTAACTTATTCTTTAACAAATGTTTACCATTGCAATTTAGTCTTATAACGCTAATAGCCCATTTAATTCAATTGTGAAGAATGTGCTACAGAAATCTTTAAATCATCAACTGAAATAAGTGTGCTGAGTATGGGATTCTGTGTCTTTACTTATATGAATACAATAAATATATTCCATACGTGATTACAGTTTCAGTCTTTTACTGTTCTTTTATTACGGTATTAGAATTGAGGCATAGTACACTGTATGTGCTGACTTGATGGTATTGGGGCTGTTTCTTTACCACATGGTCTGTAACCTTATTGTTCAGGCCACATTTCTTTCCAGCATTAATACATTTGTTAGTCCCAGAAGGCTTAAACTACAGATGTTTAACATCCTGCTTATGGATAGATCATCTGGAATGTGAAGTGAGAAATCTATACTACTTATTAGTATATGTTATGAGTGTAACAGCGATTTAATAGTCACTTCAAGCTATATTAGTGAAACCATAGCTTATAAACTGTATCTTAACATAGATACATATAAATATGAAAAAATTGAATGAAAACATGTTTTATTGAAATATGATTTTATCAGAAGAATTTGTCACAAATTAATTTTGTTTACGTGGTAGTGTATGTAGCATTAATTACAGCTTTCAAAATGTAAACTGCAACCCTTTTTTTATGAACATCGATTTACTAGTACCATGGAAATCAAAGCTCTTTTAAGGGCTTATCTACAATGTATTGAAAGTGATCATAAATCAAGTTAAAATCCAGGATTCAAAGAAGGCTAAGGACATAGGCAGTGAAAAAGATTGAGTAATCCTAACCCAAAATCTAATCATTTCTAAAATTAATGGGGAGAACACTGGTCAACTAGACCTTTGTTGGTATCCCCAAAAATGTAATCTCCAAGCTGAAGAATGGCAGCTGGCGGAACAGCTGGTGAATAGGATTAATGTCAGAAGAAAGAAATAAAACTCAACATATGTCCAAGCCTGCGGTGCTGGGACTGAGCATGATTGTACCCCGACGGATACCATGTGTACAGCTGGAAAGTGCCACTGGGCCATGCTTCTGTACCTCACAAGGTCATTTCTAAGTACAGCTAATATCTAAACAGCACATTGAACTTTTCCTAGGTAACACTGTGACTGAGGAAGGAACAAACAAGCTTAATACTGCAAATATTTTGTACTATTTCAATTCAGCCCGGCTGGTTTGTTACAATAATATATCAACCAAAAAGGCAGCTTAGTATTAAAGCTGACAGATTGCACTAATGTAAATATAATTTTAAAACTGTTTAAACCTTTTAATCTCATTTCATTCAGATTAAATTAAGTTAGAGCAAACATATTTCAACCTATCATTTAAGGTTCAAATAAGGACCAGAAAACCCCAGTTCAATAGAACTGTAGATATTTTCTTTTAAGTTACAAACATATTTCAATAGGTTACATACCATTGCCATAGTCAGAATTCTGCAAAGGCAAAATGTTTATAATGTGAACAACATGCAATATTTATTTTTAACAGTATTTTTTAATGTATTTTTGCATCTTTTACCCACGTTTTAGCATGTTTCCTTTGTGGGCTTTTTTTACTGTAGTACCCTTAGCCTGGTATTTTTAGAAGCTTAAAAAAAACATTTTTTTTCTTTTCTTATTAAGAACCTGCGCCTGCGCTCAATGAAGCTGATGGCAAAACTACTATTGATTTCAAAGATGCAGGATCATTGCAACTGTATGAATAAGAACAGTAAAAAAATATGTAACACAACAAGTTTTGTTCTGCACATACAATAAGGCCAACATTTTCAAATGCAGCTAGCAACTTTTGGTGCCTCACCCTCTTTGGATGCCAAAAATTTAGGTACCCAAAGTCACTGGCTATATTTGAAAATATTGGCTTCAGCCTTTCACTTCCATAAACTTAGAAACAAAATCTATTTGATAAAAATGCAAGGAATACTGACAGTGCCAAACCACACCCACCTAAAAACAGTTGCCATGGTACTGATTGCAGCCATCTTTTGGCAACATATCAGGAAGCATGCAGTGGAATAATATCCAACACATTCTTACCATGTGGGAAAGACACATGCATCTCAAAGGATGCAAGCATGCAGTGCTGCCTCAGAATGGAACACCCAACTGAGACTCCATCTGCCAGCTGCAAAACAGCAACAGGTAACCAGAAGTAATGTTTTATTATTCACATTTCATTTACTTCATTAAGGATGACAACCATGTTGGTTGGCACTTATAGATTACAGTCATGAAAAGGCAGCCAACCAATGTCCTACTCAGCTTGGAAACGGATCTTTTGGCTTGCAGAGATACAGGCTCATGTTTTAATGACTGAAGTCCTCTGCAGTAAGAGCCACACAACTGTTTAGATAGGTCAAATTCTACTCAGTTACATCAGTTTAAATCCAGAGAAATCCCACTGACTGCAACTAATTGGTTTTTAAACCAGTGTAACTATGAGCAGAATCTGGATCAGAGTTTCTAACCTCCACACACTGATCGTTGATATATACAGTATAAACTTGATTGCTATTTTTGAAGCAGAAAAGATACAGCAATGTACCATTAGCAAAACTAGGGGCCTTATTCCTCCCTCCATTACATGAGTTTTATTCCAATGTAACCCCATTAGTGGAGTGTTTTAATGGAGTTACACTGGCATAAAACTGGTATAAAGGAGTGCAGACCCAGGCTCTAGGAATTTGTTAATGCACATTTTTCCATCATCGTAACAAAGGTTATCTTGTACTTTGTGTTCCATTATTTATTTAAAATTTCAGCATACCCCATCTTAAAAGTTCATTTGGAAACCATTCCTTCCTACTAATATTCTATGGTCTGTTCAAATTGTACTACATGATTAGCTAGGCTACTTAATTAAATATATTCTTCTTTTTCATTTAGCTGTAGTCATGGGAGTTATGAGGTGGGAAAAAAATTGGGTCTATCTACTCTAGACTTGCCTACCATGTTGATCAAACGGACTGTCCGTTCCTCCTTTTTTTAAAATGAGTAAAACGTGATTTTATGCAAAATTCCAACCCACTCCTACCCATTTCCCAACACTTCATCAACAGACGAAGTAAACAAAAATTCTGAATTGACATTGCTATAAGTTTAACATATTAAGGATACACTCCTGCATTTCTTACTCAGGCAAAACTTGCACTGAATCATTTGAAGTTTTGCCTCAGTAAGGACTGCTGTTTTGGGCCCTAAATGCCAGAACAGGTCAGTATTTTTTCATATTTGTAACAGATAACACTATTTTCATTCTCTTTTAACACTGCATTACTTAATCTCTAAATGGGATTCAGCAGCAGTATTACTTTAGCATCATTGTGTACTGACAAAAATGTTTTTGTTTGTGGCTCATCGAAAATGGAAAGAAAACTACATTGCTTATTAATATCTGCTGAATTGTTTAAGAGGATTTTTAAGATACAAGTTAAAAAAAATCCATAATTTCAATTTCTCCTTTTCATTTAATAGTAGACATTCATTAGGACCCACACACTGTAATAAATTATAATAATTTCAAACAAGAATTAAATTACTAGGTACCTAGTGAAAGAGCCATTTTTTCGTAGGTACCCTGTAATCTAACTGTCAGATTTAAAAACTATTCCCAATCAACTCTTCACAACATTCACATTTATTCATCTATGTTAAATTAATAAAAGGTGTGAATAATACTGACAAAATTGATCATTATTGTTCATGAAGATTTAGAAAATTATAAGGTAATCTAAAATGTAAAAGGAATTGAGGGAAACTGTTAAGGTTCTTATAAATAAATTCATTCTATGCTTTTTCTCCCATATCAAGAAAGAAACTTCAACAAGACTTATTTAAATTGACTACAGAAGCTATTTGATAAATTGCACATATTAGTACATAAACTACTTTACCTTATTTTTAGGGGGGTTTATTTAAAAAGTATTAAAAGTTTACAATGGCTTTAACACAACATGAGAATTCACCCAAAATATTAACAAGTGACATTGAAATAATACCAAATGTCAGTTTCAATACAGATTAAATAAGGGCTGATTCTAGATGGTACTGTGCACCTCATAGGTGATCCTGAGCAAGGTCAGTTCCCATTGAAGTCAAAGGAATTCAAGTCATTCAGAATCTCACCCTTAGGAGAGTGATTTCAAAAAACAGAGCGAGTATATCCCGCTCTCTGCATAATGAGACCTAAAATTAATGTGGTATTAAACACATTACACAATCAGTCTTCCTTCTCACACAGATGTCATCAGTTTAGCTATCAAAAGTAACCACTACATTTTGTTATAACCCTACAAAAATCCAACACAATCTCTATAGCAGGCTATCTTGTCCTTTGTACATTTGCCATAATTCCTATCATCTAACCTTGCTGACCCTCTTCCCCCTTAACTGGGATCCCTGCAGATAAAGTAAAGCATGCCAACATCTGTTCCCATTCACACCAATTTTAATTTACAAAAAGAGCTTTGCTATTTTCAGAACAGGCTCCAAAGCACAATGACAGATTTAGGGCCTTTAATGGGGTTGCATTTCTGGTGTGTCAGCATTTCATACTCACTATGACTCGATTCTAAAGGAATATACCAGGGGAATCTGAGGGTTTTTAACCACTTTAAGGATGTTTTCCTCATCGCAATTCTATTTATCACTTAGCTAAACAAAGGTTTAATGTCATTTAACAAACCACTATAGGTGCTGCCTTGACCAAAAAATTGTAGTCCCAGGAATGTTGATCCAAATGTGAACTCTTTCATTCTATGCAATTTCAGGTGTGTTTAATTCCTTCTTCAAACACACATCTTTCTATTTGTTTGCTTATATTATTTAAGGATGGGATTTTCAAAAGCATTCAGCGTCACATTGGCCTAACTCTGCTCCAAACTATGTCTGCTCACATTGACTTTAATGAGAGCAGAGATAGGCCAATGCTGAGCGCTTTTGAAAATTCCAACCTAAATCTTTCCTGCTGGGCCATACACCGAATGTTGCAATATCTAACCACCATTTACTAAAGTTTGTTTAACTGGAATGCATTTACACACTCCTCATTGCAAAGCTAAGAATGTTGGCCATCCTTACCACAAAGTAATAAAGTACAAACACTGTGAATAACATGATCGTTTCACTGTCATACATAATCCAACGCACAAAGTGTCACAGAAATCATTTTGTAGTAGTTCACAATAAGGTTTTCAATCTACTTAGAGCTTTTTAAGCTTCATACAGTATGAAGAGCAACTTGGAGAAACAATGCACAAGTTGTGTTGTAATCACATAACAGCTAAGACATGAGCAGCTGAGCAGAAGGAAGATGGGCAATGGAATGCCATATAGTAATCAGCACTGTTGACTAATCAGAATTTGAGACACTAGAAGGTAATAAGGGTATTATAAAGAATGGCTTATTGAAGGAGCAGCTGTTTATGTGTAGCTCACTGTTTAAATGAGTTCCACTAGATTGCCATGGCATGTTTTGGTGAAAATGTTTCATTCCTTGAAAAATGATTATTAGATCAGGAACAGCAAGCACTGAATAAATGGCAAGTATTTGAATATCAAGATACCAAATACACTAAGAGAAGCAGTTATCTGGATGTTTGGAACCCCTAAAAAAAGTTACAAAAGAATATCCATTACTTAAGGAAAGCCTAACTGTCATCTTTGTTAGCCTCCACCACTGTGTGTTGTTGCCATGGGCACAGAAGCTGAGGTGGCTATGAAGGGTAATATACAAGGATCTGGGGGGGGGGGGGGGGAGAAACAAGGGAAAGTGTAAATAAAAACAGCTACTGAGCCACTTACAGTATTTAAATTTGCACTACCAGCCAAAAAACACAATAAATAAAATCTACTTAATTTACAAAATAAACCAATTTTAATATCCCTAGACACAAACATATCACAACAAAAATATTACTATGAGCTCAACTAGGAAAATCTAATGAAATAATGTTAAAACAGCAAAAAATAGAAACAATATTCAAAAGCACAACATTGAAAACAGACAACTCACCATAATTCTCAGACAACAATCATCTTGTTCAAATCTATTTGTCATACAGTTGTTCGACAGGTTTTTTTTTTTTTTAATTTTTTGGTTTTGTTTTGTTTTTTCAGAAAATCAGCTTCTGGTTTTGCTTCCAAAAACATCTATAAACTGTTTGGAGCATGAAGAAGACTGAGTAATACTGCTGGAAATTTATCATAATGCAGTATTTAAAATATTCTACTTTGGACAGCAAGAGCTTGGTAATATTTAAAAGCAGTCAGCAAGCAGTGGAAACTCTGATATCTTTTGTAACAGTTCACATGTCAAACTGGCAAAGTGCCCACAGTGTACGGCAGAAAAATCTATTTAATGTCTGCCCCACAAGGCGACATGAGGCTTGATTGGCAGAAAGCAGAGAGTGGCTTTTGATCATGTGTCCTAACAAGCAGTTCCAGCTCCTGTCTCTTCGGCTGAACGGCTCCACATTACCTATTCAAACAGAAGTGACAGGCCACTGCACTACTCTTTGGCTCTAGTCTCACGCAGTGGGAGCTATGCTGGAGACAGAGCCACTGATTAAATATATCACTTTTTCAAGACAAGCAGGTTGTCTGAATCAAAGCTGGACAGAATAGACTCAACATTATTAAGAGAGGATATAAAACTGGAGTTGAGTGATGTTAGGCCAGTTTGTACAGCCTCAGGGATTCACAGACTGACAAGGGGAATAAGGAACAGCAGAACTCATAAAGCAGGGTCAGAAATTAGCTGTGACACCTTGGCCATTTTCCCATCACTTCAGGGCCACTGTGTTTCAAATCCTATAGTCTCTTTTTGGCTTTTTTTAAAAATGATTTAGTAGAAAAATACACACACAAAAAGCCTGGACTATTATAAGTTACAAATTGCAGTCTTAGTAGAAATAAAATCCTACAGCCATTCTGCATTATAATAATACAGTACTTTCCAGTTATCTGGTTTCTTTCTGAGTTGGTGATATACACTTAAACTGAATTGAAAAAATGTTTTCAACGTGTTTTACTACTGGTATAGCACTGGCTAAATTTGCTAATAAAGATTAAAAGGGAGATAGAAAAGTGAGAAAATTATTAAATAGAAATGTTTAATAAACTGTCTTTTTTTGTTCACTAACAATATATTTAATTTGATGTCTGAAGTTGCATGTCTTCCAGTAATTTGTTCTATGATTTGGTATTTAGGCAATGCAATGCAGTAGATAAGATAACCTTATCAAGACATTATAACATAGGAACAAGAGATACGATAAACATGCAGAAACAAATGTTCCAAGTGAATTATTAATTAACTGGCTAATTAAAGATATATCAAAGCCTATTAATAAAGCTGCAACAAACAAATTTACATAGGCAAAAACAGAAACAGTTCATAAAGGAAACTGAAAATCTAACATAAAGAAAGCTTATTATAATAGGTAGCACATTCAGGTACTAGGTCTTTAACATTCCTTCTGTGCAATTCAAAATCCTCTATAAAATATTAAAACAATGGTGCAAATGTATGCGGGCTGTGGTAGAATTATTCCTGGGGAAACTCAGTTAATAGAGTCACTCCACGAATGAATTTGGCCCAGAGCCTCTGGTTTTCACTAGCAAGCTCTTCTGACGCATTATCAAACCTCTGCCCTTTGTGTTAGTTTTTGTTTCACTGTAAATATTTAATGGCAACCTGCTTGTTACATATTTAAGATAGGAGAGGAAGTGTTAATACCTGAACTAGGATCCAGACACATTTTAAATATCAGACTGGCAGGTAAATTCAAAGACACATTTAAAGAGCAAAATTCTGCCTTCATTGGTACCCTCAACAAATACAACATGGTTATAAGTGACAGCAGAATTTGGCCTACGACTTTATGGGAAATTAATAGGAATTTGCACCAAAGAGATGACATATATGGATGGGCTACTGAGTTTTCAGTTACATTTTGCTACTTCCGGGACTCTACCTTGTGGCATTCAGAAATACTAGACTATGAAAATGTCAACTTGCGTGTATCGTTTTCAAATGGATAAAGTGCAAAACAGCGTACATGTTCACTGAAGCTATAAGTGATGTAAAGATAATGCCCACAGCTCAGAAGGTGATACAAGTCACATCAAATCAGCTGAGAATCACGTGAAAACAGCAGGTGATTAAAGAATTAATCTGATAACAATGCATTATAACTGCATTTCAAAGTACAGCAAATAATTATGTAAAAGTTGCCTTATTCTTTTCACTCCAAAGCATTAATAATAAATACAACAACAAAGTAGAAGAAAGCAAATAATTGTTTATATATAGGGCACCATGCCCAGAAACTTCTTGGTACTTTACCAAATAAAACTAAAAATACACTCTGATTAATAAAAGACAACAGTTATTTAATAAGTTCCAGAATGTTATTCTGCAGAACAGGACATTTTGGCTTGGCTTTGCATGATTGGCTGTCTGTGCAAAAGAGCAGCCCAAGACTGGAATAGCATGGCTGTTGTTGGTCAGGACTGAGGTATGTTAGCAGAACTGTCTGGGGATGTTTACGCAATATTTGCCTACACTACTGCATCGACCACAGCTATTATGCTCTCCTTTTCATGAATCTCTCTTAACTACTGCTCTGCGACTGCTCTGCTATGTTATTAAAGAAAAGGGGAGGATTTTGACATGCATGTCTATTAACTCATTTCATTTTGGTTATGTCTTGGAGTTCAGTATGCCAATGACCACATAAGGAAGGAAGCTGTCTAACTGGATATAAAAATTAAAAGGATTAATCACAACACGTATAGGTAGCATAGAAAAATTTAGCCCAGAAAACTGGATTATGTTTTTTCTGATTCCTACTTTGTGTTCACTAGTAATATAATATACACTGGGACGTGAGAAGACATAGAGTTTGGGATAGAACTTGAATTACAGATCTAAGAGGAGCTCACGTACGGTTTGATCCTGCTCCTGCTGAAGTCACTAACAAGGCTCCAACTGGCTTCAGTAGAACTGGATCAGGCCCAGAGTGCAGCGTGAAGGGCCGCAAGCTCAACAGATGGACAAACCGAAACCACATGTATATGGACATAACTTTGTTAAAGTAAATGGAGTTAGGCTTTCTTATTGCAGGGCTGAATTTGGCTGATATACCCTGAAAAAGAAGAATACTGTTAACAAGCTGTGATCTGAATTTCATTATTCTGAACTAAATTGTTCCTTGTTACAGAGAGAAATTCAAAACTACATTTCCTCTCGCCCAGAAGAAGACACCCTATGACAGACAGTACATATTTTTAACCTGACATCCTTCATGTTGTAAGCCTCAGGAGGAGAAACAATCTCCAAAAAATATTTAACTAGCATTAAAAATATCTTTTAAATAAAAATACATAAAAAGAATTAACTGATTTTATCCAGTGCTTAATGGCTTTTAATAGTAAACAAAAGTAAAACTGATTTTGAATAGATATAGTTTCCTTAACGTAAAATTTGTTTGGGGTTAATTAGCACAGCAGAGGATTAATCTTAATAATTTTATGTTGCTTACACTGGAGGCAGTTTTCCACAAGCCTGCCAGCCAACATCGCTCACGGAGGAAGTGGCATCTTGTATTTTCAGACTAAACCACAGAGGTGAGAGCAGATGCTCCCCCTGCAAGCTGAGCTGGGCAGCCTGATTGTGTAAGCTGCCTCCTTCAGCCAGGCGGCAAATGCCTCTGTATTTCACATAGCAACATTATAAAGTTGTCAAAATTATTTTTAAGTAATGATAAGGTATCCAAACCAAATACTGTATAGGAAAATAAGGAATATATCAGCATTTTAAATGTACACAACACTGAGCATTTTTACAGTCGTTTCTTTAAGAAAAGCAGATCTAATTAGTTGTCTCTCTAAAGTGCGCACCTAGCATTTTTATTATGTATTATAGCATTTTGCTCAGAGCTGACATTTTTATTCTGACAAGCACTGTCTAGAGAGCTCTCAATAAATAATACATTTACAACTTTCAGTAAATAAGCAGTGGACACAAATCGTTATCCTTACTTACAGCTGCCCCTCTCTAATAGTGCTTTTACAAGTAAGGTGACTATTCAGTCTAATGCAATACTCTCAGTGCTGGAAAGATATTTTCATTCATTACCACAGTCACAAGCACTTAAAGCACTTTTAGGCCCTGTTACAAAACAGCAGGAATGGCAGAGCAAATAGGACTAACTAAAACTAAAGTTCGTCACCAAAGAAACCTGAGGTTGTTCACTTAAAGAACTTGAAAATTTGCTTGCATGAACGTTGACATACATGGTGCTGAAGCCATCAAAAGAATATAAATATTTTCTTTAGAGATTTTTATATTAAAGCTGATAATTGTAAAAAAGATGGGTTTCAATTTGGCCCATAATATTAATTTGCTAAATCAAAACCTGACTACAGCATTACTTCAGTTCCTATCTTAAAACATTTTCTGATCATAATATTGTTAGCTTTACAGTACATTAGAAACTGCAATGAAGTTTGAATTTAGTTATCTGCTGCCGAGTCCACACAACTGAAGCAGCTTTGCATATTTTTATAGCTGTTAACTCAATAATGTTCTTAGCCATGGAGCCTGATTTTCTTTCATTTGTATCCATTTACACTGAATTTGCTTTTCTGATTCTCATAAGGAAAGAGCTGGCTTATTTGCTCTTATGATACTTATAATGTAACTAATAGGTCTTTGAGTCAAATATTGCATAGGTAGGTTGGTAGGTCACAGAACACATGATTCCTAAAAAGCATCAGAAATGTAGGTGAGTGTACTGCAATAAATAGATTAAATAGTATTTGACAGAAAAGCTGAGACATTTTATCATATAGTCAAAAATGTAAAATTCTCTCTTTTTATTGGTGGGGCCTGGGGGAAAGAGGTTTAATGAGGTTGCAGGGAAAGACAGAAGGTGGAAACGAGAGGCACAGGGATGGGGAAGTTTCTAGGAGGCTAAGAGAGGAAGGATCACTGGGGAGGAGCTGGTTGGATGAGCTCAGGAGGTGCTGACATTTAGAGGATCCAGGTTCAGTTCAGTTTAATCCATTCCTGTCTGCAAAGCAGTCTATAACTGGAGCTCAGAGAAGCTAACTGAAGAAAGACAACACTGCTGTGAGTCCTAATAAAAAGGTAATTCATCATAATGGGTAGATGATGCAAATAAATTTGAGGTGTTTCCCTTAAAAAGTGACAATGAACACCACAATAAATAATCAAAAAACTATCTTATGCCAATCTGCACAATTCAGATCAGAAAATAGATAAAAAGGTCTTGAAGCAGTTTAAACAGAGTAAGTTCCAACAAGTGGGCATTCTGAACTGGGACACAGAAGCACCATCAAAATGGGCAGTGGAAATGACCTGGTGGTGTCATTGCAGCTCCTAGCAGTGCCCATATCACAAAAACCACCACCACAATTGACAATAACTGGTACCCTTGTTAGTAGTCTAAGGACAGAGGCTAAAAGGTGACTGAGCATGGAAGCCAAAGTACTTTTTCATCCCAGTGATGGTCCCTACAGAGGAGGAGTGAGGTACATTGGCAACACTATCTATTAATCCATCTCCATATTTATATTGCCCCCCCTCTCCATAATATCTCAGGGCACTGTGGAGAAGCCCGTAGTACCCCATGTATGCTGTACCAGATTTGTGAACCAAAAAAATAAGACAGGATGTTTTCTGCTGGCTGTCAGCTCAAGAGAGACCCTGAAGAATTATAAGAAATCACCACGTATTGTAGTTTGTATGGAGCCCAATGACATGTGGGGGGAGACCTAGTAGTCTCATGTGATCAGGCATTACCATGATGAACATCAATACCAAATCCTAGGATAAACAGGTAGCTCTCCAACTCCTCTACTTATTTATCATCTGACATTATATGCTGGAAATACTGACAAAGCCAGTGAGATATATTTTGATCATGAAGTGAGTAGCTCTGAAATACTTTGAGTATATAAGAAATTAAGAAAAAAAGTCAAAACGGCACTAATCTTTTACATACTCCCGGGCCTACAAAAGAACAAGACAAAACCTTATGATCAGCAATGAAGGGAGTTTGAAACCACAAGAGTTTAGTCAGGGAGAAAATTAAGTACCCAGACACTGACTGGGTTATAAACAACGTTCATCAAAGAGATTCCTAATTTAAACAGAAAATTAATTCCTGATTCAAAAAGCAGAGAACCCAACCATAGCAGAAACCATTCTAGATCTACTTCTAATGAGGAACCAATTGAGATAACTAGGTGCTTTCTTCTAGTGTCCCTCAATTATTTGAATTCAGCCTACTAAGAAATGGTTTCACAGGACACAATGTCCCTTTCTTTAAATGTATGGCTAACACTGTTTAAAATACACAAGTATGAAACAAGGCTGGAGCCCCTCATAACTACTATCATTAAGATACAGAACAACAAGCTACAATTTCTTCATAAAGGAAGAAAAAGCAGTCAAAATAAGTGACTAATGTGACTGTGAGAGACCACACAAAGATCTGAGGGTAAAAAAGAACCTCAAAGGGGAATGGAGAGATACAGAGGAAAACACAAGAGGACTAGAGAGAGTCAGTTAGGCAGGCAGCGAAGAGGTAAGCTATGCAAGAATACAGAATGAAAGGGGGAAAGTGTCCTCCATGCCTTTGCCCTACCCTTTGTCTATCATGTCTATTTAGACAGTGAACTTTTTGGCACAAAGACGGTCTATTACTCTGTTTGTACAGTGCCTAGCACAACAAGGTCCTGTTTTTGATTGGTCCATAGGCACTACCAGAAAAAAATAAAAAATAATAATAATAAAAAGAGGAACAAGAAAGGCTTCTACAAATCTAACACACTGGGCAAAAAAGGAATGCTAGAAAGAGAAGAGGCTCATTCAATAGAAAAAAGTACAAATCAGCTGTGATTGTATAAAGACTAAGTTACTGAAGTGCTTTATTCCTTTTGAAGAAAAAACTGTTAGTAAATACAGAAAAACCATGACAATACAGCTGTTGATAAAAAGCAGGTAAGAGCCTATGTACAAATTTTGACCGAATATATGATCATCTGTGAATTGATGGGAATTTGCTCACAAATTTGTGGGGATGATCCTGCACCATTTAAGACAATGGGAACTTTACTACTGACTTTCATTGGCACAGGATTAGGCCCTCACTCTGTTACCAGCAAGTATTTGTGAAAATTCATGGAGAACGGGGCAGGTAGTATATGACTGATATATAGCAAATCTGGTAAAGGTTTTTCAGAGGGGAAAAAGGACTATTAGATTGTAAACTCTTTGGGGAAAAACCATCGTTCAGTATCTGTGAACTGTACCTAGCACAATACCCCGCCCCCAAGCCTTTGATAGGGCTTCCAGGAGCTACCACAAAACAATTAATTCCTATCACTTTGGATAATCCTAACTTCAAACTATAGTAAAACTATGAAAAAAAAATTGTTCAAATATAAAATATATCTGTAACCATCCAGAACCCATGAAAAATATATAATGCATATCTATTTGATAAATGGCAAATATTTTAGAACAGACAAGAATGAGGCCTTATTCAATGGAAACATTGGGGGCGGGAACGTGGCAGAGACATAACTGTCCAACTGGAATTAAATCCAGCCATTACTCTTTAGAAAAGTTCAAGGACATATTCAAGGCCCACAGGTAGCTAGAAACTCAATTCTTTGTCTCATCCAAAAGATAAAATCTCCTTGAGCACTATGTCCTCTTACACTACGCTGGGATAAGAGTTTAATATTAACTCAGGAAAAAAAGAATTCTACTCACTCACCAGAATTTCCAAAAGGGGGAAAAATGATGATTGTCTACAAGTAGTTGTAGACTGTAAAATATAATTAGGGAGGGAAATTTATCAGGGTGATCCAAGGGGGTATAACTAGGAATCATACAGAGAAAACTAAACAAAAGAGCATTTCAACTAAATATAAGGAACAAATAATTCTAAAAATCAGATCTCTAAGGCTATAGGAACATCTCCCAAGAGAAGTGATGGAAGCCCTGTTGCTTGAAACTAAACCGAAAGGGCTACTTATGGATATACTGTTGGGATCAATCCTTTCATGCCTGTGGGAGGCTGAACAAAGAATGTAGAATTGAAACATTTCTTTCATTTGGTATGGTATAGTATATATACAGATTTTGTGAGCAGTATATATACAGATTTTAATATACCTATAATTGAAATGTAATGGCAATAGCACACTTATAGACCACACTGTATCATCAAATATCTTTGTGTAACTTCCAATGAAATCAATGTGAATTGTGCACATTTCCATGTACTTTGTGCTGTATGCATCTTTACTCCTATTATGGAAGACTTTTTTGTTTTGCATTGCTCTTAGCTATTTTAGTATTAACTCTAGAATTTTCGCCAGCAAATGAAGGGTCAAGAAAGAGTTGAAAAACCATTGAATATCTACATATATAGTACTTTATAATTTATAAACTCTATCATACAGATACACAAACATGTATATTATCTATGAATGTGTGTTTAATATATATAATATACGTTTAGACATGTATACATGGTCAGCTCCATGTTACATATATATGTAGGGAGAGAGAGAGAGAGCACCTGCATACATGACGGATAGTAGAGATGGATATAGTAATATACTGTTATTTATATAGAGGTATGTAATTCTACCCTGAATGGTAATTTAAAAATCTCTGATTTTTAGCACGTCCAACTCTGGTCTTCCGTGATGAAACAAGAATGGGAAGCAGTTTATAAAAAACTTGTGCTAGAATTTTGAACTGAGCTTTGCTGAAAAATGATACTGTATACATCACACAGAATCAAGGTCAAAAGTGAAGTAGGACTCAAGGCTCTGAGTAATGAGGGCTTAGCACTTAGCAGAAATGACACGTCCAGTTTCCAGCTCAGGGGTGCCAGCTGACTGGCCATACTAGCATTCCATATCTATGGAGTCGCACTGGTATCAACTCTGAAGGGAAATCTGCCCTTCAACCTACAGACAAGATGTGTTCTAGTAATTATTACTTTTAGAGGTTTAGGATGAGGTACAACAGAATGTCTGGTTGGAACCTTTGCCTAGAAGTAGGCAGACCAGACAATGGAAATATATCACATAAGCGCAGTAATAAGCAATGTTTTGGGAGAAACTTCTCTTATTGGAAGGGTAGGGCGTGTGGAGGGGAAGGGGGAAAACAGACATTTGAACGGGGTGCCAAACATGGGCACTCTTCATCTGAACACTACAAAGAAATAGTGTTTCTTCTTCACTGGAAGATACTCTTTAAAAAAAAAAAATCCATGAAAGGCCCTCCCCAAAACACTGTGCATTTCCTTCTATAGAAAATGTAAATAAGTTAGTATATTGAAATTATCCAAAACTCTTAATGTTTGGTATGGCTCAGTTAAATTAGACATCTGGTCTCATTTCTGACCTCTTATACCGCACGAGAATACATTTCAGCAAGTCTTTATGT
Organism: Chrysemys picta bellii; assembly: GCF_011386835.1. Classification (NCBI taxonomy): domain Eukaryota; kingdom Metazoa; phylum Chordata; order Testudines; family Emydidae; genus Chrysemys; species Chrysemys picta. The sequence goes on along the minus strand of NC_088794.1, from coordinate 43,369,869 downwards.
ACTCAGCTAAGTGACTTGTAAACACTGAATAGAATTTTATTATTTTTATATTTAAATTCTACCACATCTATTTTCTTTCCAAATCATTACAAATTAAGTCACAGGCTGTTTTAATGTACAATCTGTACAAGGACTGGGTTGGGAACTCATTATTATTTGAGTTTTGCAGGTGATGGTCTTTTTCCAAATTACATGTAACTCAAGAAACTGACCTAAGATATGTTTAGTCCTGCATGAGGTGCTTATGTTTGTAGTGTGATACACAAGGCATGATATTGGCTGAAGCACTATTATTAAAGAAAGATTAAAACAGCTGTACATTATGCTGAAGCATTCACTCTTTCCTTTGCAGACAGACGGTCCTGGATTACAAGCAGCACTTGACCATTTAAATCACTACAACAACCAAATTTAACCAGCTGGGCCATATTCTCTTAGGCAATGCCTGTTGACCTCCTCGGTCGCAGCTGCTCAAATGAAATTCTGATTAGACAACTTATTTTCAGAAGCCAAAGGACTCTGATTAAATATATTTATTTAGACATGATAAAGTCTTTAAACTCATATTCATTTTCTCACAATTACCAGTTGTGGTGGGGCCCAGAAGCACCATATACAGGGATGGCTGACATTTTATATTTGAAAGCACACAACCAACTATGAAGCACTTTGCATTGGAGGTTCACGCTAATCCTAGCCCATATTCCTCTGGTAGACCAGAAATTTTGTGAAGTTAAAGGAAACATGGGGGGCATTACTGGTCACAGCAGGGGACTGGGAATCAGGAGCTCTGGGTTTATTTCCAGCTCTGCTACCGACTCACTGCATGACCTGGCAATAGCCATCTAGGGCCTAATCCAGTTGGTCTGTTGACTTAATGGGAGTAGAACAAGGGTCTATAACCTTCCTATGACTAAATTTCCTCCATGTAAAACTGTAAAAAAAGGACTATTTACCTACCTCATTGGAGTGATTAGAGACTTAATTTGTTTGTAAAGTCCTTTGAGAAACACAGAAGAAAAGACCCTCAGAGTTAACTCAGTAGTATGCAGTAGGAGTTAATGCTTCCTCTCCATTAAATTAATTGAATTATTGTATTATGATGACCCTCATTAATAGACAGTAGCCTTTGAATTTTCTGGACTAGGAACACTGTTGTACTAGGTCATAACTATATCAGGGCTCAGTATGACCCATGGATAGGACTCTTCAGCAGCCCTGGCTGTGTATCATCTTCAGAAGAACCATCAACTGACTCTAAACAAGCCTATTTTGATGGTTATTTGCTGAAAGACAAACCTCTTTGGCCCAGCTATACTTAGGCGATTATTAGGTCATTTAAAAGAAAGGGTCTGCTACAGGACAAAATATGTTTACTAACCTATGTCTCATTCCTGCAACTGATTCAATGCAAGCACAGGGTCTGTCCATACATAGTCAACTGCAAGATCACAGCCTTAAAACATGTAATTGAAGCCAGTTTTTAAATGTTCATTTTATTCAGATCAAACACATGTGAAAAGTTGTGGATCACCATTTTGCATTACCCGTATGTTTTTCAGGTAAACACTGAAGCAGGTACATTCAGCATTTTGCTATTTCACATGCACAGGTACCCAAATCTACCACAACAATTACAATCTATTTCCACTCAATATAAAAATTAACAATAGCTGAGATTTTGGAGCATGAAACACATTGCACAACTGCAAATAGTTGCTGCAAATTAATTTTCCATAGTCACTGAGTAAAACACAGTGCAAATTGATGCCCAACAATTATTTCTTGCAATAGTCAAGTGACCTTTCTCTGCAAAAGTAGCGTGGCAAAAACATGAAAATAATTTAACATGAAGATGTGGTCAGCCACTTTTGTGCCAAAATAAAGAGGCATTAAAATGAACAGTGCTCCAGCTTTAGCTGTTCCTCAGAAAGCAAGATTTTATAAATCATGCAAACACTCTTCCTCATGGGAATATGGAGAACTCTTACATTCAGTAAAAAGTGGTCTTTTTTTTGTATAAAGTATCTCTCTAGATGAAACCAATGCTAGTATATACTAATAAAGAGTGAGGACAGAAAAGACACCAGAATTAGTAGGAAGAGAAGTTAAAGTGTTTAATCCATCACATTAAAATATTAACTGTAAACTATTTGATGCACATTTGGTTTTACATTCCACACAATGCACTTTTGGAAAAGTCTTAGCGGTGGTGTCACTATGATCAACAACAACTTCAAACTCCAGCAGCAAGTATGAGCCAAGAAGCCTTTGATTAGCATGGAGTGCAGAACAACTGTTAACTGACTGTAAAAAATGATTTTGCCAAAGTAAAATTTAAAATAGTTTCCTAGTCTAGCCATCAAACTTAAGAGATAATTTTTAAAAGAATGATCTTTACAGCTGAAAACAGACAGATGGTTCTCAAAAATCTGGGACATTCTTTGGAGACGCTTCTCCAGCTTAGGAAAGGACACCTCTAGAACACAGTTAACTATGTGCCTGTCATTTAAAAACTATGCCAAGAAATGTAAAAACCTTCACATATCTACCTCCCTGCATATTTTCCCCATATTTAAATAGGTTGTCTCAGTTTTAATGGATTTCTACTTTGCTACACAGAGTCTGAAGATCTCACCACATACCCTTAAAAGCCTGTGAGCCAAATCCTCAACTCCAGAATGTTACAGCCCCCTTAATCCTGAAATACCCTCTAATTGATGGGGGAGATGGAAGATTCTGCAAGTGTCCTTCTCTCGCATGTTTTTTTCCCAGATTTTTCATTGCAAGGGCAGGACTTGTCCCACCACAGAACCATAACCGTGTCTTCTTCAGGACCCTCTGACTCCCTGAAAGTTTGTTGTTGTTTTGCCAGAACACTCCCTAAGCAGGAATTCCATGGCACAGAGGTAGAATAAAAAAAGCCTAAGGACATAGAACTGTGGATTCTCCACTTGAGTCTAGGTGAAGGGATATTAGGTCATGAGCACCCGCTGCTCTAACCCGCCCTCACTCTGACATACACCCCAACCATCTCTTCTTTAATACAGATGCTGTGCAGGACTCCCATGGGCTCAGGGACTGGGAAGATGGCGCCCACAGAGGCTGCTGAGGCTTCACTACACATGAAACATGAAGATCCCTGTGTAGAATCCATCCATGTGCAGATCTAGAAGGATGAACTCACTTCTCCAATTTTAATTAGTCCTTATTCAGGCAAAACTCTCATTTAAATCACAGAGGTTTATGCTGACTAAGAACTGCATATAAGGTGATTCATTGCCTCATGATTTATCTCTATTTTTGTGTTTCCTTTTCACATATGCACATATGTTTTATAAAATGCATTTCTTCAGCCACAGATCTAGATATACAGGTCAGAGCTATCTCCTCCTTAGCCTCAGAACAATTACCTACCTTCCTAGCTGCAAAAGTTGTTATGAGTAAAGTGAAGAAAGATGACAATTACTGAGATAAAATTAAATAACTAACGTTTTTCTGCACTTCTATTGTTTAAAACAAGTATTTTTCTCTTAAAAGGAGAAAAATTTACCGAAATATATCCATGAACACGATGAGACCAGCTAGCAATTCATCGTTATTTTTTTAATAAGCTGAGGCATCATCTAAGCTTAAATCTTTGCTTTGACTCATAGGCACCACCTAAAATTCAGAAAGTTTTAGAAAACAGAGATATCTGTCGAACATGCCTAATGGATCACAAACTGCCATTGCCATGGTAACTGTGAATAACTTTTTCCCAGTTATTGCCAATTATGCACTTCTCTGGCTCTTGATACCCAACACATTCCTTAAGGCACAGAATCTGTAGGAAAAAAATATATTACAACAGCCTTAGCCCACACATACCTTCCTGTTCAGTCCTGGTCATTTCCTCTAGTTTCTTCTGTTTCAGTGTATCCACCACATCAGCAAGGCTTCCTTTGCGGCGTTCTGGAGTTCCAAAATTAACACTGGTCATTAGCTCACTGCGATCGCGACCTCCTTCGTCGGGCTTGTGTGGTGAGGTAGAGGTATTCCGGAAGGAATATAGGGAACATAACTTATTACTCTCTGACTCCTGCAAAGAAACAACATAACATGAAAACACAAACTATTCCACTTGTATCTGCGACATTTGGATTAGATGACAAGGGAAGGTATATAAATATTACAGTGAGCGGTTTACAACAGTAAGTTAGGCAACTGTCTCTAAATTCCATGCTAAGGAATGGCCCTGTTACCCATGCATCTGCAGGGATCTCCCAGTTCCCCAGAGCAAAATGCAATTTAAGGAAGGTGGTGGTCTTATAGAAGTTTAGTTGCCTCAGTTACAATGTTTGATTATGCCCCGCCCCACTTAAGCCCTGCCTTGTCCATGATTCTCAGCTTTCACACTTTCCCCTTAAGATACAGAATATTTCCTACTCAAAGAATGACAGATTAATTTTTTTGTGAGAAATGATATATTGCCATTTGTTTCAATAAATGCTTTAGGCCTCTGGAGTCTTCTCCTGGTTTGCGCAATTTGCATGTTGATCCCTTACATGTAGTATCAATAAAGAAAGCACAAGAGATCAAATTAAAAACATTGGGCCAGATTTTCAGCAGGTGTAAGGCAGCATAGCTCCACAACTTCAAAAGAGGTAAGCCAATTCATACTATTTAAGGATCTGGGGTCCATTGCTTTTATAGAATCAGAAAAATATAGGGCTGGAAGGAACCTCAAAAGGTCATCTTGTCTAGCCACCCATGCTGGACATGGTGGCTAGACAAGGCATGGCAGGACCAACTATACCTAGACCACCCGACAAGTGTTAGTATAACCTGTTCTTAATAACCTCGAATGACAAATTCCACAATCTCCCTTGGAAGCCTGTTACAGTTCTTAACTAGCCTTACAGTTTGAAAGTTTTTCCTAATATCTAACCTACATCTCCCTTGCTGCAGATTAAGCCCATTACTACTTGTCCTACCTTCAATGGACATGGAGAACAATTGATTACCATTCTCTTTATAACAGCCCTTAACATATTTCAAGACTTATCACATCACTCCTCACTCTTTTTTTTTTTTGTCAATTAACCTTTCCTTATAGATCAGGTTTTCTAAAAATTTTATTATTTGTATTGCTCTCCTCTGGACTCTCTCCAATTTGTCCACATCTTTCTTAAAGTTTGGCACCCAAAACTGGACAGAATATTCCAGCTGAGGTGTCACTGGTGCCAAGTAGATCAAGACAATTACCTGCCATGTCTTACATACGACTTTCCTGTTATATACCCCAGAATGCTATTAGTCTTTTTTGCAATTGCATCTCATTGTTGACTCTTATTTAATTTGTGATCCACTATAATTCCCACATTCTTTCCCACAATACTACTGTCTAACCAGTCATAATTCATAATTTTGTATCTGTGCATTTGATTTTTTTCCTAAGCACAGTACTTTGCACTTGTCTTTACTGAATTTCATCTTCTTGATTTCAGATCAATTCTCCAATTTTTCAAGATCACTTTGAATTCTAACCTGGTCCTTCAAGTTGCTTGCATCTCCACCCATTTTGGTGTCATATGCAACTTTTATAAGCAAACTCTCCACTCCATTATCCAAATCATTAATGAAAATGTTGAATACTACCGCACCCAGGAAAGACCTCTGCATGACCCCACTAGTTTGACAGTAGCACATTGATAATTACTCTGAGTACAAACTTTCAACCAGTTATGAACCCACCTAACAGTAATTTAATCTAGACCACATTTCCCTAGTTTTCTTATGAAAATATCATATGGGACTGTGTCAAAAGCCTTGCTAAAATCAAGATATATTACGTCTACTGCTTCCCCACTAGACCAGCAACCCTGTCCAAGAAGGAAATTAGGTTGGTTTGGCATGACTTGTACTTGACAAATTCATGTTGGCTTTAACCTGTTCTTTCCCTATTCTGGTTTGTGCTCCTTCCCCCCTGTTGTTAATATTAATTCTGTTAAGCATCTGGTCACAATTAATCTTTTTAGTGAAGACTGAAGTAAAATAGGCATTAAACATCTCAGCTTTCTTGATGTCATCTGTTGTTAGCTCCCTTTCCCCACTACGTAGAGGACCTACACTTTCTTTCATCTTTCTCTTGGGCCTAATGTATTGATAAAACCTTTTCTTATTGCCTTTTATATCCCTTGCTAGGTGTAACACATTTTCTGCGTTCACCCTTCTGATTTTGTCTTTACATGTTTGTGCTATTATTTTGTATTCATCCTTAGCAATTTGTCCATGTTTCCACTGTCTGTATAATTCTTCTTTGATTTTCAGGTCATTAAAGAGCTCCTCGTGGAATCATATTGGCCTCTTACTAGTCTTCTTGTCTTTGCTTTGCATTGGGGTAGTTTGCAGTTGTGCCTTTAATATTTTCTCTTTCAGAAACCATCAGTTCTCTCTTCCCTTAGATTTTCTTCTCATGGGACCTTACCTACCAGTTCTTTGAGTTTGTTAAAATCTACTTTTTTGCAGTCCATTGTCCTTATTCTGCTGCTTTCACTCCTTCCTTTCCTTAGAATAATGAAATCTATCATTTTATGATCAATTTCATCCAAATTTCCTTCTATCTTCAGAGTTAAAGGAATAGAGAAAATCAGATGAATACACATAATTACACTGAACATATGATATGCATACATGCACGCTCATGTATTGCTCCTTCAGTGTTTAGGTCATGTCATTTTCTTACAGAACAAAGATTAGAATACTTCTGATATACATAACTGGAAGTAACTTTACAGACTTAAACAGATAAGAATGAGCAAACAAATGAATTTTAAGTCAAAAATAGTCATGTATACTGACATGCATGAGTATTGGGATTGTGTACACCACATGGGGTATTTGCATCACTTACACAATGAAAATTATACACTATATCAGAAATAAATATGGCATCTTTTTTGGCAATGGGAAGAAATTAGTATTTTGCAAAGAAGCTAAAAACTAAGCACCAACAAGCTGCTGCTAATTTCTTCCTTTCATTGCTCTCAACACGTTGCCCACCTTTGAATCCCTTAACTGGCTTCTTCTCTTGCTGCATTAAATTCAAGCTCCTCAGTCTCCTGTCCAAGGCCCTCATCTACATCTCTGCTCTCATTTCCTCTTAGTACCATTCACTGAAATGGATATAAGACTGGATTCTCAAAACTCCCTCTTAAAACCTCTGCACCAAAAATTACCCATGCCCTCACTTCCCCAAATTATTGCTCTGTGTTTTAATTTTGTTGGTTTTATCTAGATAAGATTGAGAACAGTCTGGGGGAAGGAATATGTCTAGAAACTCTAAGTTTTAAGTACTATACTTACAATAAAATAATACTAATAATAGTAATATATTCAAGGCTTGATAGAAAATGTATTAGTACTATCGAGAACCATTCCCCTAAAGCCACTGCAAATGCATACCATTCACAACAATAGTATCCTTACTATCCTTTGAGCTGAAGTAGTACAAGGTAGAATATTTGCTGTGAAGTGTCCCTGGTGACATAGAAGTCTGAAGAAAAAAGTGACTAGACAAAGTTAACAATGGCAGACATAAAACTCTGCTCCAGCCTTAATGGGATTAAGAAGTGGCTGTGCAAAACTGCAGGATGAACAATACAAACAACGAACAAGTAGGGCAAGGTCTACTGACGACCAAGAAGATGGTGATGACAAATCACCATCTACCAATGTTCAACATGGCATTATTACCATCATCTACAAAGGTGGGAATATTTGATAGCTATTCTGAAAATGCATTCGTTCACTGATGGGGTGTGCTCCCCACACTCACACTGAAGGAGTTAATATAGGCCAGATGGACCAATTAATCCTCCTAGGCTGCAAGTTGGGGGATATTTGCACTAAGAGCAGAACCCTAATTAAGGGAAGCTCACCTATGGAGGAACCGGAGGGACTTCTATAAAACCAGGGAGCTGGTAGCAGAAAGGGTACTGCAGGGAGGAGGCTTCAGTCACTCTCCCTGGGATAAGGTAGAGAAAGGGGCTTTGGACCGAAGATGGAGGGTTTATCTAGCAAACCCCAGGAGATAGCGGTTTTGCTAGGACGGAGAATGCGAGCCTTGGATAGGCAGAGTAGGAGAGGGAGAGAAGCAGGCAGGGAGAGGCAGGGTTTGAGGTAATACACACCTTGGCTGCTATGGTCCAGATAGGGTCCTGGACCGGAACCCAGAGCAGAGGGTGGACCCGGGTTCCCCTATCAGCCACTGAACAAGTGACATAGCTGGGGCAATGATCATGAAGCATGTCTGGGACCGTTCGTCCCAGTCACTGAGGGAGTGACTCAGCCAGGGCAGTGAACTTAAGCACTGCCTGGGACGCTGTAGAGGAGTTTGACAGAACCTCAGAAGGGAAGGACTATTGTGAGTTGGCCGGAGGGCTAAGCCACAAAGACGAGGTGCTGCAGCTCCTGAGGAGCAAGAAAGGAGCCGCAGAACAACACAGCGAGACAACAGACCTAATCCCCAGAGGGAGGGGAATTATCACTCAAAGGCAATGCTCCATGGCCACTGCTGAAGCACCAGGGCTGCAGTAGGCCTGCCAACACTGTGCACCATCGTCAAGGAATGGATGTCCAACTGGTGGATTTGCAAAGTTGCAACACCTCTTAGCCCCAAAATCCCCTCTGAACAGCCATCCACACAGTCTCTCTCTACGCAGCACACATATCTGTTGGGTTAGTGCTTAAAATGTACCATCTTCCTGGGGTTTGCTTTTATTGTTAACAACCATCAGTATAACAGTTAAAAGCATAACTGGGTTCAAAAAAGAGTTAGATAAGCTCATGAAAGATAGGTCCATCAATGGCTATTAGCCAAGATGGTCAGGGATGCAACCCCATCTTCTAGTTGTCCCAAAACTTCTGACTGCCAGAAGCTGGGACTGGATGACAGGGAACAGATCACTCAATAAACTGCCCTGTTCTGTATATTCCCTCTGAAGCATCTGGCACGGGCCACTGTCAGACTATAGGATACTGGGCTAGATGGACCATTAGCCTGACCCTGTATGGCCATTCTTATGTTCTTAACAGCAACAAAAAGCAAAGCATAAATTCCAGCCTAAACCTACTCCCAGAGCTTGGCTTTTTCCCTGCAAGGCTTCTCAGTCAGTCCTAATTCTTTCTGACCCAAAGCCCACTGAAGTCCTTAGGAGTCTTTCCATTACCTTCAATGGGTTTTGCACCAGGCCTTCAGAAAAGGAAGCTAACTTTAATTATACCTCTAATAATTTAGAGTTCTAGCACCTAACACCCTGTCCCACCCTGATGGCATACATGGAATGAGTCCGGCACAGATGTTCCCTGGGATGCAAAGGTTGAAGCCTATATATGCTAATGTCTCCAAACCCTACCACCACTGAACGGCATGCTGAGCTGAACCACAATGTTTGCACTTGGCCCATAAACCTACATGCCCACAGAGGGGGAGGGGCAGAATTTGCTCCTGTGAAAAAGTATATATTTACTGGGTAGAGAAAAAAGTGATAACCTGTGAGCATGAAAATTGGGTTCATTCAAGTAGTAATAAACCACTTTAGGAGAAAATCCTGAGAGGAATAAAAAACTATGTTCCCGGGACTTGATGGCTCTGGAATCCCCAGCACTGGGATCAACATGAGGCTACCCCATTCGCAGTTCCAAAACTAAACTGGCACTTTAAGACACGCCACCAAGGATGAGTTACCAAAACTCATTTCCCTCCGAAATTAGCAATTGGAAACAGAATAGCTGAGGAGTCAACAGGAAAACTGCACAAGCTGAAAGATATTCTAGGGATTAAATAGGCCAATGGAAAGACTGAAGGCCAGTCCAGTGTAAATACCTTATCTAATAATAGCAGAACTATGTTAGAAAAATCTAAATGGCCATGCATTTGGGACAATAATTTCTGAAAGACCCTAGCAATAAGAAAGATTACAAAGTTTAAAAGGAAAAAGCTACAAAAGACAATGTTACAGCTATTCCACTAGCATATCCTATGTATCTGCAACTGACTGCATTGTGTGCATTCCAATTATAAAAATAAGCTGATCTCAAGTAAAAAAGTAAACTAGACAATGGGAGAAACAGTGGGGCAAGGATGGCCTTTTAAAGACATTTTCACTGGGACGATGACCCACCTGTGAGATCCGCTATTTCAAAGGGAGTTTCTACTACAGTAATGATTTATTACTTGCTCATCCAAGAAGCAAGTTCCCAAAGGATTCTCACCTGTTGGATGTTTAAAAATTGACTGCCTTTTCATTTTTTTCTCCTCAATGTCTCAATCAGTTTTACTTAAAGAGCATAATGAGCTTTTAATAGAAATTCGGGAGGTAAGTGTATAGAAGGCCACTGTTCCTCCCCCCATAAGAGGAAAAGGGGAAAACAGTTCCCTTGAAGGTACAGAGAGTTCTGTAGGGAAGGAGATCCTACCCTTGTCTGGCTAGCTAGCTTGATCTTCCTGTGTGGTAAGGAGTGTCTTTATTTCCCCCAAGTCAGAATCAACTTAAATGTAGCAGAGCAGAGTAGATCCATAGCGCTGATGAGAATTCCTAGTTTGGTTCAATTTCTGTCAATACTGCTAAGATTAATTTATGATAGGGGGATGGACAAAAGAATGCGAGAAGCTGGAAATGGGCAACGGGATGCATCACTTGATGATTACCGGTTCTGTTCATTCCCTCTGAAGCATCTGGCATTGGCCACTGTCGGAAGACAGGATACTGGGCTATATGGACCTTTGGGCTGACCCAATATGGCCGTTCTTATGTGAGTATTAAGTGAAGATATTCAGATATACTCTGATGACCAAATACAGGCAGTATTCAAGCTGCTCAGGAAACTAGTCAATTGATTCAACCGTAAACACTCTCAATTTTTTTTTAAAAAATGGTTCTTTTACCATAAATTAGATTTTTCTGACTAAGCTGGAAATCATATCTTTAACTCATGTCACTCTCTTTGAAAGTTGCATTTTCCAAAGTATAACACTAACTGATTTCAGTGAATAAGGATTTCAAGGTTGGGTAAAAAGACAAAATAGTGGAAAAAAGCTAAATAGCAAACTTGCAGTCTATGCAGAAAAGGTGGATTTTATACAGAGTGCACTTTAGCAACCAAAAAAATGATGAAAATCTGGAAGAATGAGCCTACAACATTATTAAATACTGCATTAATGTTAATTCAATTCCAAATCAAGAAACAGGAAAAGAATATTAAAATTTATAAATACAAAAATATTATTTCCTCTTGCTAAGAATCATATTTCACTTCTAATGGGAACAGAGAGTTGAGAAAAACCCACAGATGTAAAATGGTGACTATGATTCAAACTACTCCTGGTAAAAGTATCATTTACTACAAATAATATAGCAAAGTCCACTTTTTCTTTTCACTTTAACCTAAGCTGAGATCTGGTAGAAAATGCTCACTAGGCTTTTAATAAAATCCTCCCACTCACACATTATTACTAGTTAATAATAAAGGACTTATACATGCTTATATCAGACTATAGAAGCAGTGCAGAATTTTTCTGATCCTGAATCACGGCCTGCTCATTATCTAAAAATCACCCAAAAAAGGTGACATTTCAGGACAAACTCTTAATAACAGGTTCAATAAAATTGGCAGATGGCTTATGATAAAAAGGTGCATGATAAATCATAATGCCCCAAGAAAGACTTTGTATTTTTAAACAGTTTTTCCGTGGGTTTTTTCCAATTTTATGTATGTTTTTAAGTTATCAATTGCAGGGTTGACAGTACTTGAAACTTTATTGTCATGCAACCTAGAAAGACAGAGATCCAGTCAGGATCACTGAAATTCAACTACTTACGGCCCAGTGGGGACAAGTCATTGACCTGTGCTTAAAAATGCTAGGTTTTAATAGACAAAGTAGATATTGAGCCATGATCCTGCTCCCACTGTTGTCAATGACAAAAGTCCCACTGCCTGCTAGACATCTCTTATTTTTGCCTGGTTGGAAAAGGCATATCTGCTGTGGCCTGTGCTCATAAAACAGCATCTTGGTCCACGAAATTTTCATGGAAATTTTTCACTTTAGTTGAAATTTCCAAGTTTTTTATTTTTAAAAATTAAAATTAATTAAAATGTTGGGGAACATTTTTGGTTTTCAAAAACCAAATGGTTTTTTGTTTCAGTTTTTCATTAAAAGGTTGGAAGCATTTTGTGGGGAAAATAAAAAAATGAAATATTTTCAAAATTTCCAGCAAAAAATAACCAGTGTTTTACCAGCTCTACTGCGACACAGTCAGTCTAATCATAGTAGAAAAATATTTAAAATATATATTTGTTATATAAAATATTAATTTCCTTGCCAGCCCATCGCACATGCAAATAAAGATAGAAAATGACCCCAAAATGTCTCAAATGAGATAAACAATTCAACCCAGCCTGGGCAAAGAAAGCATCCTTATACTAGATAAAATACCCATCCATGGTCATAGAACCTGAATCCCTAAATTGACATTGATGAAGTCCAGGAAAATAAAATAATTTTACAAAAGAAACTATCAATTCATGAATGCTACAATCACTACGTATTGAACAATCAAGGAAAGGGTGGTTGGTACACAAAATCAAACCTTCAGTAAGCCCATATACTGCTGCCCTAATACACAGGAAGACTGATGAGGAAGCATCGTTTGTGTTGTTGGTACAGCATAGTACAGGCTTTCTTGTGTGAATCCTTGGCCCTTTTTATACCTGGCAGTAACCATCATTAGCGGGCATAATGGAGAAATATATGGCACTTTTACAGGTCTTCCCAGTCTGGGAAGGATAAACAGTGATTGGCCTCTCGGGTGGGTCTTTTTGGAGCTCCTGTGAGTGGCCCAAGCAAGAGCAGTTCTGCCACAGGCAGAAACAATGTCGGAACAGTTTCAATCTATAATCCGAGCCTGAAGAAGAATGAAAACACATACTGACTGCCAGGAATAGTTATGTACTCTGTACTCCATACTGGTTCTTTTAAAATCCTTACACTAGGGTAATATGTATAAATGTTTTGGAATGCATTTTACACTGAGCATCTGAGGCATATATGGTAAAAATCTCCACAAAACTTATTTGAAATTATTTCAAATTTAAATAGTTAACTTTAAAAATAAAATTAAAATTAAATAAATAAAAGCAATTAGACCAACATCTTAGATCAATCATCTGCTACATTTCATATTTTAAAATCATTGTCGTTCTGAGTTACGGCATGTAAGTAGAAAAAATCTTAAGCTCTACAACATTTTTTATTTTATTTGTGAAAAGATGGATTTGATAAGAATTTAATAAGTACGATTTTCTCAGTATTGAAAAAAAAAGTCATTTTTTTGTGTGTCAGATTCTAGCATATTTACTTTTGTTAAGTTGTCTGTTATTCTGTTAGTAGTCCCATTGGTTCCAGCAGGACTAATCATGGATAAAGTACTATTCCACATGTATGAAAGTATCAGAAACTGGCCCAACATCCCTGACCTCAGTGTCTAAAGACAGTTTTACAAAGCAACTAAAATGACACTTCTGAAGCTCTTTCATTTCTAAAACAGAATACACACATGAAATGACAGTTCCATCTCTGAAAGATTGTAGAGCAGAACACAAAGAAGAGAATGTAATTGACAGCATGCAACATACGGTATGTTGATATATCTTACCTTTAACGTAAAAAAAAATAAAAATCCTCCTCTTATGATCACTGATTTTCATAGACACTATCAGGTGTGCTCAGTCTTCCATACAAACACATCTCCCATTAATACTAACAGAACCCTACATTCCTATTTTAAACATTAGGAAGGAAAAGTAGAAGCCACATCCTAGACTCTGCAACCTCACAGTGAAATGGATCCTGCAAACTCAGGGTGAAATATTCCAGCTTCGTCTGCTGAAGGCCCAAACCACACTGGAATTATTGTGATTCTGCCCTGTTGTTGAGGTAGAAAGCAAAGGGTTACATCTTGGGACTCTGCAGCCTGGTGCATCCCATAGAACCAGACTCCAAGGTAGTTCTCTATTAGGGCCTATGGTGAAGGCTGTGAGTGGGCCAGCAGTTTGGTGAAGTGCATAAATCCACTGGTCACAAACCCTAAGCAGGAAAAATGCAGAAGGCTGTGGTCACTGATAGAGGACCGCTCCCGACCTTTATTCTAGTTCTTGTATTTTGTACAGGGGACATATATTTTACCCTCTATAAGAGGAGCGGCCATACTTATTTACCCTCCGAGCCGCATACAACAATCTTCAGAAGTTTGAGAGCTGCGAGACATGCACAATCTGCCCCACAGGGCGGCACCTGCTACGGCACAGGGCTTCTGCCCCAATGCCCCTTCGTGAGGAGAAAGTCCTTAGACTCCCCACTCCCTGTAGGGCAAAAGCGCCCAATCCCACCACCTCAACAGAGGGCAGAAGCCCAGTCCTACCACCCTGATGTAGGGCAGAAGCACCGAGCTTCCCCCCATCCAGTCTGGTAGCTGAAGAATGAGAGGCGCATGAGGAGCTCCACGAGCCGCACTTTAACTGTAAGAGAGCCGCATTTGGCTCGCAAGCCACAGTTTGGCCACGCCTGCCCTATAAAGATGAGAGAAGGAGCAATATTGTGGACAAAAATAATAGGCAGAAGACTCCAGAAAATTAGGGAAAAGTGTTATTTATAATGTAAGAGTTTAACTTTAATTACAAATTTTCAAACTTTGATTGTAGGCTGCTGACTGTCAATCATATCTTGTTCAATAGCCAACAAAAAAACACAAACGGTTTCCACTGAAGTTCAACAAAAACACTAGGATGAATGGCCAGAAAAAAGTGGAAAACAAATATTAGTAAAATAAAATGTGTTCGTTGCATTCCTTTATTTCCATGTGACTGAGGCTTTTCTGTTATAAAGGGATATTTATCAGTCTGTGCATTGAATGGGACACATGTAAACACCCCAGGAAAGTTGGATATCCAGAGTGGTTTTTATTCCAAGTACTAGCAGCATGCTGGTACTTTGAGCCAGATTGGAGTTAACATATAATGAAAACAAATGTTAACAAAATCATTTCCAATCACTATATTAAAGGTTTCCCATTTTAAGGGCTCTAATGAAACAGAATTAAGAGAAATGAAATGTCTACATGATCATTTCTAATTTCCATCTGATTATAAAAAAAAGTTTTATTAGGAAAGATTTGTAATTTATATTTAAGGCTTGCCAGGAGCTATTGAGGGAACATCATTTGTAAAGCCTAGACAATTTATGCAAAGTGAGAAGACAAATGGTAACAAGTGGGCTAAAATCTGAAGCCTTTTACTCAGCATTTACTCAAGTAAAACACCCATTACTCACTGAGATCTGCCTGATTAAGGACTGAACATGAATTGAGAACTTGGATTTAGCCCTTTACCAATTTCTAAAAAGTCAATGATATAAAATAAAATAAAATAAAATTCACCGTGTATCCTATTCCAAGACAAAAAAATAATGGACTAAAGTAACAAAAAAGAAATTTAGTTTAGATAAAAGGTGTAAAAGTTGTGCTGGATAAGACTAGTGAGTTATATATGACACAATGAATGGAACCATCAAGGCAATATTAGATATGTATGTGGAAGGAAGAATACAGGGTCTTTCCTGCTTGATTTAAAATTTAATTGGCTAACCAAAGCAGTCCCTTCCAACTAGAGATAAGCAAAACTGGAGAAAACCAAAACCTCCATATAATATGAAGGAGCAAAAGCAGAGATATAAAAATTACCAGTTTGACAAGCATTCTGCTCACATCTCAAAACAGAGAGAGGTTTCAATATAGTCAAACACAGTGAACGATCATTGAGGTGGGGCAATAAACCCGTTGTCAGATAATATCCTACCCATGTTTCCGTGCATAAGGGTTGAGTGCTATAGGATTCTCTTGATCTTCTGAATCCAGTATTATCATCTGATTGGATATTAGGTTTGGCAATACAGAACCAACACCACTCAGCCATGTTGTGGCCTGGCCTTAAACTTCAGTTAAATCTGCCCTTAATAAGAAAAAGTTAATGGAGGGAAATGCTACTCACTATTAGATAAGGCATGTTGCAGAGTATATTAGTTTGTCACAAGTATACAGTCCTTCACTAGTATCTATTAAGTTATACTGTGCTCTTGTTGGTTTAAAATGTTTATTTATACTCTGTGTGGCACTGAGAAGTGGAGTGCCATATATAAGCAGTGTACTCTAATGAAATATCTATAGAATGAGACAGAGTTCAATCATTGTCTGATTTCAAATTGAGGAGGCCTTAAGATCAGTCTGAATACTTTTTGGTGTATACAGACAGACACTTAAATATTTGCACTCTATGTAATTTGAAGCAGCCAAGTAAAACAAAGGTTGTGTGGTTTGGGAATAATAGATTACCTGGTATACACTGAACCTGCTCACAACGGGCTTTTTTACAGGTCCAATTTAATGCTCACTGTACTGTAAATTTCAGAATAAAAACATATTTTAGCAATATTAAATACACATACAGGCCCCTCTTTGTACACTGTGACATGTCACACACTACGTGCTTTGTGTGTGTCTTTTAGTGTTTGCAGTGGAACGTGTGCAGAAAGCTAGCCTGATGCATAAAATACTTGTATTTCTTTAAGGTAAACACTGCTGAAACATTTGGGAGATTGAAATAAAAACAAGACATTTATGAGACATAAAGGTATCACATAAAACTGTTGTGAATTAGAAGAACACTGGCTGAATCCCAGAACAGATAATCCTTATAAACATGCAGGAATGTTGTAAACTGTATGTGAATGATCTTATGTTCATATGATACAGTACCTTAGGAGATTCATGTTACACTGACTGCTGTCTAAGTCCCAGTCACAGGATTTTCATGGCCTCAAAGATTAAAATAAATACATGTATCTTTCCTGCCTCCATGAAGACATTTTATGTACACAGTTTTATTATACTGAACATAGATACCAAAGACTGATTTTTCTTGAGCTGTCAAAGTACAAAAGAAATGCAAAAAGTCCTTGCACAGATGTAGTACAGTGCTGAATTTTATCTTTTGGCAGGTGCTCAATATGCAGCCCACATAATCACATGTTAATGACTGGAGTGTGTTAATCAGCATGCATACCTGATTCCTTCTTGCCCAAGGAAAAAAATCAAACAATTTATAGCATGTTAATGCTTCTACTTTTGAAAAATACATTCTAAATATACAGAACTTGGGGAGAGGGGGGATTTTTCAAACATTGCTTTATAAAGAGATGAAATGGTCAAATAAAGGGTCTATAGATTTGGACTGACCAAGATAAAAACTAGGAGTCCTCCGTGAGATATTCAGGTGGTGATTAACTCAGTTTTAACAATATTCTTCCAAGAACATAGGGGAAATAGTTAAAGTAACCACCACAATGTTATACAGCATCAAGAATAAAAATAATACAGTAACTAGTGTACCAAAATAGTAATTATCTGATTCCCCACTAAACAAAGTTAATCACCTGTTTAGTTATCCTTACAAAACAAGTTATTCTGCACTTTATTGAGGGAAAAATTTTGTTTTGTTACTTTTTAATTTAAAAGGTAAACAATGTTCTACTCAGGATTCTAATATAACCAAGGCCCCAATCCTGTAAACATCTGGACATGTGCTTAACTTTATGTACACAAATAGTTCTACTGAAGTCAAGTTAAGCACATGCCTAATTGTTTGCAGATCACAGACCAACATACAAAAAAAAAAGTGGTCCAGAGCCACAATTAGCTTTTAAAAAAAATACCACTTTCTATCTTTTTTCCATTATAGTTGCCCATAAGATGCATATAATAATAGAGAAATAAAATGAAGCATGTAATTTGCCTTTTAGCACTTGTTATTTTCAACCAAGACTTTGCATCTGTGTAATCGCGTGTAAAGTGTTTATCTATCTGGACATTTATTCCATACTCATCACCTGGCACCCTACAAAGAATATTATCATTGTGGATTTGCAGTTGATGCTCATATAGATGTGCACATGCAAATAACAGTTTACCTGAACAATTCAGCTAGTGAGAACTCTTGCGGACACTGAATTGGAGGTAACTGTTAGAATTCTGGGCACTTAAATTTGGTTCATTTTATACCTGCATCTAGCTACCAAGTCAATTAAAAATGTGGGTATTTTAAAATAAATTATAACTTTAACTTTGAGAATTTGAAGCCATGAACTGATGTAACAACACAATACCAAACAACGATGGCAAAGCTTAATAAGTCTGAAAATTATTCTCTTCTGAAAAACCAGAGCTGATGTACATTCCTTTTAAAGTTAAAAACTGCTTTTATACTAAGGGAAGTCTAGTATCATTTGTTTCTGGTTATCAGCAATGAGGCATTAAGGCCTGCATAGTTCCACCAATTTCTGTTATCTTTCTGACATTAATAGTTTTTCTGAGGCTATAGAAAGTTAAACTGGATAATTGTTGGCTTAAAAAAAACTATGTAAAAGATAACAAATACAATATCAGGTCTACTCTCTTCTGTGTGCAACATTCCCATCAACATTAATGAGAGTCATGTGCACAGACACAGCAAGAGCTGCAGACCTATGAGCTTGCTTAACATGAAATCTGAAACAGATATATAATCTTGATATTATTACTATGTAAAATGTACGACAGTTCTCTCATTTGCATATAACCCAATGAAATCAACGCCAGTTCCAAACACAATCGCCTCTATTTGATATTATAAAGTGTAGGGGATAACATAGCACCCCATGGACGTAATAAGCTTGTAATGCCATAATGTGTTTGCCTTCCCATGAACCTGTGTCCCAAATAACACTATCCTTTGGACCATATTCTGGGCTGCGACAGGAGGCACAGCACAGGCAGTGTAGATGAGGGGGAAAGAGGGCTTTAAGCAACTTTGTGTCTTATTAATCATAGAATATCACAGGGTTGGAAGGGACCTCAGAAAGTCATCTAGTCCAACCCCCGGCTTAAAGCAGGACCATCCCCAAACAGATTTTTGCCCCAGATACCTAAATAGCCCCCTCAAAGTTTGAACTCACAACCCTGGGTTTAGCAGGCCAATGCTCAAACCACCGAGCTGTCATTATCTCTCAGATTCTGTCTGCTTCAAAGGCCAATATAGCTCCCTGCATAAAACAGTAGCCCCAGTAGCTGGTCTCCCCATGACCTCCTATGAGCTACCCGCACAGCCGTAGTGCAAAATGCTATGGCACTCCCCACCCACTGCTCCTGGCACAACTTGTCTCAGTCCATCCCTGCCAGGCCTCTACAGCAGGTGCTGCAAGGATTGGGGAGAGAGTAGCTCCTGTGAAGGGGGAATTCTCCCCAGGGCCATTACTGCTCCTTTACAGACCCTATGCACCACTAGAGTGTCATATAGGCATCAGAATCTGTCCCTTTGTTCTGTTCCCACATGTATTTAGCAGAGAAGATCCTGCAACATGAAGTCAGACTCCAGATTTAATTCAGTTAAAGGTGTGTGAATTTAGAATCCCACTACAGGCCCAACTCTAATACTTAGAATCATGGGAACATACCATACAATTTGTCATAGTGGATCAGACCATTTGTTCATCTAGTCTTGTGGCCTGTCACTGACACTGCCTATACCCGATACTTCAGATTAAGGCTAAAAGCCTCATAACTGACCTGGGTAAATTGCTCAAGGCTCTACATGGGAGTGGGTGTACAGGAGAAGGAATTGTTTCCTGGCCCCTGCAGTGAATGAAGTGTGAATCATGATTACCACTGTTTTAACATGGCTAACTACCAGGACAAATATTATTGGTCATAAAATTATCCAGCTACTTTTTAAATCTAGCTACAATATTTAACACTATGGTCTTCCTCTCACTCCTCCCCCATCCTCTATCACCAACTGTTCCTAATTAGTTTCCACAAGGAAATCATTTTTCAATGCAATTTACAAGCTTTATATGTCCCGCTTGCTAATCCCTCCCACATGGGAGAATGCGGTGTGACTTCTGTACCTTCAAGCCCGCACAATTTTTGTAATTTTTCCCCATTCCTTAAGTTTGGGGGGGGTTGTTCGGGTTGTTTGTTTGTTTGTTTTTCCCCAGAAAGGGAGAATTTAGCCCTTCACATAGGAACAATGTTTTCTGCTAGCAGATTTATCAACAGAAATAAATATCCACACCTCCACAATTTTTATTTTAAGTTAAAGTTAGAAATATAGTGATAATGTCTCCAGCTCTGCA
This sequence comes from Chrysemys picta bellii, assembly GCF_011386835.1. NCBI lineage: Eukaryota > Metazoa > Chordata > Testudines > Emydidae > Chrysemys > Chrysemys picta. The sequence continues at coordinate 43,349,606 of NC_088794.1, read as the reverse complement.
ATGGAATATTGCAGGACCAAATCCTTCTATAGTTCAATTCCCCCTCACTCCCCTCTGTAAAATCAAATTGGTGGGTGATATGATACTTGTAGTGTAAGTCATTACAGGTCTGACGTTACAGTTGTTACACATTGCTGAATCTGTCAAATGAAAAGGGAGCACAAAGGGAATCTCCAAATGCAGCTGCTATTTTTCATTTGTTAAATCCTTTTATTACACCATATAAGTACACAGCTGGGAAATACTATAGAGTGGGAGTTAAAACAAAATATTTTGGCTTCCAGACATTCAGAATACACAAAGGACTCAGTGGAAAGCAATGCCTGATATCAAAAGGGAGTGAAAGTTTGAAAACATTTCTAGCCTGCATGTTTTTTTTTTTAAATGATAATGCACAATGTTGTTTAAAAGGTAGATTATGTTACAGAAAGTGTTGCATTCAATAAATACTGGAAACAACTTCTTTGATATTTTCTTAGACAAATTTTCATATTGCAATATCTATTTTCACCAAAGAGCCATATAGCCCTCATCTCTGCACAGGGTTGCATACTGTATACTGTAAATACCAAAATTCCCACAGATCTTTGGGAGTCTTGAGAGTACAAAGAAGGTAAGGTTTCACACTTAATTCGATAACACACTAAAAGCCAAATTCTTCCTTTATATATATGGATGCAATACCTGTTGAATTTACCACCTTATAACCAGACAAGGCATGTTAATGGTGCATTTTAACCCCAGCACCACTGTGTTTTTTCAGAGTAAAAGGGTGTAAGCAGGTGCCTTTCCCAACCTGCTTTACAACACAGTCAACACTCTGAAGTCAAAAACTGACTGTCTTTCATGGAGTTCGGTTTTATTAACAAAGAAATTAGCAGCATGCAGCTCAAGCAATTTCCCCAGGTTTAGCAGCTCCTACAGTTTCTATCTCATAACTACTCAGCCCATCCCCATTCTTTCTCTAGAGAGTCACTCAATCCTGATATAAGGAGCTGGAGTAAGCAGCCACCTATATCGGTGAGTTATTAGAACCCTCTTAACCTTTTCCCAGCAAGATCAGCAACTGCTAGCAAGTTGGGGTGTTTCAAACAAACAGAGACAACTAACAGGAGTAAACGAGATTTGCACATAAGGACCCATGGCAGAATTTAGCTTTGTCAAAAATATTAAATAAGTTGTTCTGAGTGACAGCCTCACGTTGTAACAATTTTTTAAAAAACTGAAGATTTTTCACAACTTCTGTTACAATCATCAAAGTAATGTTCCCTAAGCTGTCTCTGGTTCCACAGTACATCAGCTGAAGCATCATTGTTGTGTTTGTTTTAAATTCAACTGACCTGATCTAAAGCCTTAGAACTTCAATTTTCACTTGTGGCCAAACCACTTAAGTTATACCTAGTCTTTCTTAGGCAAAAGTTCCCACTGATTCAGCTGAGCTGTGCCTGAATAAAGATTGCTGGATTTGACCCAAGGGAGTTGTGGGACCAACTAATGATTTTCAGGAACTTTATCGAACTGTATGATGTAGTATTTTCGGAAACAAGGGAGGAAAACCAGAATGCCAAGTCACTCAAGCAAAGTTCATGCACCTGTTTCTGAAACATGATAGGCAGGAGAGCGACTTGTGGCTGTTCAGTCTCCTCAGAGGTACAGCAAATGTGGCATGAAAGTGTATCATTCCAAAAGAGAGAAAATGGAAATTACATTTTGCCATTATAAATGTAAAATCATTTTAAATTACTGTGCACAAGCAGGATGTTTGATTTTGACTGAGATACTAATATATTTCTCAGCACACAGCCTGAGTATATTGCCTGTGCCCTGGGGAATTCAAGGAAGGTTGAGAATTCCTTCCTCCCAGAGGACAGAGTCACTCCATGACTGCTACTGCTGCCCTGAGGCTGCGACTCCCATTGCGCGTATGCCCCACTCTGGAATGGGTGGGAATGGCTCTTAAGAATGCAAGAACAGCCACACTGGGTCACACCAAAAGTCCATCTAGCCCAGTATCCTGTCTTCTGTCAGTGGCCAGTGCCAGGTGTCCCAGAGGGAATGAACAGAACAGGGAATCATCAAGTGATCCATCCCCTGATGCCCATTCCCAGCTTCTGGCTCATAGTCATCCTTTCTTCAACATATCTGGTCAACCTAGCTGTGTCTCAGTTTCCCTGTCTATAAAATGGAACTAACTGAGAATTACTGTGATATGTTAATTATTGAATGTCTTGAGCACATATATGCAATTAAAATGAGGCTGTATTCCAATATCTAGGAATTTTCTATAACAGCCATTACCTGGATAATTATATATAGATATATGTGCTCTATGACCATTCTGGTCTATCGTTACAAACAACAGAAAATATCACACATAATTTCAGTTGAAATCAAGGGGACTTTTGTCTGTTTCGCAACTGAAGCATCAAACTCTTGGTGACTTTTTAAACCCTGATCTTGCAGTGAGTTATGCACAGACTCAATTTGTGGCTTATTGCTTAGACATCATTTTCCTGCTCTATTTATATAATCTGAGTCATCCCAATTAATTTAATAAGAGTTATTAATACTACAGAAATACTTAGCATATATTTAGTGCCTTCATTCCCAGGATCAAACTTATGAATGATTTAAGTCTCCCAATATCTGTTTAGGATAAATCACTATCATTATGTTTCTAACCTAACTATGAAATAAATGTATTATTATTGATGAGTTTTTAAATGTATTATGGTGATGGTAGTACTTAGTTTTCAAACTTAATGAAAAAAATAATTCTGACAAACTCACAAGCGCAAAGAAAAGGCAGGCATTTCACTTTAGCTTATTTGTGTGAATTTAGTGCTTGTGAAAGATGCTGGTTTGAAAACCAGAGTTCTCCATCCACAGAACAGATACAGTCAGAAGCAAATATCCAGTCCACATGCCTTGATTCTGCTCAGCATGGGCAAATACACAGGTAAGAAGTTCATTGAATCTCCATGTGCATTCAGTTTTTAGCAGCTCTGTTGAGACTCCCAGTTGGTTTCCATCATAATGGTGTTTTTGTCACATGGATGTCTGTCCAATGGGATAGACAACTCCAAACTTATCTCATATAAACCACTGAACAAATATCAGGCAGTAACAACTTTCGGTCATTGCTAACCTTGTTTGTATTTGAACTGGTGATCTAGAGCACGAAAGGCTTGATATGCAGTTAACATTCTCAAACTATTTGCCCTTCACAAAAGGCTACCATTTCCAATAAACATAATGAGTTGTGGTATCAGCCCAGATGTTAGCCTCTGTGTTCCAGTGTCAGACTATGAATGTTCTCACTTTGGTGGGTTTCAGAGAGAAAATTAATATTACATTTATTATTTGAAGTTGAATATGCACTGGAGACAAGGGAAGGCCCTTCTTTAGAAACATATTAAAGTTTCTTTCTGCCTTCAACAGCTCCTGTAGCCCAATTAGATGATGGACAGTTATGAGCTACACTCTTCTTACTGAAATTAATGCGCAAATATATGAGCTAAAGAGGTTATGACATAAATCAGGGGATGACTGGAAACATGATAAATAGATGCATTTCCCTCCTGAAGGTGAACTCATCATATGATCTCATTCATATAGACCTGTATACTTAACAAGATTATACAATTATAATTTATAATTATTCCATATTGATGTTGATCGATTACTATGCCTGGCATCTTACCAATTAGAAAGTTTCACATCTATGAAGGGTTGCACAGAATAGGCCCTTCTAAATGAGAGGTGAGGAATCTTCCAAAATACTAAATTCAAAAAGCTGCATGTAAATGGGAAACTTACCATTCTATGCTGGGCTGAGATAACACTGTCCCAGTCGGCGTCTTGTTGGATGGTGGTGACCAGAGTCGGTAGCTCCTCTGAGTGAGGTTTGTTGTGCATTAGGGTGTGTAGAGGCAGATGGGAGGCCACGTGATGATCATTGTTGCCCTCTTCCTTGTCTCGTGATGCTAAATCCTGGGTCATTGCTTCCTCTCCATCAGCTGCACAGGCAAATGGAGAGGTGGCCTGCTTGGAAGACATTCTTCTGCAGAACAAAAGAAGGCAGGACATAAGATTTTACTAGTGAGTACATGGATGAAGCTATAGATCAAAACATGAAAATTGGAGGCAGACCCTTATGTACATGAGTAGTCCTTTCTCATTTAGGTAATCCCACTGTAATCAATAGGACTATTTGCAGGACTAAGGGTTTAGAGGATCTAAAACCTTGCTCATTTAACAGGTTCTTCAGAAGCTCAGAATATTTCAGTTCTGTGATAAAGGGCTCCAAATGAAACATGGTATTGACTTATCCTATGTCATCCCATTTACACACACTTGTAAGATGGTATCTTTTTCTCCAGCCTTAAGAGAATGATGACTCTTCTGGACATGTATATTCTGTTAATTGTGTCTGTGGGCCCAGTCCACTAAACTTTTACTCCCATGAACAGTCCTACTGCCTTCTGTTGACTTCAATGGAATTACTTGCGTAAATAAGGAATACTCATATGAATGAGGGTTTGCATGATTGGATCCTTTGCTTACTTTGTCCCCTGCATGTGGAATTTGTTTTCTTCACAGATGAGACTTTCTAAGTCATTAGCCAAGCTGTTCCAAAGAAGTACTATGATTTGTTTGTTTAAGGCTTTACCGTTTCTGAACCGGTTTTAAATTGCATCCAGTTTTACCTTTTGGAAAGGGCTCTGAGATATTCACTTGAAGGGTGCTATAAAACTGTAAGTGGCTTATTGAAAGAATGACTGATAATGTATGATTAGTCTTGAGGCAATCTTCTGCAGTTTGACTTAAGTGCCTGAAGTAATTATATTTCTATCTTTATTAGATATTGAATACAAGATACAAAGCATTTGAAAGAATTCAGTTAAATCTGAGTGTCAAGTTGTAATAAATAAGTATATTTATTTAAAAGGGCATTTTCCTAATAATAGCTTCTTAATGCCACTCTACATGCAAACACAGCTTTGCCACAGTTTATGTTACTTAAATTAAAATATAAATTATGTCAATTCAAAATTTTAAACCACTTTTTAAAAATTTGTAGTGAAAATAACCACAACTGTCAAAGCAGACATCTAAAATATATTAGATTTTTTTTTACAGTTTTTAGTAACTTTATAATATCTGTAAGACTGAAAATGCTTTGGAACTAAGGAATAAGATCTCCACCTTAATTGCTCTTTAGCAATAATTGATTTCATACCATTTCTTTAAAAATGCACAAATCAGTTAACATAGGAAACCACATGAGCATTTTTCAAATTAGCAAATCATTAACTCACTAGTACTGTTTCTACAGACAAATAAATACTGATTAAAGGGTCTGGAAATCTGAGACTAACAGTTAAATTTACAAATGTGTCACATGCTTTCATGAATATTACAGTGAAGGAAATATCAAGTGCAAAGAAAAATAATTAAGTTAATTCCAATTTAAACAGTACTTTTTATGTAGCAGCCCATGTTTCACATAGGATTTAACAGCTAATGCTAAATTTCTCACAATTAATGAGGGGGCTTAGATTTAGTATTCTACAGTGAAAAAAAAATTAATATAGGAACAGCTAATCTAATTATGCACAGTTCTAAATAAAAGTATTACAAGCTTTTGAAGTGCTTTGATACATATTAAAATGCTGATACCTATTTAGAATAACCATTCTATAAATAATGATAATCCTGCCTCAACTTGATACTAGTGGTGGGGGAGGGGATAAAGGTTTGCATTTCCTTTAAGAGTATTAAAGTTGTCAATGAGTAGAATTGAGTGAATAGAACATTCATACTCCACTAAAGAATACATGTTTACGGTGCACATAACAAGCGGAGAGTTCAGAAACTATTATTCTTACAGGTATTTCAAGAGGTTCTGGTTCATAATTACTATGACCTAAGATAATGAAAAGGTTAAGATACATTGAGAGATGTATTTCTATATTTCTGATTACAATCATCATGTTAATTTACTCATTTGCATGACAACATAATACATTTACTATAGTTTCATACAATTTATAAACTGTGAATTTAAAACTGAAAGTCACAATTTGCATTGACTTCACCTCTTAACAAACACCATTCCTGTTATAAACCGAACTGGCTTCCTCCAATAGCAATAGCTATGGTTGTTTTTTCAGTATAAATTAATCATGACACAAAACCAAAAATGAAAATGTCTCTTAAGAATAATTTCAAGTACAAATTGCACCAATGAATAATAGTGCACAATCTTAATTAAACACAACTGTGCAGCTGTGAAAATAGGCTAAATCTGTCCAAAGCTATGAGTTGGCTTTAAAGGCTGGTTTGTTAGGGAGTGTTTTCCTAAGGAAGGCTGGGCCCCCAGTCTTAATCAGCCAATAAATTATTTCCTGCAATTACATTAAATAGAAAATTATCTTCAAATTGGGAATGTTAATTGAAAATCAAAATTCAGAGTGAAGTTTAGAAATTACATGCTGAATATAATTAGTCTAGAAAGGCTTCACCTCTATTTCATAAATAGGCTTTTGGTAATTCCTCAAGTGACCATTCAGTAAAGCTACCTACTTGTAATATAGTACAGTAGAAAAATATTTTTCTGTTATTATATATATATATAATTTAAGTTAATTATTTATAGAAAGGGAGAGAATATGTCATCTCTAAAATATACTAACACAGATACAGTCCTACATACCTATAGCCATCAACCCCTCCCTGCAAGTTTAAGTTACCTTTTCTGCACTATATTAAACAGGAATACTCAGGTGTAAGGGCCAATTCCTGCCAGCCCTATCCACGGGAAACTCCTGTTTACCTCAGCAGGAGTTCTGCACATGGAAGACTGCGAGATCAGCCTCTAACCAAAGGCTGAATTTAAGCCATAATTTCCAAGGAGTATGATCAAATACTCCCACTGAAATAGCCCATCAGATTAATCCTTAGTTATTGTCCCATCGATCCACAAAACAAGCTGTTCTGCTAAAATAAATGTTGACAAATATTATGGGTAGCTTATTTTTAAATATTAATAATTTTGCAATTTTAAACTTAAAATATTCAAAACTAACTTACCATAGTCCTTAGCAAGGGTAAGGGTTACCATTTCAGTAGTTAAAATTAATTAGACATGTAAAAGGTGTCTCAACATTGCTAATTTCCATTTTACCTTATTTTATTTTTGCTCTGTTATAAATTAAAATCAGTCAAATGATTTTTTTTAAAGTCTGTTCAAAAAAAGTCTCCCTAGTTATAACCCCTGAAAACAGGGGTTTATAATGGAAGTGCTGACACAACCCTAACTAAAGCAGCGCAAATGGTGCCGCTATAATACACAAAATCAAGTTCTATTATTCTAAACTATCCTCGCTCGTGGGGTTTTTCTTTACTGTGCTCCTAGCCAAACTGCTGAAGCATGAAAAATTTAAATGCAATCAAGTGGGTCCAATTCTACTTTACTAGAACAAGTGTCTACAGTGGTACAATCTTAAAACGAGATGCAACAGATTTGTTTGGTGCTTTTCTTCTTTATTTTTTTTAACTGTTTATTTATAATACTGTGCAGTGGAGATAAAATAAGAGGAAATTACACTCACATGATATCAGTGTATCAACTACACAGCACACATTATAATCAGAGAGAAAAAATATATTCTCACACTGGTTAAATTGACTGGTTAGCACAACTATCAGCAAGGCAAACAATATACCTACAGGATTTGAGAAAGATAGGTATGAATCCAGAATCATTTATCTGAAGTCCATTTCCCTATTTAGCTTTCCTAATTTGGGTTAAACAAACACAGGTTCGGGTTTTACAAAATCAAAACAAGACACATCTCACTTTCAAACTGAGATGGACAAAAGTGGAACCATTTAGCCAAACCTCAGTGAAGTTGAGGAAATGGGAAGGGTTGGTAAATCGGGACCCCAATTTCAACCAGCCTTGGTTTCCATGTTGTAAAGCCAAAATCCCAAGCGTGGGTCTGCGCTGCTCCCATATTTAATGTCAAAATGTATAAGCCTTAATTTTTACCCTTAGAAGAATTTGCCTGTCCTCTAATGGAGGCTAGCAGTCAGTCATTCTATACAAACATCACAGATTTCCTTTTTCCTAAAGGTAATGCTTGTCATCCGTTCCCAAAACTACAAATGATTATAGAAACTTTTCATCTAAGGCTTTTCTATGGCCTGAAGTTCTTCAAATGATTTAAAGCTGCTTCCTTTAAATAACTAGGTGGCATGCCTAACACCAAAGGCATGTAATGTCTAAAACTGTCCATCCATTACTCACAGAAGGACCAAACGATGAAATGCTCCAGGGGAAATTAGGGATCAATTTTGGGTCCTAGCCAGGGGATATTTAAACCCAAATTACACAGCACTAATTTACAGACATCAATAATGTGAGAGCCTAGTCACAATTTAAGAATACCTAAACCATCTGATAACAATGAGCTATATGACAAGGGACACTTGTGGCTGACCATAGATTGCAATGGAATCTAAAGACTGTTTTGTCCCACCCCATCAAAGCATTCATAAAGCTATGTCTATAATCCCAATAGTATAGACGCAAGGTTTTGACAATGCCATGCCTCCTCTCCTTAAAGGTGGCCATCCTTATTTCCTCCCCCAAAAGCCTCAGTTTATCAAAGCACTTAATCACATGTTTAACTTTAAGCATCTAAGTTCAAGTGACTTCAAATTGGACTGCTCACCTACTTACAGTTAAGCACATCCTTAAGTGCTTTCATGAATCAAATGAATGAAACAAATGAATTATAAAAGAAACATTTTTCAGAAGTCCTCAAAAAAACTTTAAAGAACCATTTTTCCTTCTAACTTTTCACAAGAACTTCATGAAAGATGTTCATGAAAGATGTTACTCAGTTAAGCCTGGAGAGTGAAGTCCTCTCTCTCTCTCTCTCCACCAGGGCAGCAGAAATGGAAGTTTCTCCCATCCTTGTCAAATCTTACCCAAAGGGTCCTCTGCTACAGATCCACACCCACATCCATACGAAAGTGATTGTGCCACTCCTGGTTGCTTGCCCTCCTGTTCCCGCTCCCCGTGGCAGACTCCAGCACCCTATAGAGGTAGGCCCTACATGGAACTTAAGAGTCAAATCATGAGTCCTTAGGCCTCCTCCTAAACTCAAGGCCTGCATCCATGAATCATGCCTTAACAACTGACCACTCCTTACATCTGTGCAATCCCTCCATTATCAACTATAGACCAGATCCTGAACTGGGGTAAATTGACAGAGCTCCACTGAAGTTACTGGAGCTGCATCAATTATTCCAGCTGAGGAATTGGCTCAGAATATTGTAAACACACAGGGAAATTATCACTATTTGCCTTTGCTGTGGAAGGATCCCAATTTCTAGTTATGGGAGCATTCAAATATGACTTAATTTAAAGAAAAATGAAAATGTTGTGCCAATAGCCAAATCATTTTGCAGCTCTGCTCCCGTAAAACAAAGTTATGTAGACATAACTCAGCAACATAATTCATTGTTTATCTAATGCTGTAATCCGTCTGTCATGTAAGAATAAACAGTTATTTCCTAAAATTATAAAGTCCCACATCTGATTGCAAAGAGCATTAGTAACAGGAATAAGCAGTTACTAAAATACTCACTACTCCTGAAGCCCCATATTCCTACGTGTGTCCCTACATACAAAACCTACATGGAGTTAGACTGATGACACATCAGCATCTGTGAGAATGAGAAGAGAGTGTGGGCTGTGCATAGGACTGAAAGCCAGTAACTCCTGTATTCTACCCCTGGCTCTGCCACTGAGGTCCAGTGCGGCCTTGGGCAAATCAATTAATCAGTCTCTCAGTTTTCCCAATCCCTACCTCAGAGGGGGTTGTGCGGATTAGCTAGATGTTTGTAAAGCACCCTGAAGATTAACAGTGTTAAATTGATTCATGAGAAAGGTCATTCCAGGAATTGCATTGGGAATAAGAGAGGGGAAAAGGAATAGATTCAAGGAATGGCAGTGAACAACATTAATTGCAGCACCCAAGACTCCAGCTAAGATAAACATCAAGCTAAGTGATATAAGTGCAGCCTCCACAATACACACGTTCTATTTACAAACCAGATAAATTACTCGTTACTAGAAATAGCCTGAATCACAAAATTTGATTCCATATCCACTCATACTCCAAAGCTCAGGAGCATTAAGATCTGGTCCCATCTCTACTTCATTCTCTCAAATGTATCATATAATATCTTCACAGTTTTTTGAATGATGCAAAAGCATTTTTTTTAAAAAAGACTGGCATTCACCTTTTGCCATTGTTGATAATTATACTGACCGTGCAGTCAGGTACGTTCCCTGGGGGTTAGACTAGATGACCCTTGTGGTCCCTTCTAAACCTATGATTCTATGTAAAATATTAGACTTAAAAAATGATTCGGTCTCTTTATCTGACTGTCAAAACTAAACTAAAAAAAAAAAAACACACCCTACAACCCCTGCAGACTTTATGGTGAAAATCCTATGCAAGCTATTTTTGGTAGGTGAAATGTTCCTCTATCTTTATTCAGTATCAGTATTTTTCACTGAGAACATGCAGCCCCATTCACACAGAATGCAGTGAAGGGCAGTGGAATACAGGATAATGACTTAGTACCCGAGATGTATTCTTCTCAAGTCACAAAAGTTAATATTTTCTACAGTTTATTTTTAGCTGACAATATTGCTGTCACTTTATTTATACAGCTTAAGACTGTTCTTTGGACTGGAGCTCATATGCCCTGGAATGCTTTGACTCATGAATTGTTTCTCCTGATAATGTTACATCACGCAACCACCTCTGTTTAATTGGTTAGTATTAGCTTCTCTGTGGTGACTGTGAGGACTTTAAAGTCCTATGACTGTGTCATGTGTCTCTGGATATCCAATTTCCTACTGTTGCAAAAAAAAAATCTGACTTCAAGCAATCTTTACCAACGACTTTCCAACATGTGAACAATAGTGAGTGTACCAGCAACTTATCCATCATAACTTGTTAGAATTTGTTGCTTTAGGCAGCAAGTAATAGAACATATATTTTACTAAAAGTACCCCATTAACAATAAGATTAAAAAACAATGGTTGCTATAAATAAGTATTAAGTCACAGGTTTTTATGGGAAAGAATGCTTAATTGTTTAGCTAAAAGACTACATAAATGGATTTGATAAAGGATGCCTAAAAATACTTAGAGGAATTTATTTCAACATGTTTAGACTTTGAGTCAACAATTCACATAAAAAAGAGAAATAGCTTTTTACCCTAATAAAGCAAATGTTTTAATAACTTGAAATCTGCAACTCAATACTTCAACCTGTAATGCAGAAGATCCTAACAGGTTGTTAATTAAATCCTTCTGATACGTTACAGGATATATGCTATATTGGTAACATACAGGATAGATATGCTATATTGGTATAAATACAATGTCTTTGTATATTTTCCTCCTACAATCAATTTTCAGTAGCTGCATAGGACACCACAAAATATAGTAAAGTGAAAAGTTAGTCACAGAGTTGCAAAAACAAAAGCGGACGTTCCATGACTCAGTGCCACTCAACACAGAATTGAGTGATACATATTATCTACAATCAGATTTTCCCCCCAATATTTTTGATGCTCATTTCTAAACTAAATACAGCATTTCTGTAATTCATCTTCTTTTCAGATAATGAAACAAAGTCTCAATTTCAGGCTCATCTGTAGTCACTTTGCACTAAACCATCTAATTATTACCACCCTATAACAAGAAACAATGTTTCTGCAGTTCAGTAACAGATTATCTTCTTAATGAAAACCTTACAGTACAAGACTAAAAAACATTTCTAGCAGGCAAAGTATTTCTGATTCAGTAAAGGTTATGCAAGCATCAAAGCAGTTAAATATAGGTGCCAAACCACATTGCCAGGAGCTCTTAGTACTGTGAGGTAGTGTTACCTGACAGCTTGGTGAATATAAAATTACTTGTTTCTCCAACTGAAGACAATCAAATTGTCACCTTCCATTGTAATAATGCACAACTAGACATCAGCAAAGTGCAAACATAATTACCAGGAAGAAAACAAAACAAACAAAAACAAAAATATCAAATCTAAATTTCTCTTAAGGGTAAACTCGAAAGGCTACTCAAAAAAGGGAGTTCATTTTAATACCAAATACTATGGTGCAACCCTGCTATTATTTAGCAATAAGATTTATAAGTCTTGCATTAAGTGAAAATGAAAAACAGCAGAAGGATAAATATATAAAAAGCATAAATACTGGTAAAAACCATCCAGTGTCTCTCATATGCACATATAAAACATTACACTAGTGCCCTGGTGTGCTCCACAGATAAGTGTGCATCTGCTGCATTACTGTTATTATAAACTTCTATATCCAGGGGTTTATCTCTAACTCATAAAATATAACTCCAGACTAGAACCTGGCATGCATTGATTTAAACAACAAGCAAATTGCTTTTGGAACTAAAAAACAACTTTCAGTTTCAACTTGAAATTCCACAGATCATTAATCTACAATGGGTATAAGTGACGTTCAAAATTTTAAGAATTTGAAGGGCAGGGTTTTGGAATGGTAAGTTTAGTTCATATGAACTAACATTTTCAACACAAATGTCTTGAGGGTGTTCGGTATCTGGACTGTCTCTCCAGCAGTGATATCTGCATTTTGACAAGAGACATCATCATGAATGGTTCCACGGTGATCTGTGAAATCAAAGACTGAGTTTTAAAGATACTGTAGCTATGGACATGCTATGCCACACAAAATAGTGCCTTTTTAGGATTTACACATTATAAAGTTCCTTATCATTTTGATTTATTCATAAAATGTGATTTATTTTTAAAAACTGACCCTTGAAAAAATTGCATTACGTAGTGTTATGGGTCATATTTTATAAATTGCATATGTATTAATAAATATTCAATAAATACCTATTGATCTGATACACTACAATCTAGCATGTAAGTCCATCTTTTTTAAAGTCTTCTGACACAAGCAACCTCGTGTTTTCAGCAATGCTAGGGGAATCACAAAAACTAAAAAAGAACCAAAGAAATGCAAAGCTGACACTCCATCTTCAGCAATAGGTTTTGTCTAGTTGCAAGAATGGAGGAGAGAGCACAAAGAGCTCCTTTTCCCACCTTGCACTCCTGCACAGTGGCCAGACTAGGGTTACCATCCGTCCGGCTTTCCCCGGACATGTCCGGCTTTTCAGCTTTAAATGGCCGTCCGGGGGGATTTCTAATAAAGTAGAAATGTCCGGGATTTCCCCCTTCCCCTCATGCAGAGTGCGGCGCAGCTGATTGGACGGCTGGGCCTGATTGAAAGCCGCTCGCAGCCACTGGGGCCTCTAGCAGCCAGAGTCCCTCCCCCCTCCCCCACTCCCTCCTCCCCCGCAGAGCAGCGCCACAGTGTTTGGCTGCATGTGGAGCTCGCAGCTCTCCCTCGGCCTAATGTGGGGGGGCAGGCAAGGGACAGGGAACAGGGGGGGTTAGATTGGTCGGGGGGTCTGGGGGGGGCTGTCAGGAGAAGGGGGTGTAGAGAGCACTTGGGGCAGGCAAGGGACAGGGAACGGGGGGGTTAGATTGGTCGGGGGTTCTGGGGGGGCTGTCAGGAGAAGGGGGTGTAGAGAGCACTTGGGGCAGGCAAGGGGGGTTAGATTGGTCGGGGGTTCGGGGGGGGGCTGTTAGGAGAAGGGGGTGTAGAGAGCAGTTGGGGCAGGCAAGGGACAGGGAACGGGAGGGTTAGATTGGTCGGGGGTTCTGGGTGAGCTGTCGGGAGAAGGGGGTGTAGAGAGCGTTTGGGGCAGTCAGGGGACAGGGAGACTTAGATAGGGGTGGGGTCCTGGGGACAGTTAGGGTGGGGGGGGTCTCAGGAGAGGGCAGTCAGGGGGATTCTGAGGGGGGCAGGAAGTGGGAGGGGGCGGGGCGGTTGCGGGGCTAGGGCGGCACTCGGTGTCCTCTTTTTTGATTGTTGAAATATGGTAACCCTAGGCCAGACAAAGCCTAGCTCTTGTGCACAGAGAAAACGCAAACACTGCTCCAGACTAGAACAGAAATTGGTGTTAGCCTCCCAAAAGGGTGTGGAGAGAAGGGCCAGGCCATGGTCCTGCCCCTATATGCACAAGCAAGCAGATCTGCCCCCAAGTCCTGCACCCAGTCTCAGGCCCAAAGTCTCCAGGAGCTCCAGATGGATGTCTATACCCTTTTCCCTCCCAACAATATTGCAAGGACTTGTCTTAAAGAGAAAATCTAGCCCCTAATTTGAACCACTGAGCCTAAGACTTAGATAGTACATATCATACAACATGGAACGCTCCTCCTCTTCATTGTGTGGGTGCATGTCTCTCCATAGTTAAGAGCACTGTAGCTGATACCTGATAATACAGCATTACTTTCAAAGGGCAGTGCGGCACCCTGAGGAGTATTCATAGAGTTATAGAGGAAGATGTGGGGACAGCAAGTCCACTACATTCTTAAAGTGACAGCACTTTACACATAAATTCATGAATGAGCATGAACCCTTCAATTAGCAACATGAAATGAGTCTAAAATGTCAGACTTTGGTTTGATTTTTGTGACTTTGGTGAGTTTGTGTTTTCGTTACAACTCTTATTTTACTAAAGCCGGCTCATGTGTGTAACCAGATTGTGTTGTGCATAGTGTTTCCTTGTTTTGAACTGGTGCTTACACAGTACAATACCCTACATGCATATAGAACTGTTCATCTTGCAGGATCTGAAAATGTATTTACAGACCATGTACAGGAATCACTTAATTCACCAGTGAACAGCAACTACTACTTGGGTAGAAGGCCTCAACAGTGCTTTAGGTGTGGGTTATGAAGAACTATGGCCAGCTGAAACTTCAGGGAGAGTTTTAAGCAGGCAAAATGTAACTGCTTGATTGGCAATTTGGCCTGGAAGAATACTGGGACAAACCCCTCTAACACTTATGCAAAAAATATGCAGTGCATTCTTCAATGATCACAAATAGACAGGGTCCCCGATGTATGTGGACAATAAAAAAAAAGTTTCTAATTATATTTTAGGTGAACAGATGAAAGCAACAGTTGAATAAGTTTGAACAGTTTGAAAGTTTCTGTAAAACATTAAATAAATAACTACTTGTGTTCTCCATAACTTAAACGGACCAGCTGCCATTAAAAAGGCATGAACAATTTGAAGTTCAATTTACTAAAAGTTTCCTCATTTTTTGGACTAGATTTTAGGTATTTTCCCCTCTATCCTGACATAGTATTCACTGATTAAATCTTTATCACAGTTTTAACTGCCCTTTACATCTAAAAATTTTTTTTTTCATGGAATATAGAACAAACTAAAGCTACAATTTCTAACACTCTAAATAAACATTTAGTACAACTAAGAAAATAAATAATTCTTTGTTTTTAATTATTTTAATTTATTTTTAAACTAGCGCCCCAATTTAAACATTAATGTAGTTTTTAAAAGGATTTTATTGGAACGTGTGGGTTAGGCATTGGAAAACATCACAGAACATTAATGTTAGCTTCCTGTAGACTCACAGGTAGAACCTAAATTGTTCAGTCATTCAAGTGAGATCAGCGAGAGTACAGCTTCTGTATAGGGCACACTAATGCTGTTAATTGCATCAACTGCAAAGGAAGCTATAGTATTTTCCCATACTTAAGGTTCAACCCTACAAATTGCCAAACACCTCCTGTGAAGGACTGAGAACCCTCCATTTCCACTGACTTCAATAGGAGTTGAAGGCACACAGCACCTTGCAGGATTGATCTGTAATTACTAGAAGAAAAGTGCAAAAGCAATCCTAAGGGGAACTGTGAATAATGATAAAATTATCAGTTGTTCCCCAACCCCAAAGGTTCCATTACAATATTTTTAAAAATACATTGAAATAAACATTGCTAAGCATAGGGATATATTAGAACAAAAAGGAAACCCAAATCCAGACAATCCCTGCACCAGAGCACCAAATAGAAGTTGTCTTCAGTGATTTGAAGTGCAGTTGTCTTCGGTGACAGTTTAAGGGAAATATATATAACATTACATTTCCACTCATTCAAATTATTTTTTTAAATAACTCTTACCGTTACCATTTGAAATTCAGTTAGTTCTTATACTACTGACTGCAGCTCGAGCACTGAAATGTTCTTATATAGTGCCTGATGTGGTACATAACAGCTGAAATAAATAGCTCTCTATTGTGGTTTTCATCTCTGACCTGATTTTTCCTATGTTTTTAGGATACACCATATGATCTGTATTTGAAAATGAAGAATCCTAGTTTTCTCAACACTGTCAATTTTTGCTCAAGGCTATATGTTGTAACAGTTTCCCACTTGTGTATATTGGTAATAATTTATCATAGTCAGGCAAACAATATATAATACGTGCTGCTGATTACTTCTAAAGACAAAATCTAACGGTTTCATTTACTCCTGCACATTTGTTGTGAACTATGTCATCAATTTAAAAGTAAGGCATTTTCTGTATAAAACATGGGATTTTACTGGCTTCGGTAGCAGTGTTGACATCCACACCAAAATACATGAATGAGACGCTCGTTCTCCAGGGGTCTATAGGATAAAAAAGAGCCCTGCACTTATTTAATGTTTTGTGACGTTCTGATAAAGAATTGTGACAAGTTGACATTATGGGCCAAATCATCAGCTGGTATAAATCAAGGTCGCTGTATTGAAGTCAATGGGGCTTTTCTGATTTACATCAGCTGAGGATCTGGCCTTTTATCTTGATACTGCATACAGAACGTAATATTGGGTCATGATGTAATACAACATTGCCAGGTGTTGAATAAAAATCATCAGGTGAAGATGCAAATGTTACACCATCATGATAGATCACATGGCACTATAATAAATTTTTCCCCAAAGGGCAAAGATAAATATGAGACAACCTGAGGGGATGATGTAGAATCTGCATTCAGAATGGTAGAAGACTGGTGTATTCTCAATATCCTTTCAAATCATTCTGCTTTAATTTGTTCAAAATAATATCAGGCATAAGTTCTTGGAATAAGCATTTTCAAAAATAATGACAGCGACTCCTTTGATTAGTATAAGTGGCAACATTAAACAATCATTTTACAACCTGCTGTAAATTCTAATATAATTTTATTTTCAATTTAAAAGCTGAATTTTTGCTGCTATTCTTTAGTGAAATGGGGAAGGGGGTACAGCAGCTCCCGTCAGGGAGAGTCATGTGGGACATCAAAATATGTCAGCCTCCAGGACAGCATCCTCAATTACTGAGCTACTAATAATGGACTCCCAACTTATGGACTCTGTGGAATTCTCTCCATGCAGTCCAAGTTCCATACAGGGGAAGTATGTGAGGACTGCAGAAGCTGGGGAGGAGATGGCAAGATGGGGAGGGAGGCACATCCTTCTCCCTCCAAATCCATATAAATTAGGCAGCAAAGATACCGCCTCAGCCTTTATTATTTTTTCTGCTGAGCCACCCTCTCCCCTCAGAGTCTTGGGAGCTGCTGC